>NC_062227.1:16344177-16944177 GCF_902686445.1 Sciurus carolinensis | reverse complement strand
GTGCTTCAACAGTGACCCAGGTTCTTAAGAATAGGTATTCCTGGTGATTAGACATCACTCATTAATGGATATATCAATCTCATGAATATGCTGATGCAGGCATTTACTCAGCAATTTCTTGAAGAAGAAATTTGTCACCAGGTTTTCATAGCATGAATTTCAAAATGTCAACTGCAGTAGTCCTTGCAAAGCAGTGGTCTTCTGGGTTCTTACCTAGGCTCTTTGCAAATGAAGTGGACTTTGACATTTGTGCATTTTCCAAGTCAACCTCAATTTCAACTGGAAAACTGAGAGGTGAAGACAACAGACAGCGGTCCTTTGGCTGTTCATTCTCTCCTTCTTTTTGCTGGGCATCTGAAAGGTATTATGTTCTATAAAATGAATGAATTGTCCCTGCATACATATCTTTCCTTTAGCTGATATCATTCAAGAGGCCAAGGATGTATTTAAAGCTTGGTTTCCCTGTATCATTGGAGATCTGGTATGACCAATAATGAAGCATTTTAAAGCTTGTGCTAAGTTTGATAGATAAACTTAAGAGATGTGTAGAATTCAAAGAAACATGTAGTGATCTCATCTTTATCATGGTTCTGGAAATTATTTGAGTGTGCTCTGTAGGATAAGAAATGACAGAAGAACCTCCATTTGATAGAGATTGTGTTGAAAGAATAAAATCAGAGACATTAGTTATGTGACATATTTGGATAGGTATGAGCAATTACAGAGAAAAATAATGGATTTTGTATTTTGGAAATTATTTAGATCTGCTTCTCCTGCTCAGTAAGTCATATCACATTTTCAGTTCTTAAAATTTTCTGTTTTTGAATTTCAGAATCTGCCAATATTGGGCGTTCTTTGTGTATTTTAAAAGAGATGTTTTCACTTAATTTTCTGATGTTGTTCTGCACTTTTATTTTGAGTCCCATCATTCATATTTGCATTTACAAATTTGTACTTGTTTCATTTTACATAATTGGTTGTAGGTGCTATGGTGTAAGCAATGCCATTCCAGGTATCAGGTGCCAGTAAAGTAAAATCAGAGTGTTTGTGATCAGCTCCCCCTTGAAAGAAAAAGAAAAAGGTCAAGAATTTCCAAGGACACTGATGACATTTGCAAGTTGAACACTTGTCCATAATTTTCATTGCTCACTTAATGATCTCCCTATTACTTCTCGCTATATTTGTAGAAATTATGTAGCTGATAATATATCCTGGAAATTGTTAGGAAACTATTACAATGACATTATTCTTAGGGTCCTTTCAGGTATCTTCATTCTCATCTCCAAAACCCTCCTGCTCTCCTAATTCATTTTTAAATTCCCAGCTTTGTACCTTGAAAACATTCCTCCCTTTCAGTGTAATTCATGTGCAAATGTGCTATTAAGCCTGTTAAAATGAGCTCATAACACCTTCATCTGGCACTTCTTTCACCCAGCATTTTCACTTCTTTGGAGTAAGCTAGTGGCAGTATCTGTGACACTGGCCTTCAGTATGCAACCTCTAGGGTCTGGTAAAAAGACCCTTGACATTGTCCCAGCAGGTCTTCTGCCAAACAGGCAGTAGTCAGTTCAAGGGAATGAACCCTCATGTGAAGACAGATTGGCCAGTTTCTTCTGCATTTAAACGTAAGTGAAGGGCCCCTTGGAAACTCATACCAAGATAATTTCTATGTGGAACCTAGTTGTAAGACAGCAGGAAGTAGGTGGTGCCTGGAATGTGGAGTGAGCACAAAACATCTCCCCTCCCTTGCTAGCCCATTTCAGATATTCATCACTCACGGTGAGTGATTGATTCTGTCCTTTCCTCATTAGGGATCAGAGCAGCTACCATCTTCCACATAGAATTCAAACTTCCCAGGTACCAGATGTCTCCTGTTTGGACATTCTAGGAAGGGAGAAGATTCCCACCAGGTTTGTTGTAATGTTTCCCTATTCAGTCATCACCTAATTCACTGTTTTGCACCGCATGCTCCCCTTTCCTGAGCTGACAACAGCCACCATTTCGTGATGCTGTTAGAACCCTGGTCCAATTCCCTGGCTCATCATAATCTCAGGTGGTCCAGAGCTAAAGGAGTAGGTTTGGAGGACAATACCCATTGTGACCAGGCTAAACTGGTTGATCCACAAGCTTTCTAGGACCACTCAGTTCCCCCTGGACCACAAGCTTTGGCAGGGCTAATTGTCTACAACAGTATCAGGGTGCCCAATAGTCTTGAGGTCCAGTGTGATCAAATGAGAACAGCACCGGATATTATTTATGGGTGGCACTGCAGGTCCTTAAGAATCAGGGAAGCCCTTGTCCTGGAAGGACTTGGATCTCTCAAAATCCTATGGGCCTGCTGCCCCAACACACTGTGGCTCCTCTTCTCCTGGGCAAAGATGTTGCCATCACATTACTTAAAAACAGCAGGGCCCTCATTCTCTTCCATTCCCCTCTTACCATCACAGATGAGCTGGTGCTTTTCTTGAATCTTGGTCTGAACTGGCTAGGACCTAAGTATCTCTGGTTGCCATGGGAATCATGACTCCATTTTGCTGTCATGGCACCTTTCTGTGACATCAGGAGGTATCTTCATCACAGACAGCATATCAGGGAGATCACACATTTCTGCTCAAGTCCCAGAAACACCACTTGGGGAGTAAAAAACCTGCATTCTCAAACTGCAGTCTGGCAATTCTTGCTATTAAATCCCAACATGCCAGATGCCAGTCACTTCCAGTTTGAATATTGGTGCTATCATCTCTTTTACTCCCATGTCACAGGAAAACTGGTAACCAAGCAAGGCACTCCTCTGAGAAGGGTAAAAACAAATAGAGAAGGATTTGAAAAGAAGTACGTGAGTGTTCAATAGATATGATTTTCTGCATCTAATCTCACTGTAATAAAGTTTCAGAGGAATTCCAGCAAACATATCTAGAGGAAGCTTGAAATTTGGATAAGGATATAGTTGTTTTATACCACCAATTATTTTTCTTAGAATCACAGAATCGGTGAACCATCAACACTTCCTTTGCCTTTTATATTTACAGATATATTTTGGCTAAGAGGTTTAATCTTTCCCTATCTTAGGGATACTGGCATTGCCCAAGAGAAATACCTTCCTCAACCTCCCCCATACCTGAGTTGAGAGAAAAGTTGAGAGAAAAGGTCCAGCACATCCAGCTGTGCATTTTGCAAGATATCTTCTGCTTTAAATTTTTCAAAGGAGATGACCAGGAGGAATAAGAAGAGTGAGAAAGGACTGAGTATATTGTGAGTGTAGTGGTTTGGGGTTCAGGGGTGAATGATCTCAAAATCTCCTTTTATTAAGAACCTGATTGTATGAGTTTTGCCACATAGGCCTGCCTCTCATCCTACCCTAGGCCACCAGGAATCACTGGGATAATTTTCTGATCCTCACTCAGATACAAACTTTTCCTGCTTAAAGGGTTAGGGACAAATCTTTCACTCCTAATACACAATTGAACTGTGGGTTTTGATATGCAAAAAAGATTACATGCAGGATTGTATGGAAAAGTGAAATCAAAATTCATGAGCAAGTGTTTGGCTTAGACTTGTGTTGCTTTTATTACAAAGCATTTCATATAGTCAGACAGGAAGCAGATGCTTTTAGAGTCTCTTCAGGTGATGCCAAACATGCACTATCTCTTGGCCTCTGTAAACTGAAGTGAAAGAACATTGTTGGAAAAGTACTAGTCTATAATGGAACCTCATTCCATTGAGATTTTTCAGCATGGAGCTGCGGTTGCAGTCAGCAGTGCTTTGCCAGTGACCAGGATTTCTTAAAAATGTATTCCTTGTGATTAGACAACTCTTAGGAACAGATATGTTACATCATTCTCATGAATGTGCTGATGTGCATATTTATTCAACAAGTTCTTGAAGAAGTAAATTCTCACCAGGTTTTATAGCATGAACTTCAAAATGTCAGCTACAGTAGTCCTTGTAAAGCAGTGTTCTTATGGGTGCATATCCATGCTCATTGCAAATGAAGTGGAATTTGACAATTGGATGTTTTCCAAGTGAACCTCAATGTCATCTGGAAAACTGAAAGATGAAGACAACAGACAGCTGTCCTTGACCCTGCATTCTCTCATTCTGATGTGCTTGCTATTGGGAAGATAACAAAAAAAAAATAGAGAGAGAGAATGAATTATCACTGAATACATATCTTTCCTTCTGCTGATATCATTCAGGAGGCCAAGGATGTGTTTAAAGTTTGGTTTCCCTGTATCACTGGAGAACTTTTATCAATAACAAGAAGCATTTTAATGTTTGTACTAAGAATGATGAATTATTTAAGAGATATTGTGCAGAATCAATGATGATTGTGGTGATCTTCCATGGTTCTAGAATTATTTGATTAGGTTAAGAAATGACAGAAGAAACTCTACTTGAAAGAGATCACATTGAAAGAATGAAATCAGAGATATTAGTTATGTGGCATGGTTGAATGGATATAAGCAATTACAAAGGAAAATAATGCATTTTGAATTTTGAAAATAATTTACATATGCTTCTCCTACTCTGTCCTATCACATTTTCAGTTTTTACAATTTTCTGTTTTTGAATTTCAGCTTTCATCAGTATTAGATGTTCTTTGTGTATTTTAACAGATATTTTTGTTTAATTTTCTGGTGTTGTGATGCAATTTTATGTTGAGAGCCATCATTCACAGTTGCATTTACAAATTTGTACTTCTGTTTCAGTTACATACTTGGCTGTAGGTGATTTGGTTTAAGGCAGACAATTCCAGGTTCATCAGGTGCCAGAAAAGTAAAACCAGCATGTTTGAAATCAGTTGCCCCTTGGAAGACACAGGATAGGGCCAAGGATTTTCAAGGACACTGATGTTTTCTGCAAGTTGAATACTTGTCGGTAATTTTTACTGATCTTTCAATGATCTCCCTATTGATTCTTATGGTACTTTTAGAGATTATGAAGCTAAAAAAATTTCCTGGAATTTTTTGAGAAATTATTAACAATGACATTATTCTGAGTGTCTCTTCAGTTAACTTAGTTCTCATCTACAAAACACTTGTGCTTTTAGTGCCACCAAAATATGCTTTCCTCTATCCTTTTTGAATACTCATCTTTTAAACTATGAAAAATTCTTCTCTTTCAGTGTAATGCATCTTCAAATTCGGTATTATGCTCTGTTAAAGTGTGCTTATCATGCCAACATCTGGCACTTGCTTCATCTAGCAGTTTCACTTCTTTGGCATGTGGTGGTAGTACTATCAGTGACACCGGCCTGAAGTGTGCATTCTCTAGTGTCTTTTAAAAAGAACCTTCACATTGTCTCAGTGGGCCTTGTTCCAAACAGACAGCAGTCATTTCAATTGAATAAACCCTCATGTGAAGACAGATTGGCCACAATCTTCTACATTTAAAAGTAAGTGAAGAGACCCTTGGAAACTCATACCAAGATAATTTCTCTATGGAGCCTAATTGTAAGGCAGCAGCAAAGTACATTTACCTGGAATGTGGAGTGAGCACAGAACATCTCTCCTCCCTTGGTAGCCCAGTTCAGACATTCATCACACTTGATGAGTGATTGACACTGTCCTCTCCTCACTAGGAATCAGAGTAGCTTCCAATTTCCACTTAGAAGTCAAGCTTCCCAGGTGCCAGCTGTATCCTGCTTGGGCATTCTAGGAAAGGAGCAGCATCCCACCAGAGATACTGTGATGTTTCCCAATTCTATCATCACCTAACCCACTGGTTTTCACCACAGTCTCCCCTTTCCTGAGATGCCAACAGTCATCATTCCATGAATATGTTAGAGTCCTGGGCCAGTATCCTGATCCTGACTCATCAGAATCCCAGGTTGACCAAGACATGGGGAATTGGGTTCAGAGGGCAATGCTGATTGTGATCCGGGCAAACTTGTAAGATGCACTACATTTTGGGCATCACTCTATCCATTCCTGTTCCACTGGATTTATTAGGCTAATTTCCTGCAGCAGTATCACAGTTCCCAAGCACCATGAAGCCCAGTGTGGCCAAACAAGAAGAGTACCACCCAGCATTTATGGACGGAAACAGGGAAGCCTTTGTCCTGGTAGAGGGGCTGGGGAGATAGCTCAGTTGGTAGAGTGCCTGCCTTGCAAGCACCAAGGCCCTGGGTTCAATCCCCAGCACCCAAAAAAAAAAAAAAAAAAAAAAAAACTGTCCTGGTAGAACCTGCATCTCTCAAAAGCCTATGGACCCACTTCCCCAACACCCTCTGTCTCCTCTTCCCCATCTTACTATCACAGTTGATCTGGCACTTGTCTGGAATCTTAGTCTGAATCTGCCAGAGCCTAAAGAATCTCTGGTTGTCATGGGAACTGTGATGCAATTGTGATATTATACCTACTTTATGTGATATCAGGTGGTATTTGCTGCACAACCAGGATTTCAGGGACACCAATCATTGATACCCATGACACCCAGGGCCTAAAAACATAACTTGGGGAGAAAAAAAAACCTACATTGTCCCATCTGAGCCTGGAACCTCTCACCCTTCAAACCCAACATGCCCTAAGCCAGGTTTTTCCTCTTTGAATATTGCAGCTCTCACCTCTTTTGCTCTCATTTCACAAGAGGACTGGTAACCAAGCAAGGTATTAGTTTGAAAAAGGTCAAAACCAATACAGAAGGATTTTGAAAGGGAGAGTATGAGTGTTCAATGGATATAATTTTATGCATTTAATCTCATTGTATTGAAACTTCAGAAGAATTATAGCAAAATATCTGTAAGAACTTTTAAGTTGGATGAAGATATATATATATATATAAAATAAAATATATATAAATATATATATATATAAAATAAAAAATATATATTTTTTTTCAGAAGAAATGTCCAGAAGGAATAAGAAGAGTGAAAAAGAATTTAGGAGATTGTGATTTTAGTGGCTTGTGGTTCAAGTGTGAATGATCTCAAATATCTCCTATCATATTAATGACCTGATGATATAAGTTTTCCCACATATGCCTGGCTCTCCCACTACTCCAGGCCTACATGGATCGCTGTGAAATATATCTGCTTCCTCTCAGTTACAAACTGTTTCTTCCTTAAAGAGTCAAGGAGAAATCATTTACTCATAATACACCATTCGACTGTGGGTCCTGAAATTTATCAAAGTTACTTGCAGGATTTTTTTTACAAAAGTGAAATTAAAAATTTGTTAGCAATTGTTTGGCTTATACATTGGGTGGTTTTCCTGAAAAGCATTTAACAGTCAGGAGGTGAATCCAGTCATTACCTTGAAGTGCCACTTTATATAATGCCAAATTTGCAGTGTCTCAACATTTTTTCCTCTGACAACTAAAGTGAATAAAAGAGGTTGGAAAAGTACCTCTTTGAAATAGAAACTCATTCCAATGAGAGTATTGAGGATGTAGTGCAGGTTGTCATCAGCAGTGCTTCCCCAGTGACCTGGATTTCATAAAAATAGGTATTCCAGGTGACTAAAAAATTCTCAGGAAAGGATAATTTAAATCATTCTCAGGATTATGCTGATGTGGGTATTTAATCAGCACGTTCTTGAAGAACAAAATTCTTACCAGAGTTGTATAACATGAAACTCAAATGTCAACTGAAGTAATTTTTGCAATGTAGCGGTATTCTTGATACTCTCAGACTCATGGAAAATGAAGTGGACTACTACACAGTGGAGTTCTCCAAGTGACTCTCAAGGTCAACTAGAATACTGAGAAGTGAAGGCAAAAAAGAAAAGCCCTTGGCCCTGCATTCTCCCCTTCTTATATGCTTGGCATTAGAAAGATATTGTTATTTTTAAAGAGTGAATGAATTGTGACTGAAGACATACCTTAAATTCTGTTGATATCACTCAGGAGGTCAAGGATCTCTTTAAAACATTTTTCCCTCTAACATTGTAGGTTGAGTATCATTAATAATGAAATCTGTTAGACTGCTCAGTTTGATGAATGTACTTTAGATATGTATAGAATTTGGTGACTGATGTGGTGTACTCATATTAAGTGTGATTCTGGGAATTATTTGATTGTGTTTGTAGGTTAAGAAAAGACAGAAGAACCCATAATTGAAAGAGATCACATTGGAAGAATGACATCAGAGACATTAGTTATGTGGCATGTATGGCTGTGTATAAGCAATTACAAAGGAAAAGTATGGATTTTGAATTTTGGAAATAATTTAGGATCTGCTTTTCCTGCTCAGTAATCCTATTACATTTCATTTCTTATCATTTTCTTTTTTTGAATTTCAGCTTTTGCCTGTATTGGTCTTCCTCTTGTATTTTAACAGAGATGTTTTTGCTTCACTTTCTGAAGTTGTGTTGCACACTTTCAAGAGTCATCATTTAGTGTTGCACTTACAAATTTGTACTTGTTTAAGATTACATATTTGGATTTACATATTAGATTTGGATTACATATTAGATTTTATTGTATAAGGGATGCCATTCCACATACTTTAGTTGCCAGTAATGAAAAACAAGCATGTCTGTAATCAGTTTCCCCTTGGAATAAACTGGATAGGACCAAGAATTTCCAAGGGCACTGTTGTCCTTTGCAAATTGAATACATGACAATAATTTTTATTGCTCACACAATGATCTCCCTGTTACTTCTTGCTGTATTTGTAGAGTTTAGAAATCTGAAGCTATATCTTAGAAATTTTGGGGATATATTAACAATAACATTAATTTTAGTGTCTGTTTAGGTAACTTGTTTCTCTCTCCAAACCTGTTCTCTTGTAGTGCCATCAAGATGTCTTCTTCTCATTCCTTTTTGAATTCTCCTTTTTGAAACTTTGAAACATTCCTCTCTTTCAGTGCCATGCATGTTCAAATGTGATGTTATGAACTGTTAAACTGTGCTTATCATGCCATAATATGGCACTTGATTCATAAATCAATTTCACTTTTTGGAGTATGGTGGTGCCAATATCTGTGACACTGGTCTGTAGTCTGGATCCTTCAGGAACTGGTAAAAGGACCCTTAGAATTTTCCCAGCAGGCCTTTTGCCAAACATGCAGTAGTCATTTCAAGTTGATGAACACTTAGATAAACACAGACTGACCAGAATCTTCTGTATATAAAGCTTAAGTGTAGGGCCTTTGGAAATCATACCAAGATAATTGCTGTACAGGGCCAAGTTGTAAGGCAGCATGCAAAGTAGTGGGGCATGGAATGTGGAGTGAGCAGAGAACATCTCTTCTCACTTGCTAGTACCTTCCAAGCATCCATCACATTTGGTAACAGATAATTGATTTTCCTTAATAGGGCTCAGAGCAGTCACCCACTTCCACATAGAAGTTAAATTTCAAAGATTCCAGCTCTCTCCTGTTTGGACAATCTAGGAAAGGAGCTGCATCCCACCAGAGTTTCTGTGATGTTTCCCACTTCAATCATCAACTAACCCTCCAGTCAGCACTGCATGCTCCCCATTCCTGAGTTGTCAACAGTCATTATTCCTTGAGGCTGTTAGATGCCTGGACCTATTGCCTGCCTCATGAAAATCTCCAGTGAGCATATACCTGGAGGAGAAGATTCAGAGGGCAATGCCATTTGTGATCGAGGTTAACCTGGGTAATCCACGTGCTTTCAGGCACCCCTAAGACCTTCCCTGGTGCATTAAATTTGGTGGGGTGAATTGCCTGAAGCATTATCAGGGTGCCTTTGTGCCATGAGACCCAGTGCAGTAAAACTAGAACAGTGCCACTTAGCCTGTCTGGAGGGTAATGTGAGGTGTTTGTCTTCAGGGGAACCCTTGTCCTGGAAGGACCTGGATCTCTCAAAGGCCTTCAAGCTCACTGCCCCAACACAATAAGGTTCCTCATCTTCTGGGTGAAGATGTTGGCATCACATCTTGAAAACAGCAGGCCCCTCACTCCCTTTCTCTCCCCTCTTACCATCACAGCTGAGCTGAAGCTTGTCTTGAATTTTGGTCTGAAGAAAGAAGGATCTCAAGTATCTCTGGTTGTCATGGGAACCATGATGCCATTGTACTGTCATGCTGCCTTTCTGGGACATCATGTGATATCTGCAATGCAGCCCGGATTTCAGGGATGCTACCCATTGAAACCCATGATGCCCAAGGCCTAGGAACACCCCTTCGGGTCTTTTTGTGTATTTTAATAGAGAGGTTTTCCTTTAATTTTCTGATGTTGTGCTGCATGTTATTTTGAGAGTCATCATGCAAAGTTGCATTTACAAATTTGTACTTGTTTCAATTTACATACTTGGTTGTTTGTGCTATGGTGTAAGGAATATCATCCAGGTACATCAGTTGCCATGAAAGTAAAACCATCATATTTGTAATCAGCTCCCCCTTGGAAGAAACAGGATATGGCCAGGAATTTCCAAGGCCACTTATGCTTTCTGCAAAGTGAATACTTGTCAGTAATTTTTATTGCTCACTCAATGATCTTCCTACTAATTCTCCCTAAATTTGTAGAGATTATGAAGCTGAAGAAACATCCTGGAATTTTTTGAGAAACTATTAACAATGGCATTACTCTTCTCTTCATTTAACTTGACTCACATATCCAAATCCCTTATGCTTTTAGTACCACCAAAATGTACTCCCCTCATTCCTTTTTGAATGCCCAGCTTTGAAGCTTTGAAACATTCCTCTCTTTCAGAGTAATGCATGTTCTAATTTGGTATTATGCCCTCTTAAACTGTGCTCAGCACTCCATCATCTGGCATTTGTATCATCCAGGAGTTTAACTGTTCTGGACTATGGTGGTGGCAGCACCTCTTACACTGGCCTGCACTGTGCATCCTCTAGGGTCTGATAAAAAGAACCGTGGCATTTTCCCAACAGGCCTGTGCCAAACAGGCAGTAGTCAGTTCAAATGAATGAACCATCAAGTGAAGACAGATTGGTCAGATTCTTCTGCATTTAATGGTAAGTGAAGGGCCCCAAGGAAACTCATACCAAGATAGTTTCTGTGTGGACTCAAGACATAAGTCAGCAGCAAAATAGGTGGTTCCTGGAATGTGGAGTGAGCACAGAATATCTCTCCTGCTTTGGTAGACCATTTCAGATATTTATCACACTTGGTGAGTGATTGATTCCATCCTCTCCTCATTAGGGATCAGAGCAGCTACAAACTTCCACTTAGAAATCAAACTTCCTAGGTGTCATTTGTCTCCTTTTTGGGCATTCTAGGAAAGGTGTCACATACCAAAAGAATTTGGTGTTTCCCAATTCAATCATCCTGTAACACTCTGGTTTTCACCACATGCTCCTCTTTCCTGAACTGTCAACAGTCATAATTCCTTGAGCCTTTTAGAGTTCTGGGTTAATTTTCTGACACATCAAAATTTGTGGTGGATCCAGATCTGGAGGAGTGGGTTCAGAGGGCAATTACAATAGTGACCCTGGCTAAGTTGGTTGATCCATGAGCGTTCCAGCACCACTCAGTCCCTCCCTGGTCCACTAGATTTGGTTGGGCTAATTGCCTGCAGCAGTAATAGGGTGCCCAAGCACATGAGGTTTGATGTGGCCAGACGAGAGCAGAACCAGCAAATGGTACTGGATGGTACTACATTTTTTTAGGTTTCAGGGGAAGGACCCCTTCCTGGGGTCCTGGAAGGACAAGGAACTCTCAAAAACCACTGGCACATGGCCCCAAAACACTCTGACTCCTGATCTACTGGGCGAAAATATTGCCATTGCATTACTTGACAATATCAGGACCCTCCTTCCCTTCCTCTCCCCTTACCATTGCAGATAAGCCAGTGCTTGTTTTGAATCTTGGTCTGAACCAACCAAGATGTGAAGTATCTCTGATTGCCATGTGAACCATGGCACCGTTTTGCTGTCATGTCATCTTTCTGTGACATCTGGTGGTATCTGCAACACAGCCAGGATGTCAGGAAATCCACGCATTGAAACCCAAGATGCCTAAGGTCCAGGAACACCCTTGGGTGTAAGAAAACTTGAATTCTCTTACCACAGCCTGGAAATTCTTCATCCTTCAATCTGAACATGACCAATGCCAGCCACTTCCAGTTTGAATATTGTAGCTGTCGCCTTTTTTGTTCTCATGTCACAGGAACAATGGTAACCAAGTGTCACATTCCTCTGCAAAGGGTGAAAACCAATAGAGAAGGATTTTGAAAGGGAGTGTATGAGAGTTCAATGAATATAATTTCCTGCATCAAATCTCCCTATAATGAAGCCTCAGAGGAATTGCAGCAAACAGCTCTACAGGAAGCTTAGATTTGGATGAGATTATTTTTTCTGTCAGCAAATAATTTTCTGGAAATCACAAACCCAGTCAACCATCAACCCTTTCTCTCCTTTTTATATTTACATATATTTACATATCTAGTCTGGTGAAGTGGCTTAGGCTTTCCCTATTTTAGGGAAACTGGCATTGTCCAAGAGAAATACATTCCTCAACATCCCACATTTCTGAGTTGAGAGGAAAGATCCAGCACATCCAAGGGTCTGTGCTTTTTTCCAAGGTACCTTCCACTTTGAATTATTCAAAGAAAATGACCAGGAGGAATAAGAAGACTGAAGAATGGGTAGAATGTTATAGTAATGGCTTAGGGATCACGTGTAAATAATCTCAAAATCTCCCTTTATATTAACAACCTGATCATATAAGGTTTGCCATGTAGGCCTGCCTCTCTTCTGAACCTAGGCCACCATAGATCACTGGGATAACTTTCTTCTCCTTGTTCAGCTACAATGCTGTTCCTGTTTAAAGAATCAGGGACAAAGCATTCACTCCTAATGCACAATTGGACAGTATATCTTGATATGCAACAAAGTTAAAACCAGAAGTATTTGCAAAAGTGAAAGTAAAAATTCATTAGCAATTGTTTGAATTAGCCTTCGACTGGTTTTAGTGAAAAGCATTTCACAGTGTCAGATAGGAATCAGATCCAGTCACCTACATTAAAGACCCACTTCAGGTAATTCCAACCCTGCAGTGTCTCAACATTTGGTCCTCTGTCAACTCAAGTATACACAACATGGTTGGAAAAGTACTATTTTGAAGGATAAACTCATTCCAATGAGATTTTTCATCATGGAGCAGTGGTTGGAGTCAGCAGTGCTTCACAAGTGACCTGCATTTCTTAAGAATAGATATTCCTGGTGATTAGACAACTCTCAGGAAAGGATATATTATATCATTCTCATGATTATGCTGATTCAGGTATTTACTCATCAAGTTCTCAAAGAATAAAATTCTCACCATGTTTTTATAGCATGAATTTCAAAATATCAACTGTAGGAGTCCTTACAAAGCAGTGGTTTTCTGGGCACATACCCAGGTTCATTGCAAATGAAGTGGACTTCAAGACTTGATCATTTTCCAACTCAACCTCAATATCAACTGAAATACTGAGAGGTGAAGACAACAGTGAGCTTTTCTTGGCCCTTCATTCTCTCACTCTGATGTGGTTGGCATTAGGAAGATAATATTTTTTTAAACTTGAATGAATTTTTGGTGAATACATATCTTTCCTTCTGCTGATATCATTCAGGAGGCCAAGGATATGTTTAAAGCTCGGTTTCTCTGTATCACTGAAGGACAGGTATCAGGAATAATGAAGCAGTTTAAAGTTTGTGGTACGTTTGATGGATGTTCTTAAGAGATGTTGTGTAGAATTCAATGAGGGATGTGGTGATCTCATCTTTACCATGGTTCTGGGAATAATTTAATTGTGCTCTGTAGAATAAGAAATTACAGAAAAATCTCCATTTGAAAGAGATCACATTGAAAGAATGAAATCACAGACATTAGCTTTGTGACATGTTTTAATGTGTACAAAGAAGTACAAAGAAAAGAATGGATTTTGAATTTTGGAAGTGATTTATATCTGCTTCTACTATATAGTGGGTTCTATCATATTTTCCATTTTTATAATTTTCTCTTTTTGACTTCAGCTTTCACCAATATTTGGTGATTTTTGTGTATTTTAACAGAATTTTTTTTAATTTTCTGATGTCCTGCTGCACTTTTCTGTGGAGAGCCATTATTCAGATTTGAATTTATAGATTTGTATACTTGTTTAAGTTTTCATACATGATTGTAGATGGTGTGGTGTAAGAAATGACATTCCAGGTACATCAGGTTCCACAAAAGTAAACCCAGCATGTTTGTAATCAGCTCCCCCTTGGAAGAAACAGGATATGGCCAGGAATTTCCAAGGACACTGATGTTTTCTTCAAGTTGAATATCTGTAATAATTTTCATTGCTCACTCAATGATCTCCCCATTACTTCTTGCTGTCTTTGTGGAGATTATGAAGCTGAAAAAATATCCTGGAAATTTTAGGAAAACTGTTATCAATGCCATTATTCTTAGTGTCTCTTCAGTTGACTAGATTCTCATATCCAAAACACTTGTGCTTTGAGTGCCACTAAAATGTGCTCTTCTCACTCCTTTTTGAACACCCAGCTTTGAAACTTTGAAACATTCCTTTCTTTCAGTGTAATGCATGTCCTAATTTGGTATTTTGCTCTGTAAAACTGTGCTCATGAAGACACATCTGGCACTCACTTCATCCAGCATTTTCACTTCTTTGGAGTATGCTGGGGGCAGTATCTGTGACACTGGCCTGCAGCATTCATCCTCCAGAATCTATTAAAAAGAATCTTGTCATTGTCCCAGTGAGCCTTGTGCCAAACAGGCAGTAGTCATTTCAAGTGAATTAACCATCATGTGAAGATATATTGGCCAGATTCTTCTGCATTTAAAAGTAGCTGAATGACCCCTTGGAAACTTGTAATAATTTATGTGTGGTGTCTAGTTGTAAGGCACCAACAAAATAGGTGGTGCCTGGAATGAGAAAGGGCACAGAACATCTCTCCTGCCTTGATAGCCCATTTCACACATTCATCACACTTTATGAGTGATTGACTCTGTCTTCTCCTCATTAGAGATCAGAGCAGCTACCAACTTCCATTTAGAAGTCAAACTTCCCAGGTTCCAACTTTCTCCAGTTTGGGGATTCTAGGAAAGTAGCTGCATCCCACCAGAGTTGTTGTGAAGTTTCTTAATTTAATAATCACCTAACCCAATGGTTTTCATTGCATTCTCCCATTTCCTGAGCTTTCAACATCCATCATTCCTTGAGGGTGTTAGAGCTCTGGGCCAGTTTCTTGATTCATCAGAATCATGAGTGAACCCTGACCTAGATAAGTGGGTTCAGAGGACAATGCTGATTGTGATCCAGGCTAAGCTGGAAAATCCACAGACTTTCAGACCCCACTCATTACCTCCCTGGTCCACTGGATTTAGTAGGCCTATTGCCTGCAGCAGTATCAGGATGCCCAAACTTCAGGAGGCCTGCTGTGGCCAGAAAATAACAGTGTCACCTAGCGGTTCTTAACTGTAACAGGGGAAGCCCTTGTCCTGGATGGGCCTGGATCTCTCAAAACTCCACAGGTCCACTGCCTCAACACACTCTTGCTCCTCTTCTCTGCGGGGAAGATGTTAACATCGAATTACTTGAAAACAGCTTGGCTCACATTCCCTTCCTCTCCCCTCTTACCATCACAGATGAGCCTGTGCTTGTCTTGAACCTTGGTCTGAACCAACCAGGACCTGAATTATCTGTGGTTGCCATGGGAACTAGTGCACAATTTTGCTGTCATGTAGTCTTTCTGTAACATCAGGTGCTATCTGCAGCACAGTCAGGATGTCAGGGATGCCAAGCATTAAAACCATGATGTCCAAGGTCAAAAAACACCCCTTGGGGAGTGAGAAAACCTTTATTCTCCCACCACAGTCTGGAAAATCTCACACTTCAATCCCAACATGTCCAATACCAACCATTTTCAGTTTGAATATTGGAGCTCTCACCTGTTTTGCTCTCACGTCACAGGAGCACTGATACCAAGAAAGGCATTTCTTTGAGACAGGTCAAAGCCAATACAGAAGGTTTTTAAAAGGAAGTGTATGAGTGTTCAATTAATATGATTTTCTGCATCAAATCTCACTGTAATGAAGCCTCAGAGGAATGTATGCAAACATCTGTACAGGAAGCTTGATATTTGCATGAGGATATGTATATTCTGCCAGAAATTTTTTTTTTTTTTTTTTTTTTTTAGGATCACAAACCTGGTAAAATATAAACCCTTCATTTTTCTTTTTTTTCTTTTTTCTTTTCTTTTTTTTTTTTTTCTTGCAGTACTGGGGATCTCATTTTTCTTTTATATTTACAGATACTGTCTTGCAAAGTGGTTTAGGCTTTTGCTTTTTTAGAAAAACTGGCATTGCCCAAGATAAGTAACTTCCTCAACCTTCCCCATGCCTGAGTTGAGAGAAAAGATCCAGTACATCCATGGGGCTGTGCATTTTTCCAAGGTATCGTCTGCTTCAAATTTTTCAAAGGAAATGACCATGAGGAATAAGATGAGTGAGAAAGAAATGAGTCGATTGTGATTGTAGTGACTTGGGGTTCAGGTGTGAATAATCTCAAAAATCTCCTTTTATATTAACAAACTGATCATATAATGTTTGCCACATAGACCTGCCTCTCCTAACCTAAGCCACAATGTCTCACCAGGATAACATTGTGCTCCTTGCTCAGCTACAACCTTTTTCTTGCTTAAAGAAGCTGGGACAAATCTTTCTTCATGATACAGCACTGGTTTGTGTGTGGGTCCTGATATATATCAAAGTTTGCTTAAAGGAGAACATTGCCACCTACTGACCCTGGAGGGTACTGAAGGCTATTAAGTTTCAGGGGAAACCCTTGAACTGGCAGGAGGTCCGGGGGACTGCTGCCCCAACACACTTAGACACCTTTTCCCTAGGGCGATGATGTTGGCATAACATTTAATGAAAACAGCAGACCCCTCGCTCCCTTGTTCCCATTAACCATCACAGATTTGCCTGCACTTTTCTGGAATCTTGGTCTGAAATGGTAAGACCTGATGTATCTCTGCTTGACATGGGAACCTTAACGACTTTGTGCTGTCATTGTGCCTTTCTGTGACATCAGGTGGTATCTGCAGGGCAGCCAGGATTTTGGGGACTCCACCCATTTAAATCCATGATACCAAAGGCCCGGAAACACCCCGTGGGTAGCCAAATGACCTATATTCTCCCATCAAAGCCTGGAACTTCTTGTCCTTCAAACCCAACCTGACATAAGTCAGGCACTTCCAATTTGAATATTGGAGTCCCCACATTTTTGCTCTCATGTCACAAGAGGACTTTAACCAAGCAAGGCATTTCTCTGAAAAGGATCAAAACCAGTTCATAAGGATTTTCAAAGGAATTGTAGGAGTGTCCAATGCATATGATTTTATGCATTTATTCTCACTCTATTAAAGCTTCAGAAGAATTGCAGCAAAAATACAAGAAGTTTGAAATTTGGATGAGAACATATTGTTTTCTTTCTGCCTGCAAGTATTTTTCCTGGAATCCCAGACCCACTGAATCACCAACCCTCCCCTTCCCTTTCTAATTTACAGACCTGGTGTAGCTATGTGACTTAGGATTTCCCTGTTTTAGGGAAACTGGCTTTGCCCAGGAGAAACATCTTCCTCAACACCCCCATAACTGAGTTGAGAGGCTACATTCAGCACATCCATGGGGCTATGAATTTTACCAAAATATCTCCAGCTTAGAATTTTTCAAAGGAAATGTCCAGAAGGAAAAAGAAGAGTGAGAAATGATTGAGGAGATTGTGATATCAATGGCTCATGTTTCATGTGTGAATGGTCTCAAACATCTCCTCTTATATTATTGACCAGATCATATAAGGTTTCCCACATATACCTGCCTTTCCTCCTACCTCAGGCCACAATGGATCACTGGGATAACTTTCTGCTCACTGCTCAGGTACAACCCATTTCCTCCTTAAATAGGCCGGGACAAATCTTTCACTCATGATACACCATTGTATTGTGGGGCCTGATATGTGTCAATGGTTACTTGCAGAATTTTTTGCAAAGGTGAAATTAATATTTTGTGAACAACTGTTTGACTTAAACACGGGGTGGTTTTCCTGAAAAGGTTTCACAGAGTCAGACTGGAAGTGGATCCAGTCACCTACCTTAACGAGCCTCTTCAAATAATTCAAAATGTGCAGTGTCTCTACATTCTGTCCTCTTTCAAGTCAAGTGATTACAACACAGTTGGAAAAACACAGTTTCAAGTTAAAGCTCATTCCAATGAGAGTTTTCAGCATGGAGTGGCAGTTGTAGTTATAAATGCTTCCCTAGTGAACTGAATTTTATAAAAATAGGTATTCCTGTTGATTACAAAACTCTCAGAAGTGGCTAAGTTATATCGTCTGAAGGAATATGCTCATGAGGGTATTTACTCAGTTCTTGAAGAACAAAATTATCAACATTGTTCCATACCAGAAAACTCAAAATGTCAAATGCAGTTGTCCTTGTAAAGTAGATGTCTTTTTATATTCTCCAGACTCTTGAAAAATGAAGTGGACTACTACACCCTGGAGTTTTCCAAGGCAATCTCAATGTCAACAATAATACCAAGAGTGGAAGACAAAAGACCAAAGCCCTTAGACCTGCCTTCTCTCATTCTTATATGATTGGCATTGGGAAGATATTATTATTTTTAAAATGTGAATGAATTGTGGCTGAAGACATATCTTACCTGCTGATGTCATTCAAGAGGCTAAGGATGTCCTTAAAACCTTTTTTCCATGTATCATTGGAGGTCTGGTATCATTAATAATGAAGGATTTTAAAGACTGTGCTCAGTTTTATGGATGTACCTAAGACATGTTGTGTATAATTGGGATGAGGTTGTGGTGTCCTCATATTAACCATGATTCTGGGAATCTTTTGATTGTTTTGTAGGTTGAGAAATAGCAGAAGAACCCTTATTTGAAAGAGATCACATTGAAAGAATGAAATCAGAGACATTAGTTATGTGGCATGTGTGAACGGGTATAAGCAATTACAAAGGGAAACAATGGATTTTGAATTTTGAAATAATTTAGGATCTGCTTTTCCTGCTCAGTAATCCTGTCACATCTTCATTACTTATAGTTTTCTGCTTTGGAATTTCAGCTTTCTCCTATATTGGTTCTTCTTTTTGTATTTTAACAGATATGTTTTTGTTTCATTTTCTGATGTTTCTTTTGAGAGTCATCATTCAGTGTTGCATTTACAAATTTGTAGTTGTTTAAGATTACATACTTGGGCTTAGGTGCTGTGATATAAGGAATGCCATTCCACGAGGTCAGGTGCCAGAAATAAAAAACCCAGTGTGCCTGTAATCAGCTCTCCCTTGGAAGAAACTAGATAGGGTCCAGCATTTCCAAGGGCACTTTTGTCCTTTCCAAGTTGAATACTTCTCAGTAACTTTCATTGATCACACCATGATCTCTCTATTACTTCTCACTATATTTGTAGTTTTTGAAGTTGAAGAAATGTCGTGGAAACTTTGGAAAATTATTAACACTGACATAATTTTAGTGTCTCTTCAGTTAACTTGGTTCTCATCTCTAAAACCCATCTTCTTTTAAGGCCCACTCCTCATTCTTTTTCTATGCTCATCTTTGAAACTTTCAAACATTCCTTTCTTTCAATGTAATGCATATTCAAATGTGGTACTACGCACAGTTAATCTGTGCTCATTATGCCATATTCTGGCACATGTTTCATCCATCAGTTTCACTTTATTGGAATATGGTGATGTCAATATCTGGGACACTGGCCTGCAGTCTGCATCCTCTAAGGATTGGTAAAAAAAAGACCCTTGGCATGGTCCCAGTGGGACCATTAGTCAGGACAAGTGAACAGTTAGGTAAAGACATATTGGCCAGATATTTCTGCACTTAAAGGTAAGTGAAGGACCCTGGAAACTCATACCAAGAAAACTTCTGTGTCAACCCAAGTTGTAAGGCAGCAGCAAAGTATGTTTTGCCTGGAATGTGCAGTAAGCAGAGAACTACTCTCCTCACTTGCTAGACCCTTCTATGCATACATCACACTTGGTGAGTGATAGAACCTGTTTTCATGTAATTAGAGTTCAGAGTAGCCACCCAGTTCCACATAGAACTGAAACTTCTCAGGTTCCAACTCTCTTCTGTTTGGGCATTCTCGAAAAGGAGTGGCATCCCACCAGATTTGCAATGATGGTTCCTAATTCAATCATTACCTAACCCACTGGTCAACACTGCGTGCTCACTTTCCAGGTCTGTCAACAGTCATTATTCTTTCAGGCTGTTTGAGCCCTAGAACTGTTTCCTGACTCCTCAAAATTTCAGGTGACTCCAGACTTGGATGAGTGGGTTCACAGGGCTTTGCCGATTTTGACCAGGAATAACATGGGCGATCCATGAGCTTTCGGGCTCTCCTCAGTCCCTCCCTGGTCCACTATATTTGGTGGGAGATAATTTCCTGCAGTAGTATCAGGGTGCCATTATGCCATGAGATCCATTGGGGGCACATGAGAACAGCACCACCTACCATGCCTGGATATTATTGCAGTCTGTTAGGTTTCAGGGCTAGCCCTTGTTCTGGAAGGCCCTGGATCTCTCAAAGGACCGAGGTTCCACTGCTCCAACACACTCAGGATCCAATTCTCCTGGGCAAAGATGTTGGCATCGAAATAATGCAAAACAGCAGACCCTGCACTCCCCACCTCTCCCTCTTACCATCACAGCTGAGACTGCTCTTGTCTGGAAACTTGGTCTGAAGTGGCCAGGTCCTGAAGTATCTCTGGTTGCCATGGGAACCATAATGACGTTGTGCTGTTGTGCCACATTTCTGTGATAACTGGTGGTATCTGCAGCTTATTCAAGATTTCAGGGATGCCACTTATTGAAACCAATGATGCTGAAGGCCCAGAAACATCACTTGAGGAGCAAAAAACTCGGCATTCTCCCACCGAAGCCTGGAGTCTCTGTACATTCAAACCCAACAGGAACAAAGTCAGCTGCTTCCAGTTTGAATATTGGAGCTCTCACCTCTTTTACTCTCACATCACAAGAGTCCTGGTAACCAAGCAAGGCATTTCTCTGAAAAGGGTCAAAATCAATACAGAAGGATTTTGAAAGGTAGTGCATGAGTGTTCAATGGATATGATTTTATACATTTAATCTCACTGTATTGAAGCTTCAGAAAAATTGCAATAAACATATCTAAAAGAAGTTTGAAATTTGGATGAGGATATATTTTTTCTGCCATCAAATATTTTTCCTAGTATCACAGAACCATTGAACCATCAATTCTTCCCTTTCCCTTTCTTTATTTTCAGACCAGGTTTAGCTAAGTGGCTTAGACTTTCCCTGTTTTACAGAATCTGGCTTCTCCCAGGAGTGACAACTTCCTCTATCTCCCCATAACTGAGTTAATGTGCTAGATCCAGCATATCCACGGGGCTATAAATTTAGTCAAGATATCTGCTGCTTAGAATTTTTCAAAGTAAATGTCCAGAAGGAAGAAGAAAAGTGAGAAAGGTTTG
Source organism: Sciurus carolinensis (assembly GCF_902686445.1). NCBI lineage: Eukaryota > Metazoa > Chordata > Mammalia > Rodentia > Sciuridae > Sciurus > Sciurus carolinensis. The sequence goes on along the minus strand of NC_062227.1, from coordinate 16,922,773 downwards.
AGGAGATTGTGATTTCAATGGCTTGTGGTTCAGGTATGAATTATCTCAAATATCTCCTTTTATATTAATGACCTGATCACATATGGTTTCCCACACAGGGCTGACTCCCTTGCTACTCCAGGCCACCATGGATCACAGGAAAATCTTTCTGCTCACTGCTCAGTTACAACCTATTTCTTCTTTAAAGAGGCATGGACAAATCTTTCACTCATGATACACCATTGGACTCTGGGTCCTCATATGTAACAAAGTTACTTGCAGAATTTTTTGCAAAAGTGAATTTAAAATTTATTAGCAATTTTTTGGTTTAGACATGGGATGCTTTTCCTGAAAAGCATTCCAGAGTCACTGTGGAAGTGGATCCACTTACCTACCTTAAAGAGAATCTACAGATAATGCCAAACCTGTGGTGTCACAACATTTTGTCTTGACAGCTCAGTGAATACAACACGGTTGAAAAGTACCAGTTTGTAGGGGAAGCTCATTCCAATGGGAGGTTTCAGCATAAAGTGCTTTTTTCAGTCAACACTGCTTTCCCAGTTACCTGAGAACTTAGCAAGTTCTTGAAGAACAAAATTTTCACCAGGGTTCTATAACATGAAAATCAATATGTCAACTGCAGTAGCTGCAGTAGTCCTTGCAAGGAGTCATCTTTTTGATACTCTACCACACTCTTGGCATATGAAGTGGACTATTACACCCTGAAGTTTTCCTAGTTAATCTCAATGACAACTGGAATACTGATAGATGAAGACAATAGACAAAAGACCTTGGCCCTCCATTCTCTCATTCTTATATGCTTGGTATTGGAAAGATATTATTCTTATAAAGTGAAAGAATTGTGACTGAGGAATAACCTACATGCTGTGATGTCATTCATGAAGCCAAGGATGTCTTTAAAACCTTTTTTCCCTGTAGCACTGGAGGTCTTGGTATCATTAATAATGAAGCATTTTTAAGACTGTCCCCAGGTTGATGAATGTACTTAAGAGATGTTGTGTAGAATTGGGTGAAGGATGTGGTGTGCTAATATTAACTGTGATTCTGGGAATTATTTGGTTGTGCTTTATAGGTCAAAAAATAACAGAAAAATCCCCATTTGAAAGAGATTGCATTGAAACACTGAAATCAGACATCAGTTATGTTGCATATATTGATGGGTATAAATGATTACAAAGAAAAAGAATTCATTTTGAACTTTGAAAATAATTTAGAATCTTCTTTAACTGATCAGTAATCCTATAACATTTTCCTTTCTTATAATTTTCTCTTTTTGAATTTCAGCATTTGCCTATATTTGGTCTTCTTTGTGTATTTTCACAGAGATGTTTTCTGATTCTGTTCTTCACTCTTTCTTTTGAGAGTCATTATTCAGTGTTGTATTTACAAGTTTGTAATTGTTTAAAATTACATACTGTGGTGTAGATGCCATGGTGTAAGGAATGGCATTCCATGTACATCAGGCAGAAGAAATGAAAAATCAGTATGTCTGTAATCAGCTCCCCCTTGGAAGAAACAGGATAGGGCAATGAATATCCAAAGGGACTGATGTACTTTGCAATTTGAATATTTTTCAGGAACTTTTATTGCTCACATGATGATCCCCCTATGACTTATCACTGTACTTTTAGTTTTTGAAGCTGAAGGAATGTCCTGGAAATTTTGGAAAACTATTAACAATGACATTATTCTTAGGGTCTCTTCAGTTAACTTGGTTCTCATCTACAAGACCAATCTGCTTTCACTGCCACCAAAATGTCCAGTACTCATTCTCTTTCCATACTCATCTTTGAACTCTTGATATATTCCTCTCGTTCAGTGTAATGTCTTTTTCAATGTGGTATTATGCCCTGTTAACCTGTGATCATCATGCCATAATCTGGCACTTCTTTCCTCCATCGGTTTCACATTTTTTGGATTATTGTGGTGCCAAAATCTGTGATGCTGACCTGCTGTTTGCTTTCTCCAGGTACTTGTAAAAGGAACTTTGGCATTGTCCCAGTGGGCCTTGTGCCAAATTGGCAGTAGTCAATTCAAGTGAATGAATCCTTATGTCAAACCATATTATCCAGATTCTTCTGCATTGAAAGGTAAGAGGGCCCTTGGAAATTCATTGCAAGATAAATTTTGTGTGAAGACATTTTGTAGGTTTGCAGCAAAGAAAGTGTGGTCTTGAATGTGGAATGAGCACAGAACATCTCTCCTCACATACATGATACTTTGTGCATGAGATATTCTGTTTTCTCCTCATTAGGGAACAGAGTATCCACCCACTTCCACATAGAAGTCAAACTTCCCAGGCTCCAGTTGTCTCCTGTTTGGGTAATATTGGAAAGTAACAGCATACCAGCAGAGTTGCTGTGATGTTTCTTTATTCCATCATAACCTAACATAACAGTTTTCATAGCATGCTTATCTTTCCTGAACTTCAACAGCCATCATTCCTTGAGGCTGTTAGAGTTCTCGGTCAGTTTCTTGACTCATCAAATTTCCAGTTGAGTCCAGATCAGGAGAAGTGGGCTTTGCTGATTGTGACCCGGCCTAAGCTTGGTCATCCACTTGGTTTAAAGCAAAACTCAGTCCCACCATTGTCCACTAGATTTTATGGGGGCTAATTGCCTGCTGCGGTATCAGGGTGCCCAAGCACCATGAGACCTGGTGAGACCAATGAGAACAGTGCCACATACCATGTCTGGAGGAGATTGTAGGGTGTTAGGTTTCAGGGGGAGCCCTTATCCTGGAAGGACCAGGATCTCTTAAAGGCTCATGGGCCCACTGCCCCAACACACTGTTTCCTTTTCTCCTGAGTGCAGATATCACATTTCTTGAAAACAGCATACCCCATGCTCCCTTCTTCTCCCCTCTTCCCATCACAGCTGAGCCTGTGCTTGTCTGGAATCTTGGTTGAAGCCACCAGGACCTGAAGTTTCTCTGGATGACATGGAAACCATAATGATATTTAGCTTTTGTGCCACCTTTCTGTGACATCAGGTTGTATCTGTAGCCCAGACAGGATTACAGGACACCACTCATTGAAATCCATGATGCGCAAGGCCCAGAACCACCGCTTGGGAAGCAAAGAAAGCTGCATTCTTTGACCAGAGCCTGGAAACACTCACCCTTCAAATCCAACATGCCCAAAGTCAGCCACTTCCACTTGAATATTGGAGCTCTCATCTCTTTTGCTCTCAAGTCACAAAAAGACTAGTTACCAAGTAAGGCATTTCTCTGAAAATGGACAAAACCTATAAAGAAGGATTTTGAAAGGCAGTGCATGAGTGTTCCATGGATATAATTTTATGCATTTAATCTCACTGTATTAAAGTATCAAGAATTGCAGCAAATATATCTATAAGAAGTTTGAAATTTGGATGATGATGTATCTTTTTATTTTCTGCCAGCAAATATTTTTCCTGGGATCACAAACCCAGTGAACCATCAACTCTTCCCCAATTCCTTTCTATATTTACTGAGCTGGTCTAGCTAAGTGGCTTAGGCTTATCCTGTTTTAGAGAAACTGGCTTTGCCCAGGAGAAACAAATTCCCCAACCTAGCCTATAACCGAGTTGATAGGCTAGATCCAGCATACCATGGGGCTGTGAATTTTGCCAAGATATCTTCTGCTTAGAAATTTTTAAAGGAAATGTCCATAATGAAAAAGAAAAGTGAGAAAAGATTGAGGAGACTATGATTGCAATGGCTTGTGGTTCTGGTGTGAATGTTCCCAAATATCTCCTTTTATATTAATGACCTGATCATATAAGGATTCCCACATATGCCTGCCTCTCCTCCTACCCCAGGCCACCATGAATCACTGGGATAATTTTCTGCTCACTGCTCAATTACAACCTATTTTCTCCTTAAAGAGACAGGGACAAATCTTCCACTCATGATACACCATTGGAATGTCAGTCCTGGCACGTATCAAAGGTTACTGCTGGATTTTTGCAAAAGGGAAATTAAAAATTCATTAGTAATTTTTTGTCTTAGACATGGGGTTTTTAACCTGAAAAACATTTCACAGAGTCAGTCTGGAAGCAGCTCCAGTCACCTACCTTAAAAAGCCTCTTCAGATAATGCCAAACTTGCAGTGTCTCAACATTTTTTCCTCCATCAACTCAAGTGAGTACAACATGGTTGGAAATGTATTATTTAGAAAGGGAAGTTCATTCCAATGAGAGTTTAGAGCATGATGAAGTGATTGTGCTCAGGACTGCTTCCCCAGTGACCTGGATTTTGTAAAAATACATATTCCTTGTGATTAAAAAACTATCAGGAATAGAGGTTACATTATTCTCAGGAATATGCTCATGCAGGTATTTACTCAGCAACTTCTTTAAGAACAAAATTCTCACCAGGGTTCTATATAATGCATCTCAAAATGTCACCTGCAGTAGTGACTTCAAAGTAGGGGTCTTCTTAATACTCTAACAGATTCTTGGCAAATGAAATGGACTACTACAACTTGTTGTTTCCCATGTCAATATCAATGTCAACTGTAATACTGAGAGGTGAAGACAAGAGACAAATGCCCTTGCCCCTCCATTCTCTCATTTTTGTATGCTTGGCGTTGGAGGATATTATTTTTAAAAGTGAATGAATTGTGTCTGAAGACATATCTTCCCTTATGCTGATATCATTCAGGAGACCAAGAATAACTTTAAAACCTTATTTTTTCTATGATGGGAGGTCTGGTATCATTAAGAATTAAGTATTTTAAAGAGTGCTCAGGTTGATGAATGGACTTAAGACATGTTGGGTAGAACTGGGTGAAGGATGTGGTGTGATCATATTAACCATTATTCTGGAAATTATTTGATTGTGCTCTGTAAGTAAAAAAATGACAGAAGAACCCCTACTTGAGAGAGATCAGATTGAAAGTATGACATCAGCGACATATCTTATGTTCCATGTATGGATGCATATAATAAATTATAAAGGAAAATAACAAATTTTGAATTTTGGAAATAATTTAGGATCTGCTATTCCAGCTCATTAATCCTATCACATCTTCATTTCTTATAATTTTATCTTCCTTCTATTTTGTATCCTCATTGTGTATTTTTTTTTATTTTACCTTGGGGATGGAGCCTTTTTTTATTATTGTAAAAAAATGGGATACATGTTGTTTCTCTATTTGAACATGGATTCAAGGCATACCATTTGTGTAATCATAAATTTACATAGGGTAATGTTATTTGATTCATACTGTTATTTTTTCCCTTTCCCCCCACCCAACCCACCCCTCTTTCCCTGTATACAGTCTTTCCTTCCTCCATTCTTACCACCCTCCTTATCCCTAACTCTAAACATAACCCTAACCATAACACTAAGCCCTCCCATCACCCATTATATGTCCTCATTCACTTATCAGCGAGATCATTCGTCCTTTAGTTTTTTGAGATTGACTTATTTCACTTAACATGATTTTCTCCAATTTCATCCATTTGCCTGCAAATGCCATAATTTTATCATTCTTCATTGCGGAGTAATATTCCATTGTATATATATGCCACAGTTTCTTTATCCATTCATCAACTGAGGGACATCTAGGTTGGTTCCACAATCTGGCTATGGTGAATTGAGCAGCAATGAACATTGATATGGCTGTATCTCTGTAGTATGCTGATTTTAAGTCCTTTGGGTATAGGCCAAGGAGTGGGATAGCTGGGTCAAATGGTGGTTCCATTCCAAACTTTCTGAGGAATCTCCATACTGCTTTCCAGAGTGGCTGCACTAATTTGCAACCCCACCAGCAATGTACGAGTGTTCCTTTTTCCCCACATCCTCGCCAACACCTATTGTTGCTTGTGTTCTTGATAATCACCATTCTAATTGGGGTGAGATGAAATCTTAGGACAGTTTTGATTTGCATTTCTCTTATTACTAGAGATGTTGAACATTTTTTCATATATCTGTTGATTGCTTGTATGTCTACTTCTGTGAAGTGTTTGTTCATTTCCTTAGCCCATTTGTTGATTGGATTATTGGTATTCTTGGTGTAGAGTTTTTTGAGTTCTTTATAGACTCTGGAAATTAGTGCTCTGTCTGAAGTATGGTTGGCAAAGATATTCTCCCACTCTGTAGGCTCTCTCTTCACATTACTGAGAGTTTCCTTTGCTGAGAGAAAGCTTTTCAGTTTGAATCTATCCCAGTTGTTGATTCTTGCTTTTATTTCTTGTGCTATGGGAGTTCAGTTAAGGAAGTCTGATCCTAAGCCAACAAGTTGAAGGTTTGGACCTACTTTTTCTTCCATAAGATGCAGGGTCTCTGGTCTGATTCTGAGGTCCTTGATCCATTTTGAGTTGAGTTTTGTGCAGGGTGAGAGATAGGGGTTTAATTTCATTCTGTTGCATATGGATTTCCAGCTTTCCCAGCACCATATGTTGAAGAGGATATCTTTTCTCCATTGCATATTTTTGGCCCCTTTGTCTAGTATGAAAAAATTGTATTTATTTGTGTTTGTGTCCATGTCCTCTATTCTGTACCATTGATCTACCTGTCTATTTTGGTACCAATACCATGCTGTTTTGTTACTATTGCTTTGTAATAGAGTTGAAGATCTGGTATTGCAATATCCCCTGCTTCGCTCTTTCTACTGAGGATTGCTTTAGCTATTCTGGGTTTTTTATTCTTCCAGATGAATTTCATAATTGCTTGATCTATTTCTGTAAGGTACATCATTGGGATTTTCATTGGAATTGCACTGAATCTGTATAGCACTTTAGGTAGTATGACCATTTTGACAATATTAATTCTGCCTATCCAAGAACACGGGAGATCATTCCATCTTCTAAGGTTTTCTTTAATTTCTTTCTTTAGTGTTCTGTAGTTCTCATTGTAGATGTCTTTCATCTCTTTTGTGAGATTGCTTCCCAAGTATTTTATTTTTTTTGATGCTATTGTGAATGGGGTAGTTTTCCTAATTTCTCTTTCTGAAGATTCATCACTTATATATAAAAATGCATTGGATTTATGAGCATTGATCTTGTAACCTGCTACTTTACTGAATTCACTTATGAGTTCTAAAAGTTTTCTTGTGGAATTTCCAGGTTCCTCTAAATATATAATCATGTCATCAGCGAACAGGGATAGTTTCAGTTCTTCTTTTCCAATTCATATCCCTTTAATTTTTTTGGTTTGTCTAATTGCTCTGGCTAGAGTCTCAAAGACGATGTTGAATAGAAGTGGGGAAAGAGGGCATCTCTGTCTTGTTCCAGTTTTTAGGGGGAATGCTTTCAGTTTTTCACCATTTAGAATGATATTGGCCATGGGCTTAACATAGATAGCCTTTACAATGTTAAGGAATGTTCCCACTACCCCAATTTTTTCTAGTGTTTTGAGCATGAAGTGATGTTGTATTTTATCGAATGCTTTTTCTGCATCTATTGAAATAATCATGTGATTCTTAACTTTAAGTCTGTTGATATGGTGAATGACATTTATTGATTTCTGTATGTGCAACCAACCTTGCATCCCTGGGATTAAACCCACTTGATCGTGGTGCACTATCTTTTCAATATATTTTTGTATGCGATTTGCTGAAATTTTGTTTAGAATTCTTGCGTTCATGTTCATTAAGGATATTGGTCTGAAATTTTCTTTCCTCGAAGTGTCTCTGTCTGGTTTAGGTATCAGGGTGATATTGGCTTCATAGAACGAGTTTGGGAGGATTCCCTCCTCTTCTATTTCATGGAATACTTTGAGGAGTATTGGAATGAGCTCTTCTTTAAAGGTTTTTGTAGAACTCAGCTGAGAACCCATCTGGTCCTGGACTTTTCTTTGTTGGTAGGCTTTTGATGACCTCTTCTATTTCATTGCTTGAAATTCATTTATTTAAGTTGTGTATGTTCTCCTCGTTCAGTTTAGGTAATTCATATGTCTCTAGAAACTTGTTGATGTCTTCAAGGTTTTCTGTTTTTTTGGAGTATAGATTTGGGAAATTTTCTGATATTATTTCATTGAATAGATTGTTCATTCCTTTGGTTTGTTTCTCTAAGCCTTCCTCAATCCCAATAATTCTTAAATTTGGCCTTTTCATGATATCCCATAATTCTTGTAGATTCTGTTCATGATTTCTTACCATCTTCTCTGTTTGGTCACCTTTGTTTTCAAGATTAAATATTTTGTCCTCAGTGTCTGAGGTTCTGTCTTCCAGGTGTTCTATCCTATTGGTTATGCTTTCTATGGAGTTTTTAACTTGGTTTATTGTTTCCTTCATTTCAAGGATTTCTATTTGTTTGTTTTCCAGTATCTCTAACTCTTCTTGAAATGATCTCTTGTTTCCCATATTTGCTCTTTTAACTGTTGATTTGTGCGATCATTCAATGCCTGCATTTGCTCTTTCATCTCCTCCTTCAGTGTGTGCATTTGCTCTTTCATTTCCTCATTTTCTTCCCTGATTGTTTTAATGATGTACATTCTGAACTCCCTTTCTGACATTTCTTTTGCTGTGCTGTCATTGGGTTTTATTGATATAGTATCTAGGTTTGTTTGGCACATTTTCTTCCCTTGTTTTCTCATATTGGTCAGATGTCAATGGGACTCTGAGATATTGCAGATTTCCTCTATTACTTATAGTGTCCCTGTAACTACAGTGTGATTTCCAGTGTATCACCTCCCAGCCTTCAGTAGCCTGAAGTCTTGGAGGAACTTGAAAATGCAGTGCTTCCAACAAAACTGCCCCTAGCCTGCTATGGTTCCAGGGTGTGGACCTGGCTCTGTGCAGAAAGGCCCTCACTGGGGGGTCTGCTTCAAGAAGCTGGCCCTCTGGGAGAAACCCACCGCCAGAGTGCACAGGACTGCCTGGGGAAGACTCTAACTGCCCAGCCCTACTCTGATAAGCCGCCCCTATCCGTGCCTGCTGCCCAAGCTGAGCTTCACCCGGTGGGGAGACTCACCCCATGGCTGTATTTTAGTTCGAGTCTCCCAATGCCTCCTCTTCTTGAATCTTGGGTTCTGGAGCAACAGGAGATACAGTCACCCTCTAGACCGCTATCTTGGATTGCCCTCATTGTGTATTTTAACTGAGAAGTTTTTGTTTCATTTTCTGATGCTGTGCTGCACTCTTTCTTTTGAGAGTCATCATTCTATGTTGAATTTGTAAATTTGTACTTGTTTAAGATTACATACTTAGGTGTAGCTGCTGTGGTGTAAGGAATGTCATGGCACATACATCAGGTGCCAGTAATAAAAAACCAGCATGTCTGTAATTAGCTCCCTCTTGGAAGAAACAGATAAGGCCAAGTATTTCCACGAACAATGAAGTCCTTGACAAGTTGAATATTTCTCAGTAAATTTCATTTCTCACACTATGATCTCCCTATTATTCTCACTATATTGGTAATTTTGAATGCTTGAAGAATGTCCTGCAAATTTTGGGAAACTTCTAACACTGGCATTATTTTTCGTGTCTCCTCAGTTAACTTGGTTCTAATCTCCAAAACCCATCTGCTTTTACTCCCACCAAAATGTTCATTCCTCATTCGTTTTTCAATGCTTAGTTTTGAAACTTTGAAGCATTCCTTTCTTTCAGTGTAATCCATGTTGAAATGTGATATTATACTCTTTTAAATTGTACTCATTGTGTCATAACCTGGCACTTGTTTCATCCATCAGTTTCACATTTTTGAGTTGGTAATGCTGATATCTGGGACACTGGTCTGCAGTCTACATACTCCAAGGACTAGAAAAATGACCTTGTCTTTTACTCAGTGAGTCTTGTGACAAACAGGCAGTGGTCAGGTCAAGTGAGTGAACCCTGATGTGAAGAGAGATTGGCCAGATTATTCTGCATTTAAAGGTAAGTGAATGACCCTTGGAAACTCATTCCAGGATTATTTCTGTGTGGAACCATAATGTAGGCTGCAGCAAGTAGGTGGTGCCTGGAATGTGGAGTGAGAACAGAACATCTCTCCTCACTGCTCACCCCTTCCAGGCATACATCACACTTGGTGTGTGATAGACTCTAATTTCTCCTCATTAGGGATCAGAGCAGCCACCCACTTCCACATAGAAGTCAAACTTTCCATTTCAACCTTTCTCCTGCTTGGGCAATCTAAGAAAGGATCAACATCCCACCAGAATTGCTGTGATAATTCCCAATTCCATCATCTCCTAACACACTGGTCTTCACTGCATGCATGTCTTTCCTGAGCTGTCAACACCCACCATTCCTTGAAGCCATTAGAGACCTGGGCCTGTTTTCTGACTCATGAAATTTCCGGTTGAGCCTATAACTGGATATGTGGGTTCAGAGGGTTTTGCCAATACTGACCAGGGAAAGATGGGTGATCCACACAATTTCTGGCACACCTCAGTCCCTCTCTGATCCACTAGATTTGGAGGGGGCTAAATACCTGCAGTAGTATAGGGTTGCCCGAGCTTCATGAGGCATAGTGCAGGCAAACAAGAAAAGCGCAACCTAGCATGTCTGGAGGGGAATACAGGCTCTCTGGCTTCAGTGGGAGTCCTTGTCCTGGAAGGATCTGGATCCCTCAAAGGACCTCAGGCCTGCTGCACCATCTTTCTCAGACTTCTCTTCTTTTGGGTGAAGATTTTGGCATAGCATTTCATGAAATGCAGGACCCTTTCTCCCTTTTTCTCCCATCTTTCCATCAAGCTGAGCCTGAACTGGTCTGCAATCTTGGTATGAAGTGGCCTGGATGTCAGATATCTCTGGTTGTCATGGGAATTTTGATAACATTGTGCTGTCATGCCGCCTTTCTGTAACATCAGCTGGTATCTGCAGTGCAGCCAGTATTTCAGGGAACTCACTCATTGAAGCCCATGTTGCCCAAGGTCCAAAAACACCCCTTGAGGAGCAAAGAAAAGCATTTCCAACAGGCCTGGAACCTCTCACCCTTCAAACCCAACATGCCTGAAGCCAACTGCTTCCACATGAATATTGAAACTCTCACCTCTTTTGCTCTCATGTCTCAGAGGACTGGTAACAAAGCAAGACTTTTTTCTGAAAAAGATCAAGAACAATACAGAAGAATTTTGAAAGGAAGTGTAGAAGTGTTCAACAAATATGATTTTATGCATTTAATCTCACTGTATTGAAGCTTCAGAAGAACTGTAGCAAACATATCTATAAGAAGTTTGAAATTCGAATGAGGATATACATATATATGATTTTTTCTGCCACAAAATATTTTTCCTGGAAACACAGACCCTGTGAACCACCAATTATTCCCTTTCCCTTTCTATATTTAGAGACCTGTTCTAGATAAGTGGCTTAGGGTTCCACTGTTTTAGAAAAACTGGCTTTTCCCAGTAGAAAAAACTTCCTCAACCTCCCCCATGACTGAGTTGAGAGACTATACCCAGCACATCTATGGAACTGTGCATTTTGCTAACACATCTGCAGCTTAGAACTTTCCAAAGGAAATGTTCACATGGAAAAAGAAAAGTGAGAAAGGATTCAGAAGAATGTGATTGCCATGACTTGTGATTCAAGAGTTAATGATCTAAATTACCTTTTTTTAAAATATATTTTTGTTGTAAACAAATGGGATATGTCTTGTTTCTCTGTACATTAAATAGAGGCAAACCAATTGTAAAATCAAACATTTACATAGGATAATAGTTTTTTATTCATTCAGTTATTTTATCCCTTCCCCCCACCACTCCCACCCCTCTTTTCTCTATATACAGTCTCTCCTTCCTCCATCCTTTCCCCCCTCCCACCCCCCCATTAAGTGTCATCATCCACTTATCAGCGAGATCACTCATCCTTTGGTTTTTTGAGATTTGCTTATCTCACTTAACATGATATTCTCCAATTTCATTCATTTGCCTGCAAATTCCAAAATTTTATTATGCTTTGCAGCTGAGTAACATTCCATTGAATATATATATATATATATATATATATATATATATATATATACCACAGTTTCTTTATCCATTCATCAATTGAAGGACATCTAGGTTGGTTCCACAATCTGGCTATTATGTACATTCTGAACTCCCTTTCTGACATTTCTTCTGCCATGCTGTCATTGGATTTTATTGATGTAGCATCTAGGTTTGTTTGGGATATTTTCTTCTCTTGTTTTCTCATATTGCTTAGGTATCTAACCCTGTGGTAGTGAAACTCTGAGATATTGCAGATTTCCTCTATTGACTTATAGTGTCCCAGTAGACTTCTAATGTATCACCTCCTAGTCTTCAGTAGCCTGAAGTCTTGGAGGAATTTGATAATGCAGTGCTCCCCAAGGAAGCTGCCCCTTTAGGGGTGGTGGCCTTCAGGTTTGGTATATTCCCTGTCATTGGGCAGAGGCACCTGCACTGTTTGACTGATGGTCAGCCAAAGGGTGTCTAGAATGCGAACTGGGGCATGTCTATTCTGGGCCTGTGTCTGTGGTACTACTGCCCTGGTGGGAAAGCCTCACCCAGCAGGGAAGACTCACCTGGTGAGGAAGTCTTGCTGGGCAGTTGTCCTCCAATAAGTTTCCTTCAGGCCAGAACTACTGCCTGGATTGTCAGTCCTCCTCTGTGGCATTCCCAGAGGTTCAGACCTACTGCCTGGTCTGGGGTGCCTGGTCCTTCAAGGGTCTCTCTCACTGATCAGCCCTCCTCTGCTACATTGCCTGGGGACTGGAGGTACTGCCTGGGCCAGGGAGCATCACCCAGCACCGAAGCCTCTCACTGTGCAGCCCTCCTCCAAGAAGCTGCCTGCAGTCTGGTCCTGCCACCCAGGCCTGGGACCCTCATTCTGTGTCAAAGCTTCTCATTTAGTGGCCTCCTCTGCAATGCTCCCAGTTGACCAGGTTAACAGCTCCAGTTGGGAAGTCTCACCGGATCACTCTACTCCACAAGTTCCCTGTGTTCTGCAACTACTGCCCCGTCCGGGAAGCCTGCCCAGTGGGGAGAGTCACCTGATGGCTCTGAGTTGGTCCTGAGTCTCTCAATATCTCTTCTTCTTGAATCCTAGGTCCTGTTGAAGGTCCTTCTGTCTCCTGTAGTTGTCTCAGGCAAGCCACCCTTCTGATGATGATGGCCACGCCCTCAGGAATAATTCAAAATGCCTGCACCAGGCATTTTGCTTCTTCTATAAAGAAGCTGGAGAGCCCCAGTAAAGGTTCCCTGAGTCAGCATAGAGGCAGTTTCAGTGTCCCTCAGCAGTAGAGGGGCAAGCAGGCAGGCTCAGCGATGGCATCCGACCTTGGTGTGGGGGTCAGGTGGGGTCGCTCAGAGATGGTGACTGACCTCAGCATGGGGATTGGATGGGCTGGCTTGCCTAATGGCTAGCTCTGCAATGGCAACAAACCAGGTGTTGGGGTCAGGTGGACTGGCTCCCCCGCCAGCTCGCTCCACAACCAAAATATTTTCTCTTATATTAATGTCCTGATTATATAAGTTTTTGCACTTAGACCTCTTCCTCCTACACTAGACCAACATGGATCACTGAGACAAGTTTATGCTCACTGCTCAGTTACAACATATTTCCTCCTCAAAATGGCAGGGTCAAATCCTTCACTTATGATACACAATTGGACTATGGGTTGTGAAATATTTCAAAGGTTTGTTGCAGGATTTTTTCAAAAGTGAAAATAAAAATTTGTTAGCAATTGATTGGCTTAGATATGGGGTGGTTGCCCTGAAAATTATTTCACAGAGTCAGACTGCAAGTGATTTCAATCATCTATTTTAAAGAGCCTCTTCAGATAATTCCAAACATCCAGAGTCTCAGCATTTTGTCCTCTGTCAACTCACATGAATACAATATGGTTAGAAAAGTAGCAATTTGAAGGTAAAGCTCATCCCAATGAGATTTTTCAGCATGCAGCACCAGTTGCATTCACCAGTGCCTCCCCAGTGATCTGGATGTTGTAAAAATAGTTATTCCTGGTGATTCAAAAACTCTCATAAATGAATGCTTATATCATTCTCAGGATTTTGTTCATGAAAGTATTTTCTCAGAAAATCCTTGAAGAACAAAATTCTCACCACGTTTCAACAGCACAAACCACAAAATATCAACTGCAGTAATCTTTCCCAATAGGTATCTTCTTGACACTCTCCCCAACTCTTAGCAAATGAAGTTGACTACCACAACCTGGAGTTTTCCAAGTCAATCTCAATGACAACTGGAATACCAAGAGGTGAAGACAAAAGTCAAAAGCTCTGAGCCCTGCCTTCTCTCATTCTTGTATGCTTGGCATTAAGAAGATATTATTTTTATAAAATGAATGAATGTGGCTGAAGCCATATCTTACTTCTGGTGTTATTATTCAGGAGGCCAAGGATGTCATAAACACCTTTTTACCCTGTATCATTGGAGGTCTGGTATCATTAATAAAGAATCATTTTAAAGACCATGCTCAGTTTGATGGATGTACTTTAGAGATGTTGTGTAGAATTGGGTGAATCTTGTGGTGTGTTCATGTTAACCATGATTCTGGGCATTGTCCCAGTGGGCTGTGTGCCAAACAGTAGTCAGTACAAGTGAATTAATCATTATGTGAAGACAGATTGACCAGATTCTTTCACATTTAAATGTAAGTAAATAGCCCTTGAAAAATCATACCAAAATAATTTACATGTGGAGCGAGGTTGTAAGGCTGCAGCAAAGTAGGTGGGGCCTGGAAATTAGAGTGAGCACAAAACATCTCTCCTTACTTACTAGCTCCTTCCAGGCATCCATCACACTTGGTGCATGATAGACCCTGTTTTCTCCTCATTAGGGATCAGCCAACCACTTACACATGGAAACTTCCCAGGTTCCAGCTGTCTTTTGTTTGAGCAATGTAGGAAAGTGGTGGCATCCCACAAGGGTTGCTGTGATGTTTCTCAATTCAATCATCACTTAACACACCAGTCTTCATTGCATGTTCATCTTTCCTGAGCTGTCAACACCCATCATTCCTTGAAACTTTTAGAGCCCTGGACCAGATTCCTGACTCCCATCAAAATTTTGGTTTAGCCTAGACCTGTCAAAATGTGCTGAGAGGGCTTTTCTAATTGTAACCAGGGCTAAGCTTGGTTATCCACATGATTTTGGGCACCCATCCATCTCTCCCTGTTTCACTAGATTTAGTGGGGACTAATTTCCTGCAATAGTATCAGTGTGCCCAAGGGCCATGAGAACAGATGCAAACTAACAAGAACAGCACCACCTAGCTTGTTTGGCGTGTACTGCAGGATGTTATGTTTCAGGGAGAGCCCTTGTGTGGAAGGACCTGGATCTCTCAGAGGCCTGGGATCACACTGTCCCAACACACTCAGGCTCCTCTTCTCCTGGGCAAAATGTTGGTATTGCATTTGTTGAAAACAGCAGAACTTGTGCTCCCTACCTCTCTACTCTTACCATCACAGGTGACCCTGCACTCGTCTGGAATCTTGGCCTGAACTGGCCGGGACATGAAGTACCTCTGCTTTCCATGGGAACTGTGATGCCATTGTGATGTCATGCCACCTTTGTGTGACATCAGGTGGTATCTAAAGCTCATTCAGTATTTCAGGGATGCAACTCTTTGGAACCAATGTTGTTCAGGCCCAGAAATACCCCTTAGAGGAGCATAAAAACCTGAATTCTCTCACTGGAATCTGAAAACCCTCATTCTTCAAACACAGCATCCCCGAATCCAGCTGCTTCCATGTAAATATTGGAGTTCTCGCCCCTTTTGCTCTCATGTCCAAAGAGGACTGGTAACCTAGCAAGGCATTTTTCTGAAAAGGGTCAAAACCAAAACATAAGGATTTGGAAAGGAAGTGTATGAGGGTACAATGGATATGATTTTATGCATTTAATCTCATTGTATTGAAGCTTCCAAATTGCAGCAAATATATCTATAAGAAATTTGAAATTTGGATGAGAATATATTTTTGTTTGCTGTCAGCAAATATTTTTCCAGGGATCACAGACCTTGTGAACCATCAAAACTTTCCCTTCTTTTTCTATATTTACAGAACTGGTCTAGCTAAGTTCCTAAGGGTTTCCCTGTTTTAGGGAAACTTGCATTGTCCAGAAGAAATAACTTCCTCAATATCCCCCATAAATGAGTTGATAGGCTTCATCCAGCACATCCATTGGGCTTTGAATTCTGTCAAGATATCTGCTGCTTAGAATTTTTCAAAAGAAAAAGTCCATATTTAATAAGAAGTGTTGGGAGAAATTCTAGTTCTTGGCTCACAGCAGTTAAGGTCTCAAGTGTGTAAACTTGCAGAGAGGAGCATTCCACTCTGGCACCTAGGAAAGTAAACAACTGCCCTAAATTGACCTAGTGTTACCAAGGAAACCTGTAGAGGAACCCGGAGGTCTGATCCCCTGTGGCACATTGTGATTGGTCAAGAAACTTATAAAATGTATACCTCTTCCTGCAATAAATGAGTTTGCAGGCTGTTTGCCACAAGCCTGCTTTCACCCAACTCCCAGAGTCTGGGGTCTTGACTCCATGGCCCATTCCTGTGCTTGAGCTAGCCTGGCACCCTTACGTTTGGCACCCATGTACCTTGTCTACTCATGCTCCACAGGATTGGCGAGTTCCCCCTGATTCTGTAAGGGTCCTTTCATGTTTGGTGTGCTGACGATCCTGTGAGGATGAGCACAGGACCCCTCCCCCTTTTTCTTCCCTGTTCATCCTGATTGTCCTAATCCCTGAGAAAAGGCACACACCTCTGCTGGCTTGGTTATGTGCCCCCCCTGCCAGCGGCTCTACTTTCCCTTTCTGTTCTCCCGGTGAATTCACATAAGGGATTGTTCCCCCAATTTCAGAACCAGGTCTCCCTCTGTGGAGATTTTTCCTGGAGACACAGTGCAGACATATGTCACATAATGACTCATGGAAGTTCCCCGCTAAGCAAGAGAAAAACCGGATCCTAAACACCTCTTTGTCAGAAGATAGGCTCCATTTGTCCTACTGTGGGTCCCCTATCTTAGGCTTAGGGA
This sequence comes from Sciurus carolinensis, assembly GCF_902686445.1. Taxonomy (NCBI): domain Eukaryota; kingdom Metazoa; phylum Chordata; class Mammalia; order Rodentia; family Sciuridae; genus Sciurus; species Sciurus carolinensis. The sequence continues at coordinate 16,905,876 of NC_062227.1, read as the reverse complement.
TACTCATTGCAAGTTACTTTACAGTCCTTCTCTTTGTTCTTGAGAGATTTGTTTACTCCAATCTCCCTCATAAACAGAGAGCTCTGCAGCTCACTACTTTAAAATCACTGCTCTCACAGCACAGGCTTAAATTGAAACCAAAAGACAAGAAAATGACCCCCCAGTTCTTCACTTCAAGCATTGTAATTTCTGAGGATGAGGAGACAGATACCAATAATGTGTCTCCTACCATCTGTTCCACTCCCTCTATACCCTTGGAATGAATTGCCCTCTCTTGCTCCCTCTGGAGCTCCTTCCAAGAAGCATGGGACTTTAAAATGTTCTTCCTTTTCTCCTGAGAATCCATTTGCAGTATACCATGTCAATTTGGGTTCTGATAGGTGTGGAAGGCCTTGGATACCCACCCCACTCCCAGACCTGACCCCCCTTAGGAAGGCAGAAGTAAGGAAATGTTTAGTCCCACCAGCACTGTTTACCCTATACTAACAGTGATCTATGCCTGTTTAAAGGTAGTTCCAATAGAAAATGTAAATCCAAAAAGTTTACTGTCTTGGACTATAGGAGAAAGTAAAACAAGACCTGTAGTCCTCCCCCACCCTGGAGAAAATGGCAGAGAAAATGCAGCAGAGACAGCACAAGGTAACCCCTTTCCAGCTACTCCTCTTTGTTCTCCACAAATAACTGGAGAACAGGACAGTTCTAAGCAATCAATCTCCAGAGAGAAAACCTCTCTTGTCACGTTCCTCATGCCCCTCTACCCTAAATAACCCTAACAAGCCCAACAGCCCATGGCATGTCACAGTACGGAGTATGATATAGCAGCCCCATTCCTAAAAAGTAGTGGGAAATAATGTTTAATGATTTTCTGCATCCAAACCTAAACTGATTTCTCAACCAGGAAAAAGGGTTAAAAGGTCCTAGGAAATTTCCCCTGCCTGGCCTTGCTGAAGCCTACATTGGAATGTAAACTACAGTAGTCTCAACGGGGGACCAACCTGAGACTGAAGAAAAAAAAAAGTGTCCATTTTAAATTTCTCCTGGGCTGTGACACAAAACTAACTCACTGTCTCTCCCTCTCCCTTCCTCTCACCCCTTCTCTCTGCCTTCCTCTTCCTCACTCTCTCATGCTATAATTAATAATCATTATCATTTTCTCTTTTAGGATTCTTGTCTTGTTTTTCTTAAAAGCTATATTTTTTGAGTTCACAATTTTGATCCTACATACCTAGGTTAATGATTTATTGATCAGTTCTATTTTTTTATCCAACTTTAGAGTTATTTTTGAACATCTGTTACATTGCAATGGAGATAAACATTACAAGGCCTTTTCTTTTGTGTTATGTGTATATTGTATCATCTAATGTCATGTTATGTGTCTGTGCTAAATATCATGTACATGATATCAAAATTGAGTGTGCATAAAATTAATATTTAAAAAATTAGTCCAAATACTTTTAATTCACATGATTTAAAAAGTTTCAATTTAAATTGGGTAAACTAATAAAAGTAAAATGCCTTTAAAATTAACTCAAAGTCTCTAAGTGGTCAAACTAATAAAATGTTGATGTTTATAAATGTCTAATATCAATTGTTTCTAGGACTTTTCTTCAACAGGAAAGAGCCAGCAAATATTGCTCATATATATTGTCTGATATCTTGGTTTTACAGTAAAATAAATAAATTAGACTTAATATATATAAGAATACTCAAGTGTGTTTATTAGAGACATCTGATTATTTTGCAAAGTTAAAATGCTAATTATTAAATAACATTGAGTACTCTTACCTCCATAAATTCCAGGGGCTAACATACTTACACCTTATTGGTGTGTCCATAGATTGGTGAATAAAAAGGGTTTAAAATTTCTTCGTGTTATTTCTAAAAACAAGGTAACTGAGAGTTAAGTCCTGAAAGGTACAATTCTATATACAGAGAGCTCTAAAAGGTTCAACTGTATTTCAATTAGAGTACTATAAACAACAAAGTGTTTAATCTTGTTAAAATTGAGTGATTTAGCTAAATTCAGAAATTTCATAAGAGTTGCTTCAGGATGTGAACAACAAGGGGTCAACAGATAGAAAAGAAAAAATAAAAGGTTCAAAATATGGAAATATATTTAGTGAAAAAAATGTTTCTGGGTAAGAAAATGCTTATGTAGTAAACATGAGGATCTAAATAAGTCCTAAAACAGCCTGTGAGGGTAAAAGGCAAATTTCAATGTTTGTGTGTAACCAAGGTGGCTATATGTATGTGAGACAATCAATTAAACCTATTGAAGATTTATCCTAAGGTCAAATACTAATGTACTGATATAAACCAAAGTTTAATCTATATGTTAAAATGACAAGGATTTCTTAGAAACACTAATTTACTCTCAACAGCATGTCTGTTAAGTTTTATTTTTTAGAATTATTACTCTTGAAAATGGGGTTTATACAATTATGGTTAAACAACAACTGTTAGAGTATTGTGCTATGTTACAGAGTCTAAAGCTTTCTTTAAACACTAAATTTGCTTAATATAAAGGTATTAAGGTAATTGGAATGGTCATTATTTGTATATTAAATCCATTCATTTTGTTCAGGTATACAAGTCTTTAAAGCAGAAATTTATCAAGCTGCTATTCTCCAAATTAAACTTGTCCATAAAGGTAATTTTAAATTTATTGAGTAAATTTTATTGGGGATTTGTTTCTATCATTTAATGTGTTATTACAGAACCTGTTATCAATAGGGTATATGTAAAATTTGTTACTTTTTACACTGAGATAAAAAATTTAAATGAAATGTATTTCTAAAAGTTAGTGAGAGTCTATTTTTTAAAGATTAATATGAAATGTAAAACAAAACATTTTGCCACTTTGCCACACAAAAGGAAAATTAAAAGCTCTCTCATCCTTTTCTTGATTTGTGTTTTTGATATAATGTTAACTTGTATTGACTAATGTTCATATAGACTCAGGAAACAATATATGTAAGGTTAAAATGATATTTAAGGAAGTCAAAGATTAGCATCAGAATTAGAACACTTAAGATTTGTGAGGGGCCACACCTTACCTCAGATAAGGCTCTGCCTCCCGCCTTACTGCATGTTAGAGCAGCTCCAAAATAAGCCACATTTCAGTTTATTTAAAGTTATAGTCAAAGGATTGGTTCTTGTTGTGGAATTACTATGATCTCAAACAGGGATATAATATAGAGCCAAAATGCTCACCCAAAATTCAAGATAGCTATTATATAAGCTGAGTGTACTTTTGCTCTTGCAAATTTCATTTTGTAAAACTATTGCCTGTTAGTTTTGCAGAGGTACTGCTTCAAGAACACACAACTTGGTAACTTGTGATTATAAGCCATCACCTACAGAACAGATAGTATGTAGTGGTAACCTCCAGTACTAATACAGACTTCACTTAAAGAAAAGGGTAAATAACAATAAAGTTACAGACATTGAAGTTAAAACCCAGTACTCTTACTTTATGACTGGTGAGACTGGCTTGCTGGATGGTTAAGATCAAACTTAGAGATTGAAATTAAATACAGAGGCCAAGAAAACTTAGTATTTGGATCTTACCCTCAAAATCAGCCTGAATCCAGGGAACAAGAGGACTTTGCTAAGGAGCTTCACAACTCTGGGTCACACAACCTTCCAATCAGGGAGACTGATGAGACCACTGGAAGATGAAAAACCAATCAGTGCACCTGCTGCAGAAGAGGGTCATTGAAAAAGGGAGACAGTCCTAATGCTTCCAAGGGAAACTATCTCATCAAGGATACCCTACCTAGCAAATGGCACAAAAGGAGCTAAGAAGCAGCTCTCAAATTACCCACAAGTGATCCCTGAGGGAACTCAGCTGACTCTTAACAAGACAGGAACAAGTCAATTTGACCAACTTGATATTAAACATCTAGCAAAACATTAAAACCAAAACAGAGCCATTCTTGAGCATTTAACAGAAGCAATATTTAAATTTAACTTAAATAATACACCTGTGTTAGCCCACTAGAATAAAGACTGGAAACTACAAAAGAGATTCTTAGGCAAATGTGCCTTATAACTATCAAGAGAAACTGCCAGAGTCAGAAAAATTTAGTGAGTTTAAGGTCTACAGACCTTCCTAAGCTACATACTTAGGCTTAATTTATGTTCACTAGTATGATTATCTAGCTCTAAGTAACAGAAATATAGAGATCTCCACTAAAAACAGGTCATACAAATAAAAGGATATTTTACAAAATCAGATGACATGAAGTAGCTTAGTCATATTTTCTGGGGACATCAATGACAATAAGAGTTAAATGTGATGTTTACATTCCTGATAACTTGGACAATGTTAAGGTTTCCACATGAAGATCTTGTCCTCTCCAGTCTGTTAGGCCTTATTATGAGAACAATTTCTCAGTTCTTCCACCTCCTCATGATAGATTATTGATTTCTGTCATCTTTATGTCATGTTCCATATGCCACATCATTTGTTTTGTATTAATCTCATTTCAGTACTCATATCTTTTTGTTCTTGTCTCATAGAAGCACCTACCCTCAGATGACTTTACAACCCTGCTCTTCCCCAACCAGACTTCTACCATGGATACCTCCATTGACTCGGTTTCTAAGAGGGAACTACAAACTGCTTACCCCATGTTGTCCCCTTCCAGCTCAAAGCAGCCAGAGCAGTCATTGCCTCCTTTCCTTACAGCAGTGAAGAGTTTCTAAAGCAAAAAGAGGGAATGAAGCCAGAATTGGGGACAGGCAGTTAGTGTAGAAATAGGGGATCAAGTCAAATCGAGGAAAGGGAGGCCATAAAATCCATCTGCCTCTGGAAGTTGGAGACTGCCCCTGGGAGAATGAAATATCAAGCATCTGCAGAGCACACTGATTACCAGATTTTCCTGGCTGAATCTCATTGGCCTTCCTCTGCCCATTCACTTCTCACTTTATGCATCTCATCTGCAAAACTAGGCCTAATCACATAGGCAAGAAGGGGAGATAAGGGGGAAAGAACTGGAGAACAAAAAGGACCTTAACCTATAAAGGATGTAAGGTGCGCTCACTTCTTGGGACTTTAGAACATCAGCCATGGACCCCTTCTCCCTCCCAGGAGAGGTCTGTGTTATTATCTTTAAATAGAACCTGCTTAATATGCTAAATCCTGCTGTAATGGTAAGATTAGTCTGCATAATCTTCCTTATAATACTTGCAGTTCTTAAATGTTTGTGGTCCATTTTCAACAACAGACTCACAAGGGTTCAGGTCAATCAGGTTCTCCTAAAGGCATCCCTTGTCCAAATTAATAAAAATGGGGAAAATATTGGGAGAAATCCTAGTTCTTGGCTCCCAGCAGTTAATGTCTCAAGTGTGTAAACTTGCAGAGAGGAGCATTCCACCTGTCACTTAGGAAAGTAAACAACTGCCCCAAATTGAACTAGTGTTACCAAGGGAACCTGTACAGGAACCTGGTGGTGTGAACCCCCATAGCACATTGTGATTGGGCAAGAAACTTATAAAATGTATACCTGTTCCTGCAGTAAATGAGTTTATAGACTGCTCACCATAAGACTGCTTTCACCCAACTCCCAGAGTCTAGGGGTCTTTACTCTGTAGCCCTTACCTGTGCCTGAGCTAGCCTGGCACCCCTACAAGAAGAGTGACAAAGGATTGAGGAGATTATGATTTCAGTAACTTACTGATCAGGTGTGAATGACCTCAAATATCTCCTTTTATATTAACAACCTGATCATATTAAGTTTTCCTCCTACACCTGCATCTCCTCATACTCCAGGCCAACATGGATCACTGGGAAAACTTTCTGCTCACTGCTCAGTTACAACCTATTTACTCCTTAAAGAGACAAGGACAAACTGTTGATTCATGGTACATCATTGAACTGTGGGTCCAGATATGTATCAAAGGTTACTTTCAGGATTTTTGTAAAAGTTAAATTAAATATTCATTACCAATTTTGTGGCTTAGACTTGGGGTGGTTTCCCTGAAAAGCATTTCACAGAGTGAGAATGGAAGTGGATTCAGTCACCTACCTTAAAGAGCATCTTCAGATAATGCCAAACCTGAAGTTTCTCAAAGCTTTGTTCTCTGTCAACTCAATTGAATACACCACGGTTGAAAAAATACAATTTTGAAGGAGAAGCTCAGTTCAATGAGAGTTTTCAGCATGCAGTGGAGGTTGCAGTCAGCATTGCTTCCCCAGTGAACTGGATTTTGCAAAAAGAGATATTCCTGATGATAAGAAAACTCTCAGAAAGGGATAGGGTATATCATTCTCAGGAATAGGCTCATGCATGAATTTACTCAGCAGGATCTTGAAGAACAAAATCCTCACCAGGATTCTAAAGCATGAAATCAGAATGACAAGAGTAGTAGTCCTTGCAAAGTAGAGGTACTCTTGATAATCTCAGCAAATGAAGTGAACTACTACACCCTGGAGTTTTCCAAGGCAATCTCAATGTCAACAGGAATACTGAGAGTGGAAGGCAAAAGACCAAAGCCCTTGGTCCTGCCTTCTCTCATTCTTATATGCTTGGCATTGGGAAGATATTATTATTTTTAAAAAGTAAATGTATTGTTATTGAAGACATATCTGACCTTCTGGTTATATCATTCAGGAAGAAAAGCATGTATTTAAAACTTTTTTCCTGTATCATTGAAGGTCTCCTATCATTAATAATGAAGAATTTTAAAGAGTGTGCTTGGTTTGATGCATGTACTTAAGAGATATTATATAGAATTGGGTGAAGGATGTGTTGTGCTCATAGGAACCATGATTCTGGAAATTTTATATTGTGCTTTGTTGGTTAAGAACTTAGAGACATAAACCTATTTGAAAGAAATCACATTGAAAGAATGAAAACACAGATATTAGTTATGTGGCATATATTGATGGTATAAGCATTTACAAAGGAAAAGAATGGATTTTGAATTTTGTAAATAACTTAGGATTTGCTATTCCTGTTCAGTAATACTATCACATTTTCTTTTCTTATGCTTTTTTTTTTCTTTTTGAATATCAGCTTTGTTCTATATGGGTCTTCTTTGTGTATTTTAGCACAGGTGTTTTTGTTTCATTTTCTGAAGCTATACTGCACTCTATCTTTTGAGTCATCATTCAGTGTTGTATTTACAAATTTGTACTTGTTTAAGCTTGTATACTTGGGTGTAGGTGCTGCGGTGTGAGGAATGTGAACAAAACTAGCATGTCTAATAAACTCCCCCTTGGAAGAAACTGGATAGGGCCAACAATTTCCAAGGGCTTTCAGGTCCTTTGCAAGTTGATTACATGTCAGTAATTTTCATGGCTCACACAATTATCTCTGTGTTACATCTGGCTGTATTTGTAGAGTTTAAGAAGCTGTAGATATATGCTGGAATTTTTTTGGAAAACTATTAACAATAGCTTTTTTTGGTGTCTGTTAACTTAACTTGGTTCTCTCTCCAAACACCTTATGTTTTAGTGCCATCACAATGTCCTCTCTTCATACATTTTTAATGATCAACTTTAAAAGTTTGAAACACTCCTCTCTTTTAGTGTAATTCATGGTTCAAATGTGGCATTATACCCTGATAAACTGTGCTCAGCATGCCATAATCTGTCACTTGTTTCATCCATCAGTATCACTTATTGGAGTATGGTGGTAAGGTAACAGCAAAGTAGGTCAGGCCGGGAATGTGCAGTGAGCACAGAACATCTCTCCTCCCTTGCTAGCCCCTTTCAGGCATCTATCACACTTGCTGAGTGATAGGCTCTGTTTTTGCCTCATTATTGTTTAGAGAAACCACACACTTCCACATAGAACTCAAACTTACCAGGTTCCAACTATCTCCTGTTTTGGAAATCTAGGAATAGAACTGCATCCCACCAGAGTTGCTGTGATGTTTCCCATTTCTGTCATTACCTAACACACAGGTCTGCACTGCATGCACATCTTTCCTGAGCTGTTGAGAGTGATCATTCCTTGAGGCTGTTAGATCCCTGGGGCAGTTCCCTGACTCATCACAATCCCGGGGGGGGGGGGGGGGCAGAACTGGAGAAGAGGGTTCAGAGGGCAATGCACATTGTGACCAGAGCTAAGCTGGTTGAACCACGAGGTTTCTAGTACCACTCAGTGCCTCCCTGATCCTCTAGATTGGGTAGGTCTAATTGCCTGCAACAGTATCAGGGTGCTCAAGCACCATGAGGCTAGGTGTGGCCAAATGAGTACAGCACCAAATAGAGGTCCTGTACTATACTGCAGGCTGTTAGGTTTCAGGGGAAGACCTTGTCCTGGAAGGACCTGGATCTCTCAAAAGTTCAAGGGACAGCTGCCCCAACACACTCTGGTTTCTGTTCTCCTGGGTGAAGATGTTGCCATTGCATTACTTGAAAAGAGCAGGGCCCTCTTTTCCTTCATCTCCTCTATAAACATCACAAATTAGCTGGTGATTGTCTTGAAACTTGGTCTGAACCAACCAGGACCTGAAGTATCTCGGGTTGCCATGGGAATTGTGACTCCATTTTGCTCTCGTGGCACATTTTATAAGGTGGTATCCACTGTGCAGCCAGTATGTGAGAGACACCACACCTTAAAACTCATGATGCCCAAGGCTCAGAACCGCCCCTTGGGGAGGAAGAAAACCTGCATTCTCCCACCAAAGCCTGGAAACTATTGCCCTTCAATTCCAACATGCCCGATGCAAGTCACTTCCATGTTGAATACTGGAGGTCTTGGTGTTTTTGCTCTCATGTCACAAGAGCACTCATAAAAAAGCAAAGAATTTCTCTGATAATGGTCAAAACGAATAGAGAAGGATTTTGAAAGGAAGTGTATGAGTGTTCATTGGATATAATTTTCTGCATCTAATATCACTGTACTGAAGGTTCAGAGGAATTACAGCAAACATATCTACAGAAAGTTAAAATTTGGAAGAGGATATATTTTTTTCCTGCCCCAGTGAAACATCCACCCTACTTTGCGTTTTTTATTTGCAGTTCTGGTCTAACTAAGTGACTTAGGTTTTCCCTATTTTAGGGAAACTGGCATTGCCCAAGGGAAATACCTGCATCAACCTCCCCCATATCTGAGTTGAGAGTAACGATACAGCACATTCTTGGTTCTGTGCATTTTGACAAGATATCTTCTGCTTCAAGTTTTTCAAAGGAAAAGACCAGGAGGAATAAGAAGAGTGAGAAAGGAATGAGTACATTGTGATTGTAGTGACATGGGGTCCAGGTATAAATGATCTAAAAATGTCATTTTATATTAATGACCTAAGGTTTGCCACATAGACCTGCCTATCCTCCTACCCTAGGCCACAATGGATCACTAAGATAACTTTCAGTTCCTTGCTCAGTTGCACCTTTTTTCATGTTTAAGGATTCAGTAACAAATCTTTCACTTCTGATAAAAAAAAATTGGATTGTGGTTCTGATATGAAACAAAGGTAATTGAAGGATTTATGCAATAGTAAAATTAAAAATTCATTAGAAATTTTTTGGCTTAGGATTAGAGTGGTTTTAGTGAAGTGGATTTCACAGAGGCAGAGTGGAAGTGGATCCAGTCATCTACCTTAAAGAGTCTCTTCAGGTAATGCCAACCCTGCAGTGTCTCAATATTTTGTTCTCTGTCAAATCAAGTGAATACAACATGTTGGAAAAGATCAGTTTGAAGGGGAAGTTCATTCCAATGAGATTTTTCGGCACAGACAGGCAGTTGCAGTCAGCAGTGCTTCACCAGTGACTGGAATTTCTTATGACTATGTATCCCTGGTGATCAGACAACTCTTCAGAATGGATATGTTACACCATTCTCATGAACATGCTGATGCGTGTATTTACTCAACAAGTTCGTCAAGAAGAAAATTCTCACCAGGTTTTTAGAACATGAATTTCAAAATGTCAACTTCAGTAGTCCTTGCAAAGCTGTAGTCTTCTGGGTGCATACAAAGGCTCATTGCAAATGAAATAAACTTCAACACTTGGAAGTTTTCCATGTCAACTTCAATGTCAGCTGGAAAACTGAGAAGTGAAGACAAGAGCCAGCTGTCCTTGTCCCTGCATTCTCTCATTCTGATGTGCTTGGGATTGGGAAGATATTATGTTTTATAAAAGTGAATGAAGTTTTACTGAACACATATCTATCCTTCTGCTGATATAATTCAGGAGGCCAAGGATGTGTTTAAGGCTTGTTTTCTCTGTATGATTGGAGGTATGGTATCAATAATAATGAAGTAGTTAAAGTTTGTGCTAATGCTGATGAAAGTTCTTAAGAGATGTGTAGAATGAGGGATGTGGTGGTCTCATCTTTACCCTGATTCTAAGAATTATTTAATTGTGCTCTGTACTTTAAGAAATGACAGAATAACCTCTATTTGAAATAGATCACATTGAAAGAATGAAATCAGAGATGTTTGTTGTGTATCATGTTTTGATAGGTATAAGCAATTACAAAGGAATAGAATAGATTGAATTTTGAAAATAATTTAGATCTGCTTCTTCTCAGTATGTCCTATCATATTTTCAGGTCCTTAAATTTTCTGTTTTTGAATTTCAGTTGTCATCAGTATTGGGTATTCTTTGTGTATTTTAACACAGATGTTTTTGTTTGATTTTCTCATGTTGTACTGCACTTTTATGTCAAGAGTCATCATTCAGTTTTGCATTTAAAATTTGTATTTGTTTCATTTTACATATTTGGCTGTAGATGCTGTGGTTTAAGAATGCCATTCCAGGTATGCCAGCCGGAAAAGTAAAACCACCATGTTTTAATCAGCTCTCCCTTGTAAGAAACACGATAGGGCCAAATATTTCTGAGGACCCTGATGTTTTCTGCAAGTCGAATACTTGTCAGTAATTTTTATTGTTCACTCAATCATCACCTTATTCATTCTCACTGTCTTTGTAGAGATCATAAAACTGAAGAAATATTCTGAAAATTTTAGGAAACTTTTAAGAATGACATTATTCTTAGTATCTCTTCAGTTAACTTGGTTATCATCTCCAAAATTCTTGTGATTTTAATGCCACCAAAATGTGTTCTCCTCATTCCTTTTTCAATGCTCAGCTTTGAACTTTTGAAACATTCCTCTCTTTCACTGTAATGCAGGTTCAAATTAGGTATTATGCTCTGTTAAACTGTGCTCATCACGCCAATATCTGGCACTTGTTTTATCCAGCATTTTCACTTCTTTGGAGTACAGTGGTGGCAGTATCTATGACTCTGGCCTGTAGTATGCATCCACTAGGGTTTGGTAAAAAGAACCTTGGTATTGTCCCATTAGGCCTTGTCCCACTCAGTAGTCATTTCAAGTGAAAGCACATTCATGTGAAGACAGATTGGCCAGATTCTTCTGCATTTAAAGGTAAGTGAAGGACCCCTTGGAAAACTCACACCAATATAATTTCTGTGTGGAGCCTAGTTGTGAGGCAGCAGTAAAGTAGGTTGTACCTGGAAAGGGGAGAGAGCACAGAACATCTCTCCTCCCTTGGTAGCTCATTTCAGATATTCATCACACTTGGTGAGTGATTGACTCTGTCCTCTTCTTATGAGGGATCAGAGAAGCTACCAACTTCCACTTAAAAGTCAAACTTCCCAGGTGCTAGCTGTCTCCTGTTTGGGCATTCATGGAAAGGAGCAGCATCCCCCCAGCATTGCTGTGATGTTTTCCAATTCATTCATTACCTAACCCACTGGTTTGCACCATATACTCCTTTCCTGAGCTGTCAACAGTCATCATTCCTTGAGAATTTTAGAGTTCTGGACTAGTTCCCTGACTCATCACAATCTTAGGTGGACCCAGTCCTGGAGGAGTGGGTTCAGAGGGCAATGGCAATTGTGACCCAAGCTAAGCTGGTTAAGACACGAGTTTACTGGCACCTCTTGGTCCCACCCTGGTCCTCTAGATTTGGTAAGGCTAATTGCCTGCAGCAGTATCAGGGTGTACAAGTGCCATGAAGCCTGGTATAGCCAAACAAGAACAGTGCCATCTAGCGGTTTTGGACGGTACTGCAGGTTGTTAGGATTCAGGGGATGACCTTGTCCTGGAAGGACCTGGATCTATCACAGCCCTGCAGGCCCGCTGCAGCAACACACTCAGGTTTCTCTTCTCCTGGGGAAAGATGTTGGCATTGAATTTCTTGAAAATAGCAGAATTCAATTCTTCTCACTCAATTCTTCTCCCTTCTTGTCACAGCTGAGACGGCACTTGTCTGGGATCTTGGTCTGAAACAGCCAGGACCTGAAGTATCTCTGGTTGCCATGGGAACCATGATGCCATTGTGCTGTCTTACTGCCTTTCTGTGACATCAGAAGGTATCTGCAGCACAGCCAGGATTTCAGGGATGCCACTCATTGAAACCCATGATGCCCAAGGCCCAAAAATACTGCTTGTGTTGTAATAAAACCTCTGTCTTCCAGTGCAGCCAGGAAAATATTGCTCTCCAATCCCAACATGTTCAATGCCAGTCACTCCCACTTTGAATACTTGCTTCTTTTGCTTTCATGACAAATAAGCATTGGTAACAAAGCAAGGCATTCTCTGAGAAGGGTAAAAGGAAGTGAAGAACGAACTAGTAAGAATTGTATTAGTATTCAATGGATATGATTTTCTGCATCTAATCTCACTGTAATGAAGCTTCAGAGGAACTGCAGCAAACATATCTACAGGAAACTTAAAATTTGGATAAGGATTTTTTCTTTCTTCTGCCTACAAATATTTCTCTGGGGATCAAAGACACGGTGAACAACCAACCCTTCCTTTGCATTTTATATGTACAGATCTGGTACGCCTAAGTGGCTTAGGCTAACCCTATTTTAGGGAAACTGGTGTTACCAAGGGAAATAATTTCCTCAATCTCCCCCATACCTAAGTTGAGAGGAAAGATCCAGCACATCCATGGGGCTGTTTATTTTACCAAGTTATCTTCTGCTTTGAATTTATCAAAGGAAATAACCAGAAGGAAAAGAAGAGTGAGAAAGTGTTGAGTAGATTGTGATTGTAGTGGCATGGGGTTCAGGTGTGAATGATCTCAAAATCTCCTTTTATATTAAGAAACTGAACATATAAGGTTTGACACATAGGCCTGCCTCTCCTCCTAACTCAGACCACCATGGATCACTGGGATAACTTTCTGCCACTTGCTCAGCTACAACCTTTTTTCTGCTTAAAGAGGCAGGGACAAATCTTCCACTCCTGATACAAAATTGGACTGTGGGCCTTGATATGCAACAAAGGTTACATGCAGAATTTTTGCAAAAGCAAAATTAAAAATTCAGTACCAATAGTTTTGCTTAGCCTTGGGGTTGTTTTAGTGAAAAACATTTCATAGAATCATAGGGTAAACAGATTCCATGACCTACCTTAAAGTGCCTCTTCATGTAATGCCAACCCTGCAGTGTCTCTACATTTTGGTCTCTGTCAACTCAAGTGAGCACAACAGGGTTGAAAATTACTAGTTTGAAGGGGAAGCTCATTCTAATGATATTTTTCAGTGTGGAACAGCAGTTGCAGTCAGCACTGCTTCACAAGTGTACTGGATCTCTTCGGAATAGGTATTCCTGGTGATTAGACAAATTTCAGGAATGGATATGTTATATCATTCTCATGAATATGCTGATGTGGGTATTTACTCAACAAGTTCTTGATGAAGAAAATTCTCACTAGCATTTCATACCATGAATTTCAAAATGTCAACTGCAATAGTCCTTTCAAAGCAGCAGTCTTCTGGGTGCATACCCAGGTTTATTGCAAATGAATTGGACTTCCGCACTTGGGCATTTTCCAAGTCTACTTCAATGTAAACTGGAAAATTGAGAAGTGAAGAAAACAGACAGCTGTTGTTGGTCCTGCATTCTCTCATTTTGATGTGCTTGCATCGGAAGATATTATTTTTTTAATAAGCAAATGAATTGTCACTGAATACATATCTTTCCTTCTGCCAATATCATTTAGTAGGCCAAGGATGTTTTTAAAGTTTGGTTCCCTTATCATTGGAGAACTGGTATCAATAATAATGAAGCATAATAAAGTTTGTGCTAAGTTTGATGGATGCTATTAAGAGAAAATGTGTACAATTCAATGATGGTTGTGGTAATCTGATCTTTACCATGTTTGTGGGAATTATTTGATTGTGCTCTGAAGGTTAAGAAATGACAGAAGAACCTCTATTTAAAAGAGATCACATTGAAAGAATGAAATTAGAGACATTAGTTATGTGGCATGTTTGGATGGGCATAAGAAATTACAAGGAAAAGAATGGATTTTGAATTTTGGAAATAATTCAGATCTGATTCTCCTGCTCAGTAAATCCTATCACATTTTCAGTTTTTACATTTTTCTTTTTTTTTGAAATTCAGCTTTAGCAAATACTGGGTGTTCATTTTTTTTTACAGAGTTGTTTTCATTTCACTTTCTGATGTTGTGCTGCACTTTTATGTCAAGAGCCATCATTCAGTATTGCATTTAAAAAAATTTGTACTTTCCTCAGTTTACACATTTGCTGTATGTGCTGTGGTGTAAGAAAAGCCATTCTGGGTATGTCAGGTAGCAGAAAAGTAAATCCAGCATGTTTGCAATCAGCTCCCATTTGGACAAAACAGGATAGGGACAAGAATTTCTAAAACCACTGTGGTTTTATCCAAGTTGAATATAGGTCAGTAAGTTTTATTGCTCATTCCATGTTCTCTGTATTACTTTTTGCTGTCGTCATACAGATTATGAAGCTAAAGAAATACCCTGGAATTTTTTGGGAAACTATTAACAATGACATTATTCTTAGTGTCTCTTCAGTTAACTTAGAGCTCATTTCCAAAACTCTTCTTCTAGTGCCTCCAAAAGGAGCTGTCCTCAATTCCTTTTGAATGCTCAGATATGAACCTGAAATAATTCCTCTCTCTCAGTGTAATTCATGCTCAAATTTGGAATTATGCCCTATTAAACTATTCTCATCATGTCAACATCTGGCTCTTGTTTCATCCAGCAATTGCATCTTTTAGAGCATGGTGATGACAGTATCTGTGACACTGGCCTGCAGTGTGCATCCTCTGATAAATAGAACCTTGGCATTGTCCTTGCAGACCTTGCGCCAAACAGGCAGTATTCAGTACAAGTGAATGAATCCTCATGTGAAGACAGATTGGCCAGATTCTTCTGCATTTAATGGTAAGTGAGGGACTGTTTGGAAACTCATACCAAGATAGTTTCTGTGTGGAACCTAACTGTAGGCAGCAGCAAAGTAGGTGAAGCCTGGAATGTTGATTGATCACAGAATATCTCTTCTCCCTTGCTCTCCCATTTCAGATATTCATCACACTTTGTGAATAATTGATTCTGTCCTCTCCTCATTGAGGATCAGAGTAGCTACCAACTTTCACTTAGAAGTCAAACTTCCCAGGTGCCAGCTATCTCCTGTTTGGCCATTCCAGGAAAAGAGCTGCATCCTACTAAATTTGCTGTGATGCTTTCAATTTAATCATCACCTAACACATTGGTTTACCCCACTGCTCCCCTTTCCTGAGTTGTCAACCACCATCATTCCACAAGGTTGTTAGAGGCCTGGGCCAGTTTCCTGACTGATCTCAAACCCAGGTGAGCACAAACCTGGAGGAGTGGGTTCATAGAGCAATGCCAATTGTGATACATGCTAAGCTTGTTGATTCACAAGCTTGCTGTCACCACTCAGTCCCTCCCTGGTCATCTAGATTTGGTAGGGCTAATTGCATTCAGCAATATCAGGGCGCCAAATGCCTTTAGGCCCAGTGTGACCAAATGAGAACAGTGCCAGCTAGTATTTCTGGATGGTACCATATGCCATTAGGATTCAGTGGAAGCCCTTATCCTGTAATGACCTGGATCTCTTAAAAGACCTTGGGCATACTGCCCCACCAATTTTGGCTCCACTTATCCTGGGTAAGATGGGGACATTGCATCACTTAAAAACAGCAGAACTCCTTCCCTTTCTCTCCCATCTTACCATCACAGATGAGTTGGTGCTTGTCTTGAATCTTGGTCTGAACCACCAGGACCTGAAGTATCTCTGGTTACCATGGGAACTGTGATGCCATTTTTCTCTCATGTCCCCTTTCTGTGAAATTATGTGGTATCTGCAGATCAGCCAGGATGTCAGGGACACCACTCATTGAAACCCCATGATGCCCAAGGTTCAGAAAAACCCTTTGGAATATAAGAATACATTTGATCTCCCACTGCAATCTGGAAACTTTACCTTTCAATCTCAATATGCCTTATGAAAGTCACTTTCAGTTTGAATATTGGTGCACTCACCTCTTTTTCTCTCATGTCACAACAGGAGAAGTAAGCAAGCAAGGAATTTCTCTTAGAAGGGTCAAAACCAATAGAGAAGGATTTTGTAAGGAAGTGTAAGAGTGTTCAATGGTATGATTTTCTGCATCTAATCTTACTGTAATGAAGCTCAGAGGAATTGCTGCAAACATATCTACAGGAAGCTTGAAATTTGGATGAGGATATATATGTTTTTCTGCCAGCAAATAATTTTCCTGGGATCACAGACGTGGTAACACATCAATTCTTCCTATTCATTTTCTATATTTACACAACATGTCTAGCTAAGTGGTTTAGGCTTTCCCTGTGTTTGGGAAACTGGCGTTGCTCAAGAGAAATACCTTCCTCAATCACCCCCACAGCTGAGTTGAGAGGAAAGATTCAACATATTCACCAGGCTGTGTATTTTGCCAAGATATTTTCTGCTTAGAATTTTTCCAAGGATATGACCAGCAGGAATAAGAAGATGTGATTGTAGTGGCTTGGGGTTCAAGTGTGAATAATCTCAAATTCTCCTTTAATATTAACAACCTGATTACATAAGTTTTGCCACATAAGTCTGCCTCTAAGTCCTGCCTTAGACCACCATGGATCACTGGGATAATTTTCTGTGCCTTGCTAAGCTACAAACTTTTTCCTGCTTAAAGTGGCAGGGACAAATCTTTCACTCATGATACACAATTGGACTGTGGGTCTTGATATGCAACACAGGTTTCATGCAGGATTTTTGCAAAAGTCAAATTTAAAATTCAATAGCAATTGTATGGCTTAGCATTGGAGTGGTTTTGTTGAAAAGCATTTCATAGAGTCAGAGGGAAACAGATACAGTCACCTACCTTAAAAATCCCCTTCAGGTAATGCCAATCCTGCAGTGTCTCAACATTTTGCCCTCTGTCAACTCAAGTGAATAAAAAATGATTAAAAATGTACCAGTTTGTTGGAGAAACTTATTCAAATGATATTTTTCAGCATGAACCAGTAGTTGCAGTCAGCAGTACTTCACCAGGTACCTGGATTTCTTAAGAATAGGTATTCTTGGTAATTTGACAACTCTCAGGAAAGAATATATTATATCATTATCATGAATATGCTGATGCAGGTATATTTTCTCCAAGTTCTTGATGAAGAAAATTCTTACCAGGTTTTTATAGCATTAATTTCAAGATGTCAACTGCAGTAGTCCTTGCAAAGCAGTGGTCTTCAGGATGCATACCCAGACACATTGAAAATGAAGCGAACTTTGATACGTGGGTGTTTTCAAAGTCAACCTCAATGTCAACAGGAACTGAGAGGTGAAGACAACAGACAGCTGTCATTGGCTTGCATTCTCTAATTTTGATGTGCTTGGCATTGGGAAGATATTATGTTTTTAAAAATTAATGAACTGTTCCTGAATGCATGTATTTCCTTCTGGTGATATCATACAGGAGATCAAGAATGTGTGTAAAGCTTGGTTTTCCTGTATCACTGGAGGACTGGTATCAATAATAATGAAGCATTTTAAAGTTTGTACTTAGTTTGATGGATATACAAGAGATGTTGTATATAATTCAATGAGGGATGTGGTGATCTCATCTTTACCCTGGTTCTGGGAATTATTTGATTGTGATCTGTAGGTTAAGAAATTACAGAAGAACCTCTATTTCAAAGAGATTACATTGGAGGAATGACATCAGACATATTTGTTATGTTGCATGTTTGGTTGTGGATAAGCAGTTACAAAGGAAAGAATGGATTTTGAATTTGGGGCATAATTTAGATCTACTTTTTCTTCTCAGTAAGCCCTATCATATTTTCAGTTTTACAATTTTTTGTTTCTGACTTCAGCCTTTGCTGATATTGGGTGTTCTTTGTGTAGTTTAACAGAGATGTTTTTGTTTAATTTTCTGATATTGTGCTGCACATTTATGTTGAGAGTCATCATTCTCATTTGCATTTGCCAATTTGTAGTTGTTTCAGTTTAAATACTTGACTGTAGCTGCTGTGGTGTAAGGAATGCCATTCCAGGTATGTCAGGTTCCAGAAAAGTAAAACCAGCATGTGAATAATCAATCCCCACTTGGCAGAAACAGTACAGGGCCAATGAATTCCAAGGGCACAGATGTTTTGCAATTTGAATAATTGGCAGGAAAACTCATTGTTCACACAATTATCTACCTATTACTTCTTGCTGTATTTGAAGAATTTAGGAAACTGAAGAAATATCCTGGAATTATTTAGGAAACTACTACTAATAAATTTTTTTAGTGTCTGTTCAGTTAACTTGGTTCTCTCTACAAACCCCTTCTGGTTTTAGTGCCATAAAAGTGTCCTCTTCTCATTCCTTTTTGAATGCTCAGCTTTGAAACTTTGAAACATTCCGCTCTTTCAGTGTCAAGCATGATCAAATATGTTATTATGCCCTGTTAAACTGTGCTCATCGTGCCATAATCTGACACTTGATTCATCCATCAGTTTAATTTTTGGAGTATGGTGATGCCAATATCTGTGACACTAGCCTGAATTCTGCATCCTTCAGGAACTAGTAAATAACCCTTGGAATTGTCCCAGTTGACCTTTTGCCAAACAGGTAGAAGAGAGCTCAGGTTAATGAATCCTTATGTGAAGATGGATTGGCCAGATTCTTCTGCATTTAAAGGTAAATGAATGGCTTTTCAAAACTCATACCAAGATAAATCTGTGTGGATCAAGAAGCAGCAAAGAAGTTGGGCCTGGAATGTGGAGTGAGCACACAACATATTTCCTCGCTTCTAACCACTTCTAGGCATCCCTCAAACTTGCTGAGTGGTAGACCGTTTTGTACTCTTTAGGCTTCAGAGAAGCCACACAATCACCACAGAAGTCAAACTTCCCAGATTCCAGCAATTTCCCGTTTCAAAAACCAGGAAAGGAATGGCATCCCACCAGAGTTGCTGTGTTGTTTCCCAATTTAATCATTACCTAACACACTGGTCTTCAATGCATGCACATCCTTCCTGAGCTGTCCACAGTCATCATTTCTTGACTCTGTTAGAGTTCTAGGCTAGTATCCTAACTCATCAAAAGCCCCAGTGAGCACAAACCTGGAGGAGAGGATTCAGAGGGCAATGCTAATTGTTACTGGGGCTAAGCTGAGTGACCCACATGCTTTCTGGCACCCCTCAAACTTTCTCTGGTCCACAACATTTGGTGGGGATTAATTTCCTACCACAGTATGGTGGTGACCCATCGGTCTACTGTGTATATTTAAAGGAGATGTTTTTGTTTCATTTTCTGATACTATGCTATATTATTTTCTTATATAATCATCACTTAGTGCTGGATTTACAAATTTGTACTTGTTTAACATTACATACTCGGTGTAAGTGATGTGGTGTAAGGAACGCCATTCCATGTAAGTCAGGTGTCGGAAATGAAAACCCACCATGTCTGTAATCAGATTCCCCATGGAAGAAACCAGATAAGGCCCAGAATTTCCAAGGGAACTGATATCTTTTACAAGTGGAATACATGTCAGTAACTTTCATTACTCATACAATGATCTCCCAATTACTTCTTTTTTTTATTTTTAATTCATTTTTATTGTAAACAAATGGGATACATCTTGTTTCTCTGCACATGAAAAAGAGGCAAACCATTTGTACAATCAAACATTTACATAGGGTAATAGTTTTGATTCATTCTGTTATTTTCCCCACACCCCTCCCACACCTCTTATCCATCTATACAGTCCCTCCTTCCTCCATTTTTGTACCCATCCCACCCCCCATTTGTGTCATCATCCGCTTATCAGCGAGATCATTTGTCCTTTAGTTTTTTGAGATTGGCTTATCTCACTTAGCATGATATGCTCCAATTTCATCCATTTGCCTGCAAATGCAATAATTTTATTATTCTTTACAGCTGAGTAATATTCCATTGTATATATACACCACAGTTCCTTTATCCATTCATCAATTGAAGGGCATCTAGGTTGGTTCCACAATCTGTTTATTGTGAATTAAGCATCTATGAAAATTGATGTGACTGTATCTCTGTAGTATGCTGATTTTAAGTCCTTTGGGTATAGGCCAAGGAGTGAGATAGCTGGGTCAAATGGTGGTTCCATTCCAAGTTTTCTAAGGAATCTCCACAATGCTTTCCACAGTGGCTGTACTAATTTTCAGCCCCACCAGCAATGTATGAGTGTACCTTTTTCCCCACATCCTCACCAACACCTATTGTTGCTAGTATTCTCCATAATCGCCATTCTAATTGGTGTGAGATGGAATCTTAGGGTAGTTTTGATTTGCATTTTTCTTATTACTAAAGATGTTGAACTTTTTTTATATATCTGTTGATTGCTTGTAGATCTTCTGTGAAGTGTTTGTTCTCTTCCTTAGCCCATTTGTTGATTGGGTTATTTGTATTCTTCATGTAGAGTTTTTTGAGTTCTTTATATATTCTGGAAATCAATGCTCTATCTGAAGTATGAGTGGCAAAGTTTTTCTCCCACTCTGTAGGCTCTCTCATCACATTGCTGAAAGTTTCCTTTGCTGAGAGAAAGCTATTTAGTTTGAATCTGACCCAATTATTGATTCTTGCTTTTATTTTTTGTGCTATGGGAGTCCTGTTAAGGAAGTCTGATCCTAAGCCAACAAGTTGAAGATTTGAACCTACTTTTTCTTCTATAAGATGCAGGATCTCTGGCCTGATTTCAAGGTCCTTGATCCATTTTGAGTTGAGTTTTGTGCAGGGTGAGAGATAGGGGTTTAGTTTCATTGTGTTGCATATGGATTTCCAGTTTTCCCAGCACCATTTGTTCAAAAGGCTCTTTTCTTCATTGCATATATTTGGCACCTTTGTCTAGTATGAGAAAATTGTATTTATTTGGGTTTGTGTCCATGTCCTCTATTCTGCACCCTTGATCCACCTGTCATTTTGGTGCCAACACCATGCCGTTTTTGTTACTATTGCTTTGTAGTATAGTTGAAGGTCTGGTATTGCGATACCCCCTGCTTCACTCTTCTTGCTAAGGATTGCTTTAGCTAAACTGGCTTTCTTATTCTTCCAGATCAATTTCATATTGCTTGATCTATTTCTGTAAGGTATATCATTGGGATTTTAATTGGAATTGCATTGAATCTGTATAGCACTTTTGGTAGTATGGCCATTTTGACAATATTAGTTCTACCTATCCAAGAACATGGGAAATCTTTCCATCTTCTAAGATTTTCTTTACTTCTTACTTCAGTGTTCTGTAGTTCTCATTGTAGAGGTCTTTCACCTCTTTTGTGAGATTGGTTCCCAAGTATTTCATTGTTTTTGAAGCTATTGTGAATGGGATATTTTTCCTTACTTCTCTTTCTGAAGATTCATCATTTATGTATAAAAATGCATTAGATTTATGAGCATTGATCTTATATCATGTTACTTTACTTAATTCACTTATGAGTTCTAAACATTTTCTGGTGGAATTTCCTGGTTCCTCTTAATATATCATCAGCGAATAGAAATAGTTTGAGTTCTTCTTTTCCTATTTGTATCTCTTTAATTTATTGGTCTGTCTAATTGCTCTGGCTAGAATTTCAAGGACAATGTTCAATAGAAGTGGTGAAAGAGGGTATCCCTGTCTTGTTCCAGCTTTTAGGGGGAATTCTTTCAGTTTTTCACCATTTAGAATGATATTGGCCATGGGCTTAGCATAGATGACCTTTACAATGTTAAGAATCTTCCCACTACCTACTTTTTTTTATGTGTTTTGAGCATGAAGGGATGCTGTATTTTATCAAATGCTTTTTCTGCAACTATCGAAATAATCATGTGATTCTTGACTTTAAATCTGTTGATATGGTGAATGACATTTATTGATTTCTGAATTTTGAACCAACCTTGCATCCCTGGAATAAAACCCACTTGATTGTGATGCACTATCTTTTTAATATATTTTTGTATGTGATTTGCTAAGATTTTGTTGAGAATTTTTGCATCAATGTTCATTAAGGATATTGGTCTGAAATTTTCTTTCCTCGATGTGTCTCTGTCTGGTTTAAGTATCAGAGTGATATTGGCTTCATAGAATGAGTTTGGGAGGGTTCCCTCCTCTCGTATTTCATGGACAACTTTAAGGAGTATTGGAATGAACTCTTCTTTAAGGTTTTGTAGAACTTGGCTGAGAACCCATCTGGTCCCAGACTTTTCTTTGTTGATAGGTTTTGATGACTTCTTATATTACATTACTTGAAATTGATCTATTTAAATTGTGTATGCACTCCTGGTTCAGTTTAGGTAATTCATATGTCTCTAGAAACCAGTTGATGTCTTCAAGATTTTCTATTTTGTTGGAGTATAGATCTTCAAAATAGCTTCTAATTATGTTTTGTATTTAACTCATGTCTGTAGTGATATTTCCTTGTTCAATCTGAATTTTAGTAATTTGGGTTTTCTCTCTCCTTTGTTAGTGTGGCTAAGGGTTATCAATTTTGTTTATTTTTTCAAAGAACCAATTATTTATTTTGTCAATTTTTTTTGATTGTTTCTTTTGTTTTACTTTCATTAATTTCAGCTCTGATTTTAACTATTTCCTGTCTTCTACTACTTTTGGTGATGCTCTTTTCTTTTTCTAGGGCTTTGAGCTGTAGTATTAGGTCACTTATTCATTGATTTTTTTTTTCTTTTATTGAATGCCCTCCATGAAACAAATTTTCCTCTAAGTACTGCTTTCATAGTGTCCCAGAGATTTTGATATGATGTTTTCTTTGTTCTCATTTACTTCTAAGAATTTTTTAATTTCCTTCCTGATGTGTTCTGTTATCCATTCATCATACCATAGCATAGTATTTAATCTCCAGGTGTTGGAGTAGTTTCTGTTTTTTACTCTGTCATTTATTTTCAACTTCAGTCATTACGATCTGTTAAAATACAAGGCAGTATCTCTATCTTCTTGTACTTGCTAACATTAGCTTTGTGGCATAAAATATGGTCTATTTTAGAGAAGGATCCATGTGATGCTGAGAAGAATGTGTACTCACTCTTTGTTGGATGGTTTATTCTATAAATGTCTGATAAGTCTAAATTATTGTGTTATTGAGATCTATGGTTTCTTTGTTCAATTTTTGTTTGGAGGATCTGTTCAGTGATGAGAGATGTGTGTTAAAATCACCTAGTATTATTGTGTTGTGGTCTATTTGATTTCTGGATTTGAGAAGGATTTGTTTGACGCATATGGATGAGCCACTGAGGCATAGATATTTATGATTGTTATGTCTTGCTGATTTATGCTTCCCTTAAGCAGTATGAAATGTTCATTTTTATCCCTTCTGACTAACTTTGGCTTGAAGTCCACATTATCTGATATGAGGATGGATACTCTCACTTTTTTGCTATGTCCATGTGCATGGTATGATTTTCCCATCCTTTCACCTTCATTCTGTGTGTATCTCTTTTTATGACATGAGTCTCTTGCAGGCAGCATATTGTTAGATCTTTCTTTTTAATCCAATCTGCCAGTCTGTCTTTTGATTGATGAGTTCAGTCCATTTACATTCAGGGTCATTATTGAGATGTGATTTGTAATCACAGTCATTTGGCTCACTTTTTTTTTGACATGACTTGGTTTCTCCTTTATTTTGCTGTTCCTTTAGGGTAGTTCCTCCCTTTGCTGATTTACATAATTGTTTTTCATATCTTCCTCATGGAATATTTTGCTAAGAATGTTCTATAAAGCTTGCTTTCCTTTTGTAAATTCTTTTAGCTTTTGTTTATCATGGAAGGATTTTAATTCATCATCAAATCTGAAAGTAACTTTTGCTGGGTATAAGATTCTTGGTTGGCATCCATTTTATTTTAGAGCTTGAAAAATTTTGTTCCAGGCCCTTCTAGCTTTTAGGATCTGGATTGAAAAATCTGCTGATAACTGTATTGGTTTCCCCCTGAATGTAATTTGATTCTTTTCTCTCACAGCCTCTAAAATTCTGTCTTTATTTTGTATGTTAGGTATTTTCATTATAATGTGCCTTGGTGTGGATCTGTTGTAATTTTGTGCATTTGGTGTTCTGTAAGCCATGTGTATTTCATTTTCCATTTCATTCTTCAGGTTTGGGAATTTTTCTGATATTATTTCATTGAATAGATTGATCATTCCTTTGGTTTGTTTCTCTGTGCCTTTCTCAATCCCAATAATTCTTAAATTTGGCCTTTTCATGATATCCCATAATTCTTGTATATTCCGTTGGTGATTTCTTACCTTCTTCTCTGTTTGGTCAACTTTGTTTTCAAGGGTAAATATTTTGTTTTCAATATCTGAGTTTCTTTCTTCCAGGTGTTCTATCCTATTGGTTATGCTTTCTATGGAGTTTTTAATTTGGTTTATTGTTTCCTTAATTTCAAGGATTTCTTTTTCATTCATTATCTCTAACGCTTTATTGAAATGATCTATTGTTTTCTGTGTTTGCTCTTTTAACTATCAATTGGTGTGATCATTCAATGCCTGCATTTGCTCTTTCATCTCATCATTTGCTTCCCTGATTGTTTTAATTATGTACCTTCTGAACTCCCTTTCTGACATTTCTTCTGCCATGCTGTCATTGGATTTTACTGCTATACCATCTAGGTCTGTTTGGGATATTGTTTTCCCTTTTTTTCTCATATTGCTCAGGTATCTACCCCTCTAGAAGTGAAACTCTGGGATATTGCAGACTTCCTCTATTGACTAACATTTTCTCTGTAGATTTTCAATAACTCATCTCTTAGCCTTCAGTAGCTGAAGTCTTGGAGGAATTTAGTAATGCGGTGCTCCACTAGGAAGTTGCCCCTCTAGGGGTGGTGTCCTTCATGTGGGGTATATTCCCTGTCAGTGAGCAGAGGCGCCTCCACTTGCTGACTGATGGTCAGTCAAAGGGGACTAGACTGCAGACTGCGGCACGTTTGATCTGGGTCTGTGTCTCTGGTTCTACTGTCCTGGTGGGAAAGCCTCACCCAGCGAGGAAGACTTACCCAGTGGGGAAGTTTTGCTGGGCAGCTCTCCTCTGAGAGCTTCCCTTCAATCCAGAACTACCACCTGGACTGTGAAGCCCTCCTCTGCGATGTTCCCAGTGGTCCTGACCTACCCCTTGGGCTGGGGAGCCTGGCCCTGTGAGGAATTCCTTCACTGAATGGTCCTCCTCTGCTATGTTCCCTGGGGACCGGAGCTACTGCCTGGGCCTTGGACCCCCACTCTGCATCGAAGCCTCTTGCTTTGCAGCCCTCCTCTGCAATGCTCCTGGTTGACTGGGTACACGGCTCCAGCAGGGTAGTCTCACTGGGCCACTCTACTCCACAAAGTTCCCTGTATTTTGCAACTACTGCCCCATCAGGGGAGCCCGACCAGTGGGAGAGACTCACCTGGTGGCTCTGAGTTGGTCCTGAGTCTCTCAATACCTCCTCTTCTTGACTCCTAGGTCTTGTCAAAGGTCCTCTAGTCTCCTGTAGGTGTCTCAGGAAGGGAGCTGCCCTTCCAATGATGATGGCCACACCCTCAGGAATAATTCAAAATGCCTGCACCAGCCTATAAAGAAGCCTCTGGCTAGCTCCATGATGCAGGCAGGCTGGCTTGTTTGCCCACTTGCTCCGTGATGATAACAGACCTTGGCGTGGTGGTCGGGCAGGGTCACTCAGTGATGGTGTCTGTCTTTGTCCTGGTGGTTGGGCAGGTTGTCTGCCCACCGCCTAGCTCTGCAAGGCACATGAGTTGGGTCCCCACCTGATACCTCCATGATGCAGGCAGCCTGACTCACCTGCCAGCTTGCTCCGTGACTGCGACCGACCAGTGATGGTGCTGTCCTGGTTGCAGAAGTCAGACGGGATTGCTCAGTGATGGCGCCAACCTAGGTGCAGGAGTCAGGCAGGGTCACTCAGTAATGGTGTCTGTCTTTGGCCTGGTGGCTTGCCGGGTTGGCTGCTTGCCGCCTAGCTCTGCAAGGCAGATGGGTTGGATGCCCACCACCTCTGCAATGCAGGCAGCCTGACAGTTACCGATTACTTCTTGCTGTATTTGTAGAGTTTAGGAAAGTGAAGAAATATCTGGGAATTTTTTGGGAAATCATTAAAAATGACTTTTTTAAGTGTCTGTTCTGTTAACTTGGTTCTCTCTCCAAACCCCTTCTCCTTTTAGTGTCATCAAAATGTCCTCTCCTCATTCTTTTTGGAATGCTCAGCTTTGAAACTTTGATTCATTCCTCTCAATGTCATGCATGATCAAATGTGGTATTATGCACTGTTAAATTGTGCTCAACATATCATAATCTGGCATTTGTTTCATCCATCAGTTTTACTTTTTTGGAGTATGGTAGTGCCAATATCTGTGACACTGGCCTGCAATCTGCATCCTCCATGGACTGGACAAAGGACCCTTGGCATTGACCCAGCAGGCCTTGTGCAAAACAGACAGTACTCAAGTCAAGTGAATGAACCCTATGTAAAGCCAGATTGACCAGATTCTTCTGCATTTAAAGGTAAGTAAAGGACCCTTGGAAACTCATACCAAGAAAATTTCTGTGTGGAGCCAAGTTGTAAGTTTGTAGCAAAGTGGGTGTGTCCTGGAATGTGCAATGAGCACAGAACTTCTCTCTTCACTTGCTATCCCCTTGCAGGCATCCATCATGATTGATGAGTGATAGATTCTGTTTTCTCCTCATTAGGGTTGAAAGCAACCACCCACTTACACTAAGAAGTCAAACATCCACATTCAAACTGTCTCCTGTTTGGACAATTTAGTAATGGGTTGGCATCCCACCAGAGTTGCTGTCATGTTTCCCAATTCAATCATCACCCAACCCACTGGTCTTTAATGCATGCTCATCTTTTCCAAACTGTCCAC
The DNA here is from genome assembly GCF_902686445.1 of Sciurus carolinensis. NCBI lineage: Eukaryota > Metazoa > Chordata > Mammalia > Rodentia > Sciuridae > Sciurus > Sciurus carolinensis. The sequence goes on along the minus strand of NC_062227.1, from coordinate 16,878,779 downwards.
AGTCATCATTTTTTGACTCTGTTACAACCCTAGGCCAGGTTCCTGACTCATCAAAATCAACAGAGACCACATACCTAGAGGAAAATATTCAGAGGGAAATGCCAGTTGTGACCAGGGCTAAGCCGAGTGACCCATGTACTTACTGGCACCCATCAGTCTTTCCCTGCTCCACTATATTTGGTGGGAGCTAATTGCCTGCTGTAGTATGGGGGTTCACAAGCATCATGAGTACTGATGTGGTCAAAGAGAACAGCACCACATAGCATGTCTCAAGGTTACCGCATGCTGTCTGGTGTCAGGGGTAATCCTTGTCCTGGAAGGACCTGGTTCTCTCAAAGGCCCACAGGCCCGCTGCCCCAATGCACTCAGGCTCCTCTTCTCCTGGAAAAAGATGTTGGCATCACATTTCTTGAAAACAGCAGGCCCCTCACTACCTTCCTCCACCATCTTACCATCAAAACTGAGCCTAGCTTTTCTGTCATCTTTCTCTGAAGCTGCCAGGACCTCATGTATTTCTGATTGCTATGGGGAACATGAAGCTATTGTTCTGTCAGGCTGCCTTTCTCTGACATCATGTGATATCTGCAGAGTAGCCAGGATTACAAGAACACCACTCTTTTGAGCTCATGATGCCAAAGGTCCAGAAACCTCCCTTGGGGAGCAAAAAAATTCACATTCTCCACAGGAGATGTAAACCTCTCACCCTTCAAATTCAACATGCCCGAACTCATCTGCTTCCACTCTGAATATTGGAGCTTTCACCTATTTTGCTTTTATGTCACAAGAGGACTGGTAATGAAGGAAGGCATTTCACAGAAAAGGTTCAAAACTAATACAGATGAATTTTGAAAGAAAGTGTATGAGTGTTCACTGGATATGATTTTATGCATTTAATCTCACTCTGTGGAAGCCTCAGATGAATTGCAGCAAACATATCTATAAGAAGTTTGAAATTTGGATGAGGATATATATATTTTTTCTGCCAGGAAATATTTTTTCTGGGATCACAGAAATGGTGAACCTTCAACTCTTCCCTTTCACTTACTATGTTTACAGACCTGCTCTAGCTAAGTTACTTAGGTTTTTCCTGTGTTATGGAAACTGACTTGGCCCAGGTGAAACAACTTCCCCAACCTCCCCCATAACTGAATTGATAGGCTAGATCCAGCACATCCAAGAGACTTTGCATTTTGAAAAGATAACTGCTGCTTAGAATTTTTCAAAGGAAAGGTCCAGAAGGAATAAGAAGAGTGAGAACAAATTGAGGAGATGGTTATTGCAATGGCTTGTGGTTCAGGTGTTAATTATCTCAAATATCTCCTTTTACATTAATGTCCAGATCATATAAGTTTTCACACATATGCCTGCCTCTCCTCCTACCCCAGTCCACTATAGATCACTGGAATAACTTTCTGCTCACCATTCAGCTAAAACATTCTCCTCTAAATGGCAGGGACAAATCCTTCGCTCATGATACACAACTGAACTGTGGTTCCTGATATTATCAAAGATTAATTGTATGATATTTGCAAAAGTAAAATTAAAAATTTGTTAGCAATTGTTTGGTTTAAACATGGGGTGGTTTACCTGAAATGTATTTCACAGAGTCAGAATGGAATTGGATCCAGTCTCCTATCTTAAAACCTTCTTCAGATAGTGCCAAACCTGTCAGTAACTTTCATTGTTCACACAATGATCTCCCAATTACTTCTAACTGTATTTGCAGTTTTTGAAGCTGAAGGAATGTTCTGGAAATTTTGGGAAACTATTAACAATGACATTATCTTTAGTGGCTCTTCAGTTAATGTGGTTCTCATCTCCAACACACATATGCTTTTACTGCCACCAAATATCCACTCCTCATTCTTTTTTCAGTGCTCAGTTTGAAAATTTGAAACATTTCTCTCTTTCTGTAAAATGCATGTTCAAATGTGGTATTATGCACTGTTAAACTCTACTCATCATTCCATGATCTGGCACTTGTTTCATCCATCAGTTTCATTTTGGGGGGTATGGTGGTGCCTATATTTCTGACACTGACCTGCTGTCTGCTTCCTCCAGGGACTGGTAAAATGACCCTTTGCATTGTCCCCGTGGGACCTGTGCCAAAGAGGCAGTAGTCATTTCAAGGGAATGAACCCTTATGTGAAGTCAAATTGGCTAGATTCTTCTGCATTTATGCAAAGTGAAGGGCCCTTGGAAACTCACTCTAAGATAATTTCTGTGTGGAGCCAGGTTTAAGACTGCAGCAAAGTAGGTGGGGTATGGAATGTAGAGTGATAACAGAACATCTCTTCTGACTTACTAGATCCTTCTAGGCACCCATCACACTTGGTGCATGATAGACTGTTTTCTCCTCTTTAGAGATCAGACCAGCCACCCACTTCCACATAGATGTCAAACTTTCCAGGATCCAGGTGATTCATGTTTGGAAAATCTATGAAAACAGCAGCATCCCACCAGAGTTGCTGCAATGTTTCTCAATTCAATCATCACCTAACATACCACGGTTAACTGCATGCTCATCTTTCCTGAGCTGTCAACACCCATCATTCCTTGAAGTTGTTAGGGCCCTGGGCAAGTTTTCTGACTCATCAAATTACAGGTGAGCTCAGACTTGGAGGAGTGGGTTCAGAGGCTTTGCCTATTGTGACCTGGGCTAAGCTAGTTGATCCACCCGCTTTCAGGCATACCTCAGTCCCTCAGTGGCCCAGAACATTGGGTGGAGGCTAAATGCCTGCAGCAGTACAGGGTGCCCAAGTGCCAGCAGGTTCCATTAGACCACATGAGAACAGCACCAACTACTGTATCTGGAAGGTATTGCAGGCTCTTAAGTTTCAGGGTGAGCCCTTGACTTGGAAGGATCTGGATCTCTCAAAAATCCCTAGGCTTGCTGCCCAAATACACTCAGGCTCCTCTTCTCCTGAACAAAGATGTTGGCATTGAATTTCTTGAAAATAGCAGACCACACACTCCCTACTTCTCCCTTTTTACCATCACAACTGAGCTGATGCTTCTCTGGAAACCTGGTCTGAAGTGGTGAAGACTAAAGTATCTCTGGTTGCCATGGGAAGCATGACGCCATTGTGCTGTGATACACCTTTCTATGACATCTGGTTGTATCTGAACAGCAGCCAGAATTTCAGGGATGCCACTCACTTAAACTCATAATGCCCAAGGCCTAGAACATCCCTCGGGGAGCAAAAAACCCTGTGCTCTCCCACCAGAGTCTGGAACCTCTAGACCTACAAACCCAACATGCCCTCATTCAGCCACTTCCACTTTGAATATTGGAGCTTTCATCTCTTTTGCTCTCATGTCACAAATGGTCTGGTAAACAAGGAAGGCATTTCTCTGAAAATGATGAAAACTAATACAGAAGGATTTTGAAAGGAAGTATATGAGTGTTCAATGCATATGATTTTATGCATTTAATCTCACTGAATTGAAGCTTCAGAAGAATTGAAGCAAACTTATATATAAGAAATTTGAAATCTGGATGCGTATATGTATGTTTTTTCCTGCCAGCAAATATTTGTCCTACTATCACAGACACAGTGAACCATCAACTCTTCCATTTCCCTTTCTGTAGTAGAGACCTGGTCAAGCTAAATGACTTAGGCTTTCCTTGTTTTAGGGAAACTGGCTTTGCCCAGGAGAAATAACTTCTTCAACCTTCCCCATAACTAAATTGACAGGCTAGATCCAGCACATCCATGGGATTGCAAATTTTGCCAAGATATCTGTTGCATAGAATTTTTCAAAGGAAATGTCCAGAAGGAATAAGAATAGTAAGAACATATTGAGGAGATTGTGTTTTCAATGTCTTGTGATTCAGGTGTGAATGATCTAAAATATCTCCTTTTATATTAATGACCTGATCATATGATTTTTCCCACATAGGTCTGCCTCTCCTGGTACCCCAGACCACCATGAATCACTGGGATAACTTTCTGCTCACTGCTCAATTACAAACTATTTCCTCCTTAAGCAGGCAGGGACAAATCATTCTCTTATGATATACCATTGGACTTTGGCTCCTGATATACGTCAAAAGCTACTTGCAGAATTTTTTGTAAAAGTGAAATTAAAAATTTGTTAGCAATTGTTTGGCTTAGACTTTTGAAGGTTTTTCTGAAAAGCATTTCAGAGTCAGACTGGAAGCAAAATACAGTCACCTACCTTAAAGAGCCTCTTTACATAAGGAAAAACCAGCAGGGTCTCAAAATTTTGTCCTCTGTCAACTCAAATAAATACAACATGGTTGGGAAAACACCAGTCTGAATGGAAAACTCATTCCAATGAGAGTTTTCAGGATGCAGCACTGGTTGCAGTCAGCAGTGCTTTCCCATTGACCTTCATTTTATAAAAAAAGGTATTCTTGGTGATTAGAAAACTCTCAGGAACAGATAGTTTATATCATTCTCAGGAATATGCTCATGTGTTTGTTTACTCAGCAAGTTCTTGAAGAACAATATTCTTACCAGAGTTATATAGCATGAAACTCAAAATATCAACTGAAGTAGAGTTTGCATTGTAGCAGTCTTCTTGATACTCTACCAGACGCTTGCCAAACGAAGTGGAATACTACACCCTGGAGTTTTCCAAGACAAGTTAAATGACAAATGGAATATCAGAAAGTGAAGACAGAAGACAAAAGACCTTGGCCCTGCAATTCTCCTTCTTATATGCTTGGCATTAGGAAGATATTATGTTTGTAAAGTGAATGAATTGTGGCTGAAGCCATATCTTACCTAATGCTGATATTATTCAGGAGGTGAAGAATGTCTTTAAAATCTTTTCTCCATGTAATATTGGAGTTCTGGTATCATTAATAATGATGATATCATTCAGGAAGCCAAGGTTGTCTCTAAAACCTTTTTCCCCTGTATCATTGGAGGTCTTGTATCATTAATAATGAGGTATTTGAAAGACTGTGCTCAGTTTGATGAATGTACTTAAGAGATGTTGTGAAGAATTTGGTGAAGGATGTGGTGTGCTCATATTAACCATGATTCTGGGAATTACTTGAATATGCTCTGTAGTTTAAGAAATGAAAGAAAAAGTCCTATTTGAAAGAGATAACAAAGAAAGAATGAAATCAGACACATTAGTTATGTGGCACGTATGGATAGGTATAAGCAATTACAAAGGAAAAGAATGGATTTTGAATTTTTGGAAATAATTTAAGATCTGCTTTCCCTGCTCAGTAATCCTATCTCATCTTCATTTTATATAATTGTCTCTTTTTGATTTTCAGCTTTTGCCTAAATTGTGTCTTCTTTGTGTCTTTTTACAGAGTTGATTATGTTTCATTTTCTGATGTTGTGCTGCAGTCTTTTTTTCAAGAGTCATCATTCAGTGTTGCAATTACATGTATCTACTTGTTTAAGATTACATATTTTCCTGCTAATGCTGTGGCATAATGAATGTCAGTCCATGTACATCAGGTGCCAGACATGAAAAACCAGTGTGTCTTTAATCAACTATGCCTCTGAAGAAACTTGATAGGGTCAAGCATTTCCAGGGTCACTGATTGTCCTTTGCTGGTTGAACACTTATCAGTAACTTTCATTGCTCACACAATGATCTCCCTATTATTTCTCCATGTATTTGTAGTTTTTGCAGGTGAAGTAAAGTACTATTTTTTTGGAAACTGTTAATAATGACATTATTTTTAGTGTCTCCTCAGTTAACGTATTTCTCGTGTCTAAAACCCATCTACTTTTACTGCCAACAAAATGTCCTCTCCTCATTAGTTTTTAATGCTCATGTTTGAAATTTTGATACATTTCTTTCTTTCAGTGTAATGCATGTTCAAATATTGTTTTAAGCACTATAAAACTGTGCTCATCATGTGAAAATCTGGCACTTCTTTCATCCATCAGTTTCACTTTTTTGGTGTATGGTAGTGCCAATATCTATGACAGTGGCACACAGTCTTATTCCTCCACAGAGTGATAAAATGACCCTTGACATTTTCCAACCAGGCTTTGCACCAAACACGCATTAGTCAGGTCAAGTGAATGAACTCTTATGTGAAGCCAGATTGGCCAGATTCTTCTGGATTTAAAGGTAAGTGAAGGGGTCTTGGAAACTCATAAATAAAAAATTTCTGTGGGAAGTCCTGATTTTAGGCTTCAGCAAAGAATATGAGGTCTGGAATGTGGAGTGTGCACAAAACATCTCTCCTCACTTTCTAGCCCCTTACAGGCATCCATCACACTTGATGAATAATAGACTCTGTTTTCTTCTCATTAGGGATCAGAGCACCCACCCACTTCCATATAGAAGACAAACTTTCCAGTTTTCAGCCATTTCCCTTTTGGGCAGTCTATGAAAGAACTGCATCTCACTAGAATTGCTGTGGTGTTTCCCAAATCAATCATCATCTAACACATGGTCTTCACTGCATGCTCATCTTTTCTGAGCTATTAACAACCATCATTCCTTGGGGCTATTAGTGTCCTGGGCCAGTTTCCTGACTCATCAAAATTCTGGTTGAGCCCAGACATGGAAAAATAGTTTCAGGGGGCTTTGCCAATTGTGACTGGGGCTAGGATTGGTGATCAACATGCTTTGGGGCACCACTCAGTCCCTCCCTGGTCCACTAGATTTGGTGAGGGCTAATTGCCTGCAGCAGTATCTGGGTGCCCAAGCGCCATGAGACCCAATGTGGCCAAAAGAAAACAGTGCCACCTAGTATGCCTGCAGTGAACTTCATGCTGTTAGGTTTCAGGGGGAGTCTTTGTCCTGGAAGAACATGGATCTCTCAAAGGCCCATGGGCCCTCTGCTCCAACATTCAGCCTTCACTTCTCCTGACAAAGCTGTTGGCATCAATATTCTTGAAAATATCAGAACCTACACTCTCTTCTTCTCCCTTCTTATGACTACAGCTGAGCCTTTGCTTGTCTGGAAACTTGGTCAGAAGCGGCCAGGACCTGAATTATCTCTGGTTGCCATGGGAACCATGATGCCATTGTGCTGTCATACCATCTTTCTGTGACATCAGATGGTACCTGCAGCACTGCCAGGATTTCAGAGACACCACTTTCTTAAACTCATGATGCCCAAGGCCAAGAAACAACCAGCATTCTCCCACCAGAGCCTGGAACCTCTTGCCCTTGAAACCCAACATGCCCTAAGCCAGCTGCTTCCACTTTGAATATTGGAGCTCTTGCCTCTTTTGCTGTCATGTCACAAGAGAACTGCTAACCAAGCAATATATTTCTCTGAAAAGGGCCAAATCAATACCAAAGGATATTGAAAAGTAATGTGTGAGTTTTCAATGGATATGATTTTATGCATTTGATCTCACTTTATTGAAGTTTCAGAAGAATTGCAGCAAACATATCTAAAAAAAGTTGAAATTTGGGTGAGGATATATTTTATTTTTCCTACTAACAATTATTTTTCCTGAAATCATAGACCCAGTGAACCATCAACTCTTCTCTTTCCCTTTCTGTATTTACAGACCTGGTTGAGCTCAGTGTCTCAGGCTTTCCCTGTTTTTCTGATACCATCTTTGCCCAGGAGAAACAACACCCTTAACCTTGTGCATAACTGAATTGATAGGCTAGATCCAGGCCATCCATTGGAATCTGCAGTTATGAAGATATCTGCTGCTTAGAATTTTTCAAAGGAAATATCCAGAAGGAATAAGAAGAGTGAGAATGGGTTGAGGAGCTTGTGATTTCAATGACTTGTGGTTTGGGTGTGAATGATCTCAAATATCTCCTTTTATATTATTGACCTGGTCATTTTAACTTTCTTACATAGGCCTGCATCTGCTCCTACTCCAGGTCATCATGGATGACTGGGAATATTTTTTGCTCACTCCTCAGTTACAACCAATTTCTTCCTTAAAAAGGCAGGGACAAATCTTTCACTTATGATACACCATTGGACTGTGAATTCCAATATGTATCAAATGTTATTTGCAGGATTTATTGCAAAGGTAAAATTAAAAGTTTGAAACAATTTTTGTCTTATATATGGGGTGGTTCTCATGAAGAGATTTCTCTGTGTCAGAACAGAAGTGGATCCAGTAACCTACCTTAAAGAGCCTCTTCAGATAATAACAAATCTGCAGAGTCTCAACATGTTATCCTCTGTCAACTCAAGTGAATACAACATGACTGGGAAAGTACTGGTTTGAAGGGGAAACTCATTCAAATGAGATTTTTCAACAAGGAGTGGTGGTTGCAGTCAGTAGTGCTTCACAAGTGTCCCAGATTTCTTAAGAATAGGTATTCATGGTGATTAGAAAACTCTCAGGAATGGATTTATTTTATCACTCTCATGAATATGCTGATGTGGGTATTTACTTAGCAAGTTCTTGAACAAGAAAATTCTCACCATGAATTTCAAAATGTCACCTGCAGTAGTCCTTGAAAAGCAGTGATTTTCTGGGTTCTTATCAAGGCTCAATGCAAATGAAGTAAATTTGGATACTTGGGAGGTTTTCCAAGTCAACCTCAATGTCAACTGGAAAACAGCATTGAAGACAACAGGCAGCTGTCCTTGGTCCTGCATTCTCTCAGTCTGATGTGCTTGGCATTGGGAAGATATTATTTTTTTAAAAGACATCGAATTGTCTCTGAATACGTATATTTCCTTCTGCTGATGACAATAGAAGGACAAGGATGTGTTTAAAGCTTGGTTTCCCTGTATAATTGAAGAACTAGTATCAATAATTATGAAGCATTTTAAAGTTTGTGCTAAGTTTGATGGATGTTCTTAACAGATGTGTAGAATTCAATGAAGGATGTGGTGAGATCATCTTTTCTATGGTTATGGAAATTATTTGATTGTGCTCTGTAGGTTTAGAAATTACAGAAAAATCTCCATTTGAAAGGGATCACATTGAAAGAAATAAATCAGAGACATTAGTTATGTGGCATATTTAGATGGGTATAAGCAATTACAAAGGAAAAGAATGGATTTTGAATTTTGGAAATAATTTAAATCTGCTTCTCCTGCTCAGTAAGACCTATTACATTTTCAGTTTTTACAATTTTCTGTTTCTGAATTTGAGCTTTCACCAATATTGGGTGTTCTTTGTGTGTTTTAACAGAGATGATTTAGTTTAATTTTCTTATGTTGTGCTGCAATTTTATGTTCAGAGCCATCATTTAGTGTTGCATTTACAAAATTATACTTGTTTCAGTTTACATACTAGATACTGTGCTGTGGTGTAAGGAATGCCATTCCAGAAAGTTCAAGAAGAGTAAAACCAGCATGTTTGCATTCAGCTTGCCCTTGGAAAAATTGGAATAGGTTCAAGAATTTGCAAGGACACTGATTTTTTCTGCAAGCTGAATACTTGTCAGTAATTTTTATTGCTCATCCAATGATGTCCCTCTTACTTCTTGCTGAATTTGTACAGAATATGGAGCCGAGGAATTTTCCTGAAATTTTTTGGAAAACAATTAACAATGACATTATTCTTAATGTCTTTTCAGTTAACTTGGTTCTCATTTGCAAATCACTTGTGCTTTTAGTGCCACCAGAAAGTGCTCTCCTCATTCCTTTTTGAATGCTCAGCTTTCAACTTTTGAAACATTCCTCTCTTTCAGTGTAATGCATGTTCAAATTTGGTATTATGCCCTGTTAAGCTGTTCTAATTATGCAAACATCTGGCACTTGTTTCTTCCAGCATTTTCACCACATTGAGTATGGTGGAGGCAATATCTCTGACACTGGACTGCAGTATACATCCTCTAGGGGCTGATAAAAAGAACCTTGGCATTGTCTCAGCGGACCTTGTGCCAAACAGGCAGTAGTCATTTCAAGTGAATGAACCATCATGTGAAGACAGATTGGTCATATTCTTCTGCATTTAAAGGTAGTAGGCACCTTGGAAACTCATACCAAGATAATTTCTGGGTGGAGCCTAGTTTTAAGGCAGCAGTAAAGTAGATGTTGCCCGGAATGTGGAGTGAGCACAGAACATCTCTCCCCCATTTCTAGCTCATTTCAGACTTTCATCACACTTGGTGACTGATTGATTCTGTCCTCTCCCCATTAGGGATTGGAGAAACTACCAACTTCCACTCAGAAGTCAAATTCCCCAACTGACAGCTGTCTCCTGTTTGGGCATTCTAAGAAATGATCATCATCCAATCAGAATTGCTGTGAGGTTTCCCAATTAAATCATCACCTAACCCACTGTTTTGCACTGTATACACCCCATTTCTGAACTATCAATAGCCAACATTCCTTAAGGCTGTTAGAGCCCTGGGTCAGTTTCCTGATTCATCACGATCCCCGGTTGGCCCAGACTGGGAGGAGCAGATTCAGAGGTCAATGCCAACTTTGACAAGGGCTATGTTGTTTGATCCAAGAGTTTTCCAGCACCACTCAGTCCCTCCATGGCCCACTAGATTTGGTAGGGCTAATTGCATTCAGCAGGATAAGTGTGCCCAAGTGCAATAAGACCCTCTGTGGCCAAACAAGAATAGTGTCAGGTAGCTTTTCTCGACATTACTGCAGGCTATCAGGATTTGGGGAAAACCCTCGTTCTGGGAGGACCTGGTTCTCTCAACAGTCTGTGAACTTGCTTCCCTAGAACGATCTGAGTCCTCTTCCTCTTGGCAAAGATTTTGACATGGCATTACTTGAGAACAGCAGAGCCCCTGTTCACTTCCTTTCTACTCTTACCATTTCAGATGAGCCAGTCCTTATCTTGAATCTTGTTCTGAATCCCTGAGGACCTGAAGTATCTCTGGTTGCCTTGGGAACCTTGGCACCATTTTGCTCTCATGATGTCATCTGTGATATCAGGTGGTATCTGAGAAGAACCAGGATGTCAGGGAAGCCACGCATTGAAACCCCATGATGCCAATGTCCAGAAATACCACTTGGGGAGTAAGAAAACCTTCATTCTTTCACCGCAGCCTGGAAACTCTCACTGTTCAATCTGAATATGACTAATGCCAGCACTTCCAGTTTGAATAATAGAGCTCTCACCTCTTTTATTCTCAGGTCAGAGAAGAACTGTTAAACAAGAAAAGCATTTCTCTCAAAAGGGTCAAAACCAATGGAGAATGATTTTGAAGGGAAGTGTATGAGTGTTCAATGGATATAATTTTCTCCATCTAATCTCACTGTAATGAAGCTTCAGAGAAATTGCAGCAAAAATATCTACAGGAAGTTTGAAGTTTGGATGAGGATATATTTTTTTTCTGCAAAGAAATATTTTTCCTGGGATCACAAAACTAGAGAACCATCAACCCTTCTTTGCCTTTTATATTTACAGATCTGGTCTGGCTAAGTGGCTTAGGCTTTCCTTATTTTATGTAAACTGTCATTGCCCAAGAAAAATACCTTCCTCAACCTCCCCCATGCCTGAGTTGAGAGGAACGATCCAGCACATCCATGGAGTTGTTCATTTGGCCAACATATCTTCTGCTTTGAATTATTCAAAGGAAATGTCTAGGAGGAATAAGAAGAATGAGAAAGAAATGAGTAGACTGTAATTATAGTGGCTTGGGGTTCAGGTTTGAATGTTCTTAAAATCTCCTATTATGCTAAAAGTCTGATCATATAAGCATTGCCATATAGGCCTGCCTCTCTTCCTACCCTAGGCCACCAAAGATCACTGGAATAATTTTCTGCTCCTTGCTCAGCTACAACTTTTTTCCTGCTTAAAGAAGCAGGGGCAAATATTTCACTTATGACACACATTAGACCCTAGATCTTGATATGCAATAAATGTTACAAGCAGGATTATTTGCAAAAGTGAAAGGAAAAATTTATTAGCAATTGTTTGGCTTAAAATTGGGGTGGTTTTAATGAAAAGAATTTTACAGTGTCAGATAGAAAACATATTCAGCCACCTAAAGGTATGGGTCAGTTTTCTAAATTCATCAAAATCCCTGGTGGGCCCAGATCTGAAGGGGAGCATTCAGAGGGCAATGATGATTGTGACCCGTGCAAAGTTGGTTGATCCCTGAGGTTTCTGGCACCACTCAGTCCCTCCCAGGTCCAACAGGTTTAGTAGGGCTAATTGCCTGTAGCAGTATTAGAGTGTCCAAGCACATTAAGGCCCTGTGTGTCCAAATGAGAAGAGCATCAGCTAGGGGTTCCGGCAGGCACTCCAAGCCATTAGATTTCAGGGGAAGCCCTTGTCCTGGAAGGACCTGGATTGCTCATATGTCCACAAGCCACTGCCCTAACACCCTCTGGCTCCTCTTCTCCTGGGCAAGATTTTGCCATCACATTACTTGAATAGAGCAGGGCTCACATTCCCTTCCTCTCCCCTCTTACCATCATAGATGAACTGGTGGTTGTGTTGAAACTTGGTTTGAATCGACCAGGACCTGAAGTGTCTCTGGTTGCCATGGAAACTGTGGTGACATTTTGATGTCATGCCCCCTTTCTGTGACATCAGGTGGTATCTGCAGCATAGCCAGGATGTCCGGTACACAACATATAGAAACCAATGAAGCCCAAGACCCAGAAAAACCCCTTGGGGAATAATAAAATCTGCATACTTTCACCTCAGCCTAGAAATTCTTACTCTTCAATCCCGACACGTCTAATGCCAGCCACTTCCAGTTGAATAATAGAGCTCTCACCCCTTTTGCTCTTATGTCCAAGGAACACTGGTAACCAAGCAAGTCATATCTCTGAGAAGAGTCAAAACCAATAGAGGAGGATTTTGAATAGAAGTGTATGAGTGTTCAATGGATATCATTTTCTGCTTCTAATCTGACTCTAATGAAGCTTCAGATGAATTGCACCAAACATATCTACAGAAAGCTTAAAATTTGGATGAGGTTATAATTTTTTTCTTCTGCCAGCAAACATTTTCCCAGGGATCACACATCCAGTAAACCATAAACCCTTCATTTGGTTTTTATATGTACACATATGGTCTAAGTGGATTAGGCTTTCCCTATTTTGGAGAAACTGGTGTTGCCCAAAAGAATACCTTCCTCAACCTCCCCTATACCTGAATTGAGAGGAAAGATCCAGCACATTCACAGGACTGTGCATTTTGCCAAGATATCTTCTGCTTCAAATTTTTCAGAGGAAATGACAAGGAAGGAAAAAAAAAGAGTGAGAAAGAATGAGTAGATTGTGATTGTGGTGGTTCGGGTATCAGGTGTGAATGATCTCAAAATCTCCTCTTGTATTAAGAACCTGATAGTATAAGTTTTGCCACATAGGCCTGCCTCTCCTCCTACCTTATGCCACCATGGAACACTGGGATAACTTTCTGCTCCTTGCTCAACTACAACTTTTTCATGCTTAAGGAGGCAGGGTCAAATATTTAACTCATGATACACAATTGGACAGTGGGACTTGATATGCAAAGAAGGTTAAATACAGGATTAATTGCAAAAGTGAAAATAAAAATTCATTAGCAAATGTTTTTCTTAGACTTGGGTGGTTTTATTGTAAGGCATTTCTCAGAGTCAGATGGGAAGAAGATCCAGTCATCTACCTTAAATGGTCTCTTAAAATAATGCCAACCCTGCTGTGTCTCAATATTTTGGCCTTTGTCAACTCAAGTAAATACAACACAGTTGTAAAAGATCCACTTTGAAGTGGAAACTCATTTCCAATGAAATTTTTCAACATGGAGTGGCAGTTGCAGTTATCAGTACTTCACCACTGAACTGGATTTCTTAAGAATAGATATTCCTGCTGATTAGAAAACTCTCAGGAACAGATATGTTATATCATTCTCATGAATATGCTGATGCGGGTATTTACTCAGCAAGTTCTGAAAGAAGAAAATTATCACCAGGTTTTTATAGCATGTATTTCAAAATGTCATCTGCAGTAGTCCTTGCAAAGCCATGGTCTTCTGGGTGCATATCCAGGCTCATTGCAAACGAAGTGGACATCAACACTTGGGCATTTTCCAAGTCATCCTCAATGTCACCTGGAAAAATGAGAGGTGAAGAAAACAGACAACTGTCCTTGGCCTTGCATTATTTCAATCTGAAGTGCTTGGCATCCAGAAGATATTAGTTTTCAATAAAGTGAATGAATTGTCACTGAACCCATATATTTACTTCAGCTGATATCATTGATTTGGCCAAGGATGTGTTTAAAGCTTGGTTTCCCTGTATCATTGGAGGACTGCTATCAATAATAATGAAGCATTTTAAAGTTTGTGCTAAGTTTGTTGGATATTCTTAATAGGTGCTGTGTAGAATTCAATAAGGAATGTGGTGATCTCAACTTTTCCAAGTTTCTGGGAATTATTTTTTTTGTGTTCTGTAGGTTAAGAAATTACAGAAGAACCTCTATTTGAAAGAGATCACATTGAAAGAAATAAATCAGAGACATTAGTTATGTGGCATATTTGGATGGGTATAAGCAATTACAAAGGAAAAGAATGGATTTTGAATTTTGGAAATAATTTAGATCTGCTTCTCCTGCTCAGTAAATCCTATCACATTTTCAATTTTATAATTTTCTGTTTTGAATTTCAGCTTTTACCAATATTATGTATTTTAACAGAGATAATTTTGCTTAATTTTCTGATTTTCTACTGCACTTCTTGTTGACAGATATCATGCACTATTGCATTTACATATTTGTACTTCTTTCAGTTTTCATACTTGACTGCAGGTGCTGTGGTGTAAGGACTGCCATATCAGGTACGTCAGGTTCTAGAAAAGTAAAACCAGCATGTTTTTAATCAACTCTCCCTTGGAAGAAACAGGATACAGCCAAGTTTTCCAAGGACACTAATGTTTTCTACAAGTTGAATACTTGTCAGTAACTTTCAATGCTAACTCAATGATCAACCCACTACTTCTTGCTGTCTTTGCAGAGATCATGAAGATGAAGAAATATCCTGGAATTTTTTTTGGAAACTTTTAACAATGACATTTTTCTTAGTGTCTCTTCAGTTTACTTGGTTTTTATCTCCAAATCATTGTACTTTTGGTGTCCCCAAAATGTGCTCTAGTCATTTCTTTTTGAAAGTTCAGCTTTGATCCTTTAAAACATTCCTCTCTTTCAGTGTAATATATGTTCAAATTTGGTATTATGCCCGCTTAAACTGTGCTCATGGAGACATCATCTGGCACTTGTTTTATCCAGAATTTTTCCTTCTTTGGAGTATGATGGTGGCAGTTTCTGTGACACTGGCCTTCAGTATGCATCCTCTAGGGACTGATAAAAAGACCCTTGGCATTTTCCCAATGGGCCTTGTGCCAAACAGGCAGTAGTCAGTTCAAGTGAATGAACTCTCATTTAAAGTCAGGTTGGCCAGATTCTTCTGCATTTAAAGGTAAGCGAAGGTCACCTTGGAAACTCATACCAAGATAATTTCTGTGTGGGGCTTAGTTGTAAGGCAGCAGTAAAGTAGGTGTTGGTGGAATGTGGAGTGAGCACAGAACATTTCTCCTCCGTTGCTAGCCCATTTCAGACATTCGTCACACTTGGTGAGTGATTGACTCTATCCTCTCGTCATTAGGGATCAGAGAAGCTACCAACTTCCACTTAGAAGTCAACCTTCCCAGCTGCCAGTTGTCTCCTGTTTGGGCATTCTAGGAAAGGTATGCAATGACACAAGAGTTGCTGTGATGTTTCCCAATTCAAACATCACCTAACCCTCTGGTGTGCTCATCATGCTCCCCTTACCTGAGCTGTCAATAGCCATCATTCCTTGAGACTGTTTGAGCCCTGGGCCTGTTTCCTGACTGAACAGTATCTGGGCGGACCCAGACCTGGGAATGCAGGTTCAGAGGGCAATACCTATTGTGACCTGGGCTAAGCTGGTTGATTCACTAGCTTTCTGGCACCATACAGTCTCTTCCTGGTCCACTATATTTCATAGAACTAATAGCCCTCAGCAGTGTCAGGGTGCAAAATGCCATTAGGCCCAGTGTGGCCAAATGAAAACAGCACCATCTAACCTTTCTGAACGGCACTACAGGATGTTAGGATTCATGGAAACCCTTGTCCAGGAAAAATGTGGATCTCTAAAAAGCCTATGGTACCACTGCCCCAACAAACTCTGACTCCCCTTCTACTGGAAGAAGATGTTGCCTTCCCATTACTTGCAAACAGGATCCTCATTCCCTTCCTCTCCCCTCTTACCATCATAGATGAGCCGGTGCTTGTTTTGAATCTTGATCTGAACTGGTCAGGACCTAAAGCATCTCTGGTTGCCATGGGAACCATGAGACCATTTTGTGGTCATGGCGCCTTTCTGTGACATCAGGTGCTATCTGCAGTGCAACAGAATATCAGGGACTTCTCGAATTGAAACCCATGATGCCCAAGGCCCAGGTTCACCCCATGGGGAGTAAGAAAACCTGCATTCCCCACAACAACCTGGAAATTCTCGCCCTTCAATCCAAACATGCCCAATGCCAGTCACTTCCAGTTGAATAGTAGAGTTCTCACATCTTTTGCTCTCATGTCACAGAAGCAATGGAAACCAAACAAGGCATTTCTCTGAGAAGGGTCAAACCAATAGAGAAGAATTTTCAATGTAAGTGTATGAGTGTTCAATGGATATCATTTTCTGCAACTAATCTTACTGTAATGAAGCTTCAGGGGAATTGTAGCAAACTTATCTAAAGGAAGCTTGAAATTTGGTTGAGGATATATAATTTTTTTTCTGCCAGAAAACATTTTTCCTGTTATCACAGACCTGGTGAATAATCAACCTGTCCTTTTCCTTTTACATTTACACATATGGTCTGGTTAAGTGACTTAGGAATTCCCTGTTTTAGGAAAACTGGTGTTGCCCAAGAGAAATTCATTCCATAGCCTTCCCAACAACTGAGATGAGTGGAAAGATACAGCACAATCACAGGACTGTGCATTTTGTCAAGATAACTTCTGCTTCTAATTTTCAAAAAAATTACCAGGATGAGTTAGAAGAGTGAGAAAGGAATGACTAGATTGTGATTATAATGTCTTGGGGTTCAGGTGCAAGTGATGTCAAATACCTCCTTTTATATTAACTACACAATTATATATGACTTGCCATATAGGCCTGCCTCTCCTACTATCCTAGACCACAATGGATCACTGGGATATCCTTCTTCTCCTTTCTCAGCTAAAACCTTTTTCCTGCTTAAACGGCCAGGGACAAATCTTTCCTCATGATACACCACTGGACTGTGGGTCCTAATATGTGTCAAAGTTTACTTGAAGGATTTTCTGCAAAAGTGAAACTAAAAACATCGTTAGCAATTGTTTGGTTTAGACATGTGGTGGTTTTCCTGAAAAGATTTCAAAGAGTCAGACTGGAAGTGAAACCAGTCGCTTACCTTACAGAGCTTCTTCAGATAATGCCAACCTTGCATTGTCTCAACATTTTTCCTCTGTCAACTCAAGTGAATAAAACATGATTGGAGAAGTACTATATTTAAGTGGAAGCTTATTCCAATGCAAGTTTTCAGCACGTAGCAGAAATTGCAGTAAGCAGTGCTTCCCCAGTGACCTGAAATTCTTAAAAATAGTGATTAGAAATGGTGATTAGAAAACTCTCAGGAGAGGCGGGCCAAGATGGCGGACTAGAGGGTGGCTGCATTTCACGCTGCTCCAGGACGCAAGATTCAAAAGAGGAGATGGTGAGAGACTTGGGACCAACTCAAAGCCACCGGGTGAGTCTCTCCTGTTGGGGAGGCGTCCCGGATGGGGCGGTAGCCCCGGAACGCAGGGAATTTGTGAAGTGGAGTTGCTCGGCGAGATGCCCCTCCCCCCGCTGGAGCGGTAAACACGGACAACTGGGATCATCGTAGAGGAGGCGGCTCAGCATAGCGCTTGGACTCGAGCAGCCGCTGGGGCTCCGGGTGGCTGCCTGGGGAGGAGCTGCGTGGCGAGCTGTTTGGACCCAGAGTGACCGCTTCCGAACACCGGGGGGTTGCCCGGAGGAAGAGGAGAGACCCGGCGGGTCGCTTGGGTCTAGGAGTGACTGCATCAGAGCCACGGGCGGTTGCCAGAGGAGGAGCTGCATGGTGAGCTGTTTGAACTCAGAGTGGGCGCTCCTGAACACCGGGGGACTGCCCAGAGGAAGAGGAGGAGCGCGGCGTGTTGCCTGACCTGGGAGTGACTGCATCAGAGCTGCGGGCAGTTGCCAGAGGAGGAGCTGCGTGACGAGCTGTTTGAACTCGGAGCAGCTGCTCCAGAACACTGGTGGCCTGCCTGGAGGAGGAGAGCGGTGGGACGCTTAGCCTGGGAGTGACTGCATCAGAACCACAGGCGGTTGCCAGAGGAGGAGGCAAGTGGTGAGCTGATTGGACTAAAAGCAACCGCTCCTGAACACCGGTGGCCTGCCTGGAGGAGGAGCGTGGTGAGTCACCTGGTCTCGGAGCCACCGTTCCTGAACACCTGGGGGGCTACCCCAAGGAGGAGGAGGAGGAAAAGGGCAGGTCACTTGGACTTGGAATGACTGCCTAGGGCTACGGGTGGTTGGCGGGAGGAGGAGACCCGAAGTGAGTTGTTTGGATTACTAGTGACTGTGTCAGAAACCGGGCAGCTGTCCAGAGGAGGAGGTGTGTGGCGGGTCTCTGTGTCTCAGAGCTATTGTACGGGGCTCCAGGTGGTGGCTCAGGGGAGGGGCTGCATAGCCAGGCGATTGGTGCAGAGCAGGGTCCCAGGAGCTAGGTGGCTTCTTGCTGGAAGAGCCGCACAGAGACACGCCTAGGGGCGGAGCGAAGTTTCCAGGGCGGCGGGCAGATTCTCTGGGAGAGGCAGCCTAAGAAGACTCACCTGCGAAGGGTGAGGCTCCCAGGCCCAGGACGTAGGTCCGGGCCCCTGGGATCGTTGCAGAAGAAGACAGCCCAGCCCAGGTGGTAGTTGTAGATTGAGGGGAACCTCTAGGAGGGCAACTGACTAGCGAGACGTCCCCACCGAGTGACTCTTCCCGGCCGGGGGAGGTTTTCCCACAGGGACGGTAAAGCCAGAGACATAGGCACAAACAGGCCTTGCCTCAGCCCACAGTCTACTTCCCCATTGGATGACCATTGGTCAACAAGTGGAGGCACCTCCGCCCACTAGCAGGGAATATACGCCACCTGAGGGTTACCACACCTAGAGAGGCAGCTTCTTCGTGGAGCTCTGCATTATCAACCTCCTCCAAGACTTCAGGCTACTGAAGGATAAGAGGGGATATACTAGCAATCTTCAGGGACATTATAAGTTGATAGAGGAAATCTGCAATATCTTAATGACCCACTGATCCCTGAACAATATGAGAAAACAAGGGAAGAAAATGCCCCAAACAAATCTAGATGTTACATCAATAAAATCCAACGACAGCATGGCAGAAGAAATGACAGAAAGGGAGTTCAGAATGTACATAATTAAAATGATTAGGGAAGCAAACGATGAGATGAAAGAGCAAATGCAGGCATTGAACGATCGCACCAATCGACAGTTAACAGAGCAAATTCAGGAAGCAAAAGATCATTTCAATAAAGAGTTAGAGATATTGAAAAAAAACCAAACAGAAATCCTTGAAATGAAGGAAACAATAAACCAACTTAAGAACTCCATAGAAAGCATAACCAATAGGATAGAACAGCTGGAAGACAGAACTTCAGATATTGAAGACAAAATATTTAACCTCGAAAACAAAGTTGAACAAACAGAGAAGATGGTGAGAAATCATGAACAGAATCTCCAAGAACTATGGGATATCATGAAAAGGCCAAATTTGAGAATTATTGGGATTGAGGAAGGCTTAGAGAAACAAACCAAAGGAATGAACAATCTATTTGAAGAAATAATATCAGAAAATTTCCCAAATCTGAAGAATGAAATGGAAAATCAAGTCCAAGAGGCTTATAGGACTCCAAATACACAAAATTACAACAGACCCACACCAAGGCACATTATAATGAAAATACCTAACATACAAAATAAAGACAGAATTTTAAAGGCTGTGAGAGAAAAGAACCAAATTACATTCAGGGGGAAGCCAATATGGATATCAGCAGATTTTTCAATCCAGACCCTAAAAGCTAGAAGGGCCTGGAACAACATTTTTAAAGCTCTGAAAGAAAATGGATGCCAACCAAGAATCTTATACCCAGCAAAACTTACCTTCAAATTTGACGATGAAATAAGATCATTCCATGATAAACAAAAGCTAAAAGAATTTACAAAAAGAAAGCCAGCATTACAGAACATTCTCAGCAAAATATTTCATGAGGAAGAGATAAAAAACAAAGAAGCAAATCAGCAAAGGGAGGAATTATCCTAAAGGAACTGTCAAATAAAGGAGGAACCAAGATGTGTCAAAAATTTTAAATATGAACCAAATGACTGGGAATACAAATCATATCTCAATAATAACCCTGAATGTTAATGGCCTGAATTCATCAATCAAAAGACATAGACTGGCAGATTGGATTAAAAAGAAAGATCCAACAATATGTTGCCTGCAAGAGACTCACCTCATAGAAAGAGATACCCATAGACTAAAGGTGAAAGGATGGGGAAAAACATACCATGCACATGGGCTCAGCAAAAAAGCTGGAGTATCCATCCTCATTTCAGATAATGTGGACTTCAAGCCAATGTTAGTTAGAAGGGATAAAGAAGGACATTTCATACTGCTTAAGGGAAGCATAAATCAGCAAGATATAACAATCATAAACATCTATGCCCCAAACAGTGGCTCATCCATGTATGTTAAACAAATCCTTCTCAATTTTAGAAACCAAATAGACCATAACACAATAATACTAGGTGATTTTAACACGCCTCTTTCACCACTGGACAGATCTTCCAAACAAAAATTGAACAAAGAAACCATAGATCTCAATAACACAATCAATAATTTAGACTTAACAGACATTTATAGAATATATCATCCAACCAAGAGCGAATACACTTTCTTCTCAGCAGCACATGGATCCTTCTCTAAAATAGACCATATATTATGCCACAAAGCTAATGTCAGCAAATACAAGAAGATAGAGACACTACCTTGTATTCTATCAGATCATAATGGATTGAAGTTACAAATTAATGAAAGAGTTAAAAACAGAAACTACTCCAACTCCTGGAGATTAAACAATATGCTACTATATGATGAATGGATAACAGAAGATATTAGGAAGGAAATTAAAAAATTCTTAGAGGTAAACGAGAACAAAGAAACAACATATCAAAATCTCTGGGACACTATGAAAGCAGTACTTAGAGGAAGATTTATTTCATGGAGCGCATTTAATAAAAGAAGTAAAACTCAAAAAATAAATGACCTAACACTACAGCTCAAAGCCCTAGAAAAAGAAGAACAGACCAACACCAAAAGTAGTAGAAGACAGGAAATAGTTAAATTCAGAGCTGAAATCAACGAAATTGAAACAAAAGAAACAATACAAAAAATTGACAAAATAAATAGTTGGTTCTTCGAAAAAATAAACAAAATTGATAAACCTTTAGCCACACTAACAAAGAGAAGACGAGAGAAAACCCAAATCACTAAAATTCGGAATGAACAAGGAAATATCACAACAGACACAACCGAAATACAAAACATAATTAGAAGCTATTTTGAAAATCTATACTCCAACAAAATAGAAAATTTCGAAGCCATCAACAGGTTTCTAGAGACATATGAATTGCCTAAACTGAACGAGGAGGACATACACAACTTAAATAGACCAATTTCAAGTAATGAAATAGAAGAAGTCATCAAAAGCCTTCCAACAAAGAAAAGTCCAGGACCAGATGGGTTCTCAGCCGAGTTCTACAAAACTTTTAAAGAAGAACTCATTCCAATACTTCTCAAAGTATTCCAGAAAATAGAAGAGGAGGGAACCCTCCCAAACTCATTCTATGAAGCCAATATTACCCTGATTCCTAAACCAGACAGAGCACATCGAGGAAAGAAAATTTCAGACCAATATCCTTAATGAACATCGACGCAAAAATTCTAAACAAAATTTTAGCAAATCGCATACAAAAACATATTAAAAAGATAGTGCACCATGATCAAGTGGGTTTCATCCCAGGGATGCAAGGTTGGTTCAACATCAGAAAATCAATAAATGTCATTCACCATATCAATAGACTTAAAGTCAAGAATCACATGATTATTTCGATAGATGCAGAAAAAGCATTTGATAAAATACAGCACCCCTTCATGCTCAAAACACTAGAAAAAATAGGGATAGTGGGAACATTCCTTAACATTGTAAAGGCCATCTACGCTAAACCCATGGCTAATATCATTCTAAATGGTGAAAAACTGAAAGCATTCCCTCTAAAAACTGGAACAAGGCAGGGATGCCCTCTTTCACCACTTCTATTCAATATCGTCCTTGAAACTCTAGCCAGAGCAATTAGACAGACCAAAGAAATTAAAGGGATACGAATAGGAAAAGAAGAACTCAAACTATCCCTATTTGCTGATGATATGATGGTATACTTAGAGGAACCAGGAAATTCCACCAGAAAACTTTTAGATCTCATAAGTGAATTCAGTAAAGTAGCGGGATATAAGATCAATGCACATAAATCTAAGGCATTTTTATATATAAGCGATGAATCTTCAGAAAGAGAAATTAGGAAAACTCCCCATTCACAATAGCTTCGAAAAAAATAAAGTATTTGGGAATCAATCTCACAAAAGAGGTGAAAGACCTCTACAATGAGAACTACAGAACACTAAAGAAAGAAATTCAAGAAAACCTTAGAAGATGGAAAGATCTCCCATGTTCTTGGATAGGAAGAATTAATATTGTCAAAATGGCCATACTACCAAAAGTGCTATACAGATTCAATGCAATTCCAATTAAAATCCCAATGATGTACCTTACAGAAATAGAGCAAGCAATTATGAAATTCATCTGGAAGAATAAAAAACCCAGAATAGCTAAAGCAATCCTTGGCAGAAAGAGTGAAGCAGGGGGTATCGCAATACCAGATCTTCAACTCTACTACAAAGCAATAGTAACAAAAACGGCATGGTATTGGTACCAAAATAGAAAGGTGGATCAATGGTACAGAATAGAGGACATGGACACCAACCCAAATAAATACAATTTTCTCATACTAGACAAAGGGGCCAAAAATATGCAATGGAGAAAAGATAGCCTCTTCAACAAATGGTGCTGGGAGAATTGGAAATCCATATGCAACAGAATGAAACTAAACCCATATCTCTCACCATGCATGAAACTAAACTCAAAATGGATTAAGGATCTCGGAATCAGACCAGAGACCTTGCATCTTATAGAAGAAAAAGTAGGTCCAGAGCTTCAACATGTCGGCTTAGGACCAGACTTCCTCAACAGGACTCCCATAGCACAAGAAATAAAAGCAAGAATTAATAACTGGGATAGATTCAAACTAAAAAGCTTTCTCTCAGCAAAGGAAACTATCAGCAATGCAAAGAAAGAGCCTACAGAGTGGGAGAAAATCTTTGCCAATCATACTTCAGATAGAGCGCTAATCTCCAGAATCTATAAAGAACTCAAAAAACTCTACACCAAGAATGTAAATAATCCAATTGACAAATGTGCTAAAGAAATGAATAGACACTTCACAGAAGAAGATGTACAAGCAATCAACAAACATATGGAAAAATGTTCAACATCTCTAGTAATAAGAGAAATGCAAATCAAAACCACCCTAAGATTCCATCTCACCCCAATTAGAATGGCGATTATCAAGAATACAAGCAACAACAGGTGTTAGCGAGGATGTGGGGAGAAAGGTACACTCTTACATTGCTGGTGCGGCTGCAAATTAGTGCAGCCACTCTGGAAAGCAGTGTGGAGATTCCTTAGAAAACTTGGAATGGAAACACCATTTGACCCAGCTATCCCAGTCCTTGGCCTATACCCAAAGGACTTACAATCAGCATATTACAGAGATACAGCCACATCAATGTTCATAGCTGCTCAGTTCACAATAGCCAGATTGTGGAACCAACCTAGATGTCCTTCAATTGATGAATGGATAAAGAAAATGTGGTATATATATACAATGGAATATTACTCAGCCATAAAGAACGATAAAATTATGGCATTTGCAGGCAAATGGATGAAACTGGAGAATATCATGCTAAGTGAGATAAGCCAATCTCAAAAAACCAAAGGAAGAATGATATCGCTAATAAGTGGATGGTGACACATAATGGGGGGTGGGAAGGGTTAGTGTTGGGGTTGGAGTTGGGTTTAGGGAGGGGGGCAGGAATGGAGGAAGGAAGGACTGTATAGATGGAGGGGAAGGGTGGGAGGGAAGGGGGGGAAGGGAAAAAATGGCAGAATGAATCAAACAACATTACCCTATGTAGATTTATGATTACACAAATGGTATGCCTTTACGCCATGTACAGACAGAGGAACAACATGTATCCCATTTGTTTACAATTTTATAATAAAAAAAAAAGAAAACTCTCAGGAATGGATGGATTATATCATTCTCAGGAATGTGCTCATGTGGGTATTTACTCAGCAAGTTCTTGAAGAACAAAATTCTCACCAGGATTCTATAGCATGAAAACCAAAATGTCTACTGCAGTAGTCCTTGAAGAGTAGCAGTTTTATTGATACTCTCCCAGATTCTTGGCAAATTAAATGGACTACTACACCCTGGAGTTTTCCAAGTCAATATCAATGTCAACTGGAATAAAAAGAGATGAAGACAAAAGCAAAAGTCCTTTGCTGTACATTGTCTCATTCTTCTATGTTTGACATTTGGAAGATAGTATTATCTTTAAAAAGTGAATGAATTATGACTGAAGAGATAAATTACCTACCATGATATAATTCAGGAGGCCAAAGATGTTTTAAAACATTTTTCCCTGTATCATTGGAGGTCTGGTATCATTAATAATGAAGCATTTTAAAGACTGTGCTCAGTTTGATGGATGTACTTAAGAGATGTGTAGAATTGGGTGAAGAATGTGGTGTGCTCATATTCACCATGGTTCTGGGAATTATTTTATTGTGCTGTGTAGTTTAAGAAATTAAAGAACAACCTCTGTTTGAAAGAGATCACATTGAAAGTATGAAATCAAAGACTTTGGTTATGTGGCATGTATGAATGGGTATAAGTGATTACAAGCAAAAGAATGGATTTTGATTTTTGGAAATAATTTAGGATCTGCTTTTTCTGCTGAGTAATCCTATCACATCTTCATCTCGTATAATTTTCTCTTTTTGAATTTCAGCTTTCGTCTTTATTGTGTCTTCCTTGTTCATTTTGACACAGATGTTTCTGTTTCATTTTCTGATGTGGGGCTGAACTCTTTCATTTGAGAGTCATTATTCAGTGTTGCCTTTACAAATATGTACTTGTTTAATATTACATATTTGGGTGTAGGTTCTATGGTGGAAAATATGAAATTCCATGTTCATCAGGAACCAGAAATGAAAATCCAGCATGTCTGTAATCAGTTCCCCCTTGGAATATACAGGATAGGGCCAAGAATTTCCAAGGACTCTGATGTTCTTTGCAATGAATATTTGGCAGTAACTTTCATTACTCACACATTGATCACCCTATGACATCTCACTGTATTTGTAGTTTTTGATGCAGAAGGAATGTCCTTGAAAATATTGGGTAACTATTAATACTGACATTTTTAGTGTCTCTTTATTTAACATGATTCTCATCTTCAAAACACATCTGATTTTACTGCCAAAAAATGCCCACTCCTCATTTTTTTTCAATACTCAGTTTGAATATTTGAATCATTCCTCTATTTCAGTGTAATGAATGTTCTAATGTGGTATTATGCACTTTTAATCTGTGCTCATCATTCCATAAACTGGCACTTGTTTCATCCATCCTTTTCACTTTTTTGGAGTATGTTGATGCCAATATCCGTGACACGGCCCTGCAATCTACTTCTTCCAGGGACTGGTAAAAGGATACTTGGCATTATCCCAGCAGGCTTTGTGACCAAATATCACTTTGGTCAAGTGAATAAATCCTTATGTGAAGGAAGATTGGCCAGGATGTTCTGCATTTAAATGTAAGTGAAGGATCCTTGGAAACTCATAACAAGATAATTTCTGTGGTGAGCCAGTTTGTAAGACTGCAGCAAATTAGATGGGGACCACAATGTGGAGTGAGCACAGAATATCTCTCCTCACTTCCTAGTTCCTTCCTGATATCCATCATACTTCATGAGTCATAGACTCTCTTTTCTTCTCATTAGGGATTAGAGCACCCACCTATTTTTACACAGAAGTCAAACTTCCAAATTCCAGTTGTCTCCTCTTTGGGCAATCTAGGAAAGGAGTGGGACTTTACCAGAGTTGCTGTGATGTTTCTCAATTCAATCATCCCCTAACACACCGGTTTCACTGCATGTTCATCTTTCCTGAGCTATCAACAGCCATCATTCCTGGAGAATGATGAGAGCCCTGGGCCAGATTACTTATTCATTCAAACCCCAGGGGAGCCCAGGCCTGGAGGCATGGATTCTCAGGGCTTTGCTGATGGTGACTGGGGCTAAGTTGGGTGATCCATGTGCTGTGATCATCTCTCAGTCCCTCCCTGGTACATTATATTTGGTGAGGTCTAGTTGACTGAAGCAGTATCATGGTGTCCAAGAACCATGAGACCTGATGGGGACAAACAAGAACAGTGTCACATAGCATGTCTGGAGTAGACTTCATCCTGTTAGGTTTCAGGGGGAGCCCTTGACCTGGAAGGACCTGAATCTCTCAAAGGCCCATGTGCCTTCTGCACCAACACACTCATGCTCCCCTTCTCCTGGTCAAGATGTTGGCAATGGTTTTCTTTAAAATAGCAGACTTCCCAATCCCTGCTTCTTTCTTCTTACCATCACAGTTGTGTATGTGCTTCTATGGAATCTTGGTCTGAAGCAGCCAGGCCCTCAAGTATCTCTGGTTGCCATGAGAACCAAGACCCCATTGTCCTGTCATATCACATTTCTGTTTCATCAGGTGGTATCTGCAGTGCATCCAGGATTTCAGAAATGCCCCTCATTGAAACTCATGATGACCAAGACCTAGAAACACAACATGGGGAGCAAAAACCCTGCATTCTCCCAACGGAGCCTGGAACCCTTTAGTGAAAGCCCTAATCCAGCCACTTCCACTTTGAATTTTGGAATTCTCTCTTCTTTTGCTCGCATGTAACAAGAGAACTGGAAACCAAGGAAGGCATTTCTCTTAAAAGGGTCAAAACCAATACAGAAGGATTTTGAAAGGAAGTGTATGTGCGTTCAACGGATATGATTTTATACATTTAATCTCACTCTACTGAAGTTTCAGAAGAATTGCAGCAAACATAGCTATACAAAATTTGAAATTTGAATGAGGATATATATTTTTTTTCTGCCAGCAAATATTTTTCATGGGATCACAGACCCAGTGAACTACTAACTCTTCCCTTTCCCTTTCTATATTTACACACATGTTCTAGCTAAGTCGCTTAGGCTTTCCCTGTTTTAGGGAAACTGGCTTTGCCCAAGAGAAAAAACTTGCTCAAGTTCCCCCAAAACTGAACAGATAGGCTAGATCCAGCACACATGGAGCTATGCATTTTGCCAAGATATCTACTGTTTAGGATTTTTCAAAGGAAAGATACAGAAGGAATAAGAAGAGTGAGAAAGGAATGAGGAGCTTGTGATTTCAATGGCTTGTGTTTTAGGTGTGATTGATCTCAAATATCAACTTTTATATTAATGACCTGATCATATGAGTTCTCCCACATAGGCATGTCTCTCCTCCTTCCCCATGCCACCATGGGTCACTGGAATAAATTTGGGCTCAAGGCTCAGTTACAACCTATTTCCTCTTAAAGAGGCAAGGACAAATCTTTCACACATGATACACAATTGAACTGTGGATCCTGATATGTATCAGAAGATACTTGCAGGATTTTTTGCAAACGTTAAATTAAAAATTTGTTAGCAGTTGTTTGGCTTAGACATGTGGTGGTTTTCCTGAAAAGATTTTACAGGGTCAGACTTGAAGAGGATCCAGACACCTACCTTAAAGAACCTCTTCACATAATGCTAAACCTGCAGTGTCTCAACATTTTGTCCTCTGTCAACTGGATTAAAAACAACAATTTTGGAAAAGTATGAGTCTGAAGGGGAAGCTCATTACAATGAGAGTTTTCAAAATGGAGTGGGAGTGCAGTCAAGAGTGCATCCTCATTGACCTGGATTTTGTAAATATATTTATTCCTTGTGATTAGAAAATCCTCAAGAATGGATACATTATGTCATTCTTAAGAATGTGCTTATGTGGGTATTTACTCAACAAGTTTTTCAACAACAAAATTCTCACTGGGGTTCCATAGAATAAAATGTCAACTGCAGCATGATGGACTTCCAAGTTAATCTCAGTATCAACTGGAATACCAAGAGGGGAACACAAAAAAAAGTCCTTGGCCCTGCATTCTCTCATTCTTATATGCTTGACATTGTGAATATATTATTATTATTAAAAAGTGAATGATTTGTGGCTGAATACTATCTTACCTTCTGCTGATATCATTCATTAGTCCAAGGATGTCTTTAAAAACTTTATTCCCTGTATCATTGGAGGTCTGGTATCATTAATAATGTAGAATTTTAAAGACTGTGCTCATTTTCATGGATGTTCTTAAGAGATGTTGTGTAGAATTGGGTGAAGAATCTGTTGTGCTCATATGAAAAATAATTCTGGGAATTATTTGATTGTGCTATGTAGATTAAGAAATGACAGGAGTGCCCCTATTTGAAAGAGATCACATTGAAAGAATGAAATGAGAGATATTACTTATGTGGTATGTATGGATGGATATAAGCAAATAGAAAGGAAAATAATGGATTTTGAATTTTGGATATAATTTAGGATCTGCTTTTCCTGCTCAATAATTCTATCACATTTTCATTTCTTATAATGTCCTCTTTTTTAATTTTAAATTTTCACCCATATTGGGCCTTCTATTTTAGTTTAAACAGAAATGTTTTTGTTTCATTTTCTGATGTTGTGCTGCATTCTTTCTTTCAAGAGTCATCATTCAGTGTTGCATTCACAAACTTGTACTTGTTTAAGATTACATATTTGGGTGTAGGTGCTGTGTTGTAATGAGTGCCATTCCATGTATGTCATGTGTCATTAACACAAAATCCATGTTTTAATCAGCTCCCCTTTGGAAGAAACAGTATAGGGCCAAGAAATGCCATGGCCACTGATATGTTCTGCAAGTTGAATACTTGTCTGTAACTTTCATTGCTCATACAATGATCTCCCTATCACTTCTCACTGTTTTTGTAGTTTTTGAAACTGAAGGAATGTTCTGGAAATTTTGGTAAATATTAACAATGACATTACTTTTAGTGTCTCTTCAGTTATCATGGTTCTCATCTCTGAAACACATCTGCTTTTTCTGCCATGAAAATGTACACTCCTCATTCTATTTTCAATGCTCATCTTTGAAATTCCATGCAAGTTCAATTGTGGTATTATGCCTGTTAATCTGTGTTAATTATGCCATAATTTGGCACTTGTTTCATCCATCAGTTTCACTTATTTTGCAGTATGGTTGTGCCATTATCTGGGACACTGGCCTACAGTCTGCACCCTCCAGGGACTGGTATGGGACCCTTGGCGTTGTCCCAGCAGGCCTGTGTTCTTTCAAGTCAAGTGAATGAACCCTTATGTAAAACCAGATTGGCCAGATACTTCTGCATTTAAAGGTAAGTGAAGGGCTCTTGGAAACTCATACCAAGGCAATTTTTTTGTGGAGGAAGGTTGTAAGACTGTAGAGAAAGAGGTGGAGCTTGGAATGTAGAGTGAGCACAAAACATCTCTCCTCACTTGCTAGCCCCTTCCAGGCATCCATCGAACTTGGTGAGTGATGTAGTCTATTTTCTTCTCTTTAGGGATCATATCTGACACCCACTTCCACATAGAAATCAAACTTCCATGATCCCAGCTCAGTTCCTTTTGGGCAATTTATGAAAGGAGTTTCATCCCACCAGAGTTGCTATGATGTTTCTCAATTCAATCATCAGATAACACACTGCTCTTCACTGCATGCTCATCTCTCCTGAGCTGTAAACAGCCATCTTTCCTTGAGTCTCTTAGAGCCCTGGGCTGGTTTCCTGACTCATCATAATTCCAGGTGTGCCCAGACCTGGAAGCACAGTTTCAGAGGGCTTCTCCAATTGTGACTGGGGCTAATTCAGGTGATCCACTTACTTTCTGGCAACACTCAGTCCCTCCTTGTTCCCATAGATTTGGTGGGGACTAATTGCCTGCAGCAGTATCTGGGTGCTCAAGAGCCAAGAGACCTGATGCAGCCAAATGAGAATAGTACTACCTAGCATGCCTGGAGAGTACGCAGGCTGTTAGATTTCAGAGGGATCCCTTGTCCTAAAAGAACCTGGATGACTCAAAGGCCCGGGGGCCCACTGCCCCAAAACACCCAGGCTCCCCTTTTCTTGGGTGAAGATTTTGGCATCAGATTGTTTAAAGAAAGCAGACCCTGCATTCTCTTATTCCTTCTTATCATCAGAGCCGAACTGGCGCTTGTCTGGAATCTTGGTCTGAAGCAGCTAAGACCTGAAGTATCTCTGGTTGCCATGGAAAGCATGATGCCAGTGCAGTGTCATACCACCTTTCTGTGACATTATGTTTTATCTGCAGCCCAGCCAGGATTTCATGGACACCACTCATTGAAACCCATGATGCCCAAGGCCTAGAAACACACCAAGGGGAGCAAAAAATCCTGCATTCTCCCACTGGAGCATGGAACTTCTTGTCATTCAAAACCAACATGCCCTAAGCCAGCTGCTTCCATTTAATATTGGAGCTGTCTCCCCTTTTGCTGTCATGACACAAGAGTATTGGTAACCAAGCAAGGCATTTCTCTGAAAAGGGTCAAAACTAATACAGAAGTATTTTGAAAGGAAGTATATGAGTGTTCAATGGATATGACTTTATGAATTTAATCTCACTCTATTGAATTTTCAGAATAATTGCAGCAAATATATCTATAAGAAGGTTGAAATTTGAGAATATATATTTTTTTATTATGCCAACAAATATTTTCCTTGGATCACAGACCCAGTGACTCATCAATACTTTCTTTACCTTTTCTATATATTTCAGAGCAGTCACCCACTTCCACATAGAAGTCAAACTTCCCAGGTTCCATCTGTCTCCTGTTTGGGCAATGTAGGAAAGAAGAAGCATCCCACCAGATTTGCTATGATGTTTCCCAATTATAACATGACCTAGGACACCTGTCTGCAATACTTACTCCCCTTTCCTGAGCTGTCAACACCCATCATTCCTTGAGGGTGTTAGAGCCCTGGGTCAGTTTTTTGACTCATCAAAATCCCCAGTAGGCACATACCTGAAGGAGAGGATACAGAGAGCACTACCAATTGTGACCAGTGCTAAGCTGTGTGAACCACACTCTTCCACCACCCCTCAGTCCCTCCCTGGTCCACTAGATTTGGTGGGGGCTTAATGCCTGCAGCAATATTGGGGTTCCCAAGTGCAGTGAGGCCCAGTGTGGCCAAACAATAAGAGCTCCACCTGCCTGTCTGGACTTTATTGCAGGCTGTTTTGCTTCAGTAGTAACCCTTGTCCTGAAAGGACCTGGATTTCTCACAGGTCCAAAAGTCTGCTGCCCCAACACACTCAGTCTCCTCTTCTCCTGGGCAAAGATGTTGTAAATGCATTTCTTGAAAATAGCAGAACCCCACTCCTTCCTTTCCTGTCTTTCCATCACAGCTCAGCCTGAGCTTTTCTGGAATGTTGGTCTAAAGCAACCAGGAACTCAAATATCTCTGGTTGCCATGGGAATCATGACACCATTGTGCTGTCATGCTGCTTTTCTGTGACAACAGGAGGTATCTAAAGCACAACCAGGAGTTCAGGGAAGTCACTCATTGAAATCCATGATGCCCAAAACCCAGACACACCACTTGGGAACAAAAAACCTGCATTATCCACCAGAGTCTGTAACCTCTCACCCTTCAAAACCAACATGACCGAAGCCAGCAGCTTCCACATTGAGTATTGGAGCTCTCACCTCTTTTGCTCTCATGACACAACAGACATTGTAAACATGTACGTCATTTCTCTCAAAAGGGTCAAAACTAATACAGAAGAAGTTTGAAAGGAAGTGTATGAGTATTCAATGTATAAGATTTTATGTACTTAAAATTAATGTATTGAAGCCTCAGAAGAATTGCAGCAAACATATCAGTAAGAAGTTTTAAATTTGGATGAGGATATAATTTTTCCTTCAAGCAAATATTTTTCCTGGGATCAAAGACCAGATGAATTATCAACACTTCCATTTCCCTTATTATATTTACAGTCCTGCTCTAGCTGTTAGGCTTATGGTTTCCCTCCTTTGGGGAAACTGGCTTTGCTCTGGAGAAACAACTTCCAAAACCTGCCCCATGACTGAGTTGAGAGGCTATATCCAGCACATGCATGAAACTGTGCATTTTGCCAAGATATCTGC
The DNA here is from genome assembly GCF_902686445.1 of Sciurus carolinensis. Lineage (NCBI taxonomy): Eukaryota > Metazoa > Chordata > Mammalia > Rodentia > Sciuridae > Sciurus > Sciurus carolinensis. The sequence continues at coordinate 16,846,369 of NC_062227.1, read as the reverse complement.
TGCTTACAATTTATCAAAGGAAATGTCCAGAAGGAATAAGAATAGTGAGAACTGATTGAGGAGATTATAATTGCAATGGCTTTGGTTCAGGTGTGAATGATCTCAAATATCTCCACAAATATGACCTGATCATATAAGTTTTCCCACATAGGCCTACCTCTCCTCCTACTGCAGTCCCCATGGTTCACTGGAATAAATTTATCCTCATTGCTCAGATACAACATATTTCCTCCTTAAAAATGCAGAGACAGATCTTTCACTGATTATTCATCATTGGATTGTGGTTTCTGCTATGTATCAAAGGTTAGTAGCAGAATTTCTTGCAAAACTGTAATTAAAATTTTGTTAGCAATTGTTTGGCTTAGAAATGATGTGGTTTACCTAAAAAGTATTTCACACAGTCAGACTGGAAGTGGATCTAGCTACCTATGTAAAAAAGCCTATTCAGATAACGGCAAACCTGCAGTGTCTCAACATTTTGTGCTATGTCAAATGAATACAACAAGGTTGGAAGAGTACAAGTTTGAAGGGGAAGATCCTTCCAACGAGAGTTGTCAGCATGCAGGGTAGATTACAGTCAGTCATGCTTCCCCAGTGAACTAAACTTCATAAAAGCAGTTACTCCTGGTGATTAGAAAACTCTCAGGAATGGATAATAGATATAATTCTCAGGAATATGCTCATGCATGTATTTATTCAGCAACATCTTGAAGAACAAAATTCTCACCAGGGTTCAATTGCTTGAAACACAAAATGTCAACTGAAGTTGTCCTTGCAAAGTAGGGGTCTTCTTGATACTCTCCCTAACTCTTGGCAAATGAAGTGGACTACTACATCCTGAAGTTTTCCAAGTCAATCTCAATGACAACTAGAATAATTAGAGGTGAAGACAAAAGACAAAAGCCCCGGTACTGCATGCTCTTATTCTTATATGCTTGGCATTGGGAAGATATTATTACTTTTATAAAGTGACAGAATTATGGCTAAAGACACATATTACCTTCTGCTGATATCAATCCAGAGGCCAAGAGTGTCTTTGAAACTTTTTTCCCTTTATCATTAGAGATCTAATATGATTAATAATGAAGACTTTTAAGACTGTGCTCAGTTTGATGGATGTACATAAGTGATGTTGTGTAGAGTTGGGTGAAGGATGTATAAACCATGATTCTGGGAATCTTTTTTTGTACTTTTTAAGTAAAGAAATGAGGGAAGAACCCCTATTTGAAAGAGATCACATTGAAAGAATGAAATCCAAGACAGAAGTTATGTGGCATATATGGTTTTATATTAGCAATTACAAAGGAAATGACTGGATTTTCAATTGGAAATCTTTTAGGATCTTCTTTTTCTGCACAGTAATCCAATCGCATCTTCATTTTTTTATAATTTTCTCTTTCTAATTTCACTTTTCGCCTATATGGGTCTTACTTAAATTTTTTAAAATTTATTTTTATTGTAAACAAATGGGATACATGTTGTTTCTGTTTGCACATGGAGTAACAGCATACCATTTGCGTAATTGTAGATTTCATAGGGCAATAGTTTTTGAGTCATCCTGTTATTTTTTCCTTTCCCCCACCCTTCCCACCACTTTTTTCCCTCTATACAGTCCCTCCTTCCTCTATTCTTGCCCCCGTCCCACACCCTATTATGTGTCATCATCCACTTCTCAGTGAGATCATTCATCCTTTGGTTTTTTGAGATTGACTTCTCTCACTTAGCATGATATTGTCCAATTGCATCCATTTGTCTTCAAAAGCCATAATTTTATTATTCTTTATAGCTCAGTAATATTCCATTGTATATATATATATACACCACAGTTTCTTTGTCCATTCATCAATTGAAGGACATCTAGGTTGGATCCACAATCTGGCTATTGTGAATTGAGCAGTTATGAACATTGATGAGGCCGTATCTGTAGTATGCTGATTTTAAGTCCCTTGGGTATAGGCCAAGGACTGGGATAGCTGGGTCAAATGGTGGTTCCATTCCAAGTTTTCTAGGGAATCTCCACACTGCTTTCCAGAGTGGCTGCACTAATTTGCAACCCCACCAGCAATGTATGAGTGTACCTTTTTCACCACATCCTCGCCAACAACTATGGTTGCTTGTATTCTTGATAATCACCATTCTAATTGGGGTGAGATGGAATCTTAGGGTGGTTTTGATTTGCATTTCTCTTATTACTAGAGATGTTGAACATTTTTTTCATATATCTGTTGATTGTTTGTAGGTCTTCTGTGAAGTGCTTGTTCATTTTCTTAGCCCATTTGTTTATTGGGTTATTTGTATTCTCGGTGTACTTTTTTGAGTTCTTTATATATTCTGGAAATGAGTGCTCTATCTGAAGTATGAGTGGAAAAGGTTTTCTCCCACTCTGTAAGTTCTCTCTTCACATTGCTGAGAGTTTCCTTTGATGAGAGAAATCTTTTTAGTTTGAATCTATCCCAGTTATTGATTCTTGCTTTTATTTCTTGTGCTATGGGAGTCCTATTAAGGAAGTCTGATCCTAAGCCGAAATGTTGAAGATTTGGACCTACTTTTTTATCTATAAAAGGCAGGGTCTTTGGTCTGATTCTGAGGTCCATGATCCATTTTGAATTGAGTTTTGTGCAGGGTGAGAGATAGGGGTTTAATTTCATTCTATTGCATATGGATTTCGTTTTCCCAGCACCATTTGTTGAAGAGGCTATCTTTTCTCCATTGCATATTTTTGGCAGCTATGTCTAATATTAGAAAATTGTATTTATTTGGGTTTTTGTCCATGTCCTCTATTCTGTACCATTGATCTACCTGTCTATTTTGGTACCATGCCATTTTTGTTACTATTGCTTTGTAGTATAGTTGAAGTTCTGGTATTGCGATACCCCCTGTTTCATTCTTCCTGCTAAGGATTGCTTTAGCTAAACTGGCTTTCTTATTCTTCCAGATGAATTTCAGGATTGCTTGCTGTATTTCTGTAAGGTACATCATTGGGATTTTCATTGGAATTGCATTGAATCTGTATAGCACTTTTGATAGTATGACCATTTTCACAATATGAATTCTGCCTATCCAAGAACATGGGAGATCATTCCATCTTCTAAGATTTTCTTTAATTTCTTTCTTCAATGTTTTGTTGTTTTCATTGTAGAGTTCTTTTACCTCTTTGATTCCCAAGTATTTTTTTTTAGGCTATTGCAAATGGAGTTGTTTTCATTTCCCTTTCAGATGTTTCATCGCTTCATATAAAAATGCTTTAGATTTATGCCTGTGGATTTTATATCCTGGTATTTTGCTGAATTTATTCATGAGGTCCAGAAGTTTTCTGGAGGAGTTTTTTGGATCCTCTAAATATAGAATCATGTCATCACCAAATAGTGATAGCTTAAGTTCCTCTTTTCCTATTTGTATCCCTTTAATTTCTTTAGTCTCTCTAATTGCTCTGGCTAGAGTTTCAAGGACAATGTTGAATAGAACTGGTGAAAGAGGACATCCCTGTCTTGCTCCCATTTTTAAACGCAATGGTTTCAGTTTTTCTCCATTAAGAATGATGTTGGCCATGGACTTAGCATAAATAGCCTTTACAATGTTCAGGTATGTTCCTACTATCCCTATTTTTTCTAGTGTTTTGAGCATGAAAGGGTGTTGTATTTTGTCGAATGCTTTTCTGCACCAATTGAAATAACTATATGATTCTTATCCTTAAGTCTATTGACATGATGGATTATGTTTATTGATTTATGAATGTTGAACCATCCTTGTATTCCAGGGATGAACTCCACTTGATCATGGCGCACAATTTTCTTAATACGTTTTTGGATACAGTTTACCAATATTTTGTTAAGGATTTTTGCATCTATATTCATCAAGGATATTGGTCTAAAATTTTCTTTCCTTGATTGTCTTTTCCTGGTTTGGGTATGAGGGTGATATTAGCTTCATAGAATGAGTTCGGTAGGGTACCCTCCTTTTCTATTTCCTGGAATACTTTGAGAAGTCTTGGAATAAGTTCTTCTTTGAAGGTCTTGTAGAACTCGGCTGAGAACCATCTGGTCCTGGGCTTTTCTTGGATGGTAGATTTTTAATGGCTTCTGCTATTTCATTGCTTGATATTGATCTGTTTATAAATTGTGTATGTCCTCCTGGTTCAGTTTGGGAGGAGCATATATCTCTAGAAATTTGTCAATGTCTTCGGTAGTTTCTATTTTGTTGGAATACAGATTTTCAAAGTAGCTTCTCATTATGTTCTGTGTCTCAGTGGTGTCCGTCATGATATTTCCTTTTTCATCACGAATTTTAGTAACTTGAGTTTTCTCTCTCCTTCTCTTTGTTAGTGTGGCTAAGAGTTTCTCTATTTTGTTTACTTTTTCAAAGACCAACTTTTTGTTTTGGCAATTTTTTGAATTGTTTCTTTTGTTTCAATTTCATTGATTTCAGCTCTGATTTAATTATTTCCAGTCTTCTACTACTTTTGCTGTTATTCTGTTCTTCTTTTTCTAGGGTTTGAGCTGTAAAGTTAGGTCATTTAGTTATTGACTTTTTCTTCTTTTCTGGAATGCATTCCATGCAATTTTCCTCTTAGTACCACTTTCCTAGTGTCCCAGAGATTTTGATATGTTGTATTATCATTCTCTAAGAATTTTTTTCTCTCTTCCCTGATGTTTTCTGTTATCCATGTTTGATTCAATAGCATATTATTTAGTCTCCAGGTGTTGGAGTAATTTGTGTTTTTTATTTTGTCATTGATTTCTTCTCTCAATCTATGATGATCTGAGAGAACACAAGGCAGTATCTCTATTTTTTTGCATTTCCTAAGGGCTTCTTTGCGCATAACATATGGTCTATTTTCGAGAAGGTTCCATGTGCTGCTGAGAAGAAAGTGAATCTGCTTCTTGATGGATGGAATATTCTATATATGTCTATTAAGTGTAGGTTATTGATTATGTTATTGAGTTGTATGGTTTCCTCAGTTGGTTTTTGTTCAGAAGATCTATGTAGTGGTGACAGTGGTGTTTTAAAGTCACCCAGAATTATTGTATTATGGTCTATTTGATTCCTGGAATTGAGAAGGATTTGTTTGATGTACAGGGATGCACCACTGTTTGGGGCATAAATATTTACTATTGTTATGTCCTCCTATTTTATGGTTCCCTTAAGTAGTATGAAATGTTCTTCTTTATCCCTTCTTACTAACTTTGGCTTGAAGTCCACTTTATCTGATATAAGGATGGAAAACCCCGCATTTTACTGAGTCCATGTGCGTGGTCGGTTTTTCCCATCCTATCACCTTTAGTCTGTGGATGTCTTTTTCTACAAGATGAGTTTCTTGCAGGCAGTATATTGTTGGGTCTCTCTTTTTAATCCATTCTGCCAGTCTATGTCTTTTGATTGATGAGTTTAGGCCATTAACGTTCAGGGTTATTATTGAGATATGATTTGTATTCCCAGTCATTTGGGCTTATTTTTGGTGTTTAACTTGGCTTGGTTTCTCCTTTGAGTGGTTTTTCTCTAAGGTAGTTCCTCCCTTTGCTGACCTCCATTGTTGTTTTTCATTTCCTCCTCATGGAATATTTTGTTGAGAACATTCTGTAGCACAGTCTTTCTATTTGTAAATTCTTTTAACTTTTGTTTATCATGGAAGGATTTCATTTCATCTTCAAATCTGAAGGTTAGTTATCCTGGGTATAGGATTCTTGGTGGGCAACCATATTCTTTCAGAGCTTGAAATATGTTTTTCCAGGCTCTTCTAGCTTTTAGAATCTGAATTAAGAAGTCTGTTGCTATCTGTATTGATTTCCCCCTATATGTAATCTGATGCTTTTCTCTCACAGTCTTCAAAATCCTATCTTTATTTTGAATGTTAGGCATTTTCATTATAATGTGTCTTGGTGTGGATCTGTTGTGATTTTGTGCATTTGGTGTTCTGTAAGCCTTTTGTACTTGATTTTGCATTTCATTCTTCAGGTTTGGGAAATTTTCTGATATTATTTCATTGAATAGGTTGTTCATTCCTTTGGTTTGTATCTCTGTGCCTTCCTCAATCCCAATATTTCCTAAATTTGGTCTTTTCATGATGTCCCATAGTTCTTGGAGATTCTGTTCATGATATCTTACTATCTTCTCTGTTTGTGCAACTTTTTTTTTTTTAAGATTAAATATTTTGTCTTCATTGTCTGAGGTTCTGTCTTCCAAGTGGTCTAGTCTTTTGGTGATGCTTTCCATTGAGTTTTTAATTTGGTTTCTTGTTTCCTTCATTTCAAGAATTCCTTTGTTTTTTTTTTTTTTTTTTGTTTTTTGTTTTTTGAGAATCTCTTTCTCTTTGTTGAAATGATTTTTTGCTTCCTGCAGTTGCTCTTTCAACTGCCTATTGGTATTATCAATCATTGCCTGAATTTGCTCTCTTATCTCATCCTTTGCTTCATGTATCATCTTAATCATGTATAATCTAAAGTCCTTTTCTGACATTTCTTCTACCATACTGTCATTGGATTCTATTAATATAGAATCTAGATTTGTTTGGATCATTTTCTTCCCTTGTTTTTTTCATGTTGTTCATGTATCTTCCCCTCTAGCAGTGCAGATCTGGGGTATTGCAGATTTCCCCCTATAGGCTTATAGTGGCCCTATAGGTTTGCAAAACCTTTTCTTTAAGGGGAGATCTATATTAGCAGTGCCCACTTCAGACACTATGCAATCCTAGACCAAATAGCCCCTATGAGGACAATAGCAAAATTGTCATAATAAACAGAATGAGTTCAACTACTATCTTCAGTATAACAAAAAGATTTGCAAGAAGGTCTGCAGTTTCTAATGGAGGACAAAAAGTATGCAGAGGGATGTAGGATGTAGCTGTTAATGGGATAAGCAAAGAATATACAGAAGTTCTAGATAATAGAAAGGGTGAGAGTATAATCAAAAGAAATTGGACATTGGCATGCAAAAAGGGAGAAAGAGACTCTGAGTGAACAGGTAAACAAAAGGAAAAGAGAGCAAAAAAGTAAAGAAATAAAAACTTAAAATTTTTAATAAGGAAAAGAAAGAAAATCTACACTATAACAGTCATATAGTATTCAAACCTCCCTGTCTTCAGTAGCCTGATGCATGAGAGGTACCTAACAATGAGCTTCAAGTCTCCAGCAGGTGTCTCAGGATGGAATTTGCCCCACCTAAAATTGGAGCTAAGGCTTCCAGGATTATCCAAGATGGCTGCTCTGGCTTCCAAATGTGTTGGTGAATGGGGAGCTGTAGCTTGGGGTGTGGATGTGGTCGGTTGGAGGTCCTGGAGGTGATGTGCAGTTGGTCAGGCAGGAGTCTGGGAGGTCAGGCGTGTTTGGTGTGGTTGTGGGATCCTGAAGGCTGGGTGCAATCAGTCGGTCTGGGGTCCCGGTAATAGGATGCAGTCAGTTGGTCTAGGGGTCCTGATGGCTGGGAGCAGTCAATCGATGTGAGGGCCCCAGAGGCAGGGAGTGATTGATCAGGCTGAGGGATCCTGGAGATGGGGCTCAGTCAGTCTGGCCAGGGGTCCTACGGGGCCTGGCTGTTGTCTCAAAATGGCGGCAGTCACGTGTAACCAAACCTGCAGGTACTGTGACAGAGAACTTCCAGGCAACAGCAGGCAGCTGGCACTCCACTGGCAGTCTGCAGACAGTCTACTGGCAGCTATCGGATGATTGGGAGGTGAACCTCAGGTGGTGGGTGATGGGTAGGTGAAAGCAGGCAATGGACAGAAGCCTGCTATCTTTAGCCAAAGGACTACAGAAAGGGCAGTCCCAAGAAATGGGTGCCTTGTTGCCACTGGTGAGTGGTCTGACTCTCAGAATCCCATGTGCTATGCTTTACACATGAGGTGTCCCCAGAAGCTCAGGTGTGAAACAATCTTATTTGAATATTTTTGCAGATGTATTTCTGTTCTTTTTCTGATGTGTTCCACTCTTTCTTTCAAGAGTCATCATTCAGTGTTGCATTTATAAATTTTTCTTTTTTAAGATTATGTACTTGTGTGTAGGTTCCGTGGTGTGAGGAATGCCTTTCCATATATGTCAAGTGCCAGAAATGAAAGACAAGCATGTCTGTAATCAGCTCCTCCTTGGAAGAAATCATATGACTTCAAGAATTCCCAAGGGCACTGATGTCATTTGCAAGTTAGTACATGTCTTTAATTTTCTTTGCTCACACAATGATCTCCATATTAGTTCTTGCTGTATTTGTTGAGTTCAGAAAGGTGAAGAAATAGCCTGAAAATATTTGGGGATCTATGAACATTGACTTTTTTTTAGTGTCTGTTCAGTAAACTTGTTTCCCTCTCCAGCACTTTCTGTATTTAGTGCCATCAAAATGTCCTCTCCTCATTCCTTTTTGAATGCTCAATTTTGAAACTTTGAAATATTCCTCTCTTTGATGTAATGCATGTTCATTTGAGGTATTATACCCTGTTAAACTGTGCTCATCTTGCCATAATCTGGCACTTGTTTTACCCATCAGTTTCACTTTTTTGGAGTATGGTAGTGCCAATATCAGTGACACTATCGTGCAGTCTGCATTCTCCAGGGACTGGTAAAAGTACACTTGGCATTGTCCCAGAGATCCTTGCACCAATCAGGCAGTAGTCAGATCAAGGTTAAGTCATATTGACCAGAATCTTCTACATTTAAAGGCAAGTGAAGGAAACTTGGAAACTCATACCAAGATAATTTCTGTGTGGAACCAGGCCATATGGCAGCAGTAAAGTAGGTGGGGCCTGGAATAAGGAGTGAGCACAGAACATCTCTCCTCACTTGCTAGACCCTTGCAGAAACCCATCACAATTGGTGAGTGAGAGTCTGTTTTCTCCTCATTAGTATTCAGAACAGTCACCCCCTTCCACATAGATATGAAAATTCCCAGGTTACAGCTTCCTTCTCTTTGGAAAATATAAAAAACAAGCAACATTCCACCAGAGTTGCTGCGATGTTTCCCAATTCAAACATCACAACATGCCTGTGTGCACTGCATGCTCATCTTTCCAGAGCTATCAACAGTCTTCATTCCTTGAGGCTGTTAGAGCCCTGAGCCAGTTTCCTGACTCATCAAAATCTCCAGTGATCTCATACCTAGAGGAGAGGATTCAGAGGACAATGCCTATTGTGACTGGGGCTAAACTGAGTGATCCACGGGCATTCGGGCACCCATTAGTCCCTTCATGATCTAGTACATTGGAGGGGGTTAATTTTCTGCAGAAAGATCCAAGCCATGAGGGCCATTCGGCCAAACGACAATAGCACCACCTAGCCTATCTGGAGGGTATTGCAGTCTGTCTGGCTTCAGGTGGAGCCCTTGTCCTGGAACAACCTGGCTCTCTCAAAGCCAGGGAGCCCACTTCCCCAACACACTCAGGCTCCTATTCTCCTGCGGGAAGATGTTGGCATCACATTTCCTGAAAACAGCAGGATCCTTAGTCACTTCCTCTCCCCAGTACCATTATAGATGAACCAGAGCTTTTCTGGAATCTTGGTCTGTAGGGGCCAGGACCTCAAGTATCTCTGGTTTCCATGGGAACCATGACACCATTGTACTCTCATTTTACGTTTCTGAGACATCAGGTGGTATCTGCAGTGCAGCCAGGATTTCAGGGACACCACTCATTGAAACCCATGGTGCCCGAGGCCCAGAAACATTGGGGAGCAAAAAAACCTGCATTCTCCCACTAGAGCCTGGAACTTCTCCCCCTTCAAAGCCAACATTTCCAAAGTCAGCTTCTTCCACTGTGAATATTGGAGCTCTGGCCTCTTTTACTCTCATGTCACAAGAGGACTGGAAACCAAGCAAGGCATTTCTCTGAGAAGGATCAAAACCAATAGAGAAGCATTATGAAAAGAAGTGTATGAGTGTTCAATGGATATGATTTCTGCATCTAAACTCACTGTAATGAAGCTTCAGAGGAATTGTAGCAAACATCTACAGGGAGCTTCAAATGCAGATGAGTATATACATATTTTTCTGCCAGCAAATATTTTTCCTGTCATCACAGACCTGATGAACCATCAACTCTTCCTTTGTCTTTTACATTTACACAGCTGGTCTGGCTAAGTGGCTTAGGGTTTCCCTATTTTAGGGAAACTTGTGTTGCCCAAAATAAATACCTTCCTCAACCTCCCACATACCTCAGTTGAGAGGAAAGATCCAGCACATTCACAGGGCTCTGCATTTTGCCAAGGTAACTTCTGCCTCTAATTTTTCAAAGGAAATTACCAAGAGGAATAAGAAGAGTGGGAAAGTAATGACTAGATTGTGATTCTAGTGTCTTGGGTTTCAGGTGTGAGTTACCTCAAAAATCTCCTTTTATATTAACAACTTGATCATATAAGGTTTGCCAAATAGGCCTGCATTTCCCCCTAACCTAGGCCATAATGGATCACTGGGATATCTTTCTGCTTCTTTCTCATCTAAAACCTTTTTATTTCTTAAAGAGGCAGGGACAAATCTTTCACTCATGACACACCACTGGACTGTGGCTCCTGATATGTATCAAAGTTTACTTGAAGAATTTTTTGCAAAAGTGAAATTTAAAAATTATTACCAATTGTTTTGCTTAGACATGGGGTGGTTTTCCTGCAAAGATTTCAAAGAGTCAGACTGGAAGTGGATCCAGTCACTTACTTTAAAGCGCTTCTTCAGATACTACCAAACATGAAGTGTCTCAAAATTTTTCCTCTGTCAACTCAAATGAATACAACATGTTTGGGAAAGTACCAGTTTTAAGTGGAAGCTCATTCCAATGAGAGTTTTTATCATGGAGCAGTGGTTGCAGTAAGCAGTGCTTCCCCAGTAATCTTGATTTTAGGAAATTAGTTATTCCTGGTGATTAGAAATCTCTCAGGAATGGATAGGTTATGTCATTCTTGGGAATATTCTCATGTGGGTATTTTCTCAGCAAGTTCTTGAAGAACAAAGTTCTCACCAGGGTTCTATAACTTGAAACGCAATATATAAGCTCAGTAGTGCTTGCAAAGAAGTGGTTTTCTTGATACTCTCCCAGACTCTTGGGAAATGAAATGGACCACTACACCCTGGAATTTTCCAGGTCAATCTCAATTTCAACAGGAATACTGATAGGGGAAGACAAAAGACAAAAGCCCTTGGTCCTGCATTCTCTCATTCTTTTATGTTTGGCATTGGGAAGATGTTATTATTTTTTTAAAAGTAAATCAATTGTGGCTGCAAAAATATCTTACCTTCTGCTGATATCATTCATGAGGCCAAATATGTCTTTAAAATCTTTTTTTCTGTTTCACTGGAGGTCTGGTATCATTAATAATGAAGCAGTTTAAAGACTCATCAGTTTGATACATGTACTTAAAGGATGTTCTGTCAAATTGGGTGAAGGATGTAGTGTACTCATATTAACCATGATTCTGAGAATTATTTGATTGTGCTTTGCAGGTTAAGAAATGACAAAAAAAAACCTAATTGAAAGGTATCACTTTCCAAGAATGAAATCAGAGATATTAATTTTGTGTCATGTATGGATGGGTATAAGAAAATACAAAGACAGAGAATGGATTTTGAATTTTGGAAAGAATTTAGGACACATTTTTTCAGCATGTCTGTAATCAACTCCTCCTTGGAAGAACAGGAGAGGGCCAAGAATTTCCAAGGGTACTTATGTCCTTTGCAAGTTGAAATCTTGTCAGTAAATTTCATTGCTCACACCATGATCTCCCTATGACTTCTCACTGTATTTGTAGTTTTTGAAACTGAAGAAATGTCCTGGCAATTTTGGAAAACTATTAACAATGACATTATTTTTAGTGTCTCTTCAGTTAATTTGGTTCCCATCTCCAAAACCCATCTTCATTTAAGTCCATAAAATTTCCACTTCTCATTCTTTTTCTATGCTCATCTTTGAAACTTTGAAACATGCCTCTCTTTCAGTGTAATGCATGTTCAAATGTGGTAATATGCATAGTTAAACTGTGCTCATCATGCCATATTCTGGCACATGTTTCATCCACCAGTTTCACTTTATTGGAGTATGGTGATGTCAATATTTGGGACACTGGCCTGCAGTCTTCATCCTCTGAGGATTGGTTAAAATAAATAAATAAATAAAAATTAAAAAACCCTTGGCATTGTCGCAGTGGGCCTTGTGTCAAACAGACAGTAGTCAGGTCAAGTGAATGAACCTTTATGTGAATCCAGATTGCCCAGATTATTTTGCATTTTAAGGTAAGTTATGTTCCCATGGAAATTGATACCTAGGTAATTTCTGGGTGGAGCCATGTTGCAAGGCTGCAGCAAAGTATGTGGGGCCTGGAATGTAGAGTGTGCACAGAACAACTCTCCTCACTTGTTAGCTCCTTCCAGGCATCCATAGCGCTGATGAGTAATAGGCTGTGTTTTCTTCTTATTAGAGATCAGAGCAGCCATCCAATTCCACCAAGTTGTCAACCTTTCCAGATTCCAGTTGTCTCCAGTTTTGGCACTCTATGAAAGGAGAGGCATCCCACCAGAGTTTCTGTGATGATTGTCAATTCGGTCATCATGCAATCAATTCACTGCATGCTCATCTGTTCTGAGCTATCAAAAGCCATCATTTCTTGAGGTTGTTAGAGTCCAGGGTCAGTTGAAAATTCTTGAAAATAGCAGACCATGAACTCCCTTCTTGTCCCTACTTACTATCACAATTGAGCAGGTACTTGTCTAGAATCTTGGTCAGAAGCAGCCTACCTGAAGTATCTCTGGTTCCATGGGAACCGTGATGCCATTGTGCTGTCATGCCACATTTCTGTGACATCAGGTGGTATCTGCAGCACAGCAAGGATTTCAGGGACGACACTCATTGAAATCTATAATGCCCTAGGTCTAGAAACACAACTTGCAGAGTATAAATCCCTGCAATCTCCCACCACAGCCTGGAAACTCTAGCCCTTCAAACCCAAAGTGTTTTAAGCCAGTCACCTTCACTTTGAACATTGGAGTTCTGGTCTCTTTTGCTCTCATTTCCTGAAAGGACTGGTATCCAATGAAGTTATTTCTATGAAAAGGGTAAAAACCAATACAGAAGGATTTTGAAAGGAATTGTATGAATGTTCAATGGATATGATTTTATGCATTTAATCTCACTGTATTGAAGCTTCAGAAGAATTACAGCAAACATATATATAAGAAGTTTAAAATTTGCATTAGGATACATATATTTATTCTGCCAGCAAATATTGTTCCTGGGATCACAGACCCTGTGACACATCAACTCTTTTCTTTCCCTTTCTATATTTACAGACCTAGTCTAGCTAAGTAGCTTAGGCTTTCCCTGTTTAGGAAATCAGGCTTTGCTCAGGAGAAATAACTTCCTCAATCTCCCCCATAAGTGAGTTGATAGGCTAGATACAGCACATCCTCAAGGCTGTGAATTTTACCAAGATATCTGCTGCTCAAAATTTTTCAAAGGAATCTCCAGAAGTAATAAGAAGGATGAGAAAGGATTGAGGAGATTATGATTGCAATGGTTGTCGTATAGCATAAATAATCTCAAATATCTCCTTTTATATTAATTTTCCAATCATATAATGTTTCCCACATAGACCTGTATTTCCTCCTACCCCAGGTTACCTTGGATCACTGGCATAACATTCTGCTCACTGCTGAGTTACAACCTATTTTCTCTTCAAAAAAGCTGGGACAAAACTTTCACTCAATACACCATTGAACTGTGGGTCCTGATACATATCAGAGGTTAGTGGCAGGATTTTTTGAAAGAGGGTAATTAAAAATTTGTTAGTAATTGTTTGGCATAGATATGGGGTAATTTACCTGAAAATTATTTCACAGAGTCAGACTGAAAGTGGATCCGGTCACGTAACTTAAAGAGCCTCTTCTGATAATGCCAAATTTGCAGTGTCTTAACATTTTTTACTCTATCAACACAAGTGAATACAACGCTGTTGGAAAAGTACTAGTTTGAAAGGGAAGCTCATTCCAATGAGAGTTTTCAGCATGCAGTGCTGATTGCAGTCAGCAGTGCTTCCACACTGGTCTGGATTTCATAAATGTAGTTATTCTTGGTGATTACAACACTCTTGGGAACGAATAGTTTATATCATTCTCAGGAATATTCTCATGCATCTATTTACTCAGCAAGTTCTTGAAGAACAATATCTCACCAGGGTTCAATAGCATGAAACACAAAATGTCAATGCAGTAGTCCTTGCAAATTAGGGGTCTTTTTGAAACTCTCACGACTCTTGGCAAATGAAGTAGACTAGTACAAGTCAATCTCAATGACAAATGAATAACAAGAGGTGAAGACAAAAAACAAAAGCCCTTTGCCCTGCTTTCTCTCATTAATATGTGCTTTGCATTGAGAAGATATGATTATTTTTAAAAAGGAAATGAATTGTTGCTGAGGACATATCTTGCCTGCTGCTGATATCAATCATTGGGCCAAGGATATCTTTAAAATCCTTTTTCCCTGTACCTTTGGTGGTCTGGTATAATGAAGAATTTTAAAGAATGTTCTCAGTTTGATGGATGTACTGAAGAGATGTTGTATAGGATTGGGTGAAGGATGTGGTTTGCTCATAATAACCATGACTCTGAAAATCACTTGATTGTGCTTTGTAGGTTAAGAAATGAGAGAACCCTATCTGAAAGAGATCACATTGAAAGAATGAAATCATAGACATTAATTTTGTGGTATGTATAGATGGGTATAAGCAATTACAAATAAAAAGAATGGACTTTGAATTTTGGAAATAATTTAGGATCTGCTTTTTCTGCTCAGCAATCCTGTCACATATTCATTTCTTATAATTTTCTCTTTTTGAATTTCTGCTTTTGTCTATCTTGTGTCTTCTCTGTGTATTTTAACAGAGATGTGCTTGTTTCATTTTCTGATGTGTGGCACATTTTCTTTTAAGCGTCATCATTCAGTGTTGCATTTACAAATTTGGACTTGTTTAAAATTACATACCTATATGTAGGTGCTGTGGTGTAAGTAATGCCATTCCCCATACGTCAGGTGCCAGAAATGAAAAACCAGCATGTCTCTAATCAGCTCCCCCTTGGAAGAAACCAGATAAGACACAATTTCCAAGAGCACTCATGTCCCTTGCAAGTTGAGTACTTGTCAGTAACTATCATTGCTCACACAATGATCTCCCTATTACTTTTTGCTGAATTTGCAATTTTTGATGCTGAAGGAATATCCTGAATGTTTTGGAAACTGTTAACAATGACATTATTTTTAGTGTGTCTTCAGTTAACCTGATTCTCTTCTCCAAAACCCATCTGTTTTTACTGCCACAAAAAGTCCACTACTCATTCTTTTTTCAATGCTCAGCTTTGAAATCTTGAAACATTTCTCTTTCAGTGTACTGCATGTTCAAATGTGGTATTATGTTATGTTATAAGGCTGCAGCAAAATAGTTGGTGACTTGAATGTGGAGTGAGCACAGAAAATCTTTTCTGACTTACTAGACCCTTCTAGACATCCATCACACTTGGTGTGTGATAGACTATGTTTTCTCATCATTATGGATCAGAGCAGTCACACAATTCCACATAGAAGTCAAACTTCCCAGGTTCCAGCTGTCTCCTGTTTGGGTAATCTAGGAAAGAAATAGCATCCCACCAGACTTGCTGTGATGTTTCTCAATTGAAACATCACTTAACACACCAGTCTTCACTGCATGCTCATCTTTCCTGAGCTATAAACAGCCATCATTCCTTGAGGTTTTTAGAGACCTAAGCCAGTTTCCTGACTCATCAAGTTTCCACTTGAGTCCAGACCTGGTGAGAGGAGTTCAGAGGACTTTGCTCACTGTGACCAGAGCTAATCTCAGTGATTCACCCCCTTTCAATCACCCCTCAGTCCTTCCCTGGTACACTAGATTTGGTGGGTCCTAATTGCCTACAGCAGTATTGGGGTGTCCATTGCCATGAGACCTGATGTGACCATAGGAGCAGAGCAAAATCTACTATGTCTGGAGGGTACTGCAAGGTGTTAGGTTTCAGGGGGACCCCTTGTCCTACAAAGATCAGGATCTCTCTAAGGTCCACTGTCTCAACACTCTCAGGTTCCATTTTCCTGGGCAAAGATGTTGACATCACATTTCTTGAACTGAGCAAACCCCATGCTCCCTTCTTCTCTCCTTTTACTTTCAGACCTGAGACTGCAATTGTCTGGAATCTTGGACTGAAGAGGCCAGGACCTGAAGTATATCTGGTTGCCATGGGACCTGCAACACCATTCTACTCTCATGCCACCTTTCTGTGACATTAGGTCATATCTGTATCACAGGCAGGATTTCAGGAATGCCACTCATTGAAACCCATTATGCCAAGGCCCAGAACGCACATTGGGGAGCAAAAATACCTGAATTCTCCCCACCAGAGCCTGTACCCTCTTGCCCTTCAAGCCCAACATGCAGAAAGCCAGCCTCTTCCACTTTGAATACTGGAGATCTCGCCTCTTTTTCTCTTATGTCACAAGAGGACTGGTAAACAAGCAAGGCATTTCTCTGAAAAGGTTCAAAACCAATACAGAAGGATTTTGAAAAGGTAGTGTATGAGTGTTCAATGAATATTACTTTATGCATTTAATCTCACTTTGAAGCTTCAGAAGTGTTGCAGCAAACTTATCTATACCAAGTTTAAAATTTGAATGGCGATATTTATTTTTTCTCTCAGCAAATACTTTTACTGGGATCACAGACCTGGTGAGCCATCAGTTCTTCCCTTTCCCTTTCTATAGTTGCATACCTGGTTTAGTTAAGTGGCTTAGGCTTTCCCTGTTTTAGGGAACCTGGTTTTGCCAAGGAGAAACAGATACCTCAACCTCTCCCATAACTGAGTTGATAGGATAGATCCAGCACAACCACAGGGCTGTGAATTCTGACAGGATATCTGCTGCTAAGAATTTTTAAACAGAAATGCTCAGAAGGAATAAGAAGAGTGAGAAAGAATTGATGATATTGTGATTGCAATGTCTTGTGGTTCAGGTGTGAATGATCTCAAATATCTCCTTTTATATTAAAGAACTGTTCATATAAATTTTCCCACATAGGTCTGCCTCTCCTCCTACCCCAGTCCACCATAAATCACTAGGAAAACTCTCTCCCCACTGCTGTTACAACCTATTTTCTCCTTAATAAACCAGGACAAAACATTCACTCCTGATTCACCATTGGACTATGGTTCCTGATATGTATCAAAGTTTACTTGCAGGATTTTTTGAAAAAGTGAAATTAAAAATTTATTACCAATTGTTTGGCTTAGACATGAAGTGTTTTCTGAAAAGCATTTCACAGAGTCAGACTGGAAGTGAATCCAGTCACCTACCATAAAGGTCCTCTTCAGAATATGCCAAACATGCAGTGCCTCAACATTTTGTCCTCTTTCGCCTCAAGGGAATACAACGCTATTGGAAAAGTACCAGTTTGAAAAGGAAGCTCATTCAAATGAGAGTTTTCAGCATGGAGTGGTGGTTGCAGCCCTTGGTGCTTCCCCAGTGACCTTGATTTTGCAAAAATAGTTATTCCTGGTGATTAGAAAACTCTGAGGAACGGATAGGTTATATCATTTTCAGTAATATGCTCATGCAGTTCTTTACTCGGCAAGTTCTTGAAAAACAAAATTGTCACCAGGGTTCTAGAGTATGAAACTCAAAAGTTCAACTCCAGTAGTCCTTGCAAAGTAGGGGTCTTCTTGATCCCCTCCCAGACTTTTGCAAATGAAGTAAACTGTTAAACCCTGGAGTTTTCCAAGTCAATCTTAATGAAAAGTGGAATACTGAGAGCTGAAGACAAAAGACAAAAGGCCTTGTTCCTGCATTCTCTCATTCCTATATGCTTGACATTGGGAAGATAAGCATTTTAAAGAATGTGCTCAGTTTGATGAATGTACTTAAGAGTTCTTTTGTAGAATGGGAGAAGAATGTGGTGTGCTTGTGAACCATGATTCTGGGAATTCCTGGTGCTTTGTAGGTTAAAAAATGACAGAGGAACCCCTATTTTAAACAGATCATATTGAAAAAATAAAATCAGAGACTTTAGTTTTGTGATACGTATGGATGGTGATAAACAATTACAAAGGAAAAGAATGAATTTTGAATTTTGGAAATAATTTAGAATCTGCTTTTCCTGCTAAGAAATCCCATCACATTATCATTTTTAAAATTTTATTTTTTTGAATTTTATCTTTTGCCAATATGGGTATTCTTTTTGTATATTAACACAGATGATTTTGCATCATTTTCTGAAATTATGCTTCACTCTTTCTTTTGAGAGTCATCATTCAGTGTTGCATTTACAAATTCATACTTGTGTAAGACTCAATACTTCAGTGTAGGTGCCATGGTGTAAGGAATGCTATTCCATGTACATCAGGTGCCATAAATGATAAACCATCTTCCCCTTGGAAGAAATCAGATAGGACACAGAATTTCCAAGGGCACTGATAGGGTCCTTTACAAATAGAATACTTTTCATTAAATTTCCTCACTCACTCAATGATCTACCTATTATATCTTGCTGTATTTTTAGAGTTTAGGAAGCTGAAGAAATATGCTAAATTTTTTTTTGGAAAGTTATTAATAATAGTATTTTTTTTTAGTGTCTGTTCAGTTAACTTGACTTCTCACTGTTTGTAGTTTTTTAAGCTGAAGGAATGTCCTTGAAATTTCGGGAATCTATTAACACTGACATTATTTTTATTGTCTCTTCATTTAACATGGTTCTCATCTCCAAAACCCATCTTCTTTAACTGCCACCAAAATGTCCACTCCTCATTCTTCTTTCAATGCTAAGCTTTGAAATTTTTTAAACATTCCTCTCTTTCAGGGTATTGCATGTTCAAATGTGGTATTATGCTCTGTTAAACTGTGTTCATCATGCCACAATCTGGCACTTGTTTCATTCATCAGTTTTACTTTTTGGAATATGGTGGTGCCTATATCTCTGGCACTGGTCTGCAGTCTGCTTCCTCCAAGGACTGGTATAAATACCCTTGGCATTGTCCCAGCAGACCTTCTGCCAAACAGGCAGTAGTCATTTCAAGTGATTGAACCCTTAGGTAAAGTCAGATTGGCCAGTTTCTTTTGCATTTAAAGGTAAGTGAAGGAACCTTGGAAACTCTTATCAAGATAATTCTTAGTGGAACCAGGTTGTAAGACTGTAGTAAAGTACATGGGGCCTGCAATGTGCGCTGAGAACAGATCAAGTCTCCTTTACTTGTTAGCCCCTTCTAGGCATCCATCACACTTGGTGAGTGATAGAATCTCTTTTCTCCTCATTAGGCTTCAGAGCAGCCACTGACTTGCACATAGAAGTCAAACTTCCCAGGTTCCAGCTGTCTTCTGTGTGGGCAATCTAGGAAAGGAGCAGCATCCCACCAAAGTTGCTGTGATGTTTCACAATTAAAACATCACCTAACACAATTTTCTGCAATGTATACTCCCCTTTCCTGAGCTGTCAACAGTCATCATTCCTTAAGGCTGTTAGAGCCCTAGGCCAGTTCTCTGATTCATCAAAATCTACAGTAGGCACAAACCTGGAGGAGATGATTTAGGGAGAATTCTGATTTTGACCAGGGCTAAATTGGGTGACCCAAGCGCTTTCCAGCACCCCACCCTTATTTCCTCCCTTGTCCACTAGATTTGGTGTGCGCTAATTGCCTGGAGCAGTATTGGAGTGCCCAAGTGCCATTAGGCCCAGTGGGGCCAAATGAGAACAGCGCCACCTACCTGACTGGACGGTATTGTATGCTGTCTCGCTTCAGGGTTCCCTTGTCCTTGAAGGATATCTCAAAGGCCTAGGAGCCTGCTTTCCCAACACATTCAGGCTCCACTTCTCCTGGGCAAATATGTTGGCATCACATTTCTTGAAGACAGCATGCTCCTCGACCCCTTCCTCTCCACTCTTACCATCAGAGCTGAGCCAGAGTTTGTATGGAATCTTGATTTGAAGTGGCCAGGACCTCAAGTATCTCTGGTTTCCATGGGAATCATGATGCCATTGTGCTGTAAGTCTGCCTTTCTGTTATATCAGGTGGTATCTTCAGGGCAGCCAGGATTTTGGGGACATCACTAATTGAAACTCATGATGTACAAGGCCCAGACACACTACTTGGGTGCAAAAATATCTGCATTCTCCCACCAGAACCTATAAACTCTCACCCTTCTAACCCAAAATTCCTGAAGTCAGCTGCTTCCACTTTGAATATTGGAGCAATCACCTCTTTTTCTCTCATGTCACAAGAGGACTGGTAACCAAGAAAGACATTTCTTTAAAAAGGGTCCAAACCAATGCAGAAGGCTTTTGAAAGGAAATGTATGCGTGTTCAATGGGTATGATTTTATGCATTTAATCTCACTGTATTGAAGTTTCAGAAAAATTGCAGTAAACATATCTATAAGAAATTTGAAAATTGTATGAGTATATATATTTTCATTTTCTGCCAGCAAATATTTTTCCTGGTATCACAGACTCAGTGAACCATCAACTATTCAATTTCTCTTTCTATATTTACATACCTCATCTAGCTAAGTGGCTTAGGTTTTCCCTGTTTTAGGGAAACTGACTTTGCCCAGGAGAAACAACTTCCTCAGACTCTCCCATAATTGAGTTGGTAGTCTAGATTCAGTACTTCCATGGAGCTGTGAATTTTTTCAAGACTTCTGCTGCTTAGAATTTTTTAAACAAAATAACCAGAAGGAATAAGAAGAGTGAGAAAGTATTGAAGAGATTGTAATTTCCATGGATGTGTTTCAGGTGTAAATGATCTCAAATAACTCCTCTTATATTAATAACCTGATCATATAAGTTTTCCCACATAGGCCTGCCTCTTGTTCTACCACAGGCCACCATGAATCACTGGGATAATGTTCTGTTCACTGCTTAGGTACAATGTATTTCCTCCTTAAAAGGGCAGGGACAAATCTTTCACTCATGATACACCATTGGACTGTTGGTCTGTTGATACGTATGAAAGGTTACTTGCAGAATTTTTTGCAAAAGTGAAATTAAAAATTTGTTACCATTTGCTTGACTTAGGCATGGGGTGATTTTCCTGGAAAGCATTTTACAGAGTCAGTCTGAAATTTGATCCAGTCACATACCTAAAAGAGCCTCTTCAAATAATGCCAAACCTGCAGTGTCTCAATATTTTGTTCTCTGTCAAATCAAGGGAATACAACATGGTTGGAAAAAAATCAGTTTGAAGGAAAACCTCATTCTCATGAGATTTTTCAACATGGAGTGTTGGTTGAAGACAGCAGTGCTTCCCCAGTGACCTGGATTTCATTAAAGTATGTATTCCTACTTATTGGAAAACTGTCAGGAATGGATAGGTTGTATCATTCTCAAGAATGTGTTCATGTGGGCATTTACTCAGCAAATTCTTTATGAACAAAATTATCACCAGGGGTCTATAGCATGAATTCAGAATGTCAACTGTGGAAGTTTTTGCAAAGTAGGGATCTTCTTGATACTCTCCCAGACTCTCAGCAAATGAAGTGAACTACTACACCCTGCAGTTTTCCAAGGCAATCTCAATGTCAACAGGAATACTAAGAGTGGAAGACAAAATACCAAAGCCCTTGGCCCTGCCTACTCTTATTCTTATATGCTTGGCATTGGGAAGATATTATTTTTCTAAAAAAGTAAACAAATTATGACTGAAAACATATTTTACCTTCTGCTCATATAATGCAGGGGGCCAAGGATGTCTTTAAAATCTTTTCTCCCTGTATATTTTTAGGTATGGTGTCACTAAAAATGAAGCATTTTAAAGATTGTGCCAAACAGGTGCTCAGTTTGATTAATGTACTTAAGAAATGTTGTGTAGAATTGAATGAATTATGTGGTGTGTTCATATTAACAATGATTCTGGGAATTATTTGTGCTGTGTAGGTTAAGAAATGATAGAAGAACCCATATATGAAAGAGATCACATAGAAAGAGTGAAATCATAGACATTAGTTTCATGGCATGTATGAATGTGTATGAGCAATTTCAATGGAAAAGAATGGATTTTGAGTTTTGGAAATAATTTAGGATTTGCTTTTCCTGCTCACTAATCCTATCATATCTTTATTTCTTAGAATTTTCTCTTTTGGAATTTCAGCTATTGCCTATATTAGGTCTTCTTTGTGAATTTTAACAGAGATGTTTTTGTTTCTTTTTCTTACGTTGTGCTGCACTCTTTCTTTTGAGAGTCATCATTCAGTGTTGCATGAACAAATTTGGACTTGTTTAAGATTACGTACCTTGGTGTAATGTTGTGTTGTAAGTAATGCCATTCCTCACAATTCAGGTACAAGAAATGAAAAACCAGCATATCTGTGATGAACTTCCACTTGGAAGAAACAGGATAGTGCCAAGAATATCAAAGGACACTGATGTCCTTTGCACATTGAATACTTGTCAGTAACTATCAATTTTTGATGCTGAAGGAATATCCTGGATGTTTTGGAAACTGTTAACAATGACATTATTTTTAGTGTGTCTTCAGTTAACCTGATTCTCTTCTCCAAAATCCATCTGCTTTTACTGCCACGAAAAAGTCCACTACTCATTCTTTTTTCAATGCTCAGCTTTGAAACCTTGAAACATTTCTCCCTTTCAGTGTACTTCATGTTCAAATGGGGTACTATGACCTGTTAAACTGTGCTCATTGTGCCATAATTTGGCACTTGTTTCATCCATCAGATTCACTTTTTTTGCACTATGTTGGTAACAATAACTGGAAAAGTGACCTGCGGTCTGTGTTCTCCAAGGACTGGAAAAAGATTCCTTGGCGTTGTCCCAGAGGGCCTTGTGCCAAACAGGTACTTGTCAGGTCAAGTGAATGAACCCATTTGTGAAGCCAGATTGGACAGATTCTTCTGCATTTAAAGGTAAGTGAAAGGTCCTTGGAAACTCATACCAAGATAATTTCTGTGTGGAGTCAGTTAGTAAGGCTGCATCAAAGTAGATGGGGCCTAGAATATGGAGTGAGCACAGAACAGCTCTCCTCAAACACTACAACTTCCCAGGCACCCATCACACTTGGTGAGTGATTGATTCTTTTTTTCTCCTCATTGTGGATCAGAGAAGCCACCCACTTTCACATAAAGGTCAAAGGTCCAAGGTTTCAGGTATGTCCTGTTTGGGCAATCTAGGAAAGGAGTGGCATCCCACCAGAGTTACTGTCATTTTTCCCAATTAAATCACTACCTAACCCACTGCTCTAAACTGCATGTTCAACATTTTTGAGCTGTCAATAAACCATCATTCCTTTAGGCTGCAAGAGCACTGGGTCAGTTTTCTGAATCCTCCAAGTTCCTGGTAAGCCCAGATCTGGAGGACCGGATTCACAGTTCTTTGCCAATTGTGACCAGGGCTGAGCTTGGTAATCCATGCACTTTTTGGCACCTCTCAGTCCCTCCCTGGTCCACTAGATTTGGTGGGGGCCAATTGCCTGCAGCAGTATGGGTGTATCCAAGCACCAGGAGACCCAATGCAGCAAACAAGAGCAATGTCAACTAGGGTGTCTACAGCGGAATGCAGGATGTTATGTTTCAGAAGTAGCCATTGTTGTAGAAGAAACTGGATGTCTCAGGCTTATGGACCCACTGCCTCAAAACACTCAGGCTCGCCTTTTCCAGGGTGAAAATGTTGACATCATATTTCTTGAAAATAGCAGAACCTGTGCTCCCTTCTTCCTCCCTCTTACCGTCACAGCTGAGCCTGAGCTTGTCTGGAATCTTGGTCAGAAGTTGCCAGGACCTGAAGTATCTCTGCTTGACATGGGAATCTTAATGACACTGTGCTGCCATACCACATTTCTGTGACATCAGGTTGTATCTGTAGCACAACCAGGATTTCAGGAACCCCACTCATTGAAACCCATGATACCCAAGGCCTAGAAATACCACTTGGGGAGCAAAAAATCCTGCATTCTCCCACTGAAGCCTGGAACCTTTCACCATTTAAACCCAACATGCCCTAAGCCAGCTGTTTCCACTTTGAATTTTGGAGCTCTTGCCTCTTTAGCTGTCATGTCACAAGAGGACTGATAACCCAGCAAGGCATTTCTCTGAAAAGGATCAAAATCAATACAGAAGGATTTTGAATGGAAGTGTAGGAGTGTTGAAGTGATATGATTTTATGCATTTAATCTCAGTGTATTGAAGCTTCAGAAGAATTGCAGAAAACATATCTATAAGAAGTTTTAATTTTGATGAGGATATATTGTTTAATTCTGCCAGAAAATATTTTCTGGGAATCACAGGCCCTGTGAACCATCAATTCTTCCCTTTCCCATATCTGGCCTAGCTAAGTGGCTTAGGCTTTTCCTGTTTTAGGGAAACTGACTTTGCTCAGGAGAAACAACTTCCTCATCCTCCCCCATAACTGAGTTAAGAGGCTACATTCAGCTCATCTAAGGGGCTGTGAATTTTGCCAAGATATCTACTGCTTAGAATTTTTCAAAGGAAATGTCCAGAACAAATAAGTAGAGTGTGAATGGATTGAGGAGACTGATTGCAATGGCTTGTGGTTCAGGTGTGAATGATCTCAAATTCTCCTTTTATTTTAATGACCCGATCTTATATGGTTTGCCATATAGGTCTGCCTCTCCTCCTACCCTAGGCCACCACTGATCACTGGGATAACTCTCTCCTACTTGCTAAGCAACAACCTTTTTCCCACTTAAAGTAGCAGGGACAAATCTTTTACTATTGATATACAATTGGACTGTGAGCCTTGATATGCAATAAAGGTTACATGTGGGATTGTTTGCAAAAGTGAAATTTAAAAATTCATCAGAAATTGTTTGGCTTAGCCTTGGAGTGGTTTTATTGAAAAGCATTTCACAGAGTCAGAGGGGAAGCAGATCCAGACATCTACCTTAAAGTGCCTATTAAGGTAACGCCAGTCCTGCACTGTCTCAACATTTTGGCCTCTGTCAACTCAAGTGAATACAACACGGATGGAAAAGTATAAGTTTGAAGAGGAAGTTCATTCCAATAAGATTTTTCAGCAGGTAGCATCCATTTCAGTCAGCAGTGATTCACCAGTGACCTCGATTTCTTAAGAATAGGTACCACTAGTGATTACACAACTCTCAAGTATGGATATGTTATTTCATTCTCATGAATTTGCTGATGTGGGAATTTCCTCAGCAAGTTATTGAAGAAAATTCTCACCAGGGTTTTATAGAATGAATTACAAAATGTCAACTGAAGTAGTCCTTTCACAGCAGTGTTCTTCGGGTTGCATACCCAAGCTCATTGCAAAGGAAGTGGACTCGGACACTTGGGCATTTTCCAAGTCATCCTCAATGTCAACTGGAAAACTGAGAGGTGAAGATGACAGACAGCTGTCCTTGGCCTTGCATTCTCTCATTCTGACGTGCTTGGTATCAGAAAGATATTATTTTTTCATAAAACCAATGAATTGTCATTGATTATATATTTTTCCTTCAGCTGATATCATTCTTGAGGCCAAGGATGTGTTTAAAACTTGATTTCCCTGTATCATTGGAGGTGTAAGTGATGCCATTCCAAGTACTTTAGGAGCCAGAAATAAAAACCAGCATGTCTGCAATTATCTCCACGTAGGAAGAAACAGGATAGGGCTAAGATTTTTCAAGATCACTGATGACCTTTGCAAACTGAATACTTTGCAGTAAATTTCATTGCTCACACACAATCATCTCCCTATGAATTCTCACTGTACTTGCAAGTTTTTGAATCAGAAAAAATGTCCTGGATATTTTTGGAAACTATTAAAAACGATATTATTTTTAGTGTCTCTTCAGTTTGCTTAGTTTGCAACTTTGAAATATGTCTCTCTTTCAGTGTTATGCATGTTCTAATGTGATATTATATACAGATAAACTGTGCTCATCATGCCATAACCTGGCACTTGTCTCATCAATCAGTTTCACTTTTTGTATGGTGATGCCAATATCTGGGACAAAGTCTTGCTGTATACTTGCTCAAGGGACTTATAAAATGACAGATGACATTGTCCCAGTGGATCTAGTGCCAAACAGGCAGTAGTCAGGTCACTGAATGAACCCTTATGTGAAGACAGATTGGTGAGATTCTTCTGCATTTAAAGGTAAGTGAAGGGTCCTTGGAAACTTATGCCAAGAGAATTTCTCTGTGGAGCCAGGATGTAAGGCTGCAGTAAAGAGGTAGGGCCTGGAATGTGAAGTGAGCACAAAACACATCTCCTTATTTGCTAGCCCATTCCAGGCAACCATTGACCTTGTTGAGTGATAAAATCTGTTTCCTTCTCATTAGGGATCAGAGCAGTCACCCACTTCCACAAAGAAGTTAAATTTCCTAGATTCCAGTTCTTTCCCAATGTCTACTTCTTCCACTTTGAATATTGGAGCTCTCACCTCTTTTACTCTCATTTCACAAGAGGAGTATCAACCAAACAAGGCATTTCTCTGAAAAAGGTGAAAATCAATATAGTAGAATTTTGAAAGAAAGTGTGTGAGTGTTCAATAGATATGATTTCATGCATTTAATCACACTGTATTAAAGTTGCACAAGAATTGCAGCAAATATATCTATAAGAAGTTTGAAATTTGTATAAGAATATATATATTTATATTTTTGCCAGCAAACATAATTCCTGGGATCACAGACAAGTGAACTATCAATTTTTCCCTTTCTCTTTCTATATTTACAGACCTGGTCCAGCTGTGACTTAAGCTTTCCCTGTTTTAGGGAAACTTGCTTTGCTGAGGAGAAACAACTTCCTTAACCTCTCCCAAAACTGAGTTGGTAGGCTAGATCTAGCACATCCATGGTGCTGTGAATTTTGCCAAGATATCTTTTGCTTAGAATTTTTCAAAGGAAATATCCAGATGAGGATGGAATGAGGAGCTTGTGATTTCAATGGCTTGAGGTTCAGTTTGGAATGATCTCAAATATCTTCTTTTATATTAATGACCTCATCATATAAGTTTTCCAGTATAGGCCTGCCTCTCCTCCTACCCAGACCACCATGGATTCCTGTGATAACATCTGATCACTACTGAGTTACAACCTATTTCCTCCTTAAATAGGCAGGGACAAATATTTCACTCATGATCCACCATCGGACTATGGGTTCTAATATTTATCAAAGGTTGCTTTCAGGATTTTTGCAAAGGTGAAATTAAAAATTTATTAGCAATTTTTTTTAGCCATGTGGTGATTTTCCTGAAAAGATTTCACAGCATTACACTGTAAGTTGGTCCGGTCACCTACCTTAAAATTCCTCTTTAGATAAAGCCAAACCTACAGTGTCTCAATATTTTGTCCTCTTTCAACTCAAGTGAACACAACACTTCAAAAGTACCAATATGAAGGGGAAACTCATTCCATTGAGAGTTTTCAGCATGGAGCTGTGGTTACATTCATCAGTGCTTCCCAGTGCTCTGGATTTCATATAATAGGTAATCCTGGTGATTAGAAATCTCTCAGGAATGGATATGTTATATCATTCTCAAGAATATGCTCATGTGGGCACTTACTCAGCAAGTTCTTGCAGAACATTATAGTCAATAGGGTTCTATAGCATGAATTTAAAATGTCAACTGAAGAAG
Organism: Sciurus carolinensis; assembly: GCF_902686445.1. Lineage (NCBI taxonomy): Eukaryota > Metazoa > Chordata > Mammalia > Rodentia > Sciuridae > Sciurus > Sciurus carolinensis. The sequence continues at coordinate 16,818,817 of NC_062227.1, read as the reverse complement.
TTTTTGCAAAGTAGAGGTCTTCTTGATACTCTCCCAGACTGTTGTCAAATGAAATGGACTACTACACCCTGGAGTTTTCCCAATCAATATCAGTGACAAGTGGAATACAGAAAAGTGAAGACAAAGGACAAAAGCCCTTGACACTTCTTTCTCTTATTCTTACATGCTTGGCATTTGAAAGATATTATTATTCTTAAAGTGAATGAATTATGGCTGAAGACATATTTTGCCTTCTGTTGATATAATTTAGGAGGCCACGGATGTATTTAAAACCATTTTACCCTGTATCATTGAAGGTCTGATATCACTAATAATGAAGCATTTTAAAGACTGTGCTCAGTTGGATGAATGCACTTAAGAAATTTTGTGTAAAATTGGGTGAAGGATATGGTGCACTTATATCAACCATGATTCTGGGAATTATTTCATTGTGCTCTGTAGGTTGAGAAATGACAGAAGAATTCCTGTTTGAAAGAGATCACATTGAAAGAATAAAATCAGAGACCTAAGTTACGTGACATGTGCGGATGGGTATAAGCAATTACAAAGTAAAAGAATGGATTTTGAATTTTGGGAATAATTTAGGATCTGCTTTTCCTGCTCAGTAATCCAATCACATCTTCATTTCTTAAAATTTTCTCTTTTTGAATTTCATCTTTCACCTACATTGGGTCTTCTTTGTGTATTTTAACAGAAATGTTTTTGTTTATTTTCTGATATTCTGCTGCACTCTTTCTTTTGAGAGTCATCATTCAGTGTTGCATTTACAAATTTGTACTTGTTTAAGATTTCATACTTGAATGTAGGTATTGTGGTGTAAACAATACCATTCCATGTACATCAGGTGCAAGAAATAACAAACCAGGGCATCTGTAATCAGTTTCCTCTTGGAAGAAACAGAATTTGGCCAAGAATATCCAAGGTCACTGATGTCCATTGCAATTTAAATACTTGTCAGTATATTTCATTTCTCACACAGTGATCTCCCTATTACTTCTTGTTGAATTTTCAGTTTCTGATGCAAAGGAATGTCCTGGAAATTTTTGGAAACTTTTAACAATGACATTATTTTTTAATGTCTCTTCAGTTTAATTGGTTCTCTTCTCCAAAACTCATCTGCTTTTACTAACAACTTAATGTAATCTACTCATTTTTTTCAACACTCAACTTTGAATCTTTGAAAAATTCCTCTCTTTCAATGTAATGCATGTTCACTTGTGGTATTATGCCTTGTTAAGCTGTGCTCATAATATCATTAATGTGTAACTTGCTTCATCCATCAGTTTCACTTTTTTGGAGTATGGTAGTATCAATATCTGGAACACTGGCCTTCAGTCTGCATCCTCCAAGGACAGGAAAAAGGATCCTTAGCATTTTCCCAGAGGGCCTTGTGCCATACATACAGTAGTTCGGTGAATTGAATGAACGGTTCTGTTGAGCCAGATTGGCTAGATTCTTCTGCATTTAAAGGTAGGTGAAGGCCACTTGGAAACTCATACCAAGATAATTTCTGTTTGGAGCCATGTTGTAAGACTGCAGTCAAGTAGGTGGGGCCTGGAATGTGTAGTGAGCACAGAACATCTCTCCTCACTTACTACCCACTCCCAGGCATCATACTTGGAGAGTGAATGATTCTCTTTTATTCTCATTAGAAATAACAGCAGGCACCAACTTCCACATAGAAGTCAAACTTTCGAGCTTCCAGCTGTCTCCTGTTGGGGCAATCTATGAAAGAAGAGGCATCCCACAAGACTTGCTGTGATGTTTTCCAATTCAATCATCACCTAGCCCACCGGACTGCACTGCATGCTCATCATTTCTGAGCTGTCAACAGCCATCATTCCTTGAGGCTACTAGAGCCCTGAGACAGTTTTCTGACTTATCAAAATCCCAGGTGGGCTCAGAACTGGAGAAGCAAGTTCACAGGGCTTTGCTGATTGTGACGGGAGCTGAGGTAGGTAATCCATTTGCTTTTGGCCACCCCTCAGTCCCTCCATGGTCCACTAGATTTGTTGGGACCTAATTGCCTAAACCAGTATCAGGGTGCCCAAGTGCCCTGAGACTCCATGAGGCCAAACAAGAACAGCAACACTTAGCTTGTCTGGAGAGTAGTGCGGGCTGTAGTTTTCAGGGGGTGCCATTTTCATGTAAGGACCTGGATCTCTCAAAAGCCCATGGGCCCACTGCCCCAAAACATTCTGGCTCCTTTTCTCTTGGGCCAAGATATAGGCATCACATATTTTGAGAAAAGTGGACCCATGTTCTCTTCTGGTCCCTGCTTACCATCACATCTTAGCCTGAGCTTGTCAGGAATCTTGGGATAAAGCATCTGGACCTGAAGTATCTGTGCTCGCCATGGGAACCTTAACGAATTGTACTGTCATGTCACCTTTCTGTGACATCAGGTGGTATCTGAAGCAACCAGAATTTCTGGGACACCACTTATTGAAACCCATGATGCCCAAGGCACAGAAACACACCTTGGGGAGCAAATAACCTTCATTCTTCTACTGGAGCCTGAAACCTTTTGCCCTTCAAACACAACATGCCCTTCAAACATGGCAGTTGCTTCCACTTTGAATATTCAAGCTCTCACCTCTTTTGCTCTCATTTTACAAGAGGGCTGGGAAACAAGGAAGGCATTTCTCTGAAAAGGGTCAAAACCAATACAGAGGATTTTGAAAGGAAGTGTATGAGTGTCCAATGCATATAATTTAATTTTATGCATTTAATCTCACTGTATAGAAGCATCAGAAAAATTTCAGAAAACATAGCTATACTAAGTTTGAAATTTGAATGACAATATATATATATATATTTTTTTTTCTGCCAGCAAATCTGTTTCCTGGGATCAGAGACTGGTGAACCATCAATTTTTCCCCTTCCCTTTCTATATTTACACACATGGTCCAGCAAAGTGACTTAGGCTTTACTTGTTTTAGGGAAACGTACTTTACCCAGTAGAAACAACTTCCTCAACCTCCCCCAAAACTTAGTAGATAGTCTAGATCCAGCATATCCACAGGACTCATGACAAGTGACTCATGACAAGTGACTCATGCCAAGATATGTACTGCTTAGAATTTTTCAAAGTAAATGTCCAGAAGGAACAAGTAGAGTGAGAAAGGATTCAGGAGATTAAGATTTCAAGTTTTGTGTTTCAGTTGTGAATGATCTAAAATATCTCCTTATATATTAATAATTTGATTGTATAAGATATTTCACATAGTCCTGCCTCCCCCCTACCCCAGGCCACCATGGATCACTGGGATAACTTTATGCTTATTGATCAGGTACAACATATTTCCTCCTTAATGAGGCAGGGACAAATCTTTCACTCATGATACAGCATTGGTCTGTGGGTACTGATATGTATGAAAGGATACTTGCAGGATTTTTTGAAAAATTGAAATTATAAATTCATTAACAATGGTTTGGATTAGAAAAGGTGTGGTTTTCCTGGAAAGCATTTCACAGTTTCAGACTGGAAGTGGATCCCATCACCTATGATAGAGAGCTTCTTCAAATAATACCAAACATTCAGTATTTCATCATTTTGTCCTTTGTCAACTTAAGTGAATACAACATGGTTGGAAAAGTACCAGTTTTCAGAAAAGCTCATTCCAATGAGAGTTTTTAGCATGGAGCAGCAGTTTCAGTCAGCAGTGCTTCCCCAGTGACCTGGATTTCATGGAAATAGGTGTTCCTGGTGATAAGAAACTCTCAGAAATGGATAGGTTATATCATTCTCAGGAATATGCTCATGTGAGAATTTACTCTGCAAGTTATTGAAGAACAAAATTCTCACCAGGATTCTATAGCATGAAACTCAAACAGTCAACTGCAGCAACGGTCTTCTTGATACTTATTGCAGACTCTTGGCAAAGAAAGTGGACTACTACACCCTGGAGTTTTCCAACTCAATCTCAGTGTCAACTGGAATACTGAGAGTGAAGGCAAAATAAAAAAGCCCTTGGCCCTGCATTCTCTCATTCTTATATGATTGACATTGGAAGATATTATTATTCTTAAGAAGTGAATGAATTGTGGCTGAAGAAATAAAATTGCCTTCTGTGATATCATTCAGGATAACAAGGATGTCTTTGAAACCTTTTTTCCCAGTATCATTGCAGGTCTGGTATCATTAAAAATGAAGCATTTTAAAGACTGTGCACAGTTTGATGTATGTTCTTAAGAGATGTTGTGTAGAATAGGGTGAGAGATGTGATGTGCTCCTATTAACCATGATTCTTGGAATTATTTGATTGTGCTTTGTACATTAAGAATTGACAGAAGTACCCCTAATGAAAGAGATCACATTAAAAGAATAAAATCAGAGTCATTATTTATGTTCCATGTATGGATGGGTATAAGTGATTATGAAGGAAAAAAATAGATTTTGAATTTTGGAAATAATTTAGGATCTGCTTTTCCTGCTCAGTAATCCTATCACATCTTAATTTCTTATAATTTTCTCTTTTGAATTTCAATTATCACTTATATTGGGTCTTCCTAGTGTATTTTAACAGAGATATTTTTGATTCATTTCCTAATGGTGTGCTGCACACTTTCTTTCAAGAGTCATCATTCAGAGTTGCATTTAAAAATTTGAACTTGTTTAAGATTACAGACTTGGGTGTAGGTTCTATGATGTAAGGAATGCCATTCCACAAACCTCATGTGCCAGAAATTAAACACCAGCATGTCTGTAATCAAATCCCCCTTGGAAGGAACAGAAGGATGAAGAAATTCTAAGGGCACTGCTTTCTTCTGCAAGTTGAATACTTGGCAGGAACTTTCATTGCTCACACAATGATCTCCCTATGATTTCTCTCTGTACTTGTAGTTTTTAAAGCAGAAGAAATGTCCTGGATTTTGAAAACTGTTAACAATGACATACATTTTAGTGTCTCTTCAGTTATCATTGATCTCATCTCCAAAACCCATCATCTTTTAATGCCACCAAACTGTCCACTCCTTATTCTCTTTTTAAAACTCAGTCTGAAACTTTGAAACATTCCTCTCTTTCAGTGTAATGCATGTTCAAATGTGGTATGATACTCTGTAACTGTGTTCATCATGCCATAATCTGGCACTTTTTTCATTCATCAGTTTCACTCTTTGGAGTATAATGGTGTCAAGATCGGGGACACTGGTCTGCAGTCTGCACCCTCAAGGGACTGGCTAAAGGACCCTTGGCATTGCCCCAGTGGGCATTTTTCCAAACAGGCAGTAGTAAATTCAAGGGAATGAATCCTTATGTGAAGGCAGATTGGCCATATTCTTCGGCATATAAAGGTAAATGAAGGACACTTGGAAAATCATAAAATGATCATTTCTGTGTGGAGCCAAGTCATAAGGCTGCACCAAAGTAGGTGGGATCTTGACTGTGGAGTGAGCACAGAACTTGTCTCATCACTTGCTAGCACCTTCCAGGCATCCATCACACTGGGTGCATGATACACTCTGTTTTCTCCTCTTTAAGGATAAGAGCATTCACACTCTTCCACATAGTAGTCAAAATTCCAAGCTTCCAGCTCTCTCCTGTTTGGATAATCTAGGAAAGGAACAGCATCCAACCAAAGTTGCTGTGATGTTTCACAATTCAATCATCTTCTAACACTCAGGTCTTCACTTCATGCCCATCTTTCCCGAGCTGTTAACAGCCATCATTGCTTGAGGCCATTAGAGCCCTGGGCCAGTTTTCTGACTCATCAAAATCCCCAGTGAGCACATACCTTGAGAAGAAGTTTCAGAGGGCAATGCTGATTGTTACCCGGGCTAATCTGGGTGATCCACCTGCTTTCGGCACCCCTCAGTCCCTCCCTTGTGCACTAAATTTGTTGGGGGCTAACAGCCTGTAGCAGTACCATGGTACCCAATTGCCATGAGGCCCAGTGTGACCAAACAAGAACAGCACCAATCAGTGTGTTTGTAGTATATTGTGGGGTGTCTGGCTTCAGGGGGAGCCCTTGTCCTGGAAGGACCATGGTCTGTTAAAGGCCTGTGGACCAGCTGTCCCAGCAAACTCAGGCTCCTCTTCTGGTAGGCAAAGATGTTGGCATCTCATATCTTGAAAACATCAGGCCCCTTGCTCCCTTCCTCTCTCCTCTTAACATGACACCTCAACCACTGCTTGTCTGGAATCTTGGTCTGAAGGGTACAGGACCTCAAGTATCTTTGGTGACCATGGGGAACACGACACAATTGTACTGTCATATCACCTTTCTGTGACATCAGGTGGTATCTGCAGTGCAGTCAGGATTTCAGTGATGCCACTCATTGAAACCCATGATTCCCATGGCCCAGAAACACAAGTTGGGGAGCAAAAAAATCTGCATTCCCTACCAGAACCTTGAAATTCTCACCCTTCAAACCCAAATGCCCAAAACTAGTTGCTTCTTTTTTTCTCATGTCACAAGAGGACTGGTAACCAAGGAAGGTATTTCTCTGAAAATGGTCAAAAGCAAAATAGAAGAATAGTGAAAGGAAGTTTATGAATGTTCAATGGATATTATTTCATGCATTTAGTCTTACTGTATTGAAGATTCAGAAGAATTGCAGCAAACCTATCTATAAGAAGTTTGAAATTTGGACGAGGATATATACTTTTGTTCTGCCAGCAAATATTTTTCCTGGGATCACAGAGCAAGTGAACCATCAACACTTACCTTTCCCTTACTATATTTACAAATCTGTTCTGACTAAATAGCTTAGGATTTTCCTGTCTTAGGGAATCTTGCTTTGCCCATGAGAAACACATTCCTCAACCTCCCCCAAACTGAGTGAATAGGCAAGATTCAGAACATCAACTGGCCTGTACCTTTTGCCCTGATATATGCTGCTTAGAATTTTTCAAAGGAAATATGCAGAAGGAATAAGAAGAATGAGGAAGGACTGAGGTAATTGTGATTGTAATGGCTTGAGGTTGAGATGTGAATGATCTCAAAAATCTACTTTTATATTAACAACTTGATTATAGAAGATTTGCTACATAGGCCTGCTTCTCTTCCTACCCTCGGCCACCATGCATCACTGGGATAACTTTCTACTCATTGCCTAGCTGCAGTTTTTTTCCTCCTTAAATTGGCAGAGACAAATCTCTCACTCATAATACAAAATTAGACTGTGGGTTTGATATGCAACAAAGTTTACTTGCAGGATTATTCAAAAATGTGAAATTAAAAGTTTGTTAGACATTGTTTGGCTTAAGCTTGAGGTGATTTTCCTGAGAAGCACTTCACAGAGTCAGACAGGAAGTAGATTCATTGACCTACCATAAAGAGCCTTTTCAGATAATGTCAAACATTCAGTCTCACAATTTTGTCCTCTGTCATTTCAAGTGAATACAACATGGTTGAAAATGTATGAGTTTGAAGGGGAAGCTCACTCCATTGACATTTTTGAGCATGGGGCATCGGTTGCTGTCAGCAGTGCTTCACCAGTGACCTGGATTTCTTAAGAATAGGTATATCTGGTGATTAGACAACTCTCAGGAACGAATATGTTATATCATTCTCATGTATATTCTGATGCAGGAATTACTTAACTAGTTCTTGAAGAAGAAAGTTCTCACCAGGTTTTAATAGCATGAATTTTAAAATGTCCACTTCAGTAGTCCTTGTAAAGTTGTGATCTTCTGGGTATATACTCAGGCTTTCTGCAAATGAAGTGGACTTCTACACTTCAGTATTTCAAAGTTATCATCAATATCAATTTGGAAACAGTTTCCAATAGACAATAGACATCCTCCCTTGGCCCTGCCTTATCTCATTCTGATGTACTTTGCACTGGGAATATATTATTTTTCAAAAGTAAATGAATTGTCACTGAATACATATGAGTCCTGCTGTTATCATTCAGGAGACAGGAATGTGTTAAGAACTTGTTTTCCCTGTTTCATTGGTGGTCTGGTATGAATAATAATGAAGCATTTTAAACACTGCCCTAAGTTTGATGGATGTACATAAGAGATGTGTAGAGTTGGTTGAAGGATGTGGTGTGCTCATATTAACCATAATTATGGAAATCATTTTATTGTGCTTTGTAGGTTAAGAATTGAGAGAAGAGCCCCTATTTTAGAGAGATCACATTGAAAGAATGAAATCAGAGACCTAAGTTATGTGGCATGTATGGCTGGGTATAAGCAATTACAAAGGGAAAGAATGGATTTTGAATTTTGGAAATAATTTAGGATCTGCTTTTCCTGCTCAGTAATCCTATCACATCTTCGTTTCTTATAATTTTCTCTTTTTGAATTTCAACTTTCACCTATATGGGTCTTCTTTTTGTATTTTAATAAAGATGTTCGTGTTTAATTTTCTGATGTTTTGCTGCACTCTTTCATCATTCAGTGTTGCATTTACACATTTGTACTTATTTAAAATTACATACATTGTTGTATGTGACCAGGTGTAAGATATGCGAATCCACATACTTCAGGTGCCATTAATGAAAACCCAGTATGTCTGTAATCAACTTTCCCTTGAAAGTAACAGGATAGGCCCATGAATTTCCAAAGACACTGATATCCTTTACAATTTGAATTTATGTCAGTAATTTTCATTACTTACACAATGATCTCCCTGTTACTTCTCCCTGTATTTATAGAGTTTAGGAAGCTGAAGAAATACACTGAAATTTTTTGGGAAACTTTTAACCATGATTTTTTTAAATGTCAGTTCAGTTAACTTTGTTCTCTCTTCAAACCCCTTCTCTTATAGTGCCATTAAAATGTCCTCTTCTCATTCCTTTTTGAATGCTCTGCTTTGAAACTTTGAAACATTCCTCTTTCAATGTAATGTATGTTCAAATATGGTATTATGCATTGTTAAACTGTGCTTATTTTAATACAATCTGACACTTGTTTCATTAATCAGTTTCACTTTTTTGTAGTATGATGTTGTCAATATTTGTGAAAATGGTCTATAGTCAACATCCACCAGGAACTGGCATAAGGTCCCTTGAAATTTTCCCAGTGGGTCTGGTGCCAAACAGGCTGTATTCAGTTCAGTGATGGAAATCTTAGGTAAAGCCAGATTGGCCAGATTCTTCTGCATTTAAAGTTAAGTGAAGGGAACTTGGAAATTCATACAAAGATAAATTCTGTGTGGAGCCAGGTCATAAGGCAGCAGCAAAGTATATGTGGCCTGGAAAGTGTAGTGAGCACAGAACATCTTTCCTCACTTGCTAGCCCCTTTCAGGCATCCATCACACTTGGAGAGTGATAGACTGTCTTTTCTCCTTATTAGAGTTCAGGGCAGCAACTCACTTCCACATAGAAGTCAAAATTCCAGTTTTCTTCTGTTTGGGCAATCCAAAAAGGAGCTGCATCCCACAAGAATTGCGTGATATTTCCCAATTCAATTGTCACCTAACCCACCTGTCTGCACTGCATGCCCCCCTTCTCAGAACTTCAACAGCCTTGAGGCTGTTAGAGCCCTGGGTCAGTTTCCTGACTCATCAAAATTCCCTGTGAGCACTCACCTGGAGGAGAGTATTCAGAGGGCAATGCCTAATGTGACTGGGGCTACAATGGGTGATCCACATACTTTCGGAGACACCTCAGTCACTCCCCGGTCCATTAGATTTGACCAGGGCTAACTGCCAGCAGCAGTATCAGGTGCCCAAGGGCCATGAGTACCCTGGGATCAAAGGAGAACAGCGCCACTTATTGTATCTGAAGGGTTCTGCAGGTTATCTGTCTGCAAGGTAAGCCCTTGTCCTGAAAGGACCTGGATCACTGAAAGGACTGAGGGATTGCTGCCTCAACACACTCAGGCTCATCTTCTCCTGGGTAAAGATGTTGGCATCACATTTCTTGAAGACAACAGGACCCTCGCTCCCTTCCTCTCTCCTCTTACCATCACATATAAGCTGGTGCTTCTTTGAAATCTTGGTCTGAATCGGCCAGGACCTGAAGTATCTGTGGTTGCCATTGTGCTGTCATGCTGCATTTCTGTGATATCACGTGAGATCTGCAGCACAGCCAGGGTTTCAGGGACAACACTCATTGAAATCCTTAATTCCCAGAAAACCCCTGGATTGAAAAAAAAAAAAAAAGCATTCTCCCACCAGAGACTTGAACCTCTCACCCTTTAAACCCAACATGCCCGAAGCCAGCTGCTTCCACTTTGAATTTTGGAGCTCCCGCCTATTTTGCTCTCATGTCACAAGAGGACTGGTAACCAAGCAAGTCATTTCTCTGAACAGGGTCAGAAAACATAAAGAAGGATTTTGAAAAGAATTGTTCAATGGGATATGATTTATGCATTTAATTTCGCTATATTGGAGCTTCATAAGAATTAAAGCAAACGTATATATAAGAAGTGTGAAATTTGGATGAACATATTTTTTCTGCCATCAAGTATTCTCTCTGCGATCACAGACCCAGTGAATCTTCAACTCTTCCCTTTCCCTTTCTATATCTACAGATCTGGTCTAGCTAAGTGACTTAGGGTTTTACTTTTTAGGGAAACTGACTTTGCCCTGGAGAAATGACTTCCTGAACCTCCCCCATATCTGTGTTGGTAAGCTAGATCCACCATATTCATGAGGCTGTGCATCTTGCCAAGATATCTCCTGCTTAGAATTTTTCAAAGGAAATATCCAGAAGGAATATAATAAAAAAAATTGAGAAAGGATTGAGAAGTCTGTGATTGCAATGACTTGTGTTTTGGGTGTGAATGATTTCAAATATTTTCTTTTATATTAATACCTGATCATATAAGTTTTCTCACATAGGTCTGCCTCTCCTCCTACCCCAGAACACCATGGATTACTGGGATAATGTTCTGCTTACTACTCAACTCCAAACTATTTCCTCCTTAAAAATACAGTGGCAAATCTTTCACTCATGATATGCCATAGACTATTGTTCCTGATATGTATCAAATGTTAATTGCAGGATTTTTTGCAAAAGTGTAATTAAAAATAAGTTAGTAAATGTTTGACTTAGACATGGAGTGGTTAACCTGAAAAGTATATCACAGAGTCAAACTGGAAGTCGATCCAGTCACGTACCTTAAAGAACCTCTTCAGATAATGCCAAGTGTGAGTGTCTCAATATTTTGTACTCTGTCAATTCAAGTGAATAAAACATAATTGGAAAGGTACCGGTTTGCAGGGGAAGCACATTCCAATTTGAGTTATCAGCCTGTCATGCCAGTTGCAGTCAGCAGTACTTCCACAGTGATCTGGATTTCATAAACATAGTTATTTCTGGTGATTAGAAAATTCTCATTAATGGATATGTTGTACCATTATCAGGAATATGCTCATGCGTGTATTTGTTCAGCAAGTTCTGGAAGAACACAATTCTCACCAGGGTTCCATAACATGAAACACAAAATGCCAACTGCAGCAGTAGTCCTTGCAAAGTAGGGTTCTTCTTGATACTTTTTCCAATTCTTTTCAAAGGAAGTGGACTACTGCAACCTGGAGTTTCCAAGTCAATCTCAATGATAACTGGAATACCTAGAGGTAAAGACAAAAGACAAAATCTATTGACCCTGTATTCCCTAATTCTTTTATGCTTAGCATTGGGAAGATATTTATATGAAGTGAATGAATTTTGGCTGAAGACATATCTTACCTTCTGCTGATATTATTCAGGAGTCCAAGTATATATTTAAAAGCTTTTTTTCCTGTGTCATTGGAGATCTGATATCATTAATAGTGAAGAATTTCAAAGACTGTGCTTTGTTTGATCGATGTACAGAAGAAATGTGTACAGTTGATTGAAGGATGTGGTGTGCTCATATGAACCATGATTCTGGGAATCATTTGATTGTACTTTGTAGGTTAAGACATGAGAGAAAAACCCCTATTTGGAAGAGATCACAGAACAAATCAAATCAGAGACATTTATTTTGTGGCATTATGCTGGGTATAAGCAATTACAAAGAAAAGAATGGATTTTGAATTTTGCAAATAATTTTGATCTGCTTCTCCTGCTCAGTAAGTCATATCACATTTTCCAGTTTTTACTTTTTCCTTTTTTGAAATTCATCTTTCACCAATTTTGGGTGTTCTTTGTGCATTTTTACAGATATATTTTTGTTTAATTTTCTGTTATTGTGCTGCACTTTTATGTCCAGAGCCATCAATCAGAGATGCCTTTACAAATTTTTACTTGTTTCAATTTACTCACTTGCCTGTAGGTGCTGTGGTGTAAGGAGAGCCATTCCAGATATAGCAGGTACCAGAAAGGTAAAAGCAGCATTTTTGTAATCAGCTCTAACTAGGAAGAAACAAGATAGTGAGAAGAATTTCCAAGGACACCGATGTTTTCTTCAAGTTGAAAACTTGTCAGTAAATTTCATTGCTAACTCAATGGTCCCCCTATTACTTCTTGCTGTCTTTGTAGAGATGATGAAGCTGAAGAAATATCCTAGAATTTTGGGGGGAACTATTAACAATGACATTATTCTTCTATCTCTTCAATTAACTTGGTTCTCATCTCCAAAACACTTGTGCATTTAGTGCCAGCAAAATGCACTCTCTTCATTCCTTTTTGAATGCGTAGATTTGAATTTTGAATGATTCCTATCTTTCAGTGTAACGCATGTTCAAATTTGGTATTATGCCCTGTTAAACTTTTCTCTTCATGCTAATAAATGGCTCTCGATTCATCCAGTGTTTCACTGTTTTGGAGTATAGTGGTGACAGTATCTGTGACACTGGTCTGCAGTGTGCTTCCTCTAGGGTCTGTTAAATAGACCCTTGACATTGTCCCATAGAACTTTGTGCCAAATAGGCTGTAGTCATTTCAAATGAATAAAACCTCATGTGAAGACAGATTAGCCAATTCTTCTTCATTTAAAGGTAATTGAAGCACCCCTTGTAAACTCTTACCAAGATAATATCTATGTTCAGCCAGTTGTTATGCAACTGCAAAGAATGTGTTGCCTGGAATGTGGAGTGAGGACAGAATAACTTCTCTCCCTTGCTAGCCCATTTCAGATATTGCTCACATTTGGTGAGTGATTCACTCTGTCCTCTCCTCATTAAGAATCAGAGCAGCTACTAACTTCCACATAGACTTCAAATTTCCCAGGGCCTGCTGTCTCCTCTTTGGGCATATTAGGAAAGGAGCAGCATCCCAAAAAAGTTGCTGTGATGTTTCCAAATTCGATCATCACTGAAGCAACTGATTTTCACCTCATGTTTGTCTTTTCTGAGCTATCAACCACCATCATTCATTGAGGCTGTAAAAGCCCTGGGCCAGTTTTCTGACTCATCAAAATCCAGTTGGTCACTGACCAGGAGGAACAAGTTAGAGGGCAATGCCAATTGTGACCCAGGCTAAGCTGGTTAATTCATGAGGTTTCTGTCATCACTCAGTTCCTCCATAATCCACTATATTTAGTAGGGCTAATTGCCTGCAGCTGTATGAGGGTGCCCAAGTACCATGAGGATCAGTGTGGCCAAACAAGAACAGCACCATATATTCTTTCTATATGGTACTGCAGGATGTTAGGATTCAGGGAAAGCCCTTGTCCTGGAATAACCTGGATCTCTCAAAAGCCCAGGGTACTGCTACACCAACACACTCTGACTCCTCTTCTCCTGGGCAATGATGCTTCCATTGCATTTCTTGTAAACAGTAGGGCCTTCATTCCCTTCCTCTCCCTTCTTACCATCACAAATGTGTGCTTGTCTTGATCTGCACAGGCCAGGACCTGAAGTATCTCTGGTTGCCATGGGAGCCATGATGCCATTTTGCTCTCATGTCACCATTCTGTGACATCAGGTGGTATCTGCAGCACAGCCAGGATGTCAGGGAAGCCACGCATTGAAACCCATGTTGCCCATGACTCAGAAAAATCCCTTGTGGAGTATGAAAACCTGCATTCTCCCACCACAGCCTGGAAACTCTCGCCCTTCCATCCCAATATGCTTAATGCCAGCCATTTCAAGTTTGAATATTGCAGCTCTGCCCCTTTTGATTTCATGTCACCAGAGCACTGGAAATCAAACAAGGCATTTCTCTGAGAAGGGTCAAAACCAATAGAGAAGGATTTTCAGTGGAACTGTTTCAGCGTTCAATGGTTATGATTTTCTGCATCTCTCACTATAATGAAGCTTTAGAGAAATTGCAGCAAACATATCTGCAGGAAGCTTGAAATTTGGATGTGCATATATATTTTTTTCTGCCAGCAAATATTTTTCCTGGGATCACAGACCCAGTGAAACATCAACCCTTTCTTTGCCTTTTATTTATACATATCTTGTCTGGATAAGTGATTTAGACTTTCCCTATTTTAGGAAAACTGGCTTTGCCCAAGAGAAATATCTTCCACAACTTCCCCATAGCTGAGTTGAGAGAAAAGAACCAGCACATCCATGGGGTAGTGCATTTTGCCATGGTATCTTCTGCTTCTAATTTTTCAAAGGAAAGTACTAGAAGGAATAAAAAGAGTGAGAAATAAATGACTAGATTGTGATTGTAGTATATTGGCATTCAGGTTTGAATGTTCTCAAAAATCTCCTTTTATATTAACAACCTGATCATATAAGTTTTGTCACATGGGACTGCCTCTCCTCTTACCCTTGGTCACAATGGATCACTTGGATAAATCTCTGCTCCTTTCTCAGCTAAAATCTTTTACCTACTTATCTTTCATTCTTGATACACAATTGGACTGTGGGTCTTGATATGCACCAAAGGTTACAGTCAGGATTGTTTGCAAAAATGAAATTAAAGATTCACTAACAATTGCTTGGCTTAGTCTTTGGGTGGTTTTAGTGAAAAGCATTTCACAGAGTCAGACAGAAAGTGGATTATGTCACCTACCTTAAAGAGCCTCTTCCGTGTCTCTGAACCAAGCAGTGTCTCTACATTTGGCCTTTGTCAACTCAGGTGACTACAACACGTTTGAAAACCTTCCAGTTTGAGCAGAAAATAGATTTTCAGCATGGAGCAGCAGTTGCACTCAGCGGTACTTCACTGATGACCTGGATTTCTTAATAGGTATGCCTGGTAATTAGACAACTCTCAGGAACAGATATTTTATATCATTCTCATAAATAGGCTGATGCAAGTATTTACTCAACAAGTTCTTGAAGAAGAAAATTCTCACCAGATTTTTTATAGCATTTATTTCAAAATGTCCATAGCAGTAGTCCTTGCCAAGCAGTGGTCTTCTGTGTGTATACCCAGGCTCATTGCAAATGAAGTGGACATTGAAACTTGGGCATTTTCCAAGTTTTCCAAGTCAACCTCAATGTCAGCTGGAAAACTGAAAAGTGTACACAACAGACAGCTTTCCTTTGCCCTGCATTCTCTCATTCTGATGACCTTGGCATTGGGAATATAATATTTTTTAAAAAGCAAATAAATTGTCATTGAATAAATTTCTTTCCTTCTGTTGATATTCAGGTGGCCAGGGATGTGTTCAAAGCTTAGTTTACCTGTATCTCTGGAGGACTGCATCAATAATAATAAAGAATTTTAAAGTTTTAGCTAATTTTGATGGGTATTCTTTTTGTGTGTGTGTGGTGCTGTGGATTGAACCCAGGGCCTTGTGCTTGCAAGGTAAGCACTCTACCAACTGAGCTATATCCCCAGCCCTTGATGGGTATTCTTAATAGATGTGTACAATTCAAAGAGGAATGTGGTGATCTCATCTTTATCATGGTGATGGGAATTATATGATTGTGCTCTGTATGTTAAGAAATGACAGAAGAACCTTTGTATGAAAGAGATCACATTGAAAGAATGAAATCACAGACATTATTTATGTAGCATGTTTGGATGGGTATAAGCAGTTACAAAGGAAAAGAATGGATTTTGAATTTTGGAAATAATTTATATCTGCTTCTGCTCATTAAGTCCTCTCATATTTTCAGTTTTTACAGTTTTCTGTTTTTGACTACACATTTCGCCAATATTGGGTGTCCTTTGTGTATTTTAACAGATGTTTTTGTTTCATTTTCTGATGTTGTACTGGACTTTTATGTGGAAGCCATCATTCAGATTTGCATTTACCAGTTTGTACTTGTTTCAGTTTACATAGTTGGCTGTATGTGCTGTGGTGTAAGGAATGCCATTCCAGGTATGTCAGGTTGTAGAAGAGTACAATGAGCATTTTTGAAATCAATTCCCTCTTGGAAGAAACAAAATACAATCAATAATTTCCAAGGACACTGATGTTTTCTGCAAGTTGAATACTTGTCAGTAATTTTCATTGCTCACTCAATGATCTCCCTATTACTTCTTGCTGTCTTTGTAGAGATTATGAAGCTCAAGAAATATCCTGGAATATTTTGGGAAACTAATAGCAATGACATTATCCTTAGTGTCTCTTCAGTTAACTTGGTTCTCATCATCAAAACCCTTGTGCTTTTAGTTCCAACAAAATACACTCTCCTCATTCCTTTTCGAATGCTCAGCTTTGAACCTTTGAAACATTCCTCCCTTTTGGTGTAATTTATGTTCAAATTTAGTATTATGCCCCCATTAAACTGTGCTTATCATGCTTCCACAGCACATTCTGACTCCTCTTCTCCTGAGCAAAGATATTGCCATTGCATTACGTGAAAATAGTTGGGCCCTAGTTCTCCTCCTCTCCCCTCTTACCATCACAGATGAGCCTGTTTTTTCTTGAATCTTGGTCCGAACCCCCAGGATCTGAATTATCTCTGGTTACCCTGGGACCCATGACCATATTTTTCTCTCATGCCACCTTTCTGTGGCATCAGGTTGTATCTGCAGCACAGACAGGATGTCAGGTATGCCAAGCATTGAAACCCATGATGCTCAAAGTCCAATTACAGCCCTTGGGGAATCAGCATTTTCCACCCCAATCTTGAAACTCTCACCATTCAATTCCAACATACTGGATGCCAGCCACATCCACTTTGAATATTGGAGCTCTGACCTGTTTTTCTCCCATCTCACTGTATAAAAGATACCAAGCAAGCCATTCCTCTGAGAAGGGTCAAAACCAATAAAGAAGGATTTGAAAGGAAGTGTATGAGTGTTCAATAGATATGATTTTCTTCATCTAATCTCACTATAATGAAGCCTCAAAGGAATTGAAGCAAACATATCTATTGGAAGCTTGAAATTTACATGAGGATATATATCTATATATATTCTACAAGCAAATATTTTGCATAGGATCACAAACCCGGTGAAAAATAAATCCTTCCTTTGCCTTTTATATCTACACATATTGTCAGGCAAAGTACTTAGGCTTTCTCTATTTTAGAAAACCTCACATTGCCCGAGAGAAATGCTTTCATCAACCTCCCCCACACCTGAGTTTTGATGAGAGATCCAACACAACCACATGGCTGCTAATTTTGCCAAGATATATTCTGCTTCAAATTTTTCAAAGGAAATGACAAGGAGGAATAAGAAAAGTGGGAAAGAATGATTAGATTGTGATGTAGTGGCTTGGGGTTCAGGTATGAATGATCTCAAAAATCTCCTTTTTTATTAACAACCTGATCATATAAGGTTTCCCACATAGGCCTGCCTCTGCTCCTACCATAGGCCACAATGGATCACTAGGATAATTTTCTGCTCCCTGTTCAACCACAACCTCTTTCCTGCTTAAAGAGGCAGGGAAAAGGGGCTGGGGTTGTGGCTCAGTGGTAAAGCACTTGCCTACCATGTGTAGAGGCACAGGGTTCAATTCTCAGCACCACATATAAACAAAATAAAGGTACATCAACAACTAAAAATATATTAAAAAAAAAAAAAAGAGGCAGGGAAAAATCTTTCCTCAAGATACACTGTTGGACTGTGAGTCCTGATTTGTATCAAAAGTTGCTTGCCAAATTTTTTTTGCAAAAGTGAAATAAAAAATGTTAGTATTTGTTTGGATTAGATATGAGGTGGTTTTCCTGAAAAGCATTTCTCAGAGTCAGACTGGAAGTGGATCCAGTCACCTACCCTAAAGTGTCTCTTCAAAAAATGCCAAACTAGCAGTATCTCAACATTTTGTCCTCTGTGAACTCAAGTGAATACAGACAGTTAGATAAGTAAGAGTTTGAAGGAAAAGTTCATTCCGATGAGTTTTCAGCATGAAGTGATAGTTGCGGCCAGCATTGCCTTCTCAGTGACCTGGATTTCATAAAATTAGGAACTACTGGTGATTAGAAAACTCTCAAGAATGGATATGTGCTCATTCTCAGGAATATGCTCATGCAGGTATTTACTCAGCAAGTTCTTGAAGAACAAATTTCTCACCAGGGTTCTATAGCATGAATCTCAATATGTGAACTATAGTAGTCCTTGCACAGCAGCTGTCTTCTTGATACTCTCCCAGACTCTTGGCAATTTAAGTGGAGTATTACAACTTGGAGTTTTCCAAGTCAATCTGAATGTCAACTGGAATACTGAGAGGTGAAGAAAAAAGACAAAGGTCCTTGGCCCTGCATTCCCTTAATCTTCTACACTTGTCATTTAGAAGATACTATTTTTTAAAAAGTGAAAGAATTGTGGCTGAAGACATACCTTTCCTCCTGCTGCTATCATTCAGGAGGCCAAAAATGTCTTTAAAACTCTTTTTCTCTCTATGACTGGAAGTCTGGTAAAATTAATAATGAAGAATTTTAAAGATTGTGCTCAGGTTGATGGTTTTAAATAAGAGATGATGTGTAGAATTGGGTGAAGGATATGGTGTTCTACTATTAACCATGATTCTGGGAATTATTTGACTGTGCTTTGTAAAAGAAGAAATGACATAAAAACCCTATTTGAAAGAGATCACATTGAAAGAATGAAATCCGAGACATTACTTATGTGGTATGTATGGATGGGTATATGCAATTACAAAGGAAAAGAATGGATTTTGAATTTTGGAAATAATCTAGGATCTGCTTTCCCTGCTCAGCAATCCTATCACATCTCTATTTCTTATCATTTTCTCTTTTTGAATTTCAGCTTTCACCTATATCTCTTCTTATTGTATTTTAACTGAGATGTGTTTGTTTCATTTTCTGATGTTGTGACGTACTCTTTCTTTTGAGAGTCATCATTCAGTGATGCATTTATAAATTTGTACTTGTTTAAGATTACAAACTTGGGTGTAGGTGCTATGGTATAAGGAATGCCATTTCACATATGTCAGGTGACAGAAGTGAAAACCATCATTTTTCTAATAAGCGCCCCCTTGGAAGAAACCATATAGGGCCAACAATTTCCAAGGGCACCAATGACATTTGCAAGCCGAATACATGTCATTAATTTTCATTTCTCACACAAGATCTCCCTATTACTTCTTGCCATATTTGTAGAGTTTAAGAAACTAAAGAAAACTCCTGGAATTTTTGGGAAACTATTAACAATGATATATAGTTTTTTCTTTCTGTTCAGCTAACTTGGTTCTCTCTCCAAACACTTCTGATTTAATGGCATCAAAATGTCCTCTCCACATTCCTTTTCAAATACTCAGTTTTGAAATTTTGAAAAATTCCTTTCTTTTAGTGTAATGCATGTTTAATTGTGGTATATTGCCCTGTTAAACTATGCTCATCATTCCATTCTCTGACACTTGTTTTATCCAAGAGTTTCACTTATTTGTAGTATGATGTTGCCAATGCCTGTGAGACTGCCCTGCAGTATGCATCCTCCAGGGACTGGTAAAATGACCCTTAGCATTGTCCCAGCAGGACTTTGCCAAACAGGCAGTAGTCAAGTCAAGTGAGTTAACTCTTAGGTACAGCAAGATTGTCTAGATTCTTCTGTATTTAAAGATTATTTAAGCGTTCTTGGGAACTCATACAAAGATAATTTCTGTGGGGAACCATGTTGTAAGGCAGCAGCAAAGTAGGTGGGGACTGGAATGTGGAGGGAGTACAGAATATCTTTCCTCATGTGTTAGCCCCTTCCAGGCATTCATTGCACTTGGTGAGTGATAGACTGTTTTCTTCTCATCAGGAATCAGAGCAGATACCCACTTCCACAAACAAGTCAAACTTCCCAGATTCCAGCTGTCTCCTCTTTTGGCAATCTAGGAAAAGAGTGGCATATCACCAGAGTTGCTGTGGTGTTTCCCAATTCAGTCATCATCTAACCCAGCAATCTGCACTGCATGCACATATTTCCTGAGTTATCATTCCTTGAGGATGTTAGAGCTCTGGGCCAGTTTTCTGACTTATCAATATCCCCAGTGAACTCATACCTGTAGGGGAGAATTCAGATGATAAGGCCAACTTTGCCAGGGGCTAAACTGGGTTACCCATGTGCTTTCCAACACCCCTCAGTCCCTAGGTTGTCCACTAGATTTGTTGGGAGTTGATTACCTGCAACAGTATCAGGGTGCCCAAGCACCATGAGGCCTGGGGTGGCCAAATGAGAACAGGGCCACCTGCTTCTCCATTTACTATTGCAGGCTGTCTGACTTCAGGGGACACCCAAGTCCTGGAAGGACTTGGATATCTCAAAGGTCTGCTGGACAGCTGCCCAAACACACTGAGGCTCCTCTTCTTCTAGGCAAAGATGTTGGCATCACATTTCTTGAAAACAGCAGGCCCCCTCGCTCCCTTCCTCTCCCCTCTTACCATCACAGCTGAGCTAGAGCATGTCTGGAATCTTGGTCTGAACCAGCCAGGACCTAAAATATCTCTGGTTGCCATGGGACCCGTGATGCCATTGAGCTGTCATGCCGCCTTTCTGTGACACCAGGTGGTGTCTGCAGCACAGCCAGGATTTCAGAGAAGTCAGTCATTGAAACCCATGATGTCCAAATCCCAGAAACACACTTTGGGGCAAAATAACCTGCATTCTCCCACCAGAGCCTAAAACCTCTCAACGGTCAACCCCATCATGCACAAAGCCAGCTACTTCCACTTTGAATATTGGAGCTCTCACCTCTTTGCTCTCAGTTCACAAGAGGCCTGGTATCTAAGCAAGCATATCTCTGAAAATGTTCAAAACCAGTACAAAAGGATTTTGAAAGGAAGTGTGTGAGTGTTCATAGGATATGATTTTATGCATTTAATCTCACTGTATTGAAACTTCAGAAGAATTGCAGCAAACCTATCTATAAGAAGTTTTAAGTTTGGATGAAGATATATATTTTTATTTTCTGCCAGTAAATATTTTTCCTTGGATACAGAACCAGCAATTCATCAACCCTTTCCTTTCCCTTCCTACATTTATGAACCTGGTCTAGCTAAGTGTCTTAGGCTTTCCCTGTTTTAGGGTAATTGTCTTTGCCTAGGAGAAACAACTTTGTAAACCTCCCCAATAACTGAGTTGATAGGCTAGATCCAGCACAACGAGGGGTCTGTGAATTTTGCCAAGATATATGCTGCTTAGAATTTTTCAAAGGAAATGTCCAGAAGGAATAAGAAAAGTGAGAAAGATTGAGGAGATTTGGTTTCCTGGGCTTGGTTCAGGTTTAAATGATCTAAAATATCTTTTATATTAATGACCATATCATATAAGTTTTCCCACATTGGCCTGCCTCTTTTCCTACCTCAGGCTCCCATGGATCACTGTGATAACTTTCTACTCACTGTTCATGTACAACCTATTTTCTCCTTAAAGAGGCAGGGATAAGTCCTTCACTCATAACACACCTTTGGGTCCTATTATGTATCAAAGGTTACATGCACGATTTCTTGCAAAGGGAAAATTAAAATTTTTTAGCAAATGTTTGCCTTAGACATGGGGTGATTTTCCTGAAAAGATTTCAGAGTAGACAAGAAGTGGGATCCATGCACCTTCTTTAAAGATCCTCTTCAGATAATGCCAACACTGCTATGTCTCAACATTTTGTACTTTGTCAACTCAAGTGAATACAACACGGTTGGAAAAGTACTAGTTTGAGGGGAAGCTAATTCCAATGAGAGTTTTCAGTTGGAGTGGTGGTTGCAGTCAGTCGTGCTTCTGCAGTGACCTGGATTTCATAAAAATGTGGATTCCTCATGATTAGAAATCTCTCAGGAAAGGATAGGTTATATCAATCTCAGGAATATTCCCATGCAGTTATTTACTCGGCAAGTTCTTGAAGAACAAAGCTCTCATCAGTGTTCTATAGCATGAAACTCAAAATGTGAACTACAGTAGTTCTTGCAAAGTAGCAGTTTTCTTGATACTCTCCCAGACTCTTGGCAAATAAAATGGACTACTATACCCTGGAGTTTTTCAACTCCATCTCAATGTCATCTGGAATAAAGAGAGGGAAGACAAAAGACAAAAGACTTTGGCCCTGCATTCTCTCATTCTTATATGCCTGGTATTGGGAAGGTATTATTATTTTTTAAAAGTGAATGAACTGTGGCTGAAGACCTATCTTACCTTCTCATATAGTGGAGGTCTGGTGTCATTAAATAATAATGAAGATTTTTAAAGACTGTGCTCAGTTTAATGGATGTACTTAAGAATTGTTGTGTAGAAGTGGGTGAAGGATTTGGTGTACTAGAATTAACCATGTTTCTGGGAATTATTTGTGCTTTGTAGGTTAAGAAATGACAGAAGAACACCTATTTGAAAGAGATCACATTGAAAGAATAAAAACAGAGACATTAGTTATGTGGAATATATGGTTGAGTATAAGCAATTACAAAGGAAAAGAATAAATTTTGAATTTTGGAAATAAATTGTGATCTGCATTTTCTGCTCTGTAATTGTTGGGGGTTGTGCCATGTGGATGGCACCAGAATGGCACCTGATCACATTGGCAGTGAGGTTAATTAACATAAGCACACTCAGGTGCTTTATCACTGGCCGTATTCAGTTAAGTCCATGTGCACAACACGTGCACAGATGTTCCCAAGCACGCCTGCTCGGGCCTGCTTGTTTTAACCCTTGCCATGATAGGGCAGCTGGCTCCTCCTCGCCTGATCGCAACTGGCTTGGCCACCCCCTCTGCCTCCTGGAGGGAATATAAGCGGGAAGTAGGCAGGGGCATGACAAAAGAGCAGCAGTTAGCAGAAAGAAGCGAAGAGAAGCAACTAGCAGAAAGGAAGAAGAAAAGGCAGCAAGCAGATAGAAGCGGCTCGCAGAGAGAAGCAGCAGGTAGCGGCGGAAAGCAGATCACAGAGCGGAGCATTGAGAACACACCTCTAGATCACAGATAGACAGATCACAGTACGTGGGACGCATCACTAAGAAGCACCTCAGATAGATGCACCCTTAGTTCACAGGAAGCAGGATGCACCTATAAGAAGCAGCAGAACTAAGAAGATATAGATCTCTGAAAGTGTAGTCTCTCTCTCTTAAGCAAAGTTTCTCTTTCTCTCTTATCCAAAGCCTCTCTCTCTCTCTCTCTCCTCTCAAAGCCAGTAAGCCTCATTTCCTCTATCCTCTATAAACAAGCAAGTAAGGAAGCAGCTCAGAAATAGAAGCAGCTCAGTTTCCAGTCCACCACTGATAAATACCCGCGCAATTGTTGCCACGGGTGGTAATAAATATCCGTGGACAGCAACAAGTAATCCTGTCACATCTTCCCTTCTTATAATTTTCTCTTTTTGAATTTTATCTTTCACCAATATTGGGTCTTCATTGTGTATTTTAACAGAGATAATTTTGTTTTACTTTCTGATGTTGTTATGCACTCTTTCTTTTGAGAGTCATCATTCAGTATTGTATTTACAAATTTGTACTTGTTTAAGATTACATACTTGGGTGTAGGTGCTGTGGTGTAAGGAATGCCATTCTATGAATGTCAGGTGCCAGGAAGAAAAAAACAAAATATCTGTAATCAGTTCCCCCTTGGAAGAAATGGGATATTGCCATGAATTTCCAAGGTCACTGATGTGATCTGCAATTGAATATATGTCAGTAATTTTCATTGCTCAAAAAACTAATCTCCCTATTTCTTCTTGCCATATTCTTAGAGTTAATTAAGCTGAAGAACTATAATGGATTTTTTTGGTAAACTATTAATAATGATATTTCTTTTGTATCTCTTCATTTAACTTAGTTCTCTCTCCAAACCCCTTCTGCTTTTAGTGCCATCAAAATATCCTCTCCTCATTCCTTTTTCAATGTTCTGCTTGGAAACTTGGAAACATTCCTCACTTTCAGTGTAATGCATATTCAAATGAGGTATTATGCATGATTAAACTGTGCTCATCATGCCATAATCTGGCACTTGTTTAATTAATCATTTTCACATTTTTGGAGTATGGTAGTGCCAATATCTGTGACATTATCCTTCATTCTGCATCCTCCAGGGACTGGAAAAAGGACGCTTGACATTGCCTCAGTGGGCCTTGTGCCAAACAGGCAGAAGTCAGGTCAAGTGAATGAACCCTTAGGTAAAACCAGATTGGCCAGATTCTTCTGCATTTAAAGGTAAATGAAGAAAACTTGAAAACTCATAGTAAGATAATTCCTGTGTGGAACCAGGTCACATAGCAGCACCCAAGTAGTTGAGGCCTGGAATGTGTAGTGAGCACAGAACATCTCTCCTCACTTGCTAGACCCTTCCAGGCATCCATCACATTTGGTGAGTGATACTGTTTTCTACTCATAATGGTTCAATGAGCCAAACACTTCCACAAAGAATTTAAAATTCCCAGGATCAAGTTGTCTATGGCATGGACAATGTAAAAAAGTAGAAACATCCCACCAGAGTTGGTGTGATATTCCCAATACAATAATAACCTAACATACCTGTCTGCACTGCATGCTCATTTTCAGAGCTGACATTCACCAACATTCCTCAAGGCTGTTAAAGTCCTGGGTGAGTTCTCAGATTTATCAAAATTGTGAGTGATAACATACCTGGAGGAGAGGATTTAGAGGGCAATACCTATTGTGACCAAGACTAACTGGGTGACCCACATGCTTTCCTGCACCCTTCAGTCCCTTCCCGGTTCACTAGATTGGTGTTGGCTAATAACCAGCAGCAGTATCAGGGTGCCCATGCACCATGAGATCCATTGGGGTCAAAATAGAACAGCACCACTTAGCCTGTCTGGAGGGTATTGTAGCCTCTCTGGATTCAGGGGAAGCACTTGTCCTGGAGGGAGTTGGATCTCTCAAAGACCCTTGGTACCACTGCCCCAAAACACTCAGGGTCCTCTTCTCCTGGGTGAAGATGCTGGCATTGAGTTTGTTGAAAACAGCAGGCCCTCACTCCTTCCACTACCCTCTTACCATCACAGCTGAGCTGGAGCTTGTCTGAAATCTTGGTCTGAACCAACCAGGACCTCAAGTATCTCTTTTTACCATGGGAACCATGATGCCATTGTGCTGTCATTACACCATTCTGTGACATCAGGTGGTGTCTGCAGCACTGTCAGCATTTCAGGGACTTCACTCAATGAAACTCATAGTGCCCAATACCCAGAAACACCCCTTATGGAGCAAAAGAACCTGCATTCACCAACCAGAGCCTGGAACCTCTCGCCCTTCAAAACCAACATGCCTGAAGTCTTCTGCTTCCACTCTGAATATTGGTGCTTTTGCCACTTTTTTTTATATTTGCCTTATAATATTCTTCTTCTATACATCAATTTACTTTGGTAATTTGTTATGTTTAATTAGTTTCTTTACTTGTGACCAGTAGTAAGTGATCTTAATATGAACAACAAAACAATCTCAAACCACATGACTAAAATCAGGTCTTTCTATACATTATTGATATCACTGAAAATGATAATAAGAAAAAATGGATTAGAAGAAAAATTGTAAACCTAAAATAAAAATCTTCAGTCAATTAAGAGTAACTATAATCAGGCAGTTCACTTCAAGAAGAAACAACAGTAAGTAAAATATAAATGGGATGTATTTTTAACATTGTGAAATGCTTCAATTAAAACAACATATTCTCAGTATAATCAATGAAACAATGTAAAGATGCACAAATAAGTCAGTAATCATGCTTTTGCTCTTATTTTTTTCACTATAACTACTAATGTATTGTATATTTGAAAAATAGTAAGAAAATTGATTGCAAAATGTTCTTATGACAAAAAATGTAACTACGTATTGTAATGTATACATATAATTATCTACACATGTCATCCCACATTGTACATAAATTACAAAGCATCAAATTGTGCACAGTAAACACAACTTCATCTTTCAATGTAAAAATAATTTTTCAAAATGGAAAAATTATCTGTATGTTTATTACATGTTAAAATAACATCTTGAGTGTATTTGGTTAAGTAAAACACATGATAAAAATTATTTAAGGGGCTAGGGATGTAGCTAAGTGTAGAGTGCTTCCCTAGCATATGCAAGGACCTGGGTTCAATACCTAGCACTGAAAAAATACTTTACCTATTTCTTTTTAATTTTTTCACATGGCTACAAAAATTTTTTTATTGTAAACATATGGGATACATGTTGTTTCTCTGTTTGTACATGGAGTAAAGGCATCAATTTGTGTACTCATAAATTTACATAGGTTAATGTTGTTTGGTTCATTCTGTTATTTTTCCCTCCCTCCCACCACTCCCACCCCTCTTTTCCCTCTATATAGTCCTTCCTTCCTCCATTCTTGCCCCCCTCCCTAACCCTAACTCTAACCCTAACACTAACACTAACCCCTCCAACTCCCCCATTATGTGTCATCATCCACTTATCAGCGAGATAAGTGGTTTTGAGATTGGCTTTGGTTTTTGAGATTGGCTTATCTCACTTAGCATGATATTCTCCAATTTCATCCATTTGCCTGCAAATGCCATAATTTTATCATTCTTAATAGCTGAGTAACATTCCATTGTATATATATACCACACTATTGTTGCTTGTGCTCTTGATAATTGCCATTCTAATTGGGGTGAGATGGAATCTTAGGGTAGTTTTGATTTGCATTTCTCTTATTACTAGAGATGTTGAACATTTTTTCATATATCTGTTGATTGCTTGTACATCTTCTTCTGTGAAGTGTCTGTTCATTTCCTGAGCCCATTTGTTGATTGGCTTTTGTCTCTTTTTCTCTCATGTCATAAGAGGACTGGTAACCAAGCAAGGCATTTCTCTGAAAAGGGTAAGAAAAAACACAGAAGGATTTTGAAAGAAAATAAATGATTCTTCAATGGATATGATATTATGCATTTAATCTCATTATATTGAAGCTTCAGAAAAATGCAGCAAACATATGGAAACAAGTTTAAAATTTGGATGAGGATATTTTTATCTTTTTCAGTCAGCAAATATTTTTCCTGGGAGCATAGACTGGTGAACCATCAACAATTCCCTGTCCCTTACTATAATTACAGAACTTCTCTAGATAATTGGCTTAGGGTTTCCATGTTTTAGGGAAACTGGTTTGCTCAGGAGAAAAAACTTCCACAACCTCCCTCATAACTGAGTTGATAGGGTTAATTAAATATTTGTGAACAATTATTTGGCTTAGACATGGGGTGGTTTACCTGAAAAGCATTTCACAGAGCCAGACTGGAGGTGAATACATTTCCCTACTTTAAAGATCCTCATTAGAAAATGTCCAAACCTGCAGTGTCTCAACATTTTGTTCTCTGTCAACTCAAGTGAATACAACATGGTAGGAAATGTACCAGTTTGAAGGGCAAACTCATTCCAGTGAGACTTTTCAGCATGCAGCATGGGTTGCAGTCAGCAGTGCTGCCCCAGTGATCTGGATTCCATAAAAATAGTTATTCCTCATGATTACAAAACTCAGGAAATTATACTTTATATGATTGTCAGGAATGCATTCATGTGTGTATTTAGTCAGTTATTGAAGAAGAAAATTCTCACCAGGTTTCAATAGCATGAAAAACAAATTATCAACTGCAGTACACCATGCAAAGCATAGGTCTTCCTGATACTCTCCCCAAATCTTGGAAAATGAAATGGACTACTACACCCTGGAGTTTTCCAAATCAATCTCAATGACAATTGTATTACTGTGAGTTAAGCAAAAGGCAAAAACCTGGGACCTGCATTCTCTCATTCTTTTTTTTTTTTATTATAAACAAATGGGATACATGATGTTTCTCGTTTGTACATGGAGTAAGGTATACCATTTGTGTAATCATAAATTCACATAGGGTAATGTTGTTTGATTCATTCTGTTATTTTTTTCCCTTCCCCCCCACCCCTCCCACCCCTCTTTTCCCTCTATACAGTCCTTCCTTCCTCCATTCTTGCCCCCCTCCCTAACCCTAACTCTAACCCTAACACTAACCCCTCCTACCCCCCATTATGTGTCATCATCCACTTATTAGCGATATCATTCGTCCATGGGTTTTTTGAGATTGCCTTATCTCACTGAGCATGATATTTTCCAGTTTCATCCATTTGCCTGCAAATGCCATAATTTTATTATTCTTTATGACTGAGTAATATTCCATTGTATATATATATATACCACATTTTCTTTATTCATTCATCAATTGAAGGACATCTAGGTTGGTTCCACAATCTGGCTATTGTGAACTGAGCAGCTATGAACATTGATGTGGCTGTATCTCTGTAATATGCTGATTTTAAGTCCTTTGGGTATAGGCCAAGGAGTGGGATAGCTGGGTCAAATGGTGGTTCCATTCCAAGTTTTCTAAGGAATCTCCACACTGCTTTCCAGAGTCGCTGCACTAATTTGCAGCCCCACCAGCAATGTAAGAGTGTACCTTTCTCCCCACATCCTCGCCAACACCTGTTGTTGCTTGTATTCTTGATAATCGCCATTCTAATTGGGGTGAGATGGAATCTTAGGGTGGTTTTGATTTGCATTTCTCTTATTACTAGAGATGTTGAACATTTTTCCATATGTTGTTGATTGCTTGTAGATCTTCTTCTGTGAAGTGTCCATTCATTTCTTTAGCCCATTTGTCAATTGGATTATTTACATTCGTGGTGTTGAGTTTTTTGAGTTCTTTATAGATTCTGGAGATTAGCACTCTATCTGAAGTATGATTGGCAAAGATTTTCTCCCACTCTGTAGGCTCTTTCTTCACATTGCTGATAGTTTCCTTTGCTGAGAGAAAGCTTTTTAGTTTGAATATATCCCAGTTATTGATTCTTGCTTTTATTTCTTGAGCTATGGGAGTCCTGTTGAGAAAGTCTGGTCCTAAGCCGACATGTTGAAGCTCTGGACCTACTTTTTCTTCTATAAGATGCAAGGTCTCTGGTCTGATTCCGAGATCCTTAATCCATTTTGAGTTTAGTTTCGTGCATGGTGAAAGGTATGGGTTTAGTTTCATTCTGTTGCATATGGATTTCCAATTCTCCCAGCACCATTTGTTGAAGAGGCTATCTTTTCTCCATTGCATATTTTTGGCCCCTTTGTCTAGTATGAGAAAATTGTATTTATTTGGGTTTGTGTCCGTGTCCTCTATTCTGTACCATTGATCCACCTTTCTATTTTGGTACCAATACCATGCCGTTTTTGTTACTATTGCTTTGTAGTAGAGTTGAAGATCTGGTATTGCGATACCCCCTGCTTCACTCTTTCTGCCAAGGATTGCTTTAGCTATTCTGGGTTTTTTATTCTTCCAGATGAATTCATAATTGCTTGCTCTATTTCTGTAAGGTACATCATTGGGATTTTAGTTGGAATTGCATTGAATCTGTATAGCACTTTTGGTAGTATGGCCATTTTGACAATATTAATTCTGCCTATCCAAGAACATGGGAGATCTTTCCATCTTCTAAGGTTCTCTTTAATTTCTTTCTTTAGTGTTCTGTAGTTCTCATGGTAGAGGTCCTTCACCTCTTTTGTGAGATTGATTCCCAAGTATTTTATTTTTTTCGAAGCTAATGTGAATGGGGTAGTTTTCCTGATTTCTCTTTCTGAAGATTCATCGCTTATGTATAAAAATGCCTTAGATTTATGTGCATTGATCTTATATCCCGCTACTTTACTGAATTCACTTATGAGATCTAAAAGTTTTCTGGTGGAATTTCCTGGTTGCTCTAAGTATACAATCATATCATCAGCAAATAGGGATAGTTTGAGTTCTTCTTTTCCTATTCGTATCCCTTTAATTTCTTTGGTCTGTCTAATTGCTCTGACTAGAGTTTCAAGGATGATATTGAATAGAAGTGGTGAAAGAGAGCATCCCTGTCTTGTTCCAGTTTTTAGAGGGAATGCTTTCAGTTTTTCACCATTTACAATGATATTAGCCATGGGCTTAGCGTAGATGGCCTTTACAATGTTAAGGAATGTTCCCACTATCCCTATTTTTTCTAGTGTTTTGAGCATGAAGGGGTGCTGTATTTTATCAAATGCTTTTTCTGCATCTATCAAAATAATCATGTGATTCTTGACTTTAAGTCTATTGATATGGTGAATGACATTTATTGATTTCCTGATGTTGAACCAACCTTGCATCTCTGGGATGAAACCCACTTGATCATGATGCACTATCTTTTTAATATGTTTTTGTATGCGATTTGCTAAAATTTTGTTGAGAATGTTTGCGTCGATGTTCATTAAGGATATTGGTCTGAAATTTTCTTTCCTCGATGTGTCTCTGTCTGGTTTAGGTATCAGGGTATTATTGGCTTCATAGAATGAGTTTGGGAGGGTTCCCTCCCCTTCTATTTTATGGAATACTTTGAGAAGTATTGGAATGAGCTCTTCTTTAAAGGTTTTGTAGAACTCGGCTGAGAACCCATCTGGTCCTGGACTTTTCTTTGTTGGTAGGCTATTGATGACTTCTTCTATTTCATTACTTGAAATTGGTCTATTTAAATTGTGTATGTCCTCCTCGTTCAGTTTAGGCAATTCATATGTCTCTAGAAACCTGTTGATGGCTTCGAAATTTTCTATTTTGTTGGAGTATAGATTTTCAAAATAGCTTCTAATTATGTTTTGTATTTCAGTCGTGTCTGTTGTGATATTTCCTTGTTCATTCCGAATTTTAGTGATTTGGGTTTTCTCTCATCTTCTCTTTGTTAGTGTGGCTAAAGGTTTATCAATTTTGTTTATTTATTCAAAGAACCAACTATTTATTTTGTCAATTTTTTGTATTGTTCCTTTGTTTCAATTTCGTTGATTTCAGCTCTGAGTTTAACTATTTCCTGTTTTCTACTACTTTTGGTGTTGGTCTGTTCTTCTTTTTCTAGGGCTTTGAGCTGTAGTGTTAGGTCATTTATTTTTTGAGTTTTACTTCTTTTATTAAATGCGCTCCATGAAATAAATCTTCCTCTAAGTACCGCTTTCATAGTGTCCCAGAGATTTTGATATGTTGTTTCTTTGTTCTCGTTTACCTCTAAGAATTTTTTAATTTCCTTCCTAATATCTTCTGTTATCCATTCATCATATAGTAGCATATTGTTTAATCTCCAGGTGTTGGAGTAGTTTCTGTTTTTTACTCTTTCATTAATTTGTAACTTCAATCCATTATGATCTGATAGAATACAAGGTAGTATCTCTATCTTCTTGTATTTGCTGACATTAGCTTTGTGGCATAATATATGGTCTATTTTAGAGAAGGATTCATGTGCTGCTGAGAAGAAAGTGTATTCGCTCTTGGTTGGATGGTATATTCTATAAATGTCTGTTAAGTCTAAATTATTGATTGTGTTATTAAGATCTATGGTTTCTTTGTTCAATTTTTGTTTGGAAGATCTGTCCAGTGGTGAGAGAGGCGTGTTAAAATCACCTAGTATTATTGTGTTATGGTCTATTTGGTTTCTAAAATTGAGAAGGATTTGTTTAACATATATGGATGAGCCACTGTTTGGGGCATAGATGTTTATGATTGTTATATCTTGCTGATTTATGCTTCCCTTAAGCAGTATGAAATGTCCTTATTTATCCCTTCTGACGAACTTTGGCTTGAAGTCCACATTATCTGAAATGAGGATGGATACTCCAGCTTTTTTGCTGAGTCCATGTGCATGGTATGTTTTTCCCCATCCTTTCACCTTTAGTCTATGGGTATCTCTTTCTATGAGGTGAGTCTCTTGCAGGCAAAATATTGTTGGATCTTTCTTTTTAATCCAATCTTCCAGTCTATGTCTTTTGATTGATGAATTCAGGCCATTAACATTCAGGGTTATTATTGAGATATGATTTGTTTTCCCGGTCATTTGGTTCATATTTAAAATTTTATTTATTTATTTATTTATTTATTTATTTTTTGACACATCTTGGTTCCTCCTTTATTTGACAGTTCCTTTAGGGTAATTCCTCCCTTTGCTGATATGCTTCTTTGTTTTTTATCTCTTCCTCATGAAATATTTTGCTGAGAATGTTCTGTAATGCTGGCTTTCTTTTGATAAATTCTTTTAGTTTTTGTTTATCATGGAATGATTTTATTTCATCGTGAAATTTGAAGGTAAGTTTTGCTGGGTATAAGATTCTTGGTTGGCATCCATTTTCTTTCAGAGCTTGAAAAATGTTGTTCCAGGCCCTTCTAGCTTTTAGGTTCTGGATTGAAAAATCTACTGATATCCGTATTGGTTTCCCCCTGAATGTAATTTGGTTCTTTTCTGTCACAGTCTTTAATATTCTATCTTTATTTTGTATGTTAGGTATTTTCATAATAATGTGCCTTGGTGTGGGTCTGTTGTAATTTTGTGTATTTGGAGTCCTCTAAGCCTCTTGGACTTGATTTTCCATTTCATTCTTCAGCTTTGGGAAATTTTCTGATATTATTTCATTGAATAGATTATTCATTCCTTTAGTTTGTTTCTCTAAGCCTTCCTCAATCCAAATAATTCTCAAATTTGGCCTTTTCATGATATCCCACAGTTCTTGCAGATTCTGTTCATGATTTCTTACCATCTTCTCTGTTTGTTCAACTTTGCTTTCGAGGTTAAATATTTTGTCTTCAATATCTGAAGTTCTGTCTTCCAGCTGTTCTATCCTATTGATTATCCTTTCTATGGAGTTCTTAATTTGGTTTATTGTTTCCTTCATTTCAAGGATTTCCGTTTGGTTTTTTTTCAATATCTCTAACTCTTTATTGAAATGATCTTTTGCTTCCTGAATTTGCTCTGTTAACTGTCGATTGGTGCGATCATTCAATGCCTGCCTTTGCTCTTTCATCTCATGGTTTGCTTCCCTAATCATTTTAATTACATACATTCTGAACTCCCTTTCTGTCATTTCTTCTGCCATGCTGTCTTTGGATTTTATTGATGTAACATCTAGATCTGTTTGGGGCATTTTCTTCCCTTGTTTTCTCATATTGTTCAGGAATCAGTGGGTCATTAAGATATTGCAGATTTCCTCTATCGACTTATAATGTCCCTGAAGATTGCTAGTATATCCCCTCTTATCCTTCAGTAGCCTGAAGTCTTGGAGGAAGTTGATAATGCGCAGCTCCACGAAGAAGCTGCCTCTCTAGGGGTGGTGACTCTCAGGTGGCGTATATTCCCTGCTAGTGGGCAGAGGTGCCTCCTCTTGTTGACCAATGGTCATCCAACGGGGAACTAGGCTGCGGGCTGAGGTAAGTCCTGTTTGTGCCTGTGTCTCTGGTTTTACCGTCCTTGTGGGAAAACCTCACCCGGCAGGGAAGACTCACTCGGTGGGGACGTCTCGCTGGTCAGTTGCCCTCCTAGAGGTTCCCCTCAATCTACAACTACCACCTGGTCTGGGCTGTCTTCCTCTGCAACGTTCCCAGGGGCCCGGACCTACCTCCTAGGCCTGGGAGCCTCACCCTTCGCAGGCGAGTCTCCTTAGGTTGCTTCTCACAGAGAATCTGCCTGCAGTCCTGGAAACTTCGCTCCGCCCCTAGGCGTGTCTCTGTGCGGTTCTTCCAGCAAGAAGCCACCTAGCTCCTGAGACCCTGCTCTGCACCTAATTGCCTGGCTATGCGGCCCCTCCTCTGAGTCGCCACCTGGAGTCCCGTACAATAGCTCTGAGACCCAGAGACCCGCCACACACCTCCTCCTCCGGACAGCGGCCAGGTTTCCGACACAGTCACTAGGAGCCCAAGCAATTCACTTCGAGTCTCCTCCTCCCGCCAATCTCCCGTAGCCCTAGGCAGTCACTCCAAGTCCAAGTGACCTGCCCTGTTCCTCCTCCTCCTCCTCGGGGTAGCCCCCAGGTGTTCAGGGGTGGTGGCTCCGAGACCAAGTGACCCACCACGCTCCTCCTCCAGGCAGGCCACCGGTGTTCAGGAGCGGTCGCTTTTAGTCCAATCAACTCACCACTCGCCTCCTCCTCTGGCAACCGCCTGTGGCTCTGATGCAGTCACTCCTAGACCAAGTGACCCGCCGCACTTATCCTCTTCCTCCGGGCAACCCCCAGTGTTCAGGAGCTGTCGTTCTCAGTTCAAACAGCTCACCACGCAGCTCCTCCTCTGGCAACCGCCTGTGGCTCTGATGCAGTCACTCCTAGGTCAAGCGACCCGCCGCACTTCTCCTCTTCCTCTGGGCAACCCCCCGGTGTTCAGGAGCGGTCATTCTGAGTTCAAACAGCTTGCCACGCAGCTCCTCCTCTGGCAACCGCCTGTAGCTCTGATGCAGTCATTCTGAGACCAAGTGACCTGCCGTGCTCCTCCTCCAGGCAGGCCACCAGTGTTCTGGAGCGGTTGTTCTGAGTTCAAACAGCTCGCCACGCAGCTCCTCCTCTGGCAACCGCCTGTGGCTCTGATGCAGTCCCTCCTAGACCAAGCGACCCGCCATGCTTCTCCTCTTCCTCCGGGCAACCCCCGGTGTTCAGAAGCGGTCGTTCTGGGTCTAAACAGCTCGCCACGCAGCTCCTCCTCAGGCAGTCGCCTGGAGCCCCAGTGATTGCTCCGAGTCCAAGCGCTGTGCTGAGCCGCCTCCTCTACGATGATCCCAGTTGTCCATGTTCACCGCTCCAGTGGGGGGAGGGGCATCTCGCCGGGCAACTCTACTTCACAAAGTTCCCTGCGTTCCGAGGCTACCGCCCCCATCCGGGACACCTCCCCAATGGGAGAGACTCACCCAGCGGCTTTGAGTTGGTCCCAAGTCTCTCACTATCTCCTCATTTGAATCTTGTGT
Source organism: Sciurus carolinensis (assembly GCF_902686445.1). Classification (NCBI taxonomy): domain Eukaryota; kingdom Metazoa; phylum Chordata; class Mammalia; order Rodentia; family Sciuridae; genus Sciurus; species Sciurus carolinensis. The sequence goes on along the minus strand of NC_062227.1, from coordinate 16,784,007 downwards.
CCTGGAGCAATGTGAAATGCAGCCGCCCCCTAGTCCGCCATCTTGAAACTCCCCCTCTCTCATTCTTATATGCTTGGCACTGGTAAGATACTATTACTTTTAAAATGTGAATGAATTGTGGCTGAAGACATATATTACCTTTTGCTGATATCATTCAGGAAGCCAGGATGTCTTTCCAACCTTTAATTCCTGTATCATTGGTGTTCTGGTATCATTAATAATGAAGCATTTTAAAGACTGTGCTAAGTTTGATGGATGTACATAAGAGATATTGCATAGAGTTGGGTGAAGTGTGTGTTGTGCTTATCATGATTCTGGGAATTATTTCTGCTTTGAAGGTTAGGACATGATGGAAGAATCCCTTTTTGAAAGAGATCACATTGAAAGAATGAAAGCAGAAACATTAGTTATGTGGCAGGTTTGGATGGGTTATAAACATTTACAAAGAAAAAGAATGGATTTTGAATTTTCAAAATAATTTAGATCCGCTTCTACTGCTCAGTAAGTCCTATCACATTTTCAGTTTTTACAATTTTTTTGTTTTTGAATTTCAGCTTTCAACAATATTGGGTGGTATTTTTGCATATAATGGAGATGTTTTTGTTTAATTTTCTGATGTTGTGCTGCACTTTTATGTCAAGAGCCATCATTCAGACTTGCATTTACAAATTTGTACTTGTGTCAATTTACATACTTGGCTGTATGACCTGTGGTGTAAGGAATGCCAATCCAGGTATGTCAGGTGTCAGAAATGTAAAAACACCATGTTTATAATCAGTTCCCCTTTGGAAGAGAATAAGGTCAAGAATTTCCAAGGATACTGATGTTTTCTGCAAGTTGAATACTTGTCACTGACTTTCAATGATCACCCTATAAACTCCCTCTTACTTCTTGCTGCAGTTGTAGTGATTGTGAAGCTGAAGAAATGTCCTGAAATTTTTTGGGAAACTATTAACAATGATATTACTCTTAGTGTCTCTTCAGTTAACTTGGTTCTCATCTCCAAAACCCTTCTGCTTTTAGTGCCACCAAAATATACTCTCCTCATTAGTTTCTGAATGCTTAGCTTTGAACATTTGAAACATTTCTCTCTTTCAGTGTTATGTATGTTCAAATTTGGTATTATACCCTGTTAAACTATGCTCATCACACTGTCATCTGGCATTTGTTTCATCCAGCAGTTTCACTTTTCTGGACTATGGTGGTGGCAGTATCTGTGACACTGGTTTGCAGTATGCATTCTCTAGATTATTGTAAAAATCCATTGGCATTGTCCCAGGGGGCCTTAGGCCAAACAGGCAGTAGTCAGTTCAAGTGAATGAACACTCATGTGAAAACAGATTTGCCAGCTTCCTCAGCTTTTAAATGTAAGTGAAGGGTCCCTTGGAAAGTTTTACCAAGTTAATTTCTTCGTGGAGCCTAGTTGTAAGGCATCAGTAAGCAGTTGATGCCTGGAAAGTGGAGTGAGTACAGAACATATTTCTATCCTTGCTAGCCCATTTCAGATATTCATCAAACTCTGTGAATTTTTGACTCTGTCCTCTCCTCACTAGGGATCAGAGAAGCTATCAATTTCCACTTAGAAGTCAAACTTCACAAGTGCCAGCTGTCTCCTGTGTGGGGATTCTAGGAAAGGAGGGGCATACCACCAGAGTTGCTGTGATGTTTCCCAATTCAATCCTAACCTAATCTGCTGATTTGCACAACATTCTCTCCTCCCCTGAACTGTCAGCAGCCATCATTCCTTGAGGCTGTTAGAGTGCTCGGCCAGTTTCCTGACACATCAGAATCCCAGGTGGGCCCAGACCTGGAGGAGCAGGTTCAGAGGTCAATGCTGATTGTGATCTGGGCTAATCTTGCTGATCCAGGAGCTTTTAGGCACCACTCAGTACCTCCCTGTTCCACTAGATTTGGTAGAGCCTATTGCCTGCAGCAGTATCAGGGTGTCCAAGCACCATGAGACCCTGTGTGGCCAAATGAGAACAGTGACAGTTAGCATTTCTGGACAGTACTGCAAGCCATTAGGATTCAGAGGAAGCCCTTGTCCTGGAAGGACCTAAATCTCTCAAAACCATGGTCCTCCTGTCCGAACACACTCTGGTTCATCTTTTCCTGGGCAAAGATGTTGCTATGGCATTATTTGAAGACAGCAGGGTCCATGTTCCCTTACTCTCCCCTCTTATCATCACAAATGAGCTGGTGCTTTTCTTGAATATCGGTCTGAACTGTCCAGGACCTAATGTATCTCTGCTTGCCATGGGAACCATGGCAACATTTTGCTGTCATGTCACCTTTCTAGGACATCAGGTGGTAACTGCATTGCAACCAGGATGTCAGGGACACCACACATTGAAACCCATGATGCCCAAGGCCCAGATACACCAATTGGGGAGTAACATAATCTGCATTCCCCCACCACAGCCTTGAAACTCTGACCCTTCAATCCCAACATGCCCAATGACAGGCACTTCCAATTTAACTATTTCAGCTCTCACCTCTATTATTTTTTCTGCCAGCAAGTATTTTTCCTTGGATCACAGACCCAGTGAATGATAAACCCTTCCTTCTCCATTTATATTTACAGATATAGTCTGGGTAAATGGCTTAGGCTTTCCCTGTTTTAGGGAAACTGGCATTGCCTCCCCCCCAAAAAAATACCTTCCTCAACTCCCCCATACCTGAGTTCAGATTAAAGATCCAGTGCATCCATGGGGGGTAGAATTTTTCAAAGGAAATTACCATAAGGAATAAGAAAATTGAAAAAGGATTGAGGAGATTGTGGTTGTAGTGGCTTGGGGTTCAGGTGTGAATGATCTCAAAAATATCCCTTTATATTAATGACATGATCATAGAAGTTTTCCCATATAGGCCTGACTCCCCTCCTTACCTAGGCCACAATGGATCTCTGGGACAATATTCTGCTTCTTGCTCAGCTAAAACCTTTTTCCTCCTTAAAGAGGCAGAGACAAAGCTCTCACTCATGATGCACAATTGGACTGTGGGTCTTGATATGCAACAAAGGTTACTTGCAGTATTTTTTGCAAAAGTGAAATGAAAAATTTATTAGACTTTGTTTGGCTTAGCCTTGGGGTAGTTTTCCAGAGAAGCATTTCAGAGTCAGACAGGAAGTAGACTCAGTGACTTACATTAAAATGACTCTTCAGAAAATACCAAATTTGCAGAGTCTCAACATTTTTTCCTCTGTCAAATCAAGTGAATACATCATGGTTTGAAATGTATGAGTTTGAAGAGGAAGCTCATTCCAATGACATTTTTCAGCATGGGGCAGCGGTTGCAGTCAGCAGTGCTTCAATAGTGACCTGAATTTCTCAAGAATAGGTATTTCAGGTGATCAGACAACTCTCAGGAATGGATATGTTATATCATCCTAATGAATATTCTGATGCCAGAATTTACTCAGCAAGTTCTTGAAAAAGAAAATTCTCACCAGCTTTTAATAGTGTAAATTTCAAAATGTCAACTGAAGTCATCCTTGTTAAGTACTGGTCTTCTGGGTATATATCCTGGCTCTCTGCAAATGAAGTAGACTTCAACACTTCAGCACTTTCCAAGTTAATGTCAGTTTGAAAACTTAGAGGTGAACACAATACACAGCCTCCCTTGGCCCTTCCTTCTCTCATTCTGATGTGATTGAGATTTGGAAAATATTATTTTTTTAAATGAATGAATTATTGATGAATACATGACTTTTCTTCTGCTGATATCATTCAGAAGGCCAAGAATGTGTTAAGAATCTGGTTTCCCTGTTTCATTGGAGGTCTGGTATGCATAGTAATGAAGCATTTTAAATATTGTGCTAAGTTTGATGGAGGCTCTTAAGAGAGGTTGTCTAAAATTGAATGTGGGATGTGGTGATCTCAACTTTACCATGGTTTTGGGAATTATTTTATTGTGCTCTGTAGGTTTAGAAATGACAGTAGAACCCCTATTTTAAATAGGACACATTAAAAGAATGAAATCAGAGACCTAAGTTATGTGACATGTATGGATGGGTATAAGCAATTACAAAGGAAAAGAATGGATTTTGAAGTTTGGATATAATTTGGGATCTGCTTTTTCTGTTCAATAATATTATCATATCTTCATTATTTATAATTTTCACTTTGAAATTCAGCTTTTGCCTATGTTGGGTCTTATTTGTGTATTTGAACAGAGATTTTTTATATCATTTTCTGATGTTGTGCTGCACTCTTTCTTTCAAGAGTCATCATTCAAGGTTGCATTTTCAAATTAGCACTTTTTAAAGATCACATACTTCAGTGTAGGTGCTGTGGTGTAAGGAATGCCATTCCATATAGGTCAGGTGCCAGTACTGAAAAGACAGCATATCTGTAATCAGCCCCCCCTTGGAAGAAACAGGATAGGTCCAAGAATTTCCAAGGGCACTTATGTCTTTTGCAAGTTGAATAATTATTAGTAAATTCCATTTATCATACAATGATGTCCCTAGTACTTCTTGTGTTAGTCTGAAGTGGAAGGAATGTCATGAAAATTATGGGAAACTATTAAAAGTGACATTATTTTCAGTGTCTCTTCTGTTAACTTGGTTCTCCTCTCTGAAACCCATCTTCTTTTACTGAAACCAAACTATTCACCCCTCATTCATTATTCAGGGCTCAGCTTTGATACTTGAAACATTCCTTTCAGTGTCATGCATGTTCTAATGTGGTATCATGCCCTGTTAAAGTGTGCTAATCATGCCATAACCTGGAACTTCTACGATCCATAATTTTCACTTTTTTTGAGTATGGTGGTGTCAATCTCTGGGACCCTGGCCTGCTGCCTGCATCGTCCAGGGACTGGTAAAAGAACCCTTTGTATTTTCCCACCCAACCTTGTGAAAAACAGACAGTACTCAAATCAAGTGAATGAACACTTTTATGAAGCCAGATTGTGTCTTCAGTTAATTTCATCAATATCTCCAAAACCCTTGTGCTTTTCGTGCCACCAAACTATGCTGTCCTCATTCCTTTTTGAATTTTCAGCTTTGAACCTTTGAAACATTCCTCTCTTTCAATGTAATGCACATTCAAACTTGGTATTATGCCCTGTTAAACTGTGCTCATCATGCCACCATGTGGCACTTGTTTCTTCCAGCATTTTCACTTCTTTGGAATATGGTGGTGGCCTGCATTGTACATCCTCTAGGGTCTGGTAGAAAGACCCTTGGCATTTTCCCTGTAGGCCTTTGCCAAACAGGCAGTACTCAGTTCAAGTGAATGAACCCTCATGTAAAATCAGATCGGCCAGATTCTTCTGCATTTAAAGGTAAGTGAAGGACCACTTGGAAACTCATACCAAGATAATTTCTGTAAGGAGCATAGTTGTAAGGCAGTAGCAAATTAGGTGGTGCCTGGAATGTGAAGTAAGCACAGAAGATCTCTTCTCCCTTGCTAGTCCATTTCAGATATTCATCACACTTGGTGAGTGATTGACTCTCTCTTCTCCTCATTAGGGATCAGAGCAGCTACCAACTTCCACCTAGGAGTCAAACTTCCCAGGTACCAGCTGCTCAATTTTGGGCATTCAATCCAACATTCTGTGAGGCTGTTAGATCCCTGGGTCAGTTTTCTGACTCATCAAAATCCCAGGTGGGCCCAGACTGAAAAATGGTTCAGAGGACATTGCTGATTGTGACCTGGGTTAAGCTGGTTGATCCACTCAGTCCCTCCCTGTACAACTATATTTAGTAGGGCTAATTGCCTGCAGCAGCAGCAGGGTGCCCAAGAGCAATGAGGCCCACCTGGGATTTTGATGAGTCAGAAAACTGACCCAGGGATCTAACAGCCTCACAGAATGTTGGATTGAATGCCCAAAATTGAGGCAGCTGGTACCTGGGAAGTTTGACTCCTAGGTGGAAGTTGGTAGCTGCTCTGATCCCTAATGAGGAGAGGAGAGAGTCAATCACTCACCAATGAGGCCCAGTGTGCATTTCTGGATGTTACTGCAGGCCATTAGGTTTCAGGGGAATCCCTATTTCTAGGAAGGACCTGAATCTCTCAAAAGCCTGCCAGCCCACTTCCCCAATCCACTCTGGCTCCTCTTCTCCTGGGTGAAGATGTTGACATCACATTATTGGAAAACAAGTCAGCCCTCATTCCCTTCCTCTCCCCTCTTTCCGTCACAGATGAGCCTGTGCTTTTCTTGAATCTTGGTCTGAATCAGGCAGAACCTGAAGAATCTCCAGTTGCCATCAGAACTTTTGCACCATTTTGCTTCATGCTACTTTTGGTATCTGCAGGATAGCCAGGAAGTCTGGGAAGCCACACATTGAAACTCACATTGCCCAAGGCCCAAATACACCACTTGGGGAGTTAGAAAACCTGCATTCCCCACCACAGCCTTGAAACTCTCGTTCTTCAATCCCAACACGCTGGATGTGAACCACTTCCAGTTTGAATATTGGAATTTTCACCTGTTTTGCTCTCATGTCACAGGAGCACTGATATCAAGCAAGGCATTTTTCTGAGAAGGTCAAAACCAATAGAGAAGGATTTTGAATGGAAGTGTAGGAGTGTTAAATGAATATGAATTTCTGTATCTAAAATCACTACAATGAAGCTTCAGAGGAATTGAAGCAAACATATCTATAGGAAACTTGAAATTTGAATGAGGATATATATTTTTTTTCTGCCAGAAAATATTTTTCATGGGATTACAAACCCGGTAAAATATAAACACTTTCATTGACTTTAATATTTACAGATATTGACTGGCAAAGTGGTTTAGGCTTTTCCTATTTTAGAAATATTGGCTTTGCCAAGAGAAATAATTTCCTCAACCTCCCCCACACCTGAGATGAGAGGAAAGCTCCAGCACATCCGCAGGGCTGTGCATTTTGCCAAGATAGCTTCTGCTTCAAATTTTTCAAAGGAAATGATGAGGAGGAAAAATAAAAGTGAGAAAGAAATGAGTAGATTGTGATTTTAGTGGCTTGGGTTCAGGTGTGAATTATCTCAAAAATCTCCTTTTATATTAACAACCTGATCATAAAAGTTTTGCCACATAGGCCTGCCTCTCCTCCTACCATAGGCCAAAAAGGATCACTGGGATTACTTTCTGTTTCATGCTCAGCTACAACCTTTTTCCTGCTTCAAGTGGCAGGGACAAACTTTTCCTCATGATATACCACTGGACTTGGGTAGTGATATGTATCAAAGGTTTCTTGCAGAATTTTCTGCAAAAGTGAAATTAAAAATTCATTAGCTATTATTTGGCATAGACATGGGGTGGTTTTCCTAAAAAGATTTCTCAGAGTTACACTGGAAGTGGATCTAGTCACCTACCTTAAAGAGCCTCTTCATGTAATGCCAAACCTGCAGTGTCTCAACATTTTGTTCTCTGTAAACTTAAGTGAATACAACACAGTTGGAAAAATACCAGTTTGATAGAAAAGCTCATTCCAATGAGAGATTTCAACATGGAGCAGTGGTTGCAGTCAGCAGTGCTGTCCCAGGGACCTGTATTTCATAAAAATAGGTATTCCTGGTGATTAGAAATCTCTCAGGAAAGGATAGGCTATATCATTCTCAGGAATATGTTCATGTGGGTATTTACTCAGCAAGTTCTTGAAGAGCAACATTCTAACCAGGGTTCTATAGCATGAAACCCAATGTCAAGTGCAGTAGTCCTTGAAAAGTAGTGATATTCTTAATACTGTCCCAAATTCTTGGCCAATTAAGCGGACTACTACACCCTGGAGTTTTCCAAGTCAATCTCAATGTCAACTGGAATACTGAGAGGTGAAGAAAAAGAACAAATTTTTTGGACCCACATTCTCCCATTCTTATATGTTTGGCATTTGGAAGATATTATTATGTTTAAAAAGTGAATGAATTGTGGCTGAGGAGATAACTTAGCTTCTGTGATATCATTTAGAAAGTCAATGATGTTTTAAAATATTTTTCCTGTATCAATTGAGGTCTGGTATCATTAATAATGAAGCATTTTAAAGACTGTGCTCAATGTGATGGATGAACATAAGAGATGTTTTGTACAACTGGATGAAGGATGTATGATGCTCATATTAACCATGATTCTGGGAATTATTTGGTTGCGCTTTGTAGGTTAAGAAATGACAGAAGAATTCCTGTTTGAAAGAAATCACATTGAAAGAATAAAATCAGAGACCTAAGTTATGTGGCATGTGTGGATGGGTATAAGCAATGACAAAGGAAAAGAATGAATTTTGAATTTTGGAAATAATTTAGGATATGCTTTTCCTGCTCAGTAATCTTATCATATATTCCTTTTTACAATTTTCTCTTTTAGAATTTCAGCTTTTGCCTATATTGGGTCTTCTTTGTTTATATTTACAGAGATGTTTTTGTTTTACTTTCTGAAGATGTGCTGCACTATTTCTTTTGAGAGTAATCATTCAGTGTTGCATTTACAAATTTCTACTTGTTTAAGCTTACATATTTGGGTGTAGATTCTGTGGTGTTTGGGTTGCCATTCCACATAGGTCAGGAGCCAGAAATGACAAACCATCATGTCTGTATTCATCTCCCCATTGGAAGAAAAAGGATAGGGCCATGAATTTCCAAGGGCACTGATGCCTTTTGCAAGTTGAATACTTGGCAGTAACTTTCATTGCTCACACAATGATCTCCCTAAAACTTCTCATTGTGCCTGTAGTTTGTGAAGCAGAAGGAATGTCCTGGAAATTTTAGTAACAATGACTTTATTTTTAGTGTCTCTTCAGTTAACTTGGTTCTCATCTCCAAACCCATCTGCTTTTACTGCCACCAAAGTATCTACTCCTCATTCTTTTTCAATGTTCTGCTTTGAATCTCTGAAACATTCCCCTCCTTCAGTGTAGTGTATGTTCAAATGGGGTATTAAACACTGTTCAACTGTGCTCATTATTCCATACTCTTGTTTCATCCATTGGTTTCTTTTTTTTTTTTTTCAATATGACAGTGCCAATATCTGTGAAACTGGCCTGCAGTCTGCTTCCTCAAAATACTGGTAAAAGGACCCTTTATATTTTCCCAATGGTACTTGAACCAAATAGGTAGTAGTCAGGTCAAGTTATTGAATTCTTATGTGAAGCCATATTGGTCAGAGTCTTCTGCATTTAAAGGTAAGTGAAGGCCCCTTTAAAACTCATACCAAGATAATTTCTGTGTGGAGCCATGTTGTAAGGCTGTAGGAAATTAGGTGGTGCCTGGAATGTGAACTGAACACAGAACATCTCTCCTCACTTGCTTGCCCCTTCCAGTTATCTATTGCACGTGGTGACTGATTGACTCTGCTTCCTTCTCATTAGGAATCAGAGCAGCCACACACTTTCAAATAGAAGTCAAATTACCCAGGTTCCAGCTGTCTCCTGTTCAGGCAATCTATGAAAGGAGCAGCATCCCACCAGAGTTGCTGTGATATTTCTCAATTAAATCATCACCTAACACACCAGAATTCACTGCATGCTCCCCATCCTTGAGCTGTCCACAACCATCATTCCTAGAGGCTGTTAGTGCACTGGTCCAGTTTCCTGACTCATCAAAATTCCAGACATTGAAAAGTGGGTTCAGAGGGCTTTGCCCATTGTGACCAGTGTTAAGCTGAGTGCTCCATGTGCTTCTGAGCACCCCTAAGTCCCTCCCTGGTTCACTAGATTTGTGATTGGATAATTGCCTGCTGTAGTATCTGGGTGCCCACAAACCATGAGTTCTGCTGCAGCCAAATGAGAAGAGCACCATCTAAGATGCCTGGAGTATACTGCAGTTTGTTAGGTTTCAGGGGGAGGCCTGTTCAAAGGCCCATGGGTCCACAGTCCAAACACATTCAGATTCCTCTTCTCCTGGGCAAAGATGTTGTAATCGCATTTCTTGACAACAGTAGGCCCCTCACTCCCTTCCTCTCCCTTCTTATCATCACAGCTGAGCCTGAGCTTGTCTGTAATCTTCTTCTGAAGTGGCCAAAACCTCATGTATCTCTGGTTGCTATGGGAACCAAGAAGTCATTGTGCTGTCATGCCAACTTTCAGAGACATCAGGTGCTATCTGCAGCCCAGTCAGAATATCAGGGATACCACTCATTGAAACCTATGATGCCCAAGGCTCAGAGACACCCCTTCAGAACAAAATACCAGCATTCCCCACAGGACCCCTGAACCTCTTGCCCTTCATACCCAACATGCATGAAGTTATCTGCTTCCTCTTAGAATATTGGAGCTCTGGACTCTTTTGCTCTCATGACACAAGAGGACTGGTAAATAAGCACGGCATTTCTCTGAAGAGGTTAAAAAATACAGAAGGATTTTGAAAAGAAGTGCATGAGTATTCAATGAATATGATTTTATGCATTTAATCTCACTGTATTGAAGCTTCAGTAGAATTGCAGCAAACATATCTATAAGAATTTGAAACTTGGAGGAGGGTGTATTTTTTTTTCTGCCAGCAAATAATTTTCTTGGGATAATAGACCTGGGGAACCTTCAACTCTTCCCTTTTCCTTACTATGTTTACAGACGTGCTCTGGCTAAGTAGTTTAGGTTTTCCCTATTTTAGGGAAACTGGCTTTTTACAGGTGAAACAACTTTCTCAACCTAAACCATAACTGAGTTGATAGGCTAGATCCAGCACATCCATGGGGCTGTGAAATTGCCAAGGTATCTGCTGCTTAGATTTTTCAAAGGAAATGTCCAGAAGAAATAAGAAGAAAGGATTGAGGAGATTGTGATTGCAATGACTTGTGTTTCAGGTGTGAATAATCTCAAATATCTCCTTTTATATTAATGTTCACATCATATAAGTTTTCCAACATAAGCTTGCTTCTCCTCCTACCCCAGTCCACCATGTATCTCTGGTTGCTATGGGAACCAAGAAGCCATTGTGCTGTCATGCACATGTCCACCATGGATCACTGGGATAACTTTCTGCTCACTGCTCAGCTACAAACTATTTTCTCCTCAAAATGCAGGGACAAATCCTTCACTCTTGATACATATTTGGTCTATGATTCCCAATATGTATTAAAAGTTAGTTGCAGGATTTTTTGCATAAGTAAAATTAAAAATTTGTTAACAAATGTTTGGATTAGATTTGGGGTGGTTTACCTGAAATGTATTTCACAGTAAGACTGGAAGTGGATCCTGTCACCTACCTTAAAGAGCCCATTCAGATAATGACAAATCTGCAATGTCTTAACATTTTGTCATCTGTCAACTGAAGTCAATACAACACGTTTGGAAAACTACCAGTTTGAAGGGGAAGTTCATACCAATGAAAGTTTTCAGCATGGAGCAGTTCTTCCCCAGGGACTTGTATTTTGTAAAAGTAGGTATTCCTGGTGATTAGAAAATTCACAAAAACGCAGAGTTTATATCATTCTCAGGAATATGCTTATGTGGGTCTTTACTCAGCAAGTTCCTGAAGAACTAAATTCTCATCAGGGTTCTATAGCATGAAAATGAAAATGTCAACTGCAGTAGTCATTGCAAATTAGCAATCTTCTTGATACTTCCCCAGACTCTTGGCAAATGAAGTGGATGACTATACCCTGGAGTTTTGAGAGTCAATATCAATGATAAGTGGAGTATCAAGAGGTGAAGACAAAAGATCAACGACCTTGGTCCTGCATTCTCTCACTCTTATACACATGGCATTGGTAAGACATTTTTATTTTTAAAGAGTAAATTATTTTTAACTGAAGACACATCTTACCTTCTGCTGATATCATTCAGGAGGTCAAGAAAGTCTTTAAAACTTTTTTCCCCTGTATCATTAGAGATTTGTTATCATTAATAATGAAGCATTTTAAAGACTGCTCCATTTGATGGATGTACTTAAGAGATGTTTAGAATTGGGTGAATTATGTGGTATATTCACATTAAACATGATTCTGGGAATTATTTGGTTGTGTTTTGTAAGTTAAGAAATGACAGAAAAACACAAATTTGAAAGAGGTCACATTGACAGAATGTAATCAGAGCAATAGATATGTGGCATGTATGGTTGGGTACAAGCAATACAAAGGAATAGAATAGATTTTGAATTTTGAAAATAATTTGGGGTCTGCTTTTTCTTCTCAGTAATCCTAACACATCTTCATTTCTTATAATTTTTCCTCCTGAATTTCAGCTTTTGTCTATATTGGGTCTTCTTTGTGTATTTTAACAGAGAGGTTTTTGTTTCATTTTCTAATATTGTTTTGGACTCTTTCTGGTTGAGAGTCATCATTCAGTGTTGAATTTACTAATTAGTATGTGTTTAAGATTGCCTACTTGGGTGTAGGTACTGTGGTGTAAGGAATGCCATCCCATGTACATCAGGTGACAGAAATAAAAAACTGGGTGATCCTCTTGCTTTCAGGCACCCCTCACTTCCTCCATGTTACACTAGTTTTGGTGGGGCCTAATTGCCTGCAGCAGTATCAGGGTGCCTAAGCGCCATGCATCAAATGAGAACAGCAACACCTAGCATGTCTGGAGGGTACTGCAGGTTGTTAGGTTTCAGGGGTAGCAATTGTCCTGGAAGGATATGGATCTCTCAAAGGCCTATTGTCCTGCTACTGCAACACACTCAGGCTTCTCTTCTCCTAAGCAAAAAATTTGGCATCAAATTTTCTGAAAACAGCAGACCCCATTCTACCTTCCTCGCAACCCTCACCATCACAGCTGAGCCAATGCATGCCTGGAATATTGGTCCGAAGTGGCCAAGACCTGAACTATCTGTGGTCACCATTGGAACTCTGACGCCATTGTGCTGTCATGCCGCCTTTCTGTGATATCAGGTGGTATCTGCAGCTCAGCCAGAAATACAGGGGTGCCACTCACTGAAACACATTATGCACAAGACCAGAAACACCTCTTGAGGAGCAAAAATACTGCAGTCTCCAACCAGAGTATGGAAACTTTCCCCCTTTAAGCCCAACATGCCAAAAGTCAGCTGCTTCCAATTTGAATATTAGAGCACTCGCCTCTTTTGATTTCATGTCACAAGAGGGCTGGTAACAAAGCAAGGTATTTCTCTGAAAAGGGTCAAAACCAATATAAGAAGATTTTGAAAGGAAGTGTATGAGTATTGAATGGATAGGATTTTATGTATTTAATCAAACTGTTTTGAAGCTCCAGAAGAATTGCAGCAAAAATATCTACAAGAAGTTTGAAATTTGGATGAGGATATATTTTCATTTTCTGCCAGAAAATATTTTTCCTGGGATCACAGACCCAGTGGACAGTCACCTCTTCCCTTTTCCTTTCTATATTTACAGACCTAGTGTAGGTAAGTGGCTTAGAATTCCCTGTATTAGGAAAGCTGGCTTTGTCTGGGAGAAACAACTTCCTCTACCTCTCCCATAACTGAGTTAATAGGCTACATTCAGCAAAACCACAGAGCTGTGAATTTACCAAGATATCTTCTGCTTAGAATTTTTCCAAAAAATGTGCAGAAGGAATAAGAAGAGTTAGAAAGGATTGAGGAGATTGTGATTGCAATGTCTTGTGGCTCAGGTATAAATGATCTCAAATATCTCAATTTATATTAATGATCTCATCATGTAGTTTCCCACAAAGGTCCATCTCTCCTCCTACCCCAGGCCACCATGAATCAGTATGATAACTTTCTACTCAGTGCTCAGTTACAAACTATTTCCTGCTTAAATAGGCAGGGACAAATCTTTCACTCATAATACACCATTGGACTGTGGTTCTTGATATGCATTAATGGTTAATTGCAGGATTTTTGCAAAAGTGAAAAAAAAATGTTACCAATTGCTAGACTTAAGTATGGGGTCAGTCTCCTGAAAATAATTTCACAGAGGCAGACTGGAATTGGATCCAGTCACCTACCTTAAAGAGTCACTTCAAATAATGCCAAACATACAGTGTCTCAACATTTTGTTCTTGGTCAAATCAAGTGAATACAACATGGTTGGAAAAGTACAAGTTTGAAGGTAAAGCTCATTCAAATCAGAGTTTTCAGCATGCAGTGGTGGTTGCAGTTCAGCAGTGCTTCCACATTGACCTGGACTTTTTAAAAATAGGTTTTCTTGCTGATTAGAAAACTCTCAAGAATGGATAGGATATATCATTCTTAGGAATATGCTCATGCAGGTATTCATTCTTCAAGTTTCTGAAGAACAAAATTCTCACCAGGGTTCTCTAGCATGAAACTCAAAATGTCAACTGCAGTAGTCCTTGGCAGTAGCAGTCTTCTTGATACTCTCTCACACTCTTGGCAAATGAAATCTACTACAACACCCTGGAGTTTTCCAAGTCAATATCAATGACAAGACAAGTGGAACACTAAGACCTGAAGATAATAGACAAGTCCTTGTCCCTGCTTTCTCTCATTCCTATATGCTCGGCATTGGAAAGATATCGCTATTGTTAAAAAGTTAATTGTGGCTGAAGACATATCTTACCTTCTGCTGCTATCATTCATGAGGCCATGGATGTCTTTAAAGCCTTTCTTCCCTTTATCATTGGAGGTCTGGTATCATTCATAATAAAGCGTTTTAAAGACTGTGCTCACTTTGATGGATGTATTTAAGAGATGGTGTGTAGAATGGGGAGATGGATGTTGTGTGCTCATACTAACCTTGATTCTGGGAATTATTTGATTGTGCTTTTTATGTTAAGAAATGACAGAACACCTATATGAAAGAGATCACATTGAAATAATTAAATCAGAGACTTCAGTTATATAGCATGTATGGATGAGTATAAGCAATTACAAAGGAAAAGAATGGATTTTGAATTTTGGAAATAAATTAGGATCTGCTTTTCCTGATCAGTAATACTATTACATCTTCATTTATTATCATTTTCTCTTTTACAATTTTACCATTCACCTATATGAGTCTTCTTTTCATCTTTTTACAGAGATGTTTTTATTTCACTTTCTGATGTTGTGCTGCTCTTTTTCTTTCAAGAGCCATCATCCAGTGTGTATTTTCAAATTTGTACTTGTTTAATATTACATTCTTGGGTGTAGGTGATGTGAGTTAACAAATGGCATTCCACAATAGTCAAGTGCCAGAAATGAAAAACCAGCATGTCTGGAATCAGCTCCCTTTGGAAGAAACACAATAGGGCCAAGAATTTCCAAGGGTACTGATGTCCTTTGCAAGTTGAATATATGGCAGCAAATTTCATTGCTCACACAGTGAACTCCCTATGAGTTCTCACTGTGTTTGTAGTTTTTGAAGCTGAAGGAATATCCTTGAAATATTGGGAAACTATTAACACTGACATTGTTTTTAATATCTCTTCAGTTATGGTTTTCACCTCCAAATTCCCTCTGTTTCTACTGCCAATAAAATGTGCACTCTTTAATCTTTTTTCAATTATCAGCATTGAAATTTTTAAACATTCTCTTTCAGAGTAATGCATGAACAAATGTGGTGTTATGCACAGTAAACTGTGCTCATCATGCCATAATCTGGCACTTGTTTCATCCATCAGTTTATCCTTTTGGTGCATAGTGGTGCCATTATCTGGTATGCTGGCCTCCAGTCTGCATTCTCCCAAGAGTGATAAAAGGAACCTTGGCATTGAAAAGACAGGCCTTGTGCCAAGCAGGCAGTAGTCACGTCAAGTAAATGAACCACTATGTAAAGACAGTTTGGCCAGATTCTTCTGCATTTAAAGTTAAGTGAAGGGCCCCTTGAAACTCATACCAAGAAAATTTCTGGGTGGATCCAGATTGTAAGGTTGCAGCAAAGTAGGTGGGACCTGGAATGTGGAGTTAGCAAAGAACATCTCTCCTCACTTACAAGTCACTTCCAGGCATCCATCACACTTGGTGTGTGATAGACTGCTTTCTCCTTATTTGGGATCAGAGCAGTCTCCCACTTCAACGCAGAATTTAAACTTTTCAGGTTCCAGCTGTCTGATTTCGGGCATTCTAGCAAAGACATGGCATCCCACCAGAGTTGATGTGATGGTTCTCAATTCTAACACACCTAACACACCAGTCTTCACTGCATGCACATCTTTTCCTGAGCTGTCAACAGTCATCATTTCTTGAGGTTGTTAGATTCCTGGGTTGGTTTCCTGACCCATCAAAATTCCAGATGAGCCCAGAAATGGAAAATGGGTTCAGAGGACTTTTCTGATCGTAACTGGAGCTAAGAAGTGTGATCAACCTACTTTAGGGCAACCCTCAGTCCTCCCTGGTCCACTAGATTTGGTGGGAGCTAATTGCCTGCAGCAGTATCATGGCACCCAAGCACCATAAGACCTGATGTGGTCAAACAAGAACAGCACCACTCAGCATGTCTGGAGGGGACTGCAGGCTGTTAGCTTTCATGGGGAGTACTTTCCTGGGAGGACCTGGATCTCTCAAAGGACCATGGATCCACTACATCAAAACACTCAGCCTCCCCTTCTTCTGGTGAGGATTTAGTCATCACAATTCTTGAAAATAGCAAAACCCACACTCCCATCTTCTCTCTACTTTCCATCACAACTGAGCCTTCACTTGTCTGGAATCTTGGTCAGAAGTGACCAAGACCTGAAGTATCTCTGGTTGCCATGGAAACTTTGATGCTTTTGTGCTCTCATACCACCTTTCTGTGACATAAGGTGATAACTGAAGCATAGCCAGGATTTCAGAGATACCACTCCTTGAAACTCATGATGCCTAAGTCCTTGAAACACACCATGGGGAGCAAAAAATCCTGCATTCTCCCACTGGAGTGGAAGCTCTTGCCCTTCAAACCAAATATGCCCTAAGCCACTTTGAATATTGAAGCTCTCACTTCTTTTGCTTTCATGTCACAAGAGAACTGGTAACCAAGAAAAGCATTTCTCTGAAAAGGGTTGAGTCAATACAAACGTATTTTGAAAAGAAGTGTATGAGTGTTCAATGGACATGATTTTCTGAATTTGATCTCACTGTATAAAAGATTGAGAATAATTGCAGCAAACACATCTAAAAAGGTTGAAATTTGGATGAGGATATATATATTTTTTCTTGCCCACAAATATTTTTCCTAAGATCACAGTCCTGGTGAAACATCAACTCTTCCCTTTCCATGTCTATATTTACAGATCTGGACTAAGTGTCTTAGGCTTTCCCTGTTTTAGGGACACTAGCTTTGCCCAGGAGAAACAACTTTCTCAACCTCCCCCATAACTGAATTGATAGGCTAGATCCAGAACAACCACAGGGCTGTGCATTTTGCCAAGATATCTGCTGCTTAGAATTTTTCAAAGCAAATATCCAGAAGAAATAAGAAGGGTGAGAACAGATTGAGGAGCTTGCAATTTCAATGGCTGTGGTTCAGGTGTGAACAATCTCAAATATCTCCTTTTAGATGAATGACCTGGTCATATTAGGCTTCCCACATAGGTCTGCCTCACCTCCTACCACAGGCCATTTTGGATCCCTGGGAAATTTTTCTGCTCACTGTTCATTTACAATCTATTTCCTCTTTAAAGAGGCAGGGACAAATCTTCCACTCATGATACACTATTTTACTTTGGGTCCTGATATGTATCAAAGGTTACTTGCAGGATTTTGTGCAAAGGTGTATTTAAAACTTTGTTAGTAGTTTTTTGGATTATACCTGGGGTGGTACTCCTGAAAAGATTCCACAGAATCAGACTGGAAGTGCATCCAGTCACCTACCTTAAATAGCCTCTTCAGATGTTGCCAAACCTGCAGTGTTTCAACATTTTTTGTTCTGTCAACTCAAGTGAATACAACATGTTTGGAGAAGTACCAGTTTAAAGTGGAAGCTCATTCCACTTTTCAGCATGGAGTCAGTCAGCAGTCAGCAGTGTTTTCCCCAGTGACCTGGATTTCATAAAATAGGTATTTATGGTGATTAGAAAACTCTCAGGAATGGAGAGGTTGTATCATTCTTAGGAATATGTACATGCGATTATTTACTCGGTAAGTTCTTGAAGAATGAAATACTCACCAGGGTTCTATAGCATGAAAGTCAAAATGTCAACTGTATTAGTTATTGCAAAGTAATGGCCTTCTTGATACTCTACCATTATCTTGGCAAATGAAGTGGAGTACTACACCCTGGAGTATTCTGAGTCATCTCAATGTCATATGGAATAGCAAGAGGGGAAGAAAAAGACAAAAAACCTTGTCAATGCATTTTCTACTTATAAGCTTGGCATTGGGAAAATACGATTATTTTTTTAAGTGCATGAATTTGTGGGTGAAGACATATTTTAACTTCTGCTGATATCTTTGAGGATACCAACAATGTCTTTAAAACCTTTTTTCCCTGTCTCATTGGAGGTCTGCAATCATTAATAATGAGGCATTTTAAAGAATGTGCTCAGTTTGATGGATGCACTGAAGAGATGTTGTGCAGAATTGGTGAAGGATGTGGTGTTCTTTCATTAACCATCATTATGGAATTATTTTATTGTGCTTTCTAGATGAATAAATAACAGAAGAACACTTTTGGATAGAGATCACATTAAAAGGATGAAATCAGAGATATTATTATGTGGCATGTTTGGATTGTTACAAGCAACTACAAATGAAAAGAATGGATTTTGAATTTTGGAAATAATTTAGAATCTGCTTTTCCAGTTTAGTGAACCTATCACATCTTCATTTCTTACATTTTTCTCTTTTTGAATTTCAGCTTTTGCCTATCTTTTGTCTTCTTTGTATATTTGAATAAAGATGTTTTTCTTTCATTTTCTGATGTTGTGCTGCACTCTTTCTTTCTAGAGTCATCATTAAGTGTTGCATTTACAAATTTGTACTAGTTTAAGATTACATACATGGGTGTAGATACTGTTGTATAAAGAATGCCATATTACATGTACATCGGGTGCCAGAAATGAAAAACCAGCATGTCTGTAATCAGCTTTCCCTTGCAAGAAACTGGATAGGACACAGAATTTCCAAAGGCACTGATGTCTTTTGCATGCTGAGTACTTGGCAGGAACTTTATTGCTCACACAATGATCTCTTTTTACTTTTCACTGTATTTGTAATTTTTGAAGCTGAAGGAAACTATTAAACTGACATTATTTTAAGTGTCTCTTTAGTTAGCATGGTTCTCATCTCCAAAACCCATCTGCTTTAACTGAAACCAAAATGTTCACCTCTCATTCTTTTTTCAGTACTCACTTTGAAACACTGAAACATTCTTTCAGCATAATGCATGTTCTAATGTGGTATTATGTGCTGTTTGCTCATCTGCCATAATCTGGCACTTGTTTTGTGCATCAGTTTTGCTTTTTTGAGTATGGTGGTGCCTATAACTCTGACACTGGTCTGAAATCTGCTTCCTCTAGGGACTAATAAAAGGACCCTTGGCATTGTCCCTGTGGGCCCTGTGCCAAACAGGCAGAAGTCATTTCAAGTGAATGAATCTTTATGTGAAGCCAAATTGGCCAGATTCTTCTGCATTTAAAGAAAAGTGAAGGACCCTTGGAAACTCACACCAAGATAATTTCTGTGTGGAGCCATGTTGTAAGACTGTAGTAAAGTAGGTGGGGCATGGAATGTGGAGTGAGAAAAAGTATCTCTTCTCACTTACTAGCCCCTTCCAGGCATCCATTGCACATGGTGCGTGATAGACACTTTCTCCTCATTAGGGATCAGAGCAGACACCCACCTCCACATAGAAATCAAACTCCCCAGGTTCCAGCTGTCTCCCGTTTGGGCAATCTAGGAAAGTAGCAGCATCCCAAGAGAGTTGCTGTGATGTTTCCTAATTCAATCATCACCTAACACACTTGTCTTCAATGCATGCTCATCATTCCTGAGTTGTCAACAACCATCATCCTTGAGACTCTTAGAGCCCTGGACCAATTTCCTGACTCATCAAATATGAGTTGCACTCAGAACTGGAGAAGGGGGTTCAGAGGACTTTGCTGATTATGACTGGGGCTAATCTGGGTGATTCACATGCTTTTGATCACCACTCAGTCCCTCCCTGGTCCACTAGATTTGGTGGGTCCTAATTGCTTGCAGCATTATCAGGGTGCCGAAGCACCATGAGACACCAAGCAACCAAAGGAAAACAGTGCAACCTACCATGCCTAGAGTGTACTACAAGTTTTTAGGTTTCTGGAGGGCCACTTGTCTGAGAAGGACCAGGATCATCTCTCAAAGGTTGAGAGCCCATTGCCTCAACACACTCAGGCTTCATTTCTCCTGGGCAAAGATGTTGGGATTGAATTTCCTGAAAAGAGCAGAACCTGTGCTCCCTTCTTCTCCACTTTTTCCATCATAGCTGAGCCTGCAATTGTCTGGAATCTTGGTCTGAAGCATCCAGGATCTGAAGTATCTCTGGTTGCCATGGGAACCATGATGCCACTGTGCTCTCATGTCGCATTTCGGTGACATTAGGTCATATCTGTAGTGCAGCTGGGATTTCAGAGATGACAATCATTGAAACACATTATGCCCACAGCCCAGAAACACCCCTTGGGGAGCAAAAAAATTTGAATTCTCCCACTGGAACCTGTAATCTCTCAACCATCAAGCTCAATGTGCCATAGGCCAGTGTCTTCCACTTTGAATATTGGCACTCTGGCTTCTTTTGCTCTCATGTCACAAGAGGACTGGTAACCAAGCAAGTTATTTCTCTGAAAAGGATCAAAACCAATATAGTAGGATTTGGAAAGGAAATGTATAAGTGTTCAATGGATATTACTTTATGCATTTAATCTCACTGTATTGAAGCTTCAGAAGAACTACAGCAAACATACCTATACTAAGTTTGAAATTTGAATGATGATATATTTTCATTTTTCTGCCAGCAAATACTTTTCCTGGGATCATAGACCCAGATATACTTCAACTCTTCCCTTTTCCTTTCTACATTTACAGACCTGGTTTACCTATTTGCCTTAGGCTTTCCCTGTATTAGGAAAACTAGCTTTACCAAGGAGAAACAACTTCCCCAATCTGTTCCATAACTGAGTTGATAGTCTACATCCAGCACAACCATTAGTCTGTAAATTCTACCAGGATATAGGCTGCTTAGAACTTTTAAAAGGAAATATCCAGAATAAATAAGAAGAGTGAGAAAGAACGTGATTGCAATGTCTTGTTGCTCAGGTGTGAATGATCTCAAATATCTCTTTTTATATTAATTACCTAATCATATAAGATTCACCACATAGCCCTGCCTCTTCTACCTCAGGACACCATGGATCACTGGGATAACTTCCTGCCTACTGCTCAGTTACAACCTATTTCCTTCTTAAAGAGACTGGACAAACCTTTTATTCATGATTCACAATTAGACTGTGGGTCCTGACATGTATCAAAGATTACTTTCAGGATTCTTTGCAAAAGTGAAATTAAAATCTCATTAGCAATTATTTGACTTAGACATGGGGTGGTTATCCTAAACAGTATTTCACAGAGTCAGAATCAAATGAATCCAGTAACCTTCCTTAAAGAGCCTCTTCAGATAATGCCAAATCTGCACTGTCTCAACATTTTGTTCCCTGTCAACTCAGTAAAATATAACATGGGTGGAAAAGTACCAGTTTGAAAGGAAAGCTCACTTCAATGAGAGTTTTCAGCATGGAATGGCATTTGCAGTCAGCAGCGCTTCCCCAATGACCTGGATTTTATAAAATTAATTATTCTTGGTGATTAAAAAACACTCAGATATGGATATGTTATATCATTTTCTGGAATATGCTCATGTGGGTATTTACTTAGCAAGTTCTTGAAGAAAAAAACTTTCACCAGGGTTCTATAGCATGAAACTCAAAATGTCAACTGCATTAGTCCTTGCAAAGTAGGGGCCTTCTTGATACTCTCCCAGGCTCTTGGAAATGAAGTGGACTACTACAACCTGGGGTTTCCCAAGTCAATCTCAATGACAATTGGGATACCAAGAGCTGAAGACAATAGACAAAAGCCCTTGTCCCTGCATTCTGTCATTCTTATATGCTTGGCACTGGGAAGATATTATTAATTTTAAAAAATGAACTGAGGTTGAAGACATATCTTATCTTCTGCTGATATCATTCATGAGGCCATGAATGTCTTTAAAACTTTTTTTCCCTTTATAAGTAGAGGTCTGGTATCATTCATAATGAGGCATTTTAAAAACTGTGCTCAGTTTGATGGATGGACTTAAGAGATGTTGTGTAGAATTGGATGAAGGATGTGTTGTGCTCATACTAATCATGATTCTGGGAACTATATGATTGTGCTTTGTAGGTTAAGAAATGACAGAAGAACCCCTATTTGAAAGAGATCACATTGGAAGAATTAAATCAGAGACTTTAGCTTTGTGGCATGTATGCATGGGTATAAGCAATTATAAAGGAAAAGAATGAATTTTGAATTTTGGAAATAATTTAGGATTGGCTTTTTCTGCTCAGTAATACTATCAGGTCTCCAATTCTTATCAATTTCTCTTTTGAATTTCAGCTTTTGCCTATATGGTTCTTCTTTGTGTATATAAATATCCAAAACCCATCTTCTTATACTGCCACCAAACTGTCCACTCTTTATTATTTTTTCCAATGCTCATCCTTGAAATTTTTAAACATTCCTCTTTTTCAGTGTAACGCATGTTCAAATGTGGTTTTATTCCTAGTTAAACTGTGGTCATCATGCCATAATCTAGCACTTGCTTCATCCATCAGTTTATAGTTTGTGGTGAATGGTGGTACCAATATCTGTGACACCAGCCTCCAGTCTGCATCCTCCAGTTACTGTTAAAAGGAAACTGCACAATGTAAATGTGGGCCTTGTTCTAAACAGGCAGTAGTCAGGTCAAGTAAATGAAACCTTATGTGAAGACACATTGGTCAAATTCTTCTGCATTTAAAGTTAAGTGAAGGGACTTGGAAACTCATACCAAGAAAATTTCTGGGTGGATTCATGATTGTAAGGCTGCAGCAAAATAGGTGGGATCTGGAATGTGAAGCGAGCACAGAATATCTCTCCTCAGTTACTAACCCCTTCCAGGCATCCATCTCACTTGGTGATTGATAGACTCTATTTTCTCCTCTTTAGGGATCAGATCAGCATTCCATTTCCACATAAAATTCAAACTTGCCAGGTTCCATGTGTCTGATTTTTGGTCATTCTAGAAAAGGCATGGCATCCCACCAGAGTTGATGTGATGTTTCTCAACTCAAACACACCTAACACACTGGTTTTCATTGCATGCATATCATTCCCTGAGCTGTCAGCAGTCATCATTCCTTGAGGCTGTTAGAGCCCTGGGCCAGTTTCCTGACTCATCAAAATATCCAGTGAGTACATACGGTGAGGAGAGTATTCAGAGGCCAATGCCCATTGTGACCAGGCCTAACCTGGGTTAAAAATGTGCTTTCTGGCACCCCACAGTTCCTCCCTGTTCCATGAGATTTGTCAGGGTCTAAGTGCCTACAGCACTATCGAGGTGCCAACCACCATGTGAACTGATGTGACCAAACAAGAGAAGTGCCACCTAACTTGCCTGGAGTGTTAGGTTTTAGGGGGAGGCTGTTAGGTTTTAGGGGAGTCCTTGTCCTGGAAGGACCTGGATCTCTTAAGGAAATGGAGACCCTCTACCCAAACATCCTCAGGGTCCCCTTATTTTGTACAAAGATGTTGGCATTGCATTTCTTGAAAAAAGCAAACCACACACTCCCTTCTCTTTTCTTACAATCACAGATGAACCAGCGCTTATCTGGAAATTTCTTCTGAAGTTCCAGGACGTGAATTATCTCTGATTGCCAGAAGAACCATGACACCATTGTGTTGCCATACTGCCTTTCTGTGACATCAGGTGTTATCTACAGCACAGTCATGATTTCAGGGACACCACTCATTGAAAACCATTATGCCCAAGGTCTAGAAACACACCTTGGTGAGCAAAAACACCTGCATTCTCTCTCCAGAGCCTGGAAGCTCTTGCCCTTCAAACTCAACATGCCCAAGACATCTGCTTCCACTTTGAATATTGGAGCTTTTGTCTCTTTTGCTCTCATGTCAAAAGAGGCCTGGTAAGCAAGGCATATCTCTGATAAGGGTCAAAACGAATAGAGAAGGATTTTGAAAGGAAGTGTATGAGTGTCAAAGGATATGATTTTATGCATTTAATCTCACTGTATTGAAGCTATATAAGAATTGCAGCAAACATATCTATAAGAAGTTTGAAAATTGGATGATGATATATATTTTTATTTCCTGCCAGCAAATATTTCTCCTAGGATCACAGACCGGTGAACCATCAACTCTTCCCTTTCCCTTTCTATATTTACAGACCTGGTCTAGCTAAGTGACTTAGGTTTTCCCTGTTTTAGGGAAACTGGATTTACCCAGGAGAAACAACTTCCTCAACCTCCGCCAACACTGAGCTGAAAGGCTAGATCCAGGACATCCACAGGGCTGTGAGCTTTGCCATATATCTGCGGCTTAGAATTTTTCAAAGCAAATGTTCAGAATGAAAAGAAGAGTGAGAATGGTTTGAGGAGCTTGTAATTTCAGTGGCTTGTGGTTCAGTTGTGAATGATCTCAAATATATCCTTTTACATTATTTACCTGACCAAATAATTTTCCCACATATGCCTGCCTCTCTTCCTACCCCAGGCCACTATGGATAACTGTAATAACTTTCTACTCACTGCTCAGGTACAGCATATTTTCTCCTCAAAGAGCCAGGAACAAATTTTTCACTCACGATACACATTTGGACTGTGAGTCCTGATATGTCTCGAGGTTACTTGCAAGATTTATTGCAAAGGTGAAATTAAATTTTTTTTTTTTTTTTTTTTTTTTTTTTTTTTTGCGGTACTGGGGATCGAACTCAGGGCCTTGTGCTTGCAAGGTAAGCACTCTACCAACTGAGCTATCTCCCCAGCCCGAAATTAAATTTTGATAGCAAATTTTTGCCTTAGATTTGGGGTGGATATCCTGAAGAGATTTCAGAGAATCAGGCTAGAAGCAGATCCAGGCAACTACCTTAGAGATAATCTTAAGATAATGCCAAAACTTCAATGTTCAACATTTTGTCCTTTGTCAATTCAAGTGAATACAACATGGTAGGAAAAGTACCAGTTTGAAGGGGAAGCTCATTCCAATGAGATTTTTCATCTTGGAGTGGCAATTGCAGTCTGTAATGTTTCTCCAGTGACATGGATTTCATAAAAATATGTATTTCTGGTGATTAGAAAACTCTCAGGAATGGATAGGTTATATCATTCTCAAAAACATGCTCACATGGGTATTTACTCACCAAGTTCTTGAAGAACAAAATACTTACCAGGGTTTTATAGCATGATATTGAAAATGTCAGTGGCATAAGTCCTTAAAATGTAGCAGTCTTCTTGATACTCTCCCAGACTCTTGGCAAATGAAGTGGACTACTACACCCTGGAGTTTTCCAAGTCAATCTCAATGTCAACTGGAATACTGAAAGGAGAAGACAAAAGACAGCAGTCCTTGGCCCTGCATTCTCTCATTCTTATATGCTTGCCACTGGGAAAGTATTATTTTTCAAAAGTGGATGAATTTTCTCTGAAGACCTATCTTAACTTCTCTTGGTATCATTCAGGAGGCCAAAGATGTCTTTAAAACCTTTTTTCCCCTGTATCATTGGAGGTCTCACATCATTAATAATGAAGGATTTTAAAGACTGTGCACAGTTTGATGGATGTACTCAATAGTATTGTGTAGAATTGGGTGAAGGATTTGGTGAGCTAATATTAACGATGATTCTTGAAATTATTTGTTCGTTCTTTGTAGGTTAAAAAATGACAGATGGATCCCTATTTGAAGGAGATCACATTGAAAGAATGAAATCAGAGACATTAGTTATGTGGAATGTATGGATGGGTATTAGCAATTTTAAAGAAAAAAATAAATTTTGAATTTTGGAAATAATTTAGGATCTGCTTTTCCTTCTCAGTAATCCAATCACATCTTCATTTCTTATAATTTTCTCTTTCTGAATTTCAGCTTTCACCTATATTGGGTCTTCTTTGTGTATTATAACAGAGAAGTTTTTGTTTCATTTTCTGATCTTGTGCTGCACTCTTTCTTTTGAGAGTCATTATTCAGTGTTGCACTTACAAATTTTACTAGTTTAAGATTACATATTTGGATATAGGTGCTGTGGTGTAAGGAATGCCATTCCACTTTTGTCAGGTTCCAGTAATGAAAAACCAGTATGTCTGCAATCATCTCTCACTTGTAAGAAACAGGATAGGACCCAGAATTTTCCAGGAAATGAAACCTTATGTGAAGCTAGATTGGCCAGATTCTTCTGCATTTAAAGGTCAGTGAAGGACCTCTGGAAACTTATACAAGCTATTTTCTGTGTGGAGCCATGTTGTAAGGCTGCAACAAAATAGGTGGTGTCTGGAATGTGGAGTGAGCACAGAACATCTCTTCTCACATACTAGGCACTTCTGGGCATTCATCACACTTGATGAGTGACTGACTCTGTATTCTCCTCATTAGGGATCAGAGCAGCCACCCACTTCCACATAGAATTCAACCTTCCCAGGTTCCAGCTGTCTCCTTTTGAGGAATCTAGGAAAGGACTGGCATCAGAGATTCTGTGATATGTCTCATTTTGGTCAACACCTTACACACCAGTCTTCACTGCAAGCTCATCTTTCCTATGCTGAAAACCTCCATCATTTCTTGAGGCTGTTAGGGTCCTGGATCAGTTTCCTGACTCATCAAAATCCTGGGTTAGCCCAGACCTGGAGGAGTGGGTTCAGAGGGCTTTGCCATTTGTGACTGTGGCTAAGCTGGGTGATACACATGCTTTCCAGCACCCCTCAGTGCTTCCTGGTTCACTAGATTTGGTGGGGGCTAATTGTCTGAAGCAGTATGGGGTGACCAAGCACCATGAGGTCAAATGCAGTCAAAAGAAAACAGTGCCACCTATCAAGTCTGGAGGGGACTGTAGGTGGTTAGGATTCAGGGAGATCCCTTGTACTGGAAGGATCTGGATCTCTCAAAAGCCCGCGGGGCCCCTGCGCCAAAACTCTGGCACTTCTCCTGAGTGAAGATTTTGCCATCACAATCCTTGAATGTCCTGGTTCCCTTCCTCTCCCCTCTTACCATCACAGTTGAGCCTGTGCTTGTCTTGAATCTTGGTCTTAACCAGCCAGGACTTGAAGTATCTCTGGTTGCCATGGGAACCATGATTTCATTTTGCTGTCATGGCGCCTTTTTGTGACATAAGGTGGTATCTGTAGTGCAGTCAGTATGTCAGTATGCCACGCATGGAACTCCATGATGCCCAAGGCCAAGAAACACCACTTGGTGAGTAAGATATCGTATATTCTCCCACCACAGTCTGGAAAATCTCGCTCTTCAATCCCAACATGTCTGGTGTCAATCACTTCCATTTTAAATATTGGAGATCTTGTCCATTTTATTCTCATGTCACAGGAGTAATCAAGCAATGAATTTCTCTGAGGATGCTGAAAAACAGTAGAGAATAATTTTTAAAGGAAATGTATCAGTGTTCAATGGATATGATTTTCTGCAGCTAATATCACTGTAATGAAGCTTCAAAGGATTTGCAGCTAACATATCTATAGGAAGCTTGAAACTTGAATGAGGATATATTATTTTTTCTGCCACTATTTTTCCTGGGGCCACAGAATCAGTGAACCATCAACCCTTCCTTTACCTTTTATTCTAACAGATCTGTTCTGGTTAAGTGGCTTAATCTTTCCCTATTTTAAGGAAACTAGCATTGCCCAAGAGAAATACCTTCCTCAACCTCCCCCATAGCTGAGTTGAGGGGGAAATCCAGCACATCCTTAGGGCTATGCATTTTGCCAAGATATGTTCTGCTTAAAATTTTTCAAAGGAAATGACCAGGAAGAATAAGAAGAGTGAGAAAGAAATGATTAGATTGATTGTAGTGGCTGGGACTTCAAGTGTGAATGATCTCAAATTTTCTTTTTATTATATTAATGACATGATCATATAAGTTTTGTATCATAGCCTGCCTCTCCTCCTACCCTAGGTCACCATGAATCACAGGGATAACTTTCTCCTACTTGCTCAGCTACAATATTTTTCCTGCTTAAAGAAGCAGGGACAAATCTTTCACTATCGATACACAATTGGACTGTGGGCCTTGATATGCAATAAAGATTACGTGCAGGATTGTTGCAAAAGTCAAATTAAAAATTCATTAGCAAATTTTGGCTTTACCTTGGGGTGATTTTATTGAAAAGCATTTTACAGAGTCAGAGGGGAAGCTGATCTAGACATCTACCATAAATAGTCTATTCAGGTAATCCCAATCCTGCAGTGTCTCAACATTTTGGCCTCTGTCTCCTCAAGTGAATACAACCTGGTTGGAAAAGTATCAGTTAAAAGGGGAAGTTTATTCCAATGAGAGTTTTCAGCATGAAGTGGCAGTTGCAGTCAGCAGTTTTTCCGCAGTGACCTGGATTTCTTAAGAATAGGTATTCCTGGTGATTAGACTACTCTCAGGAATGGAAATGTAACATTGTTCTCCTGAATACGCTGATGTGGATATTTAGTCAGCAAGTTTTTGAAGAAAAAAAATTCTCACCAGGTTTTAATAGCATGAATTGCAAAATGTCAACTGCAGTAGTCCTTGCAAAGCAGTGGTGTTCTAGGTGCACACCCAGGCTCATTGCCTGGGCATGAGAGGTGAAGACAACAAACAGCTGTTCTTGGCAGTTCATTCTCTCATTCTGATGTGCTTGGTATCCAGAAGATATTATATTTTAGAAGAGCGAATCAGTTGTCACTGAATACATATCTTTTCTCCTGCTGATATCATTCAGGAGTCCAAGGAGGTGTTCACAGTTGATTTCCCTGTATCATTGGAGGACTGGTGTCAATAATATTGAAGCATTTTAAAGATGGTGCTAAGTTTGATGCATGGTATTAAGAGATGTGTAGAATTCAAAGACGGTTGTGGTGATCTCATCTTTTCCATGGTTCTGGGAATTTCATTCTGTTCTGTAGATTAAGAAATTACAGAAGAACTTCTATTTGAAAAGGATCACTTGGAAAGAATGAAATCAGAGATGTTAGTTATGTGGAACATTTGGATGGGTATAAGCAATTACACAGGAAAATAATGGATTTTGAATTTGGGAAAGAATTTAGATCTGCTTCTCATGCTCAGTAAGACTTAATCACATTTTCAGTTTTTACAATTTTCTGTTATTGAATTTCAAATTTTGCAAATATTGGTCATTCTTTGTGTGTTTTAAAACAAATAATTTTATTTAATTTTCTCATGTTGTGCTGTACTTTTATGTCGAGAGCCATCATTCAGATTTTCATTTACAAATGTGTACTTGTTTCATTTAACATATATGGCTGTAGAGGCTGTGGTGTAAGGAATGCCATTCTAGGTACATCAGGTGCTGGAAAAGTAAAACCAGCATATTTGTAATCAGCTTCCTCTTGAAAGAAAAAGAAAGGGCCAAGAATTTCCAAGGCCACTGATGATTTCCACAAGTGGAATACTTGTCACTAATATTCATTGCTCACTCAGTGATCCCCCTATTACTTCTCACTCTCTCTGTAGAGATTATGAAGCTTAAGATATATCCTGGAATACTTTAGGAAACTATTAATAATGACATTATTCTAAGAGTATTTTTTGTTAACCTGGTTCTCATCTAAAAAAAACATTGTTATTTTAGTGCCACCAAAATGTGCTGTCCTCATTCCTTTTGGAATTCTTAGATTTGAACTTTTGAAACATTCCTCTCTTTCAATGTAATACATGTTCAAATTTTTATTATTCCCTGTTAAACTGTGCTCATCACATTTCTGTGTGGATCTTATATGTAAGCCAGCAGCAAAGTTGGTAGTACCTGGAATATGGAGTGAGAACAGATTATCTCTCCTCTATTGATAACCCATTTCAGACATTCATCACACTGAGTGATTAACTCTGTCCTCTCCTCCTTAAGGATAAGAGCAGCTACCAACTTCCACTTAGAATCAAACTTCCCAGCAGCCAGCTGTCTCCTGTTTGGGCATTCTAGCAAAGGAGCCCCATCCCACTAGAGTTGCTGGAATGTTTCTCAATTCAATCATCAACTATCCCACTGGTTTGCACCACATACTCCCTTTCTTGAGCAATCAACAGCCATCATTCCTTGAGACTGTTAGAGCCCTGGGCCAGTTCCCTGACTCATCACAAACCAGGGTGGACCCAGACCTGGAGGAGCAGGTTCAGAGGGCAATGCTGATTGTGACCTGGGCTAAGCCGGTTGATCCACAAGCTTTCTGGCACCACTCAGTTCCTCCAAGGTCCTCTAGCTTTGGTAGGGTTTATTGCCTGCAGCAGTGTCACGGTGCCCAAGCTCCATGAGACGCGTTATAAAAAACGAGAACAGCGCCAGCTAGTGGTGCTGGACGGTACTGCAGGCCATTAGGTTTCAGGGGAAGCCCTTGTCTTGGAAGGGCCTTGATTTCTCAAAAGCCAGCTGACCTGCTGCCCCAACACACACTGGCTTCACTTCTCCTGGGACAAGATGTTGCCTTGCATTACTTAAAAACAGGAGGTCCCTTGTTCCCTTCCCCTCCTCTCTTACCATCACAGATGTGCTTTTCTTGAATCTTGGTCTGAACCAGACAGGACATAAAGTATCTCTGGTTTCCATGGGAACCATGACTCCATTTGGTCATTATGGTGCCTTTCTTTTACATCAGTCGGTATCTGCAGTGCAGCCAGGATGTCAGGCATGCCACACATTAAAAACCATGATGCCCAAAACTAAGAAACACTCCTTGGGGATTAAGATAACCTGCATTCTCCCACCACAGCCTGGAAACTCTCATCCTTAAATCCCAACATACACAATGCCAGCCATTTCCAGTTTGAATATTGGAAGCCTAGCCTCTCTTGCTCTCAAGTCTCAGGAGCACTGTTAACCAATAGATGCATTTCTCTGAAAAGGGTCAGAACCAATAGAGAAGGATTTTGAAATGAAGTGTATCAGTGTTCAATCAATATGATTTTTTGCATCTAATCTCACTATAATGAGGATTCAGAGGAATTGTAGCAAGCAAACGTATCTACAGGAAGCTTGAAATTGGATGAGAATTTTTTTCTACCAGAAAATATTATTCCTGGGATCACATACATGGTGAACCATCAACCCTTCCTTTGCATTTTATATTTACGGATCTGGTCTGGTTAAGTGGTTTAAGCTTTCCCTATTTTAGTCAAAGTGGTGTTGCCCATGAGAAATACTTTGCTCAACCTCCCCCATAGGTGAGTTGAAAGGAAAGATCCAGCACATCCTCAGGGCTGCAAATTTTTCCAAGATATCTTTTGCTTAGAATTTTTCAAAGGAAATGACCAGGAGGAATAAGAAAAGTGAGAAAGGACTGAGTAGTTTTTGATTTCAGATGGTTTGGGTTCAGTTGTGTATGTTCTCAAAATCTCCTGTTATATTAAATACCTGATTACATAGGGTTGACACATAGTCCTGACTCTCCTCCAACCCTAGGCCACCATGAATTACTGGGACAACTTTCAGATCCTTGTTCAACTAAAATCTTTTTCCTGCTTAGAGAGTAAAGGACAAATCTTTTACTCCTGATACACAATTGAACTGTGGGTCTTGATATGCAACAAAAGTTACATGCAGGATTGTTTGCAAAAGTCAAATTTAAAATTCATTAGCAATTGTTTGACTTAGCACCAGGGTGATTTTATTGAAAAGCATTTCACATATTCAGAGGGGAAGAAGATCCAGTCTACTTTAAAGATCCTCTTCAGGTAATGCCAACTCTGCTGTGTCTCAACATTATGGTCTCTGTCAACTCGAGTAAATATAACATGGTTGGAAAAGTACCAGTTTGAAGGGGAAGCTCAGTACAATGAGATTTTTCAGCATGGAGTAACTGTTGGAGTCAGCAGTGCTTCACCAGTTACCTGGATTTCTTAAGAATACGTGTTCCTGGTGATTAGATAACTCTAAAGAACAGATAGGTTACATCAGTCTCATGGATATGCTGATGCGAGTATTTAGTCAGCATGTTCTTGAAGAAGAAAATTCTCACCAGATTTTTAAAGCATGAATTTCAAACTGTCAACTGTAGTAGTCTTTGCTAAGAGGTGGTATTCTGGGTGCATGCATAGGCTTATTGCACATGAAGTGGACTTTGACACTGGGCATTTTCCAAGTCAACCTCAATGTCGACTTTTAATCACAGAGGTGAAGACAACAGGCAGCTGTCCTTGACCCTGCATTCTCATTCTCATGTGGTTGGCATTGGGAAGATATTTTTTTAAAAAGTGAATGAATTGTCACTGAATATATATCTTTCCTTCAGCTGATATCATAAGTAGACCAAGAATGTGTTTAAATCTTGGTTTCCCTGTATCACTGGAGGATTTGTATCAATAATAATAAAACATTTTAAAATTTGTTCTAAGTTTGATGGATGTTCTTAAGAGATGATGTGTAGGATTCAATGAATGATGTGGTGATCTCATCTTTACCATGATTCTGGGAATTGTTTGATTGTGCTCTGTACTTTAAGAAATGACTGAAGAACTTCTATATGAAAGAGATAACATTGAAAGAATTAAATCAGAGATATTAGTTATGTGGGATGTTTTGATTGTTATAAGCAATTACAAAGGAAAAGAATGGATTTTGAATTTTGGAAATAATTTAGATCTGCTTCTCCTTCTCAGTAAAACGTATCACATTTTCGGTTCTTATAATTTTCTGGTTTTGAATTTCATCATTCACCAATATTTGGTGTTCTTTGTGTATTTTAACAGAGATATTTTTGTTTATTTTTCTGCCCTTTTATGTTGAGAGCCATCATTCAGAGTTGCATTTACAACCTTTTACTTGTTTCAGGTTACATACTTCCCTGTCTTTGCTGTGGTATAAGGAATGCTATCCCAGGTACATCAGTGTCAGAAAAGTAAATCCATTATGTTTGTAATCAGATTCCCCTTGGAAGAAACAAGACAGGGCTAAGAATTTCCAATGACACCAATTCTGAAAGTTGAATACTAGTCAGAAGTTTTCATTGCTCATTCAACAATCTCCCTATTATTTCTCACTCTATTTGTTGAGATTATGAAGCTGAATGTATATTCTGATATTTGGGGGGAAATTATTAAAAATGACATCATTCTAAGTGTCTCTTCAGTTAAATAGGTTCTCCTCTCTAAAATCTTTCTGCTTTTAGTGCCACCAAAATGTGCTCAACTCAACTCATTTGTTTTTGAATGCTCAGCTTTGAACCTTTGAAACATTCCTCTCTTTCAGTATAATGTGTGTTCAAGTTTGATATTATGCCCTTTTAAACTGTGTTCATCATCCCATCATCTGGTACTGGTTTCATTTATGAGTTTCACTTTTATAGCATATGGTGGTGGCAGTATCTGTGACACTGGTCTACAATATGCATCCTGTAGAGTCTGATAAAAATACCCTTGGCATTGCCCCAGTGGTCCTTTGACCAAAGAAGCAGAAGTCATTTCAAGTGAATGAACCCTCCTGTGAAGACAGTTTGGACAGATACTTCTGCATTTTAAGGTAAGTGAAGGGCCCCTTGGAAACTCATGCCAAGATAATTTCTGTGTGGAGCCTAGGTGTAAAGCAGCAGAAAAGTAAGTGTGCCTGGAATGTGGAGTGAGCACAGAACATCTGTCCTCCCTTGCTAGCACATTTCAGATATTCATCACTCTTGATAAGTGAATTGATTCTGTCCTCTCTTCATCAGGTATCAGAACAATCATCCACTTCCACTTAGAAGTCAAAGTTCCCAGGTTCCAAATGTCTCTTCTTTGGGAATCTAGGAAAGGAGAAGCATCCCAGCACTGTTGCTGTGATATTTTCCAATTCAATCATCATCAAACCTACCAGTCTGCACTACATGCTCCCTTTTCTTGAGATGTCAACAGCCATCATTCCTTGAGGCTGCT
Organism: Sciurus carolinensis; assembly: GCF_902686445.1. Lineage (NCBI taxonomy): Eukaryota > Metazoa > Chordata > Mammalia > Rodentia > Sciuridae > Sciurus > Sciurus carolinensis. The sequence goes on along the minus strand of NC_062227.1, from coordinate 16,750,161 downwards.
AGAAACCTGGAACAGTTTCCTGACTCATCAATTACCCCAGTGAGCACATACCTAGAGGAGAGGATTCAGAGGACAAAGCTAATTGTGACCCAGTCTAAGCTGTGTGATCCACACACATTTGGGCACTCTGCAGTCCCTCCATGGTCCACTAGATTTGGTGGAAGCTAAATGCCTGCAGCAGTACTGGGGTCCCAAAGTGCCATGAGGCCAGACGCAGCCAAATGAGAACAGTGTCAACTAGTTGTTCTGAAGGGTACTGCAGGCTGTCTGGAAGGGTCTGAATCATTAAAACACCTGTGGGCCCCCTGCCCCAACACATTCAGGCTCCTCTTCTCCTGGGCAAAGATATTGGCATCACATTTCTTGAAAACAGCAGGGCCTTTGTTCCCTTCCTCTCCCCTTTTAACATCACAGCTCAGCAGAGCTTGTCTGAAATCTTGGCCAGAAGTGGACAAGACCTGAACTATCTCTGGTTGCCATGTGAACCGTGAGGCCATTGTGCTGTCATGCTGCCTTTCTGTGATATCAGGTAGCATCTGCAGTACAGCCTGGATGTTAGAGATGCCACTCACTGAAACTCAATATGCCCAAGGCTTAGAAACACAACTTCAATAGCAAAAATACCTGCATTCTCCCACTGGAGCCTGAAACCTCTCACCCTTCAAACTCAACATGCCCTTAGCCAACTGCTTCCACCTTAAATATTGGAGTTCTTGCCTCTTTTTCTTTCATGTCACAAGAGAACTTGTAACCAAACAAGGCATTTTTCTGAAAATAAGCAAAACCAATACACAAGGATTTTGAAAGAAATTGTATGAGTGTTAAATGGATATTATTTTATGCATTTAATCTCATTGTATTGAAGCTTCAGAAGAATTACACCAAACACATATATAAGTTTGAAATTTGGAAGAAGAGATAAATATATATATTATATATATACACACACACACACACACACACACACACACATATATATACATATATATGTACATAATATATATATTATGCCAGCAAATTATTTTTCCTGGGATCAAGACTGGTGAACCACCAACTCTTCCTTTTCTCTTTCTATATTTACAGACGTGGTCTAGTGAAGTTTCCTAGGCTCTTCCTGTTTTAGGGAAACTGGTTTCTCCCAGAAGAAACAACTTTCTCAACCTCCCCCATAAGTGAGTTAATAGTCCAGATCCAGCACCTCCATGGGGCTGTGAATTTTGCCAAGATACATGGTGGGTACAATTTTTCAAATGAAATGTTCATAATGAATAAGAGGAATGAGAAAGGATTGAGGAGATTGATTTCAATGGATTTTGGTACAGGTGAATGAGCTAAGATATCTCCTTTTATAATAATGACCTGATCATGTAAGTTTTCCCACATAGGTCTGCCTCTCCTCCTACTGCAGGCCACCATGGATCACTGGGACAACTTTCTGCTCACTGCTCAGTCACAACCAATTGCCTCCTTAAAGGGACAGGGACAAATCTTTCACACATGATACATCATTGGACTGTGGGACTCGATATGTAAAGAAGGTTACTTGCAGGATTATTTGCAAAGGTGAAATTCAAATTCATTAGCATTTCTTTGACTTAGACATGGGTTGGTTTACCTGAAAAGACTTCACAGTGTCAGAATGAAAGCAGATCCAATCACCTAACGTAAAGATCCTCTTCAGATAATGCCAAACCTGCAGTGTCTCAACATTTTTTGTTCTGTCAACTCAAGTGAATACCACATGGTTGAAAAGTACCAATTTGAAGGGAAAGTTCATTTCAATGACAGTTTTTATCACAGAGTGGTGGTTGAAATCAGTAGTGCTTCCCCAGTGACCTGGATTTTGTAAAAATAGGTATTCCTGGTGATTATAAAATTCTCAGGAACCAATAGGTTATATCATTCTCAGGAATATGCTCATGCACATACTTACTCAACAAGTTCTCAAAGAACAAAATTTTCACCAGAGTTCTATAGGATAAAACTCAAAATGTCAAATGCACTAGTCCTTGCAAAGTAGAGATTTTCTTGATACTCTCCCAGACTCTTGGCAAATGAAGTGGACAACTACACCCAGGAGTTTTCCAACTCAATCTCAATGCCAACTAGAATAATGAGAGGGGAAGACAAAAGACTGTAGTTTGGAAAAAATGTAAGATCTGATTTCCCTGCTCAGTAATGCCATCACAACTTCATTTCTTACACTTTTCTCTTTTTAAATTTCAGTTTTCACCTATATTGGGTCTTCTTTGTGCATTTTAACAGAGATGTTTTTGTTTAATTTTCTGATGTTGTGCAGCACTCTTTCTTTTGAGAGTCATCATTCAGTGTTGCATTTGTGAGTTTGTAGTTAAGATTACATACTTGGGTGTAGGTGCTGTGGTGTAAGAATGACATTCCATGTACATCGGGTGCCATTAATAAAAATCCAGCATGTTTGTAATCAACTTACCCTTGGAGCAAACATGATGGGCCAAGAATTTCCAAGGGCACTGATGTCCTATGCAAGTTGAAAACTTGTCAGTAACTTTCATTTCTCACACAATGTTCTCCCTATTACTTTTCACTGTATTTGTAGTTTTTGAAGTTGAAGGAATGTCCTGAAAATTTTGGAAAACTATTAACTATGACTTTTTTTTTAGTGTCTCTTCAGGTAACTTGGTTCTCATCTCCAAAACCCATCTGATTTTGCTGCCACAAAATGCCCACTCCTCATTCTTTTTTCAATGCTCTGCTTTGAATCTTCCAAAAGTTCCCATCTTTCAGTGTAATGCATGTTCAAATGAAGTATTACACCCTGTTAAATGGTACTCATCAGGCAATAAACTGGTATTTGTTTTTTCTTTCCTTTTCACTTATTTGGAATATAGTGGTATATATGTGACACTGACATGCAGTCTGCATCCTCCAGGGACTGGTAAAAAGATCTTGGTCATTGTCTAAGTGGGCCTTGTGCCAAACAGTCAGTAATCAGATCAAGTGAATAAACCCTTGTGTGATGACAGATTGACCAGATTCTTCTGAATTTAAAGGTAAGTGAAGGGCCCTAGGAAACTCTTAAAAGATAATTTCTGTGTGGAGTCATATTGTAAGGCAGCAGCAAAGGAGGTGGGTTCTGGACTGTGGAGTGAGCACAGAACATCTCTCCTCACTTACTAGTAAGTTTCAGGCATCCATCACACTTAATGAGTGACTAACTCTATATTCTCTTCATTACAGATCAGAGAAGTCACCCACTTCAACACAGAAGTTAAACTTCCCAGGTTGCCGCTGTCTCCTTTTTGGTCAATCTATGAATGGAGCTGCATCTCAGCAGAATTGCTGCGTTGTTTCTCAATTCAATCAAGTAAGACAACAGTCTTCACTGCATGTTCATCTTTCCTGAGTTGTCAACAACCATGATTCCTTGAGATTGTTAGAGCCCTGGGCCAGTTTCCTGACTCATCAAAATTTCAGTTGAACCCAGACTAGGAGGAGCAGTTTCACAGGGCTCTCCTGATTGTGACTGGGACTGAGCCCACTCGCTTTCAGGCATGCAGGTCCCATCCTGGTCCACTAATTTTGGTGGGGAATAATTGCCTGCAGCAGTATCTGGGTGGCCAACCACCCTGAGACTCATGAGGCCAAATGCGATCAGCACCACCTACCGTGTCTGGATGGAACTGCAGGCTGTTAGGTTTCAGGGGGAGCCCTTGACCTGGAAGGACCTGGAACTCTCAAAGGTCTGCAGACCCTCTGCTCCAACACTCTCAGGCTCTCATTCTCCTGGTCAAAGATGTTGGCATCAGATTTCCTGAAAATAGCAGACACCCTACTACCTTATTCTACATTTTTGCCATCACAGCTAATCCTGTGCTTGTCTGGATTCTTGTTCTGAAGCCACCAGGACTTGAAGTATCTCTGTTTGCCATGGGAACCGTGATACCATTGTGCTGTCATACCGCCTTTCTGCGACATGAGGTGGTCTCTGCAGCACAGACAGATTTCAGGGCTGCCACTCATTGAAACCCCTGATGCCCAAGACTCAGAAACACCCCTTGTAGAGCAAAAACCCTGCATTCTCCCACCGGAGCCTGGACCCGCTAGCCCTTCAATCCAAACATGTCCTATGCCAACCATTTCCACGGTGAATATTGAAGTTCTCACCTCTTTTGCTCTCACGTCCCAAGAAGACTGCTAACCAAGTAAGGCATTTCTCTGAAAAGGGTCAAAACTAATACAGAAGGATTTTGAAAGGAATTGTGTGAGTGTTCAAAGGATATGATTTTATGCATTTAATCTCACTGTATTGAAACTTCAGAAGTATGATATCTATGAGAAGTTTGAAATTTTGATGAGGATTTTTTTTTATTCTGCCAGCAAATATTTTTCCTGGGCACAGACTGGTGGCAAATATACTCTTCCATTTCCCTTTCTATATTTATAGGCCTGGTCTAGCTAACTGACTTAGGCTTTCCCTGTTTTAGAGAAACTGGTTTGCCCAGGAGAAATAACTTCCAAAACCTCCTCCAAAACTGAGTTGATATGCTAGATACAGCACATTCAATGATCTGTGAATTTTGCCAAGATATCTGCTGCTTAGAATTTTAAAAGAAAATGTCCATAAGGAATAAGAAGAGTGAGAAAGAATTGAGGACATTGTGATTTCAATGGCTTGTGGTTCAGGTGTGAATGATCTAAAATAATTCCTTTTATATTACTGACCATATCATATAAGTTTTCCCACATAGGCCTGCCTCTCCTCCTACTCCAGGCCACCATGGATCACTGGGATAACTTTCTGCTTACTACTCAGTTACATCCTATTTACTCCTTAAACAGGCAGGGACAAATCTTTCACTCAAGATACACCATTGGACTGTGAGTTCTGATATGTATCAAAGGTTACTTGCAGTATATATTGCAAAGGTGAGATTTAAACTTCATGAGAAATTGTTTGGCTGAAACATGGTGTGGTTTACCTGAAAAGTATTTCACAGAGTTCAACTTCAAGTGGATCCAGTTACCTATCATAAAGAAACTCTTCAGATAATGCCAAACCTGCAGTGTCTCAACATTTTGTCCTCTATCAACTCAAGTGAATACAACATGGAAGGAAAACTACAAGTTTGAAGGGGAAGCTCATTCCAGTGGGAGTTTTCTGCATGCAGCACCAGATGCACTCAACAATGCTTCTCCAGCAATCTGGATTTCATACAAATAGTTATTGCTGGTGCTTAGAAAATGCTCAGTAACAGATAGTTTAAATCATTCTCTGGAATATGCTTATGTGTGTAATTACTCAGCATGTTCTTGAAGAACAAATTTATCACTATGGTTCAATAGCATGAAACACAAAATGTCACCTATAGTAATCCTTGCTAAGTAGGGGTCTTCTTGGTACTCTCCCCAACTATTGGCAAATTAAGTGGACTACTACACCCTGGAATTTTCCAAGTCATTCTCAATGATAACTGGAATACTGAGAGGTGAAGGCAAAAGACAAAAATGCTTGACCATGCATATACTCATTCTTATATGCTTGGCATTGGGGAAATATTTTTTAAAAGTGAAAGAATTGTGAATGAAGACATCTTACCTTCTGCTGATATCATTCAGGACAAAGATGTCTTCAAAATCTTTTTTCCCTTCATCATTGGGGGTCTGGTATCATTAATAATGAATAATTTTAAAGACTGTGCTCAGTTTGATGGATGTACATAAGAGATGTTGTATAGAAATGGGTGAAGGATGTGGTGTGTTCATATATACCATGATTCTGGGAAGTATTTGATTGTACTTTCTTGGTTAAGGAATGACAGAAGAACCCCTATTTGAAAGAGATCACATTGAAAGAATGATACCAGAAACATTAGTTATGTGGCATATATAGAAAGGTATAAGAAATTACAAAGGAAAAGAATGGATTTTGAATTTTGAAAATAATTTTTGATCTGCTTTTCCTGATCAGTAATACTATCACATTTTAAGATCCTACAATTTTCTCTTCAAATTTCAGTTTTGGCCTATATGGGTCTTCTTTGTGTATTATAACAGAGATGTTTTTATGTCATTTTCTGATGTTGTGCTGCATTCTTTCTTTTGAGAATCATCATTCAGTAATGCATTTAAAAAATTTGTACTTGTTTCTGATTACATACTTGGGTAAAGATACTGTGGTGTAAGGAATGCCATTCCACATACATCAGGTGCCAGAAGTGAAAAACCATAATGTCTATAATCAGAGCCCCTTGGATGAAACCACATAGGGCCAACAATTGCCAAGGATATGGATGTCCTTTGCAAGTTGAATACATGTCAGTAATTTTTATTGCTCAACAATGATCTCCCTATGACTTCATGCTGTATTTGTAGAGTTTAGTAAAGTGAAGACATATGCTGGAATTTTTTGGGAAACTATTCACAATGATATACCTTTAGTGTCTGTTCAGTTAAGTTGCTTTTCTCTCCGAACACTTTCTGCTTTTAATGCTATCAAAATATCCTCTCCTCAATCATTTTTGAATGCTCAGTTTTGAAACTTTGAAACATTCCTCTCTTTCAGTGTAATGCATGTTCAATTGTGTTATTATGCCCTGTTAATCTGTACTCATCATGCCATAATCTGGCATTTGATTCATTCATCAGTTTCATGTTTTTGGAGTATGGTGTTTCCAATATCTGTGAGACTGCCCTATGGTCTGCAACCTCCAGGGACTGGTAAAAGGACCTTTGGCATTGTTCCAGTGGGCCATGTGTCAAACGGGCAGGAGTCAGTTCAATTGAATTAACCCATAGGTAAAGCCAGATTGACCAGATTCTTCTGCATTTAAAGGTAAGTGAAGGGCCCTTGGAAACTCATAACAAGATAATTTCTGTTTGGAGCCTTGTTGTAAGGCAGCAGCAAAGCAGGTGTGTCCTGGAATGTGCAGTGAGCATGGAACATCTCTCCTCACTTGCTAGCCCCTTCCAGGCATCCAACACATTTGATGAGTGATGGACTCTGTTTTCTCCTCATTAGGGATCACAGCAGCCACCCACTTCAACATAGAAGTCAAACTCTGCAGGCTCCATCTGTCTCCTGGTTTGGCAATCTAGGAAAGTTGCAGCATCCCACAGAATTGCTGTGATGTTTCCCAATTCAGTAATCACTTAACCCACCGGTCTGCACTGCATGCACATCTTTCCTGAGCTGTCGACAGGCATCATTCCTTGAAGCTGTTAGAGCTCTGGGCCAGTTTCCTGACTCATCAAAATTACCAGTGAGCTGATACCTGGAGGAGAGGATTCAGAAGGCAATGTCGACTTTGTCCGAAGCTAAACTCGGTGACCCATTCGCTTTTCTGACCCTTCAGTCACTCCCTAGTCCACTAGATTTGGTGGGAGCTAATTGCTGCACCAGTATATGGGTGCCATAGCGCCATAAGAACCCATGCAGCCAAATGAGACGAGAGCCACCTAGCATGCATGGAGGGTACTGCACGCTGTTAGGTTTCAGGGGGAGCCCTTGTCCTGGAGGACCAGGATTTCTCAAAAACCCTTGGATCCCCTGCCCCGCACACTCAGGCTCCTTTTCTCTTGGAAGAAGATGTTAGCATTGCATTTTTTGAAAACAGCAGGTCCCTCACTCCCTTCCTCTCCCCTCTTTCCATTACAGCTGAGCCAGAGCTTGTTTGGAAACTTGGTATGAAGTGGCCAGGACCTCAAGTATCTATGTTTGCCATGGGAAATGTGATGCCATTGTGCTGTCATTTTGCCTTTCTGTGATACCAGCTGGTATCTGCAGCACAGCAAAGATATTAGCAACACCACTTATTGAAATCCATACTTCCCATGACCCAGAGACTCCCCTTGGGGAGCAAGAAAACCTGCATTCTCCCCCCAGAGCTTGGAATCTCTCATCATTCAATCTCAACATGCTCAAAGCCAGCTGCTTCCACTTTGAATGTTGGAGCTCTCACCTCTTTTTCTCTCATGTCACAAGAGGACTGGTAACCAAGCCCAAGCAAGGCACTTCTCTGAAAAGGGTGAAAAAATACAGAAGAGTTGAAATTTAGTGTATGAGTGTTCAATGGATATAATTTTATGCATTTAATCTCAGTCTATTGAAGCTTCAGAAGAATTGAAGCAAATATATCTATAAGAAGTTTGAAATTTGAATGAGGATATAATATTTTTTTCTGCCAGCAAATATATTTCTTTGGATGACAAAGCCAGTGAACCATCAACTCTTTCCTTTCCCTCACATATTTACAGATCTGTTCTAGTTAAGTGACTTAGGGTTTCCCTGCTTTAGGGAAACTCCTTTGCCCAGGAGAAACAACTTCCTCAACCTCCCCCATATCTGCATTGATAGGATATCCATGGGGCTGTGAATTTTGTGAATATAACTTCTGCTTAGTATTTCTCAAAGGAAATGTCCAGAAGGAATAAGAAAAGTGGGAATGGATTGAGGAGACTGTGATTGCAATGGTTTGTGGTTCAGGTGTGAATGATGTCAAATATCTACTCACATATTAATAACATGATCATATAAGGATTCCCACATAGGTCTGCCTCTCCTCCTACCCCAGGCAACCATGGATCACTAGAATAACTTTCTGCTGACTGCTCAGCCACAAACTATTTCCTCCTTAAAAATGCAGGGATAAATCTTTCACTCATTATACACCATTGGACTGTGAGTTCTGATATGTTTCAAAGATTAGTTGCAGGATTATTTATAAAAGTATAATTAAAAATTTTTTAGCAATTGTTTGACTTAGACATGAGGTGGTTTACCTGAAAAGTATTTCACACAGACACATTGAAGTGGATCCAGTAACCTTTCTTAAAAAGCCTCTTCAGGTAGTGCCAACCCTGCAGTATCTCAACATTTTGTCCTCTGTCAATTCAAGTGAATACACCATGGTTGGAAAAGTTCTAGTTTAAAGGGGAAGCTCATTACAATGTGAGTTTTTCACATGCAGCATCTGATGGAGTCAACAGTGCTTCCCAAGTGATCTGGATTTAATAAAAATAGTTATTCCTGGTGATTAGAAAACTCTAAGGAATGGATGGTTTATATGATTCTCGGGAATGTTTTAATGGGTGTATTTACTCAGCAGGTTCTTGAGGGTTCAGTATGAAACACAATTTGTCAATGACACTAATCCTTGCAAAGTAGGGGTCTTCTTGATTGTCTCCTCAACTCTTGGCCAAAGAAGTGGACTACTACACCCTGCAATTTTCTGAGTCATTCTCAATGACAACTGGAATACCGAGAGTTGAAGAAAAAAGCAAAAATCGCTTGGCCCTGCATTCTCCCATTCTTAAATGCTTGGCATTGGGATAATATTATTATTAAAAAGTGAACGGATTGTGTCTTAAGATATATCTTACCTTCTGCTGATATTATTCAGGAGACGAAGGATGTCTTTCAAAACTCTTTTCCTTTATCATTGGAGATCTTTTATTATTAATAATGAAGAATTTTAAAGACTGTTCTCCATTTGATGGATGTACATAAGAGATTTTGAATAGAAATGGGTGAAGGATGTGATGTGGTCGTATTAACCACGATTCTGGAAATTATTTGATAGTGCTCTTTAGGTTAAGAAATGACAGAAGAGGGGCTGGAGAGATAGCTCAGTTGGTAGAGTACTTGCCTTGTAAGCACAAGGCCCTGGATTTGAACCCCAGCACCACCAAAAAAAAAAAAAAAAAGACAGAAGAACCCATATTTGAAGGAGATCACATTGAAAGAATGAAATCAGAGACATTAGTTTTGTGGCATGTATGGATGTGTATAAGCAATTACAAAGGAAGAGAATGGATTTTGAATTTTGGAAATACTTTTGGATCTGCTTTTTCTGCTTAGTAATACTATCACATCTTTATTTCTTATAATTTTTTTTTTAAATTTCAGCTTTCTCCTACATGGGTCTTCTTTTTGTATTATAACACAGATGTTTTTGTTTCATTTTCTGATGTTGTGCTGCACTCTTTCTTTTGAGAGTCAATATTCAGTGATGCTTTTAAAAATTTGTTCTTATTTGGTGTTGTGGTGTAATGAAAGTCATTCCACATATGTCAGGTGCCAGAAGCAAAAACACATCATGTCTGTAATCAGCTCCCACTTGGAAGAAATCAGATAGGGCCAACAATTTCCAAGTGCACTAATGACTTTTGCAAGTTGAATATATGTTAGTAAATTTCTTTGCTTACTCAATGATCTCCCTATTACTTCTTGGTGTATTTGTAGAGTTTAGGATGCCTAAGACATATCCCAGAATTTTTTGGGAAATTATTCACAATGATATATTTTTAGTTTCTCTTCAGCTAACTTGGTTCTCTCTCCAAACCCTTCTGCTTTTAATGACATTGAAATATCCTCTCCCCATTCATTTTTGAATGCTCAGCTTTGAAACTTTGAAACATTCCTCTCTTTCAGTGTAATGTACGTTTAATTGTGGTATTATACCCTCTTATACTGTGCTCATTATGCCATAATCTGGCACTTGTTTCATCCATCAGTTTCACTTTTTTGGAGTACGATGTTTACAATATCTGTGAGACTGCCCTGCAGTCTGCTTTCTCCAGGGACTGGTAAAAGGACACTTGGCACTTTACCAGTGGGCCTTGTGCTAAACAGGCAGTAGTCAGTTCAAGTGAATTAACCCTTAGGTAAAGCCAAATTGACTACATTCTTATCCATTTAAAGGTAAGTCAAGGATCTTGGAAACTCTTGCTGAGATAATTTTAAGTGGAACCAGTTTGTAAGTCAGCAGCAAAGTAGATGGGGCCTGGAATTTGCAGTGATCATAGAATATCTCTCCTCACTTGGTAAGCCCTTCCAGGCAACCAACACAATTGGTGAATGATAGATTCTCTTTTTTGCTCATTAGGTTTCAGAGCAGCCACCCACTTCCACATAGAAGTCAAACTTCCCAGGTTACATCTGTCTCCTGTTGGGGCAGTCTAGGAAAGGAGCAGCATCCCACCGGATTTGCTGTTGTTTCCCAATTCAAATATCACCTAACACGACTGTTTGCAATGCTTCCTTCACTTTCCTGAACTGTCAACACCTATCATTCTTTGAGACTGCTAGAGCCCTGGGCCAGTTGTCTGACTCATCAGAATCCCCAGTGAGCACATACCTGGAGGAGAGGATTCAGAGGGCTATGAAGATTGTGACTGGGCTAAGCTGGTTGACACATGTGCTCTCCAGCACCCCTCATTCCATCCCTGGTCCACTAGATGTTGTGGGGCTAATTGCCTGCAGCAGTATCAGGGTGCCCAAGCACCATGAGGTCCTGTGTGGCCAAATGAGCACAGCGCCACCTGGTGGTTCTGGACAAAAGTCAGTGGGCCCACTGCCTCAACGCCCTCTGGCTCCTCTTCCCCTGGGTGAAGATGTTCCCATCGCATTACTTGAAAACAGCTGTGCTCTTGTTCCCTTACTCTCCTCTCTTATCATCACACATGAGCCAGTGCTTGTCTTGAATCCTGGTCTGACTAGCCAGGACCTGAATTATCTCTGGTTGCCATGGGAATTGTTGCACCATTTTGCTGTCCATGCCGCCTTTCTTTGACATCAGCAGGTATCTGGAATGTAGCCTGGATGTCATTGATGCCAAACATTGAAACCCATGATGCCCAAGGCCCAAATGCACCCATTGGGGAGTAAGAAAGTCTGCATTCTCCCAATGCAGCCTATAAACTCTCACCCTTTATTCTCAACATGCCCCAAAATCTCTCCTTCTTAAAATGCTTGGCATTGGGAAGATATTATTTTTAAAAAGGGAATGAATTGTGACTGAAAACATATCTTAACTTCTGATGATATCATTCAGGAAGCCAAGGCTGTCTCTAAAACCTTTTTCCCCTGTATCATTGGAGGTCTTGTATCATTAATAATGAGGTATTTGAAAGACTGTGCTCAGTTTGATGGATGTACTTAAGAGATGTGTAGAATTGGGTGAAGGATGTGGTGTGCTCATATTAACCATGATTCTGGGAATTATTTGATTGTGCATTGTTGGTTAAAAAATGACATAAGAACCTATATTTGAAAGAGATCACATTGAAAGAATAAAATAAGAGACATTAGTTATGTGGCATGTATGGAGGAGCATAAGCAATTACAAAGGAAAAGAAAGGATTTTGAATTTTGGAAATAATTTAGGATTGACTTTCTGGTCAGTAATCCTATCACATCTTCATTTCTTATAATTTTCTCTTTTTGAATTTCAGTTTTTGTCTATCATGATTCTTTCTTGTGCATTGCAAAGAGATGTTTTTGTTTCATTTTCTGATGTTGTATTGCACTTTTCCTTGGAGAGACATCATTCAGTGTTGCATTTATACATTTGTACTTGATAAAGATTTTATACCTGGATGTATGTGCTGTGGTGTGAGGAATGCCATTCCATATACATTTGGTGCCAGAAAAGAAAAACCAGCATGTCTATAGTCAGCTCCCCCTTGAAAGAAATATTATAGGGTCAATAAATCACAAAAGCACTGATGTCATTTGCAAGGTGAATATTTGGCAGTAAATTTCACTGCTCACACAATGACCTCCCTATGACTTCTTGCTGTATTTGTAGTTTTTGAAGCTGAAGGAATGTCCTGAAATTGGGGGGAAAATTAACAATGACATTATTTTTAGTGTCTCTTCAGTTAGCATGGTTCTCATCTCCAAAACACATCTGCTTTTACTGCCACCAAAATGTCCCCTCCTCATTCTTTTTTCAATGTGCAGCTTTGAAAAATTGAAGCACTCCTCATTTTCACCGTAATGCACGTTCAAACATGGTATTATGCACTCTTAAACTGTGCTCATCATGGCATGATCTGGCACTTGTTTCATCCAAAACTTTAACTTTTTTGGAGTATGGTGGTGACAATATATGTGACACTGGTCTGCAGTCTGCTTCCTCCAGAGACTGGGAAAAGGACCTGGGCATTGTGCCAGTGGGCCTTGTGCCCAAGAGGCAGTAGCCAGATCAAGCAAATGATCCCTTATGAGAAGTCAAATTGGTCAGATTCTTCTGCATTTAAAGGTAAGTAAAGGGACCTTGGAAACTTATAAAAAAGACAATTTCTGTGTGGACACATGTAAGAGTTCAGCAGTGTAGGTGGGGCCTGGAATGTGGAGTGAGCACTCAACATCTCTCCTCACTTACTAGCCCCTTTCAGGCATCCATCGCACTTGGTGACTGATGAAGACATCAGTCTTCAATGCATGCTCCTCTTTACTGAGCTGTCCATAGCCATCATTCCTAGAGGCTTTTAGAGCCCTAGACCAGTTTCCTGACTCCTCAAAATTCTGGTTAAGGCCAAATTTTGAAAAGTGGCTTCAGAGCCCTTTCCCCATTGTGACCGTGCTAAGTTGGGTCATCCTCGTGCTTTCAGGCACCCCTCATTCCCTCCCTGCTCCACTGGATTTGGTGGGGGCTAATTACCTGCAGCAGAACCTGGGTGCCCAAGCACCTTGAGACCCGATACTGCCAAATGAGAACAGCACCACCTAACTTGTCTGGAGTGTACCACAGTCTGTTAGGTTTCAGGGGGAGCCCTTGTCCTGGAAGAATCTGGATCTATAAAAGACCTGCGGCCTGGCTGCCCCAACATATTCAGGCTCCCCTTCTCCTCAGTGAACATGTTGGCATAGGATATCTTGAAAATACCAGATTCCCCACTCCCTTCTTCTTCCTTCTTACCATCACAGCTGAGAAGGTGCTTGACTGGAATCTTGGTATGGAGCAGTCAGGACCTGAAGTATCTCTAGTTGCAAAAGGAACCATGACAACATTGTGCTGTCGTACCATATTTCTGTGACATCAGGTGGTATCTGCAGAGCAGTCAGGATTTCCTGGACACTGCTCATTGAAACCCATGATGGGAAAGATCTAGAAACCCAACTTGGGGAGTAATAAAACCTGCATTCTCCTACTGAAGCCTGAGTCTTCTCACCCTTCAAACCCAACATACCCAAAGCCAGCTGCTTCCACTTTGAATATTGGAGGTCTCACCTCTTTTGTTCTCATGTCACAAGAGGACTGATAACCAAGGAAGGCATTTCTCTAAAAAGGGTCAAAATCAATACAGAAGGATTTTGAAAGGAAGTATATGAGGGTTCAGTGGATATGATTTTATGCATTTAATCTTACTGTATTGAAGCTTCAGAAGAATTGCAGCAAACATATCTGTAAGAAGTTTGAAATTTGGAGGAGGATATACATATATATTTTTTTCTGCCAGCAAATATTTCCCCTGGAATCCCAGACCTAATGAATCCTCAACTCTTCCCTTTCCCTTTGTATATTTACAATCCTGCTCTAAATAAGTGACTTAGGCTTTCCCTGTTTTAGGGAAAATTGCTTTGCCCAGGAAAACAACTTCCTCAACCTCCCCCATAACTGAGTTGATAGTCTAGATCCAGCACATCCAAGGTGTTTGAATATTTCCAAGATATCTCCAGCTTAGGATGTTTCAACTGAGATGTCCAAAAGGAATAACCAGAGTGAGAAGAAAATTAGGAAATTGTGATTTCAATGGCTTGTGGTTCAGGTGTGAATGATCTCAAATATCTCCTTTATATTAATGACCTGAACATATAAGTTTTCCCAAGTAGACATGCCTCTCCGTCTACCCCAGGCCACTGTGAATCAATGGAATAACTTTCTGCTCACTGCTCAGTTTCAAAGTGTTTCCTCCTTAAAGAGGCAGAGACAAATCATTCACTCATGATACACCATTGGATTGTGAGTCCTGATATATACCAAAGATTACCTGCAGAATTTTTTGCAAAAGTGAAAATAAAAATTTATTAGCAATTGTTTGGCTTAGATATGGGTTGGTTTACCTGAAAAGTATTTTACCGAGTCACCTACCTTAGAGAGCCAATTCAGATAGTGCCAAACATGCAGTGTCTCGACGCTTTGTCTTCTATAAACTCAGGTGAATACAACATGGTTGGAAAAGTACCAGTTTGAAGGGAAAGCTCATTCCAATGAGAGTTTTCAGCACGCAGCACTGGTTGAGTCAGTAGAGCTTCCCCAGTAACCTGGATTCCATAAAAATAGGTATTCCACATGATTAGAAAATGCTTAGGAAAGGATAGGTTATTTCATTCTCAGGTATATCCTCATGTGGGTATTTACTCAGCAAGTTCTTGAATAACGAAAATTCTCCCCACAGTTCTGTAGCATGAAAATCAAAATGTCAATGGCAATAGAAATTGCAAAGTAGCAGTCTTCTACATACTCCTCCAGACTCATGGAAAATGAATTGGAATACTACACCCTGGAGTTGTTCAAGTCAATCTTGATGTCACCTGGAATACTGAGAGGGGAAGACAAAAGACAAAAGCCCTTGGCCCTGCATTCTCTCCTTCTTATATGCTTGGCATTGGGAAGATATTATTATTTTTATAAAGTGAATGAGTTGTGGCTGAAGGCATATCTTACCTTCTGCTGATATCATTCAGGATGCCAAGGATGTCTTTAAGCTATTTTTCCCTGTATAATTGAAGGTCTAGTATCATTAATAATGAAGCATTTTAAAGAACGTGCTCAGTTTGTATAATGTGCTTAAGACACGCTATGCAGAATTGCATAAAGGATGTGGTGAGCTCATTTTAACCATAATACTGGGAATTATTTGTGCTTTGTAAGTTAAAAAATGACAGATGAACTCCTATTTGAAATAGATCACGTAGAAAGAATAAAATCAGAGACATTAGTTATGTGGCATGTATGGGTGAACATAAGCAATTACAAAGAAAATAAAGGGATTTTGAAATTTGGAAACAATTTACTATCTGCTTTTCCTGCTCAGTAATCCTATCACCTCATAATTTCTTATAATTTTGTCTTTTTGAATTTCAGCTTTTGCCTACATTTGGTCTTCTTTGTGTATATAAACATAGATGTTTTTGTTTCATTTTCTGATGTTGTGCTGCACTCTTACTTTAGAGAGACATCATTCAGTGTTGTGTTTACAAATTTGTACTTGTTTAAGATTACATACTTGGATGTAGGTGCTGTGCTGTAAGAAATACCATTCCATGTAGGTCAGGTGCCATAAATGAAAAACCAACTTGTCTGTGATCAGTTCCCCCTTAAAAGAAACAGGATAGGGCCAAGAATTTTCATGGACACTGATGTCATTTGCAAATTGAATACATGTCAGTAATTTTCATTGCTCACACAATGATCTCTCCATTACTTCTTGCTGCATTTGTAGAGTTTAGGTATCTGAAGAAATATCCTAGAATTTTTTGAGTTACTATTAACAAATGACATTATTTTTAGTGTCTATTCAGTTAACTTGTTTCTCTCTCCAAAACCCTTCTGTTTTAGTGCCATCAAAATGTCCTCTCCCCATTCCTTTTTGAATTCTCTGCTTTGAAACTTTGAAACATTCCTTGCTTTCAGTGTAATGCATGTTGAGATGTGGTATTATGCCCTGTTAAACTGTGCTGTAGATGCCAAAATCTGGCACTTTTTTCATCCATCAGTTTCGCATTTTGGAGTATGGTGGTGTCAATATCTGTGACACTGGTCTACAGTCTGCATCTTCCAGGGACTGGTAAAAGGACCATTGGCATTGTCCCAGCAGGCCTTGTGCCAAACATGCAGTAGTCAGGTCAGGTGAATGAACCATTAGGTAAAGACAGACTGGCCAGAATCTTCTGCATATAAAGGTAAGTGAAGGGCTCTTGGAAGTCATTCCAAGATAATTCCTGTGTGGAGCCATGTTGTAAGACAACATGCAAAGCAGGTGGGACATGGAATATGGAGTGAGCACAGAACATCTCTCCTCACTTGCTAGTACCTTCTAGGCATCCATCACACTTGGTGTGTAATAGACTCTCTTTTCTCCTCATTAGGGTTCAGAACAGTCACCCACTTCCACATAGAAGTCAAACATCAAGGGTTCCATCTGTATCCTCTTTGGGTAATCTAGGAAAGAAACTGCATTTCACCAGAATTGCTGTGGTGTTTACCAATTCAATCATCACGTGACCCACCAGTCAGCACTGCATGCTCCCCTTTCCTGAGCTGTCAACAGCCATCATTTGTTGAATCTCTTAGATTCCTGGGCCTGTTTTCTTCCTCATGAAAATCTTCAGTGAGCACATACCTGGAGAAGAAGATTCAGAGGGCAATGCCATTTGTAACCAAGGCCAATCTGGTTAATCCACACATTTTCAGGCAACCCTCAGTCCCTCCCTGGTGCATTAATTTGGTGGGGCAAATTGTCTGCAGAAGTATCAGGTTGTCTAAGCGCCAGGAGGCCCAGTGAGGCCAAATGAAAACAGTGCCACCTAACTTGTCCGGAGGGTATTACAGGATGTCTGTCTTCAGGGGGAACCCTTGTCCTGGAAGGACCTGGTTCGCTCAATGGCCCACAAACCCACTGCCCCAACACTCTCAGGCTCCTCTTCTCCTGGGTGAAGATGTTGGCATCACATTTCTTGAAAACAGCAGGTCACTCACTCCATTCCTCTCCCCTCTTACCATCACAGCTGAGCAGAGCTTGTCTGGAATCTTGGTCTAAGTGGCCAGGACCTGAAGTATCTCTGGTTGCCATGGGAACCTTGACACCATTGTGCTGTCATGCAACATTTCTGTGACATCAGGTGGTATCTGCAGAGCAGCCAGCATTTCAGGGACTGAAGTTCATATTGTCCAACACCCAGAAACACCACTTGGGGAGCAAAAAAACCTCCATTTCCCACCAGATTCTTGAACCTCTCAAACTTCAAACCCAACATGCCTGAAACCAGCTTCTTCCACCTTGAATATTGGAGTTCTCACCTCTTTTTTTCTCCTGTCACAAGATTACTGGTAACCAACAAGTAATTTCTCTGAACATGGTTAAAAAAATACAGTAGGATTTTGAAAGCAAGTTTATGAGAGTTCAATGATATGATTTTATGCATTTAATCTCGCTGCATTGAAACTTCAGAAAAAATTCAGAAAAAAAATCCAAAAGAAGTTCAAAATTTGGATGAGAATATGTGTTTTTTTTTTCTGCTAGCAAATGCTTTTCCTGGGATCACTGACCCAGTGAATCATCAATTCATCCATTTGCCTTATAATATTTACAGACCTGGTCTTGGGGAGTGGCTTAGAGTTCCTATTTTAAGGAATCTGGCTTTACTCAGAAGAAACACCTTCCTCACCACTCCCATACCTGAGTGGATAGGCAAGATTCAACACATCAACTGGACTGTCACTTTTGCTCTGATATCTGCTGCTTAGAATTTGTCAAAGGAAATGTCCAGAAGGAATAAGAAGAGTGAGAAAGTATTGAGGAGATTATGATTTTGATGGCTTTGGGATGAGGTGTGAATGATCTCAAAAATCTACTTTTATATTAACGACCTGATCATAGAAGCTTTCCCATATAGGCCTGCCTCTCCTCCTACCCTAAGCCACCAGGGATCACTGGGAAAACTTTGTGTTTAATGCTCAACTACAACCTTTTTTCTCCTTAAAAGGACAGAGACAAATCTTTCATTAAAGATACACAATTGGATTGTAGGTCTTGCTAAGCAACAAAGGTTACTTGCAGGATTGTTTGCAAAAGTGAAATTAATTATTCATTAGACTTTGTTTGGCTTAGCCTTGTGGTGGTTTTCCTAAGAAGCATTTCACAGTGTCAGATGGGAAGAAGATTCAGTGACCTACCTTAATGAGCCTCTTCGGATAGGGTCAAAACTGCAGAGTCTCAACATTTTCTCCCATGTCAACTCAAGTGAATACAACATGGTTTGAAATGTAGGAGTTTGAGGGGGAAGCTCATTCCAATGACATTTTTCAGCATGGGGCATTAGTTGCAGTCAGCAGTACTTCACTAGTGACCTGGATTTCTTAAGAATAGGTATTTCAGACAACTCTTGGAATGGATATGTTATATTATTCTGATGAATATTCTGAAGCCAGAATCTATTCAGCAAGTTCTTGAAGAAGAAAATTCTCACCAGATTTTAATAGCATGAATTACAAAATGTCACCTGAAGTAGTTCTTGCAAAGTATTGTTCTGGGTATATACCCAGGCTCTCTGCAAATGAAGTGGACTTCTGCACTTCAGCATTTTCCAAGTTAACATCAATGTCAATTTGAAAACAGAGGTGAAGACAATAGACAGCCTCCTTTGACTCTGCCTTCTCTCATTCTGATGTGCTTGGCTTTGGGAAGATATTTTTTTTAAGTGAATGAATTGTTGCTGAATACATAACTTTCCTTCTACTGATATCATTCAGGAGACCAGGGATGTGTTAAGAACCTGATTTCCCTGTTTCATTGGAGATCTTGTATGAATAATAATGAAGCATTTTAAACTTTATTCTAAGTTTGATGGATATTCTTAAGAGAGGTTGTGCAAAATTGAATGTGGAATGTGGTGATCTAATCTTTACCATGGTTTTGTGAATTATTTGATTGTACTCTGTAGGTTTAGAAATGACAGTAGAATCCCTATTTGAAAGAGATCACATTAAAAGAATGAAATCAGTGACATTAATTATGTGACATGTTTGGATGAGTATAAGCAATTACAAAGAAAAAAAATAGATTTTGAATGGTGGGAAAAAATTAAATCTGCCTTTCCTTCTCAATAATTCTTATCCCATCTTCGGTTTTTATAATTTTCTCTTTTTGATTTTCAGCTTAAACTGATATTGGATCTTCTTTGTGTATTTTAACAGAGATATTTTCTATAATTTTCTGATGTTGTGCACACTTTCTTTTGAGAGTCATCATGCAAAGTTGCATTTACAAATTTGTACTTGCTTATATTTACATACAAGGGTGTAGGTTCAGTGGTGTAAGGCATGCCGTTCCACATATGTCAGGTGGCAGAAAGGAAAAACCAGTGTGCTTTTAATTAGTTACCACTTGGGAGACACAGGAGAGGACCAAGGATTTCCAAGGGCACTGATGTCCTTTGCAAGTTGAATACATGTCAGTAATTTTCATTGCTCACACAACAATCTTCGTATTACTTTGAGATGTACTTGTAGATTTTGAAGCAGAAGGAATGTCCTGGAAATTTTTGGGAAACTCTTAACCATGACATTTTTAGTGTCTCTTCAGTTACCTTCATTCTCATTTCCCAAACTCTTCTACTTTTACTGCCTCCAAAACATCCACTCCTCATTCCTTTTTCAATGCTCAGCTTTAAAACTTTGAAATATTCCTCTCGTTCAGTACAATGCATGCTGAAATTTGCTATTATGCTCTGTTAAACTGTGCTCATCACACCATTATCTGGCACTTGCTTCTTCCATCAGTTTCACTTTTGGAATATGGTGGTAATAGTATGTGTGACAGTGGTCTACATTCTGCATCCTCCAGGATCAAGTAAAATGTCCCAGCAGGCCTATTGTCAAACAGGGAATAGTCAGGTCAAGTGAAAGAACCCTTATGTGAAGACAGATTGGCCAGTTTTTACTGCATTTAAGGGGAAGTGATGGACCCACTGGAAACTCATATCAAAATAATTTCTTCATTGAGACTAGTTGTAAAGCAGCAGAAATGTAGGTAAGGCCTGGAATACGGAGTGAGTACAGAACAGCTCTCTTCACTTGCTAGCCCCTTCAAGGCATTGATCACACTTGGTGAGTGATTGACTCTGTTCTGTCCTCATTAGGTATCAGAACAGCCACACACTTCCACTTAGAAGTCAAAGTTCTCAGGTTCCAGCTGTCTCTTGTTTGGGCAATCAAGGAAAGGAGCAACATCCCACCAGAGTTGCTATGATATTTCCCAATTCAATCATCAACAAACCTACCAGTCTTCTTGGGCTAAGCTGGGTGATCCACGTACTTTCAGGCACCCCTCAGTTCCTTCCTGGGACTAAATTTAGTGGGGGCTAAGTGCCTGCAGTAGTATCAGGATCCCAAAGAGTCATAAGACCCAGTGTGGCTAAATGAGAAGATCCCAACCTAGCTCGTCTAGAGGGTACTGCAGGCTGTCTGTTTTCTGGGACAGCCCTTGTTCTGGAAGAGCCTGGATCCCTCAAAGGCCCACAGGCCTACAGCCCCAACACAATCAGATTCCTCTTCTCCTGGGTGAAGATATTGGCATCACATTTCTTGCAAAAAGCAGTCCCCTCACTCTCTTCCTCTCCCCTCTTACCAACACAGCTGAGTTGAGCTTGTCTGAAATCTTGGACTGAAGTGGCTAGGACAGCAAGTACCTGGTTTACATGAGAGCCATGATGGGATTGTGCTGTCATGCTGCCTTTCTGTGGTATCAGTTCATATCTGCAGCAGAGCCAGGATTTCAGAGACACCACTCATTGAAACCCCATGATGCCCAAGGCCCCAAAACACACCTTGGGTAGCAAAAAAAAACTGCATTCCTCACAAGATAATGGATCCTCTCACCCTTTAAACCCAACATACTCAAAGCCAGCTGCTTCCAATTGAATATTGGAGCTCTGGTCTCTTTTGCTCTTGTGTCAAAAGAAGACTGTTAAACAAATGAAGCATTACTCTGAAAAGGGTCAAAACCTATACAGAAAGATTTTGAAAGGAAGTGTAGTAGAGTTCAACAGATATGATTTTATGCATTTAATCTTAATGTATTGGAACTTCAGAAGAATTGCAGCAAGCATAACTATAAGAAGTTTGAAATTGGGATGAGGATATATTTTGTTTTCTGCCAGCAAACATTTTTCTGGGATCACAGACCCAGTGAACCATCAACTATTCCCTTTCCCTTTCTATATTTACAGGCCTGGTATTAGCTAAGTGACTTAGGCTTTCCCTGTTTTAGGGAAACATACTTTTCCCAGGAAGAACAAATTCTTCAACCTCCCACATAACTTCCGTTTTTGATAGGTTATATCTAGCACATCCACAGGACTGCGAATTTTGCCAAGATACCTGCTTCTTATAATTTTTCAAAGGAAATGTCCAGATGGAATAAGAAGAATGAGAAAGGTTTGAGGAGATTGTGATTTCAATGAATTTTGTTTCAGGTGTGAATGACCTAAAATATTTCCTTTTATATTAGTGACCTGATTATATAAGTTTTCCCACATATGCCTTCCTCTCCTCCTACCCCAGGCCACCATGGATCAGTGTGATAACTTTCTGCTAACTGCTTATTTACAACTTATTTCCTCCTTAAAGAGGCAGGGACAAATTGTTAACTCGTGATACACCATTGAACTGTGGGTCCTGATATGTATCAAAGGTTACTTGCAGGATATTTTGCAAAACTGAAATTAAAAATTTGTTAGCAATTGTTTGGCTTAGACATGGGGGTGGTTTTCCTGAAAAGCATTTCACAGAGTCAGACTGGAAGAGGACCAAATAACCTATCTTAAGGAGCCTCTTCACATAATGCCGAACCTGCAGTGTCACAACATTTTGTTTTCTGTAAACTCCAATGAATACAACACGGTTGGAAAAGTTCCAGATTGAAGTGAAATCTCATTCCAATGAGAGTTTTCAGCATGGAGCAGCAGTTGCAGTCAGCAGTGCTTTCCCAGTGACTATGATTTCAGAAAAATAGGTATTCATGGTGATCAGAATAATTTCAGGAACGGATATGTTAAATCATTCTCAGGAATAAGTTCATGTGGGCATTTACTCAGCAAATTCTTGAAGAACAAAATTCTCACCAGGGTTTTATAGAATTAAATTAAGATGTCAACTGCAGTAGTCCTTGCATAGTAGAGGTCTTGTTGATACTCTCCCAGACTCATGGAAATGAAGTGGACTAATCAATATCAATGAAAAGTGGAATACTGAGAGGTGAAGCCAAAAGACAAAATCCCTTGGTCCTGTGTTCTCTTTCTTATATGCTTGGCATTGGGAAGATATTATTATTCTTAAAATGTTAATAAATTGTGGTGCAGAAAATATTTTACCTTCTGATGATGTCATTTTGGGGGCCAAGTATGTCTTCAAAACTGTTTTTTCCATGTATCAATGGAGTTGTGCTATTATTCATAGTGAAGCATTTTAAAGACCATGCTCAGTTTAATGAATGTACTCAAGAGATGTGTAGAATTTGGTGAAGAATATGGTGTGCTCATATTAACCATGATTCTGGGAATTATTTGATTGTACTTTGTAGTTCAAGAAATGAGAAAAGAACCCATATTTGAAAGAGATCACATTGACAGAATAAAATCATAGATATCAGTTATGTGGTATGTATGGATGGGTATAAGCAATTACAAATAAAACAAATGGATTTTGAATTTTGAAAATAATTTAGTATCTGCTTTTCTACTCAGTAATCCTTTCACATCTTCATTTCTTATAATTTTCTCTTTTTGAAATACAGGTATAACCTGTATTGGGTCTTCATTGTGTATTTTAACAGAGATGTGTTTGTTTCATTTTCTGAAGTTGTGCTGCACTCCTTCTTTTGACAGTCATCATTCTGTTTAACATTTTCAAATTTGTACTTGTTTAAGATTACATACTTTAGTGTAGATGTTGTGGTGTAAGGAATGCTATTCCACGTAAGTCTAGTGCCAGAAATGAAAAACAAGCATGTTTGGTATTAGCTCCCCATTGGAAGAAACAGGATAGGGCCAAGAATTTTCAAGGACACTAATGTAATTTGCACATTGAATACTTGTAACTTTTATTTCTCATACAATGATCTCACTAATAATCTCCCTGGATTTGCAGTTTTTAAGGCTGAAAGGAAACTATGACCAATGACATTATTTTTAGTGTGTGGTTCTCATCTCCAAACCCATCTCCTTTTACTGCCACCAAAAGGTCCACTCCTCATTCTTTATATCAATGCTCAGCTCTGGAACATTCTTCTCTTTCAGTGCAATGCATGTTCAAATGTGGTATTATGCCCTGTTAAACTGTGCTCATCATGGCATAATCTGACACTTGTTTCATCCATCAGTTTCACTTTTTTGGAGTATGGTGGTGCCAATATCTGGGACACTGACCTGCAGTCTGCATCCTCCAAGGACTGCTATAAAGACCATTGGCATTGTCTCAGCAGGTCTTGTGCCAAAAAGGCAGTAGTAAGGTCAAATGAATGAACCCTAATGTGGAGCCAGATTGGGCAGATTTTTCTGCATTTAAAGGAAAATGATGGGTCCTTGGAAACTCATACCTAGATAATTTCTGTGTGGCGACAGGATGTAAGGCTGCAGTAAAGTGGGACCTGGAGAGTGGAGTGAACAAAGAACATCTCTCCTCACTTACTAGACAGTTCCAGGCTTCCATCGCACTTTGTGAATGATAGAATCTGTTTTCTCCACATTAAGGATCAGAGTAGCCACACGCTTCCACATAGAAGTCATACATCCCTGGTGCCAGCTGTCTCCTGTTTGGGCAATCTAGGAGAGAATCAGCATCCCACCAGAATTGCTGTGATATTTCTCAATTCAATCATTGCCTAACCCACAGGTCTGCACTGCATGCTCATCTTTACTGCACTGACAACAGCCATCATTCCTTGAGACTGTTAGAACTCTGGACCAGTTTCTTGAATCATCAAAATTCCAGTTGAGCCCAGAACAGGAGAAGTGGGTTCCGAAGTCTGTGCCAATTATGACTGGGGCTAAGTTGGGTGATTCACGTGCTTTTGGACACCACTCAATCCCTCCCTGTTTCACTAGATTTGGTGGGGACTAATTGCCTGCAGCAGTATCGGTTTGCCCAACCACCACGAGACCTGATGTGGTCAAATGAGAACAGCAAAACATACCATGTCTGGAGGATACTGCAGGCTCTTAGGTTTCAGGGGAATCCCTTGTCCTGGAAGGACCTGGATCTCTCAAAGGCCCAAAGGCATGCAGCCCCAACACATTCTGACTCCTTTGCACTTGGGTGAAGATGTTGCAATCACATTATTTGAGAACAGCAAGGCCCTCATTCACTTCCTCTCCCCTCTTTCCATCACAAATGAGCTGGTGCTTGTCTTGAATCTTGGTCTGAACCGGCCAGGACTTGAAGTACCTCTGGTTGCCATAGGAACCATGATGAAATTTTGCTGTCATGCCAACTTTCTGTGACATCAGGTGGTATCTGCAGCACAGCCAAGATATTCAGTACTACACTCATTGAAACCAACGAAACCCAGAATCCAGAAACACCGGTTGGGGAGTAAGAAAACCTGTATTTTCCACCACAGCCTAGAATATCTCTCCCTTCAATCCCAACATGCCCGATGCCAGCCACTTCCTGTGTGAATATTGGAGCTCTGGCCTCTTTTACTCTCATGTCACAGGAGCATTGGTAACCAAGGAAGGCATTTCTTTGAGAATGGTCAAAATCAATAGAGAAGGATTTTGTAAGGAAGTGTATGAGTGTTCAATGTGTATGATTTTCTGCATCTAACCTCACTGAAATGAAGCTTCAGGGGAATTGCAGCAAACATATCTACAGAAAGTTTGAAATTTGAATAGGATATATTTTTTCTTCTGTCAGAATATATTTTCCTGGGGATCACAGATTTGGTGAACCATTAACAATTCTTTGCCTTTTATATGTACATATCTGGTCTGATTAGGTGGCTTAGGCTTTCCTTATTTTAGGGAAACTGGTGTTACCCAAGACAAATACCTGCTTCAACATCCCCCATACCTGAGTTGAGAGAAAAGATAAAACACAACCCTGCATATTATGCATTTTGCCAAGATACCTTCTGCTTCTAATTATTCAAAGGAAATGACCTGGAGGAATAAGAAGAGTGAGAAAGGAATGAGTAGATTATGATTATAGTGTCTTGCATTTTAGTTGTGAAAGATCACAAAATCTCCTTTTATATTAAGAGCATGATCATATAATGTTCATCACATAGGCCTGCCTTTCCTCTTAACCTAGACCACCATGGATCACTGGGAAAATTTTCTGCTCACTGCTCATTTACACTCTATTTTCTCCTGAAATGGGCAGAAACAAATCTTTCATTCATGAAAGATGTGGTGTAAGGAATGCCATTCCACATAGGTCAGGTGCTAGAAATGAAAAACCAGCATGTCTGTAATCAGCTCCCCCTTGGAAGAAACAGGATAAGACCAAGAATTTCCAAGGGTACTGATGTTCTTTGCAAGTTGAATATATGTCAGTAATTTTTATTGCTCACACAATGATCTTCCCATTACATCTTGCTGTATTTGTAGTGTTTAGGAAGCTGAAGAAATATAGTGGAATTTTTTTGGAAATTATTAACAATAAATTTCTTTAATGTCTCTTCAGTTAACTTGATTGTCTCTCCAAACCCCTTCTGCTTTTACTGCCATCAAAATGCTCTCTCACCATTAATTTTGAATACTCAGCTTTGAAACTTTGAAACATTCCACTCTTTCAGTGTAATGCATGTACAAATGTGGTATTATGCACTGTTAAACTGTGCTCATCATGCCATAGTCTGGCACTTGTTTCATCCATCAGTTTCAATTTTTAGAGTGAGGTGGTGCCAATATCTGTGACACTGGCCTGCAGTCTGCATCTTCCATTGACTGGTATAAGGACCCTTAGCATTGTCCCAGTGGACCTTGTGCCAGACAGGCTGTATTCAGGTCAATTGAATAAACCCTTAGGTAAATTCAGATTGCCCAGATTATTTGGCATTTAAAGGTTAGTGAAGGGAACTTGTAAACTCATACCAAGATAATTTCTGTGTGGAGCCAGGTCATATGGCAGCAGTATTGTATGTGGGGCCTGGAATGTGGAGTGATCACAGAACATCTCTCCTCACTTTCTAGCCCCTTCCAGACATCCATCACACTTGGTGAGTCATAGACTGTGTTTTCTCCTCATTAGCGTTCAGAGTAACACCTGCTTCCACAGAGATATCAAAATTCCCAGGTTCCAGCTGTCTCCTGTTTGGTCAATGTAAAAAAGGAGTGGCATCCCACCAGAGTTGCTTGTTTACCAATTCAAACATCACCTAACATACCTGTATTCACTGAATTCTCATCTTTTCAGAGCTGCCAACAGCCATCATTCCTTGAGACTCTTAGAACCCTGCATCAGTTTTCTGACTCTTCAAAATCCCCAGTGATCACATAACTGGAGGAGAGGATTTGGAGTGTAATGCCTATTGTGACTGGGGCAAAACTGGGTGAACCACACACTTTTGGGCACCCTTCAGTCCCTCCATGGTCCACTCGATTTGGTTGGAGCTAATTGCCTGCAGCAGTATCATTCTCAGGAATATGCTAATGCATGTATTTCTTCAGAAAATTCTTGAAGAACAAAATTCTCACCAGGGTTCAATAGCTTGAAACACTAAATGTCAACTGTAGTAGTCCTTGCAAAGTAAGAGTCTTCTTGATATTCTCCCCAACTCTTGCAAATGAGCTGGACTATGTCACCCTGGAGTTTTCTTTGTCAATCTCAATGACAACTGGAATAATGAGAGGTAAACACAAAGACAAAGGCACTTGGATCTTCATGCTCTCATTCTGATATGCTTGGCATTGGGATGATATTATTTTTAAAAAGTGAATGAATTATGGCTGAAGATATATCTTACATTCTGCTGATATCAACAGGAGGCCAAGAATGTCTTTAAAACCTTTTTTCTCTGTATCATTGGAGGTCTTGTATCATTAATAATGAATAATTTTAAGACTGTGCTCAGTTTGATGAATGTACATAAGTGATGTTGTGTAGAGTTGAGTGAAGGATGTGATTGCTTATATAAACCATGATTCTGGGCATCATTTTTTTGTACTTTGTATGTTAAGAAATGAGAGAAGAACCCCTATTTGAAAGAGATCACAAAGAAAGAGTGAAATCAGAGACAAGAGTTGTGTGACTTGTATGGATGGGCATAAGCAATTATAAAGGAAAAGAATAGATTTTGAATTTTGGAAATAATTTAGAATCTGCTTTTTCTGCTCAGTAATACTATCCCATCTTTATTTCTTATACTTTTGTTAATTTCAGTTTTTGCTTCTATGGGTCTTCTTTGTACATTTTAACAGAGATGTTTCTGTTTCATTTTCTGATGTGCTACACTCTTTCTTTCGAGAGTCATCATTCAGTGTTACATTTACAAATTTGTACTTTTTTAAGATTACATACTTGTGTGTAGGTTCTGTGGTTTAAGGAATGCCATTCCACATAGGTCAGGTGCCAGAAATGAAAAACCAGCATATCTGTAATCAGCTCCCCCTTGGAAGAAATCAGATAGGCCAACAATTTCCAAGGGCACTGATGTATTTGCAAGTTGAATACATGTCCATAATTTTTATTGCCCACACAATGATCTCCCTGTTAGTTCTTGCTGTATTTGATGAGTTCAGAAAGCTGAAGAAATATCCTGGAATTCTTTGGGAAACTATTAACAATTACTTTTTTTTAGTGTCTGTTCATTTAACTAGGTTTCCTCTCCAAAACTCTTCTGCATTTAGTGCCATCTAAATGTCCATTCCTCATTCCTATTTGAATGCTCAGCTTTGAAACTTTGAAACATTCCTCTTTCAGTATAATACATGTTCAATTCAGGTATTATACACAGTTAAACTCTGCTCATCATGTCATAATCTGGCACTTGTTTCACCCATCACTTTCACTGACCGGCAGTCTGAATCCTCCAGGAAATGGTAAAAGTACACTTGGCATTGTCCTAGTAGGCCTTGTGCCAAATAGGCAGTAGTCAGGTCAAGTGAATGAAACCTTAGGTAAATTCAGATTGGCCATATTCTTGTTAATTTAAAGGTAAGTTAAGGGACCCTTTTAAACTTATACCAGGATAATTTTGTGTGCAGCCAGGTTGTAAATCAGCGTCAAAGTAAGTGGCACCTGGAATGTGTAGTGAGCACAGAACTTCTCTCCTCATTTGTAACCCCCTCCAGGCATCCATCACACTAGCTGATTGATAGACACAGTTTTCTCCTCATTAAGGTTCAGAGGAGTCCCACACTTCCACAAAGAAGTCAAAATTCCCAGTTCCAGCTGTCTCTTGTTTAGGCAATGTAAAAAAAGGAGCAAACATCCCACCAGAATTGTGATGTTTTTCAATTCAACCATCACCTAACACACCTGTATGCTCACCTTCACTGCATGCTCACCTTTCCAGAGCTGTCAAATGCCATCATATCTTGATGGGTTAGAGCTCTGGGCCAGTTTCCTGATTCATCAAAATCCCCAGTGAGCACATACCTGGAAGAGAGAATTCACAGGGCAATGCCTATTGTGACTGGGGCTAAGCTGGGTGACCCATGAACTTTCCAGCACTCAGTTCCTCCATGGTCCACTAGATTTGGTGGGGGCTAATTGCCAGCAGCAGTATTGGGTTTCCCTAGTGCCATGAGGCCCGATGGGCCAAACAGGAATAGCACCACCTACCTCACTGGAGTGTATTGCAGTATCTCTAGCTTCAGTGGGAGCCCTTGTCCTTGAAGGACTGGGATCTCTCAAAGGCCCATGGGACTACTGCCCCAACACACTCAGGCTACTTTCTCCTGGGAGAAGATGTTGGCATCACTTTTCTTGAAAAACAGCAGGACCCTCACTCCCTTCCTCTCCCCTCTTACCTTCACAGCTGAGCTGGAGCTTGTCTGGAACTTGATCTGAAATGGTCAGAACCTCAGTATCTCTGGTTGCCATGGGAACCATGATGCTATTGTGCTGTCATTCCACCTTTGTGACATCGGGTAGTGTCTGCAGTGCAGCCAAGATTTCAGGGATGTCACTCATTGAAAGCATGATGCCCAAGGTCAAGAAGCACCCATTGGGAAGCAAGAAAACCTGCATTCTTTGACAGGAGCCAGGAACCTCTCCCCATTCAAACTCAATATACCTAAAGCCTTCTTCTTCCACTCTGAATATTGAAGCTTTTGACTCTTCAGCCGTCATGTCACAAAAGGAATGGTAATCAAGCAAGGCTTTTCTCTGAAAATGTTCAAAAAAATACAGAAGGATATTGAAAGGAAGTGTATGAGTGTTCAATGGATATAATTTTTTGCATTACATCTCACTGTATTGAAACTTCAGAAGAATTGAAGCAAACATATCTATAAGAAGTTTGAAATTTGGATGAACTTATGTTTTTTTTTTTCTGCCAGCAAATGCTTTTCCTGATATCACAGACCCCGTGAACCTTCAACTCTTCCTTTTTCCTTAGTATATTTACAGATATGGTCTAGCTAAGTGACTTAGGTGAAAGCTTGAGGGCGAGGTCTGCTGGCCAAACAAAATTGGACAGAATGGGCCAAAACAAACTTTATTAGAATTTGACTATTGGGGACAATTCCCAGTCCCACAAGGTGTAGGTCAGGGCGAAGAGCCAGAGAAAATAGCACGTGGCTCTGGCTGCCCAGGGTCTTTCAAGGCCAGAATAGGCAGGGTGTCCTGCTGAGTGATAAGGAAAGGTAAGAGCCAGTGTGGTTCATCTGATGCATTTGATTGGTGGGTCTTTGACCCACTGCCCACTTCCTCAGTTGTTTTGTCCCTCCCACATAGCCACTTAAGTCCCGACTTAACATCCCAACCTTTTTGGTGATATAGGGTGCCAGAGTCCACGTGGCTACTTCCTCCATGTTAGGGGACATTGTGGGGAAAAAAAGGTTCAGTTTCTAAGTCGGGGAAGAGGCACCTATAAGGGTGCAGGAGCATATGGTTGTATGTCACCCTGGTAAATTCCCTCATGAGGTTCTGGGCAAACCTGAGAAGATAGGGAATAATCATTAATAGGAATCCTATCAGAAATATGGGAGTAAGGATAGGGGTAAGCCAGGTGCCAAGAATGGAGTTCAATCATCCTGGTTCAGGTTCATTTGATTCTTGTTGCTTCAGCCTTTCTTTAGATGACTGAGAGTTTTGATGTTTTTTCCACACATTTTCAAAGTTTGCTGTCAGATCTAGTGCTCGGATGTTGTGCAAGGAAACTTCAGCAATAAATGTTATTCATCTTTGTATGGATTCCAGGGAGGTAACAGATGCCTCTACTGCCCTCTGGAGTCTAGCTTTTGGGTGCCAGTGACTGCATAACCAAGTCATCTGTGGTATAACCTGTGTTTAGTAGAGATCCCTATATTTCTGTGACTTAGGGCTAAATAATAACACTAGCAAACCTAGATTAAACCTACCTGTGTAGCTTAGGAGGATCTGTAGGCCATAAACTGACTAAAATCTCCTGACTCTGGCAGTTTCTCTTAATAGTTATCAGTCTGTATTTATTCTGGGTGGTTAACACAAGTCTACATTCTAAGTTACATTCAACTATTGCTCCTTTAAAATGCCCAAGAATGGCTATATTTCTGCTTTAAATGTTTTGCTAGGTGTTTAAGACCAAGCTGGTCAAATTGACCTGGTTCTGTCTGTTAAGATTTAGCTGAATTCCCACAGGGGTCCCTTGTGGGGAACTTAAGACCAGCTTCTTAGCGCCATGAGTGCCATCCATTAGGTAGGGTCTCCCTGTGTCGGGGTTTCTAGAGCCCCTGGCCTTAGACATGGTCAAGATGGCGCCTGACGCTGAGCCAAAAGCGGCCAGCTATACAGTAAACAACCAGCAAATTCCAATGATTGGCTAGTTAACGATGTGATTAGAGCATGCCCCCCCCTCGTGTACCCATCCTGTGTCTGCAGCTGTCCGCGTTTATCTCGTGTACTCTCCCCTGATTGACTGAAGTGTATATAAGCCTGGTGGGTGGGAGAGTAGGCAGAAGAAGCTGAGGAAGGGACGGAAGAAGCGGAAGAACCGGCGGCGGCGACGGCGGCGACGGCGGCCGTGGCAGCAGCGGGAGCGGAGCTGGAAGGAGGGAATACGCGGGAGTGGAAGGAGCTGGGAAAAGGGAAGCTGAGAGTGCGCAGAAGCCAGGGGTAAGAGAAGCGTAGGAAAGAAACTGTGCACAATAAACTTCCAAAGCTTCAGACGTTTGCCGTGTCTCTCTCTGCGGGCAGAGGGGACGCGACACCTGGTGCCGAAACCCGGGAGCATAAAAGGGACAAGGTAAGATATCTTAAAATCTTTTAATAAGCTAAACCGGTTATAAAGAAGTCAAAAAAGGTAAACAGGTAAAGGAGAGGCGCCTCGACGTTCGCGGTATAGCGACTATCCGGATACGCGGAATGCGGTCCAGTTAAAGGGTATCAGGACACGCTATCAGCGGTCCTGGGGGCACGCGGAATGCGGTCCAATTAAAATAAAAATAAGGACACACAGAAGGTGGTCCGGTATCGGGACACGCCATCAGCGATCCTGGCGTGTGGAACGCGGTCTAATTAAAGTGAAAGTAAAAACACGTTTGAAGCGGTCCTACGTGAAAAGCCGCTATAAAAATTTTAATGCGCACTTGATAGTTTTCCTTTCAGCAATCTCCTTGTTCCTGGCAGCTAGGCCACTGTTATTGTAATTACCATAACTAAAGCTATTCAAATTAGTAACAATGGGGTCTGAATGTAGCAACCCCTCAGGGAACTATTAAAAAACCATGAGACGCCATTATTCAGAATGCAGCAACCCCTCAGGGAGAAACACTGGGGAAGGACTAGAAAATAAGGAAACCACTGTATAATCATATGTTCAAACCCTAGTAGAAATAAGCCCAGGGTTTATAGAAAAAAAGCTGCTTAGTGTGCCACAAGGGGGATCTTCATGAACAGAATCTAATAGCAACAGAAAAGAACTCTTAAAGAGAATAAAGTGAGGAAAGATTGAGTGGTGGTGACCTACAAAATAATTGCTCAAAAAAATCTAAGAACAAGGGAAAAAAGGGAACTAAGTCTAACATAAAGAACCCCCAAAAAGGAATAACCAAGTGGTAGTGAAAACTTAGGAACAAGGGGAAAAGGTAGCAGAAACCTAAGCCTAATAAAAAGAGCTTCAAGATTTGTAGAACCTGCCCGTATTTGAGGAGCAAATGGAGATACCATCAACCATTAGAAAAAACTTTAAAGAGGCAGTTAAGACTATGCAGAGCAGTGTTATTTGGAGAACAATGGCTAATTGGGGAAGCTCAGTAGCAAGAAATAGCTGTTGAAACTGCTTGCAGAAACATAGTGGCAAGGTTTCCCGATAGAAATGTTAATAGGAGAAGGCCAATACGTTTCAATAGATGCACAAAATCAGCAGCAAGGAGATAATGCCCTAACAAAAGATAAGAGATAACTATAGTAAAATCTGTTACACCTTATGCCCCAGGGCTATGTCCAAGATGCAGAAGAGGAAGTCATCGGAATAGTGCCTGTCAGCCTATTAGAGATAGGGAGGATAATTTCCTAGGGTCGAATCCTGAACTTCAAAAAAACGGGAGACAGGGCCCTCCCCGGGGCCCGCAACAAATATACGGGGTAATTCAACAAGTTCCCCGATGGTGGTATCCTCCCACAGAGAAGGGGAGCGCAGGGCCACCTCAGGGAGTGCAGGATTGGACATCTGTGCCACCTCCAGACTCATACTAACCCCAGATATGGGGGTGCAGATGATTGATACTGATTGGCATGAAAAAATCCCACAAAATAGTGTAGGACTATTACTAGGTAGAGGTTCCTCAACACTAAAAGGACTTATAGTACACCCAGGGGTTATTGATCCTGATTTCACTGGACAAATAAAAGCCTTGGTCTCTTCACCAAAAAGAATTACGGTCATCTCTCCAGGGGATCGCATTGCACAAATGCTTATATTGCCCAGTCGACATTCTTTATGGCCCAGTGAAAATACAAATAAAAGACAAGGAGGTTTTGGATCAACAGGAACCACTTTAATAAACCTTACTATGGATATGGGACAGAGGCCCCTCCTAAAATTAAAAGTGGGAAATATGGAATTTACAGGTTTATTAGATACGGGAGCAGACAAAAGTATTATCAGTGCAATGGTCTGGCCAAAGCACTGGCCATTGATCACAGCAGCTCAGAGCTTGAGAGGCTTAGGAGTAGCAGAGAGCCCCAATCAAAGTGCTTCCTCATTATCATGGAAAGATACAGAGGGACACACAGGAATATTTCAACCATATGTCTGTAATGTTCCTATTAGCCTATGGGGACGAGATGTCCTGCAGCAAATGGATATGAAACTCACCACTGACCAGATTTACCAAGGGACTCCTGTAAGAAATATGTTACAAAATATGAATTATGATGATAAAAAAGGATTAGGAAAACATAGCCAAGGATCTACCCAACCACTGCCTTTACTTCCACCAAAAAATGATTCTCATGGATTGGGTTTTTCCTAGGGGCCACTGATAAACCATCAATCCCTATAATATGGAAAGATGATAAGCCTCGCTGGATTCCACAGTGGCCCCTAACAAAAGAAAAGCTAGAGGCAGCTCATAAGTTAGTACAAGAGCAGGTACAAGCAGGTCATTTACAACATTCTACCTCTCCTTGGAATACTCCAATATTCTTAACAAAGAAAAAATCAGGAAAATGGAGGTTATTACATGATTTAAGAGCCATAAACGAACAAATGTACCCTATGGGACCCGTCCAATGTGGACTCCCTCTTGTCACTGCACTACCAAAAAATTGGCCTACTATTATTCTGGATTTAAAAGATTGCTTTTTCTCTATACCCTTGCACAAAAATGATTGTTGGAGATTTGCCTTTACTTTGCCCTCTCTTAATCACACTCAGCCTGACCAGAGATTCGAATGGACTGTGTTGCCTCAAGGTATGGCTAACAGTCCTACTATATGTCAAATATACGTAGATAAAGCGTTAACAACTACTAGACAAAAGTTTAAGAGATTGTTGATTTATCACTATATGGACGATATACTTATTTGCCATCCAGAAAAAGAAGTTTTGTTAGAAGCATTACAATTTATAACTCAAGCATTAGAAAAGAGAGGACTAACGATAGCCCCTGAAAAATTACAATTAGAGGAGATCCAAGAATATCTGGGTACAAGGCTCACTGCTACTACAGTTAGACCAATAAGGTTGACCATCAGGACAGATCAATTGAATACCTTGAACGATTTTCAGAAACTCTTAGGTGACATTAACTGGATCAGATCCTATTTAAAATTATCCACAGGGGAATTAAAACCTTTATTCGATATATTAAAAGGTAATCCTGACTTGAATTCCCCTAGGAAACTTACTCCCGAAGCACAGATATCCTTACAGCTAGTAGAGAATAGACTTCAGCAGTGTTACGTTGATCGTTGTGATCCTACTCAACCATTAAGTTTAATCATAATCTCAGAGAAGCATACCCCTTTTGGCATAGTTTGGCAAGGAGGACCTTTGCAAAGTATAAATCTCCCTAACTCTCCGGCTAAAACATTGCAATCATATCCCCAAGCTATTGCTCAGGTAATATTCAAGGGAATAGAATCTTGCATTACTGTTTTTGGAATCCATCCGTCTATTATTATAACTCCTTATTCCACTCAGCAAATTAAATGGTTAATTAATAATGATGATGATTGGTCAGTATTATATTGTTCCACTTCAGCTCAGTTCGATAACCATTACCCCCAACATCCCTGGATTCAATTCTGTAAAAATACCCCCATAGTTTTTCCAAAAGTGACTAGTGTCCAGCCTCTTAAAGATTGTGTAACCATTTTTACTGATGGCTCCAAAAATGGAGTAGGTGCAGTACTTATCGGTAAACAACTTCACACCATAATAGTTCCACCCAACTCCGCACAGGTTACTGAACTTGCAGCTGTAATATTAGCCTTTAAATTAGCAGATAATCAGCCATTCAATCTTCTATCTGATAGATTATATATCGTTAACGCTTTACAGGTTCTTGAAACGGTACCCCATATTTCTTCCATGACCACGGTAGCTTCTTACTTTACTACGCTACAAAACCTTATCCTACAGCGTAAACATCTATTCTATGTAGGACATATTAGAGCTCATTCTAATTTACCAGGACCTTTGGCCAATGCTAATGACTTGGTAGATATGGCCACTAAATCAATTTTTGTTTTTTCCATGGAGGAACAGGCAAAACTCTTTCATGAAAAATTTCATGTAAATTCCACTACTTTGAGCAGAAAATTTCCTATATCTAAATGTATGGCTCGACAAATAGTAAAAAATTGTCAACATTGTGCTCCTTTAATCCCAGTACAATCCTTTGGAATTAACCCCAGGGGACTGTTACCTGGTCATATTTGGCAGATGGATGTAACCCATATTCCTGAATTTGGTACTGTTAAGTATGTACATGTGTCAGTAGACACTGCTTCAGGGGTCATTATGGCTTCCGCTCATTCTGGAGAAAAGGTAAAAGATGTCATTCAACATTGCCTACAAGCGTTTGCTGGCTGGGGCATACCTAAAGTTATTAAAACAGATAATGGTCCTGCTTATACTTCTAAAAGCTTTCAGTTGTTTTTACAAACATTTAACATCCAATTAGTCACTGGCATCCCCTATAATCCTCAGGGACAGGGCATTGTGGAAAGAGCACATCTTACTTTAAAAAATTGTTTAAATAAACAAAAAGGGGGAATAGGAGCCTCCTACAAGTCTCCTAAAGATAAACTTAACTTAGTTCTTTTCATTCTAAATTTCTTAACTCTGGATAGGGACGGCCATTCTGCAGCTGATCGACATTATAATCCCCATAATACTCCTCAAGTATGGGCAAAATGGAAAGATATCCTGACAGGTTGTTGGAAAGGACCAGATCCAGTCCTTCGTTGGGTCCGAGGGTCTGTTTGTATTTTCCCACAGGATCAACTGACTCCAGTCTGGATTCCAGAAAGGCTGGTCAGAGTTTTACAACATGCAAGTGATGCTGTTCCTCCTCGCGGTGACGAGCCTGAGCCTTCCTCCAATAACAGAAACTCAGACGGAAAGGCAAACCCGGAACCTATGGGCCATTGTTAGCCTGGCCATATTTTTCATTTCTGACTAACATATTTTTTATCCTTCCTTTTCTTGCTTTTCACCAATTTCTCTACAAGTCTGTCAATTCTACTGATGATTTTTCAGGTTGTGCTGTTTTTGGTGACAAGGATATTTCTAGCCTTTCTTTGCTTTAACAGGAGGAATTTCTGTACTTTGCCGTTGGAGTCATGCTACAGATCAGACCCAGAGTAGAGCAACTTGTTCTGCTGACCCTGGCTGTGATATTGCTTTTCCTCCCACGTCAGTTTGTGTATTTTCTCTTTTTTATGTTTCTGCCAACTAACATTTCTAATAATACCTCCTAACTGTTCACTAACTGTGTCCTATCTCTCACAATACTGGAATGGTTCTTTTGCCACCTGTGCAATTTGCACATTTCTATCTTCCTGCCAGTCCTGGTTTCTGTTGCAGATATAGAATTGCCAGTGCTATTATCAAGAAACAGAGGAGGCTTTGACATTGCAACAGCCGTGATCACTGCCACCACGGTCCTTGCATTGGCAGCATTGACACAACCACAACAACGATCAGTTGGTCGAGAATGCAGCCGCAGCCTCACAGACCATAGAGACTCTATCAGAGAATGGACTCATTATAAGAACAAGTGGATACCTTGCAAGAACTTTTGGGACTGGGATGCGTTTATTCCCTGAGAGCTGCTTTGTGTTACCCATATTGTAACTCTATTGGGATGTATATTGTTTCTGTATTTAATATGGCTATAAGGTTCCTCTTCTGTTTATAGATTTGTCAAACAGTGGGCAAGCTTAGGAGCTATGGTGGTACCCCTCTGCCTTGGCCTTCTTCTCTTCATTCGTTTTGGCATGCATCTGCAAGCTAGCCAATAGAGAGATCAAATTATTTTTCATCAGGCCATGACCGCCCTAAAGGCCGACAGCCCCCCATTAGTATGGCTCTTGATGCTGGATCGGTAGTCAAGGACGGGTAATGAAGGAGGTGGCTGTGTACCGACCTAAGACAGGAGCTGCAGCATGCTCTGCAAGCTCTGATGATGGGTAAGGACATATGCTGACCACTCAGCCTAAGACAGACACGGTCCCGAGCCTTAGTTTAATATTAAAGAAGGGGGATCTGTCGGGGTTTCTAGAGCCCCTGGCCTTAGACATGGTCAAGATGGCACCTGACGCTGAGCCAAAAGCGGCCAGCTATACAGTAAACAACCAGCGAATTCCAATGATTGGCTAGTTAACGATGTGATTAGAGCATGCCCCCCCCTCGTGTACCCATCCTGTGTCTGCAGCTGTCCGCGTTTATCTCGTGTACTCTCCCCTGATTGACTGAAGTGTATATAAGCCTGGTGGGTGGGAGAGTAGACAGAAGAAGCTGAGGAAGGGACGGAAGAAGTGGAAGAACCGGCGGCGGCGACGGCGGCCGTGGCAGCAGCGGGAGCGGAGCTGGAAGGAGGGAATACGCGGGAGTGGAAGGAGCTGGGAAAAGGGAAGCTGAGAGTGCGCAGAAGCTAGGGGTAAGAGAAGCGTAGGAAAGAAACTGTGCACAATAAACTTCCAAAGCTTCAGACGTTTGCCGTGTCTCTCTCTGCGGGCAGAGGGGACGCGACATCCCTGATAAGGTGGCTTCCCTTGAAAGCATCAGGGATGTCTCCCTTTTCCAATGACCCTCCTCTGCAAAAGGTGCATTGATTGGTTTTTCATTCTCCAGTGGTCTCATCAATCTCCCTGATTCATAGGTGCTGTCACCCAGTGTTGCAAATCTCCTTAGAGATGTTCCCTTGTTCCCTGGATTCAGGCTGACTCTAGGAAATATCCAAATACTGGCTTTTCTTGGCCTCTGCATTTTAATCTCAAACTCTAATTTTGATCTTAAAAATGCAGCAAGTTAGTCTCACCAGTCATAAAGTACGATTACTAGGCTTTAACATCACTGTCTATAATTTTACAGTTGCACAATCCCTCTTATCTAATTGGGGTCTATATTATCTGTCCTATAGGTGATTGCTTACTATTTCAAGTTAATTTATGTTGTTTGCTCTTGAAGCAGTACTTCTGCAAAACATTAATTAGGAAACAGTTACAGATTTTATAAGGAAAATACAAAATGCAATCACCAACAGTAAAACATTCAGTTTGTGTAAAGAGCTATCTTGAATTTTGGCTCAGTTATTCATTATATTCCATGTTTGAGATCACAGTAATCTTTACAACAAACATCAAACTTTTGAACACGGCTTTGAATGAGTTAAAGTCTGGCTTATTTTGGAGCCATTCTAACATGAAGCAGTTTGGGAGACACAGCCTTATCACAGGTAAGGGGGAGATCTTCAAAAATCTTAGGTAAAGTGTTCTAATTCTGAAGCTTATTTTTGCCTCTTTTGCCATAGCCAGCACGACCAATATCTCAAGTCCACTGAGGGGCAAAGGAGGATTAGAAAATGAAGATTTAAAACACATATTTTGAAGGTTAAGCTGGAATCACGTGGAGCATTTTTCTCTGGTGGAAACGTAGGTCTAAAGAGTTACACCAGCAATCTTTATTTATATATGTCTTATTATCAAGTTAAAGACTATGTAAGAATTATTCATTATTTATAGGAAAGTTACAGAGAGTAGCACATCTATGTAACCTTTTTCATATCTGCAAAGTGCAATGTTAGGAGCTCTGTGTACCTCTCAAGAAAGTTCACTGTTCAAAGTTACTGTAAGGTGGGCAGAAACCAGAGAAGGGAACTGGTGAAACACTGTGGTTGTCTAGCAAAAGAATTCCTTCTTGCTCAGAAGCTGTGTGCCTGAGATCAATGTCAGAGCTGATAGGACTTCTACACAGAACCTCCCCAGGGAGGGTTCTGACACAGCATCCAGGCACCTTGTGCCTCTGCACAGGAACATTCCCAGGCATCAGGCATGCCACAGCCAAGAGGTCATCAGAGACCCCAAACTCACTGTTGACCCATTGTCTGCTGTCACCCTTCACACCCTTTCTTAAATGTCATTTTACAAAGTTTGTATATTTTGTTTCCAGAGTTTATGTAAACATTAGTTAATATAACATTATATCTAAAACATGTATTACCATCACAGACAAGCTTAACTTGGAGAACAGCAGTCTGACAAATTTTCAGCTTTACAGACTTGTGTACCTGGAAGATAGGAACGTATTTAATATAATGCTGTAAATTAATCAGATGTCTCCAAGAACAAATTTGAGTAATCACACGCATGTCAAATCCTTATTTTATCGTAAAAACCAAGATATCAGATAGGTATATTGAAAAATGTGTACAGTCTCTTTTATGTTGGAGAAAAGTCATAGAAACAATTGATTAATATCAATTAACATGTTTAAACTTGAGTACCTGGAGACTTGTGAGGTAAGTCATGATATCATATAAACCATTTTTGGACACACAACAGACAAACAACATGATAAACACATAACACCAAAGCAAAGGCCTCATATTTTTTGTAGGCAAAATTCCCATTGCAATGTAACAGATGTTCAAAAACTCAAGTTGAATAAAAATAGGACTGATCCAAAAGCATTATGAGCTCAAAAAGTTTGCAATTTAAAAGAAGTGTCCTGGAAAAATGACACAGCCATTAATTATTACTTTGTTAAAGTTCTGGTAATAGGCTCTTTTTGCACCTGTGGGGAGAGTTATGTCCAATAGGTGGACTTGGTCAGCATGATCTTGTGGTGCCTGTTGAATGCAGGGTCATTAGTCTGAGGTGATACAGAAGTAAGACATGCCATGTGAGATAAAAAATCTGGGAAAGATATCTAAATTTCTTAATATAAGTAGAGGAGTCAGCAGAGAAAGACCCTAAAGGTTTCTCAATCTGGGAAAGATCTTGAAGTGAGAATGGAACATGGATTTGCATAATGCCATCTGCACCAGCTACCTTTCAGAGGGGACAAAGAAGACCCAGATTGGGGGAGAAATTGATAAGATCAGGTGTAAGTGCTAAAAGGAGAGGAGAGAGGTTGGAAGGAGGAGAGACCTTCTGGAGAAGGAGATGGAGAAAGAGGAGGGCTCTGAGGAGAAAGAGAAGGAGGAGCTGCATCTGCAGGAGGATGGAGCAGGTTTGTAGAGGCGGAGAGGAAGAGGAAGAGGAAGTCTGGCCAGAAAGGATGGGGAGGGGTTTGGGACCATCCTGTAGAGAAAAACTTGGGTGGTGGAACAGGTAGAAGAAAGAACAGAGTGAGCAAACAAAACCCAAAAAGTTTGCAAATGGTTTTGAGTGTCCTCTGGTGGATATCTTGAATCTTTTACTAGAATATACTGAGGACGGGCCACAGTGAAATATAAAATGAGCCACTTATGGCATAAGTCTTGGGCGAGTCCTAATTTAGTAAAATTACAGAAGAGACAGCCCAAAAGAGTTTTGGGGGTCTAGGGATGTCATTGTATTTCCCATTAGCCTTCCAATTTTATCCAATGAATGCACAGAAGCAGAAAAGGCATCCCAATTCCTGCCTGTGTACACACAAAAAATGGTGGACGGGCCAAAAGCCAAAATGTCTTTCAACTTTTGGGGGACCTTAATGGAATAAATGGGAAGCTACCTGGAGGCTATGACTTCTCCACAGCTATCAGAGTTCAAACAGAATGGGTGGGGTCTGTGGTGTAAACGTGGCTTACAGACACATCTTGCTCAGTGGGGAGTAAAAATCAGAACAGCAAATAGGAAAAGTCTGAGGAACTTACCCCATCTGTTGCTGGATAAAGAGAAACTGGATGGAGTGGAATGGAACAGAACAGAGTGGAACAGAGTGAAAAAGAATGGAATCTCCTTATTTATCTGAGGGAGAGGGTAGAACTCAGCCTCAATGGGGGAGACCCCAAAACCCTCCCATGTTTTGACACCAAATGTAAGTTTGAGGGCAAGGACAGGTGGCTAAATAAAAGTGGACAAAAAGGGCTTTATTGTAATTTGGCTCTCGGGCCAAATTCCCAGCGCCCAGGGGTAAATTTTAGAGTGGAGAGCCAGAGAAAATCGCACGTGACCTGTCTGCCCAGGGTCTTTACAGGCCAGAAGTGACAGGGGGTCCTTCTGAGTGATAGTAAGATGTAAGGGTCAGTGGTGTTTACATGTCTGTGTTTGATTGGTTTCTCTATGGTGTGCTGCCCACTTCCTCAGTCAGTTTGTTCCCACCCACACAGCCGCACAAGTCCCCACATAACATTAGGGTTTTCCAGTTTTAGGAAATTTGACTTTGCCCAGAAGAAACAACTTCCTCAACTTCCTGTTAAACTGTGCTCATCATGCCATAATCTGGCAATTGTTTCATCCATCAGTTTCACTTTTTTGGAGCATGGTATCGTCAATCTCGCTGAGACTGTCCTGCAGTCTGCATCATCCAGGGACTGGTAAAAGGACCATTGGCATTATCCTAGTGTGTCTTGTGCCAAACAGGCAGTAGTCAGTTCAAGTGAATTAACTCTTAGGTAAAGTCAGATTGACCAGGTTCTTCTGCATTTAAAGGTAAGAGAAGGGCCCTTGGAAACTCATACCAAGATAATTTCTGTGTGCAGCCATTTTGGAAAGCAACAGCAAAGTAGGTGGGGACTGGAATATACAGTGAGCACAGAACATCTCTCCTCACTTTCTAGCCCCTTCCAGGCATCCAACACCCTTGCTGAATGATAGACTCTGTTTTCTCTTCATTAGAGTT
The DNA here is from genome assembly GCF_902686445.1 of Sciurus carolinensis. Classification (NCBI taxonomy): domain Eukaryota; kingdom Metazoa; phylum Chordata; class Mammalia; order Rodentia; family Sciuridae; genus Sciurus; species Sciurus carolinensis. Next base: position 16,707,747 of record NC_062227.1, on the reverse strand, counting down.
CAGAGCAGCCACCTACTTCCACATAGAAGTCAAACTTCCCAGGTTCCAGCTGTTTGGGCAATCTAGGAAAGAAGCAGTATCCCACAGAGTTGCTGTGATGTTTCCCAATTCAGTCATCACCTAATCCAGCGGTGTGCCCTTCACGCCCATTATTCCTTGAGGCTGTTAGATCCCTGGGACGGTTTCCTGACTCATCAAAATTCCCAGTGAGCTCATACCTGAAGGGGAGGATTCATGTTACAAGAGGACTGGTAACCATGTAAGTCATTTCTCAGAAAATGGTCAAAACTAATATAGAAGAATTTTGAAAGAAGGTGTATGAGTGTTCAATGGAAATTATTTTATGCATTTAAACTCACTGTATGGAAACTTCAGAACAATTGCAGCAAACATATATATATAGGAAGGTTGAAATTTGAATGAGGATATATTTGTTTTCTGCCAGCAAATATTATTCCAAGGATCACAGACCTGGTGAACCATCAACATTTCCCTTTCCCTAACTATATTTACAGACCTGCTCTAGCAAATTGGCTTCAGGTTTCCCTCTTTTAGGGAAACTGGATTTGCCCAGGAGAAACAAATTGCACAACTTCCCACATAGCTGAGTTGATAGGCTAGATCCAGCACATTCATGGGGCTGTGAATTTTGCCAAGATATCTGATGCTTACAATTTATCAAATAAGATGTCCAGAAGGAATAAGTAGAGTGAGAACCGATTGAGGAAATTGTGATTGCAATGGTTTTGGTTCATGTGTGAATGATCTCAAATATCTCATTTTATATTAATGAACTCACTTATATAAGATTTCCCACATAGGCCTGCCTCTCTCCTACCACAGGCCACCATGGATCACTGGGATAACATTCTGCTCATTGCTCACCTACAAACTATTTTCTTCTTTAAAAAGAAGGGACAAATCGCTCACTTAAGATACATCGCTGGACTGTGGGTCCTGATACACATCAAAAGTTACTTGCAGAATTTTTTGCAAAAGTGATATTAAAAATTCATTAGCAATTAGCAATTGTTTGGCTTAGACATGGGCTGATTTACCTGAAAAGTATTTCACAGAGTCAGACTGGAAGTGGATTCAGTCACCTACCTTAAAGTGCCCCTTCAGATAATGCCAAAGATGCAGTGTCTTAACCTTTTTTCCCTCTGTGAACTCAAGTGAACACAACACAATTTAAAAAAAAAAAAAATTTGAAGGAGAAGCTCATTTCATTGAGACTTTTCACCATGCAGGGTCAGTTACAGTCAGCAGTTTTTAAACAGAGACCTAAGTTTCCTGTAAAGAGTTATTCCTGGTGATTAGAAAACTCCCAGGAACTGATAGGTTATATCATTCTCAGGAATATGTTCTTGCAGGTATTTACTCAACAAGTTCTTGAAGAACAATATTCTCACTAGGGTTCAATAGCATGAAACACAAAATTTCAACTGCAGTAGTCCTTGAAAAGTAGCAGGTTTATGATACTCTCCCAGATTCTTGAAAATTTAAGTGGACTACTACACCCTGGAGTTTTCCAAGTCGATCTCAATTTGAATTGGATTACTGAAAGGTGAAGACAAAAGACAAAACACCTTGGCCCTGCATTCTCTCATTCTTATATTCTTGGCATTTGGAAGATAATATTATTTTTAAAGAGTGAATAAATTGTGGCTGAAGAGATAACTTACCTACAGTGATATCATTCAGGAAGCCAAGGATGTTTTAAAACATTTTTCCCTGTGTCATTGGAGGTCTCATTTCATTAATAATGAAGACTTTTAAAGACTGCTCGGTTTGATGGATGTCATTAAGACATGTTTTGTAGAATTGCGTAAAGGATGTGGTGTGGTCATATTAACCATAGTTCTGGGAATAATTTGATTGTACTGTGTAGGTTAAGAAATGACTGAAGAGAGTTCCGGCCGAGAGCGTGGTGAGGAACGGAGTGCGGCCTGCTCTCAGGGCCCTCTGGGGCCCTGCGGCCTCCAGCCGGCGGGTGAGCTGGGGGGCCCGGGGACAGGCCGCGGCCTCTTCCCTGCAGACATCCGGAGCTCCCGCTGCGACTGCCCACTGGCTGGCCCTGCCTGTGAAGGACCTGCTAGCCTCTTTCCCTGGTTGGATGACCTGATGGCGGCGGCGACCTGTCGGATCCCGGCCCCCGGACCCCACGGGCGGCCGGGTCTCGGGGCCCAGTCCTGTTCGTCCCAGCCGAAGCCGCTGCAGAGCTCGTGGCGCCTTTGGGTGGCGGCGGGCGTGGCGGGGCGAGAAGAATGGCGGCCGCCCGGACGCCGCGGAGGCCGGCAGGGGCTTCGAGGGCCCTCGGAGGAGAGTGGACGCCCCAAAGCTCGGCCGCGCGTTGGACAGAGGAGCCGCGCAGACGAGGGCCCTCCGCGACTGCGCGGGGCGGCTCCTCAAGACCGCGCCCGGTCGGGACAGGCGAACAAAGGCCTTAACCGTCCAGGAAGGTGAGCGAAGCCCCGAGACAAAGACGGGTGGAACGGTTAGCGGCCTCGGCGGTTGGGGTGCGTTCTCGGGAGAGAAGCGGTCGTCACGTGCGTGGCCGCCACCCTGGGGAGAGGTCCTGGCCGTGTGTAGAAGGCCTGTGTATATAATATGAAAAAGCTGCTCTCAACTTGCCCCCAACCTGTTACAATGTGTGCTGCGTCTGGACATCTCAATGTGAAGAGGTTGCCGAGGTCTGATGGTTAGAAAATAACGTCTTGTAAATGGCCTTTTGTTTTTAAAAATCGGAAATGTCTTCTGCAAGTGGCTTTGGAATGGATTCCTTAGCCCATCTCTGGAGCTGCACGTGTCCACGTTTGTTAAGGGGGTTGTAGGACGTGGAGAAGACTGACACGAGGAGGAGGAGGTCCTGTGCAGACTGATTTTATGTCAAAGACATTTTCCTATTGTAACCATCGTTTTGTGTGTGCATTTTATTCCTCATTATTGTATAGATAGTTGAAAATGATAAGTACTTTTTTGGAAATATCTAGGCTTTCTAGATGTTCTAAAGTGCCTGATATATGTTAAAAGTAGAAGTGGTAACATACAACACGTTTTGTACATTTCTTTTTGTTAAAATTCTTATGAAATTTTTTTTGGGGGGGGGGGCAGTAGCCAAACCCCCTTTTGAGTCCTACAGAGTTGTGTGCTGGTCCTTGGGTGTGCCTACCGTGAGCTAAGACTTGTACCTTATGTCTATGGGTTTTGTTTTACTTTGCTGTGTATATAGTGTATATAAAGGACAAGTGAATCCTTATCTGCATCTAGTCTGTCTAGATGTTAAAGAGGTTGCCAGTGTATGACAAAACAAATTTTGTATGTTTTGTGTTAAAATTCCTAGGAAGGATTGTCTTCTGAAAATTTTGAGCATTATAGCCCACTGGGTCAGTGACAGGCCAGAATGCTCGTATTTTGAAGACATTTTAAAATTAAAACTATTGTTACATGTGTGCAGTTTATTCAAGACTGTCGTGTACATAGTGGACAAACTGAGTCCTTACTTGAAACATCTAGTCTGGCTAGATGTTTAGAAGTGCCCAATGTATGTTAAATGTAGAGATAGTAAAATATCACTTTGTAAATATCTTTTTGCTAAAATTCATATGAAATAGTCTTTTGGGGAAGGGAACTGTTAAATCACCTCTGTGAGCAGTATAGTACTGTCTGCACTTGTTCAGTGATGTGGAGGAGGTGGGAGGGAAGCAATTGCAAAAGGTAAAATGTTAGTGTGTTCATACTTGGCACATTTTAAGACATCAATTTTCTTTGTTTCGTGCATTTTGTTTTGCTTTGTATATAGTGTATATAATGGGCAAATGAGTCCCAGTTTTGCAACATCTAGTCTCTAGATGTTAAAGAGGTTGCCAGTGTATGACCTAGTAGTTAGTAAAATTAGCACATTTTGTACACTTTGTGTTGAAATTCATGGGGAAGCTTGTCCTCTGTAAATGACTTTTGAATATGAATTTGTTCAGCCATCTCTAAGCATTACATATGCCTGTAATTGTCCACTGGACTGAAAGAGAGGGATGTGAGGATAGAAAGGTTCAAGGACAAAATGGTCATATTAGAAAATACCTCAGATTCTAACCATTGCTACGTGTGCAATTTTATTTACCAGTGCTGTGTGCATAGTGGACAGGTTCTTATGTGGAAATTCTAGTCCTTCTATATATTTAGAAGTGCTTGATATATTTAAAAGTAGAAGTGGTAGAATTAAAACTTTGTAAATAGCTTTTAAAAAGTGATGGGAAATACTGTTTGGGATTGTTAAGCCACGCTGAACAGAATACTGTCTGTACTTGTTCACTGGGTTGAGGGAGGTGAGAAGGAAGAAATTGCAAGGGTGTTTTGTTAAGAGTGTGCTAGAAAACTTCAGCTTACCCATTGCCCTGTGATATGCATTTCATTTAACTTTGCTGTGCTGTATATATTGTATATATACTGGACAAAGGAGTCCTAATTTTATAATATCTAGTCTCTAGATATTAAAGAGGTTGCCAATGTATGACAAAAGTAGAGTTAGTAAACTAACACATTTTGTACACTTTGTGTTAAAATTCATAGAAAGGAAGTCTTCTGAAAAGGACTTTTGGAAGTGAAATTATAACTTATCATGTGACACTCAGATGTGGCAAATGTGACATAGGAGAAAGAAGTGGAAGAAATGAAGGATTCTAGGCCAGAGTGATCCTACTTAGAAGACACTTTCAGATGTTACCATTGTTACATGTGTGTAGTTTATTTAATACTACTATGTACATAGTGGACAAACTTAAGTCCTTATTTGAAACATCTAGTCTTTCTAGATGTTTAGAAGTGCACAAAGTATGTTAAAAGTAGAGGTAGTACACAAAGCATTTTGTAGATATCTTTTTGTTAAAATCCATAATGAAATAACTGTCTTTTAGAAATGGAATGATCAAAACAGTTCTCTGAGCAGTACACGTTGTATTTGTGCTGTTCAGGGAAGAAGAAGGAAAAGAAAATGCAAAGGGCTTTACACCAACGTATTTTCTGTGAAGCAAGATTGACCATTGTCTCTTATATCTGAGTTTTGTTTTACTGTGTAAATAGTGTATATAAAGGACACAAGTCCTAATTTACATCTAGTCTATCTAGATGTTAAACAGGTTGCCAGTGTATGACAAGTAGAGTTAGTAAACTAACACATTGAGTATGCTTCATGTTAAATTCATAGGAAAGACTGTTCTTAAAACCACTTAGGAAGTGAAATTGTTAGTCATCTCTCAGCATTACAGATGCATATATCTGACCCCTGTGTTGATAAGAAACTAGAAGGGGAAGGGTTCTAGGCCAGAATGTTCTTGTTTGGAAGACACTTTCAAATTCTAGCCTTTAAAAAGAGGGGGTTTTGCTTCAGAGTGTAGCCTTTGTTCAGTAAGTTGCATTTTATTCAATGCTACTGTATGTATAGTTTAAAACTTAGGTCCTTGTTGGAAACATCTAGTGTTTCTAGATGTTTAAAGGTGCACAACACATGGTAAAAGTTAAGGACTAAAGTAATGCGTTTTAAGTATTTTTTGTTACTGTATAGGAATGGTTGCCATTTAGGAGAATGGAATTGTTGAACTTGATGTCTTAGAGAATACGTGGAAGATTCGCTGGGTGGTGGGTGGGGGAATGAGAAAGTATGCATAGAGAAGCACTCTGTGCCCTTAGATTAGTTCCGACTGTCTAGCCATTGTTATATGTGCATTTTAGTTAGTATTGCTGGGTATTAAAGGATAAGTCCTAATGCCCAAAGTTTGTTAGAAGTAGCAAAGTAATCCCTATATAAATATCCTTGTTAGTTTTTAGGAAGAACTCTCTTCTGGGAATGACCCTTGTTAATCCACCTCTTGGAGCTAGGGGTAGTCCTGAATTTAGTCACTGAAATGGTGCTGAGGGAGAAGAGAAAGAGTGAGGGGACATGCTCTTTGCTAGTAGCTCCATATCTTGAAGGCAGGTTTAGATTATAACCATAGATCTATATGCATTTTTGGTAAAGTACTTGTGTTTGTTGTGCACAAAGTTCATACTTTATTTCACAACATCTAAGCTTCCTAGATGTCCTGAGGGTAACAGTGAATCATAAAAAGTAGAGCTAGTGAATTAGCCAATTTGTAAATAACTTTTAGTTATAATTGATAGAAAAGATGCATCTGGGAAATGGAATTGCTTTGCCTCTGGGCAGTGTGTATCAGGACTTGCTCGATAGGCTGGCAGCAAAGGGGCACGGGCGCACACAGGGAAAGACAGGAGCAAGTGCTCAAGGATTGACATTTCCATGTGAGCCACTGGTGTGTGCATCTTCTGGCTGTACTATAGGAATACTTTAATTCACTGGGAACATGCATTCTTGCTAATACTTTAGTAGAAATCTGGTAATGAAACAAGCTTGGTGTATCCTGTTGCTTTGTCTCATTTTAAATTGAGCATTAAGGGAATGCATTATTTTAGTTGTAACTCTGCCAATATGTCTATCCTAGAGGCCTGTTGCCATTTCTGTCTTCAATGAAATTTTTGTCCCCAAGAAAGGATAACAGATTGAGTTGGTATAGTGTATTCTTGGTTATCAAAAATACTCATGTAGCTTTGGGATTTTGAATTGGTGAATATTCATGATGTGTGGAAAAGCATGATACACACTACAATCTCAATCACAAAATGGGATATTGTGTATGTATATGCACGACCTGGAGGGACACGTCCAACTAAGCTGCTTGTGACTGGATGACTTTGTTCTTTGCTTGTGTTTTTATTTTTCCTGTAATGCACACATTAACATTTAGAAAATAAATGCTATTTTAAAAAAACGAAAGAAAGAAATGACTGAAGAAACTCTATTTGAAAGAGATTACATTAAAAGAATGTAATCAGAGACTTTATTTATGTGGCATGTATGGAAATTACAAAGGAAAAGAATAGATTTTGAATTTTGGAAATAATTAAGGATCTGCTTTTTCTGGTCAGTAATCCTATCACATCTTCATTTCTTATAATTTTCTCTTTTTGAATTTCAGTGTTTGCCTATATTGGGTCTTCTTTGTTAATTTTAACACAGATGTTTTTGTTTCATTTTCAGATGTGCTATACTCTTTCATTCAAGAGTTCATTATTCAGTGTTGCATTTACAGATTTGTAATTTTTAAGATTACATATTTGGGTGTAGTTTCTGTGGTGTAAGGGATGAAATTCCATGCACTCAGGAACCAGAAATGAAACACAAGCATTTCTGTAATCAGTTCCACCTTGGAATAAACAGGATAGGGCCAAGAATTTCCAAGGGCACTGATGTCCTTTGCAATGTAATACTTGACAGTAACTTTCATTGCTCATGCAATGATCTCCCTATGACTTCTCACTGTACTTATAGTTTTTGAAGCAGAAAGAATGTCCTTAAAAATGTTGGGCTTTCTTGATTTTGACTGGGGCTAAGTTGGGTGATCCATGCCCTTTTGGCACCCCCTCAGTCCCTTTCAGGTCCACTAGATTTGGTGGGGTCTAATTGACTGCAGCAGTATCAGGGTGCCTAAGTGCCATGAGATCATATGCAGACAAACAAGAGCAGCACCACATAGCATGTATGGAGGGAACTGCAGCCTGCTAGGTTTCAGGGGGAGCCCTTGACCTGGAAGGACCTGGATCTCAAAAAAGCCTGTAGGCCCACTGGTCCAACACATTCATGCTTCTTTTCTCCCGATTGAAGATGCTGGCATCCATTTTCTTGAAAATAGCAGAACCCACACTCCCTACTTCTTTCTTCTTACCATCAAAACTGAGCCTATGCTTCTATGGAATCTTGGTCTGAAGCAGCCATGACCTGAAGTATCTTTGGTTGCCATGGGAACAAAGACCCCATCATCTTGTCATACCACCTTTCTATTTAATCAGTGGTATCTGCAGTACAGTCAGAATTTCAGGGACGCCCTCATTTAAACCCATGATGCCCAAGGCCTAGAAACACAACTTGGAATCAAATAACCTGCATTCTCCCACTGGAACCTGGAACCTCTCCCCCTTCAAACCCAACATGCCCTAAGCCAGCTGCTTCCACTTTGAATATTGGAGTTCTCGCCTCTTTTCCTCTCTTGTCACAAGAGGACTTGTAACCAGCAAGACATTTCTCTGAAAGGGTCAAAACCAATACAAAAGGATTTTGAAGGGAAGCGTATGAGTGTTCAATGGAAATGATGTTATGTATTTAATCTCACTGTATTGAAGCTTCAGAAGAATTGCAGCAAATATATCTACACAAAATTTTAAATTTGGATGAGGATACATATTTTACATATTTTTTTCCTGCCAGAAATATTTTTCCTGGGATCACAGACCCAGTGAACCATCAACTCTTCCCTTTCCCTTTCTATATTTACACACATGGTCCAACTAAGTGACTTTAGCTTTCCCTGTTTTAGGGAAACTGGCTTTGACCAGGAAAACAAATTCCTCAACCTCTCCCATAACCACAGCTGATAGACTAGATTCAGCACATCCACAGGGTTATGAATTTTTCCAAGATATCTCATGCTTAGAATTTGTCAACAGAAATGTCCAGAAGGAATAAGAATGAGAAAGGAATGAGGAGCTTGTGATTTCAATGACTTGTGGTTCAGGCGTTAATGATCTCAAATGTCTTCGTTTATATTAATGACCTGATCATGCAAGTTTTCCCACATAGGTGTGCCTCCTCCTTCCCCAAGCCACCATGGATCATGGGCATAAATTTGTGCTCAATGCTCAGTTACAAACTACTCCTTAAAGAGGCCAGGAGAAATTATTTACTCAAGGTAAACCATTGGACTCTGGATCCTGATATGTATCAAAGGTAACTTGCAGGATATTTTGCAAATGTAAAATTAAAAGTTCATTTAAAAAATTGTTTGGCTTAGACATGTGGTGGTTTTCCTGAAAGTGTTTTACAGAGTCAGACTTGAAGAGGATCCAGTCACCTACCTTAGAGAGCCTCTTCACATAAAGCCAACCCTGCAGTGTCTCAACATTCTTGTCCTCTGACAACTGAAGCAAAAACAACATGGTTGAAAAAGTACCTGTTTGAAGGGGAAAGTCATTCCAGTAAGGTTTTTCAAAATGGAATGGCAGTGCAGTCAGCAGTCCATCCCCAGTTACCTGGATTTTATAAAACTAGTTATTCCTTGTGATTAGAAAACCCTCTGGAATGGATAGGTTATATCATTCTCAGGAATATGCTCATGCAGGTATTTACTCAACAAGTTTTTCAACAACAAAATTCTCATCAGGATTCCATAGCATGAAATTTCAACTGTAGTAGTGCTTGCAAAGTATCGATCTTCTTGATACTCTCCCAGACTCTTGGCAAATGAAGTGGACTACTACATCCTGGAGTTTTCCAAGTGAATATCAATGTCAACTGAATTACTGAGAGGGGAAGAAAAAAGGAAAAAGCCCACGGCCCTGCATTCTCTCATTCCTATATGCTTGGCATTGGGAAGATATTATTATTTTTAAAAAGTTAAAGCTTTGTGGCTGAGGACATACTTTACCTTCTGCTGATATCATTCAGGAAGCCAAGAATTTCTTTAAAACCTTTTATGCCTCCTCATTGGAGGTCTAGTATGATTAATAATGAAGCAGTGTAAAGACTGTGCTGAGTTTGATGGATGTACTTAAGAGATGTTGTGTAGAATAGGGAGAATAATCTGTTGTGCTCATATGAAAAATGATTATGTGAATTATTTTATTGTTCTTTGTAGGTTAAGAAATGACAGAATTACCTCTATTTGAAAGAGATCACATTGAAAGAATGAAATCAGATAAATTAGCTGTGTGGTATGTATGAAAGCATATAAGAAAATACAGAGCAAATGAATGGATTTTGAATTTTGGGAACAATTTAGGCAGCGCTTGTCTGGAATCTTGGTCTGAAACTGCCAGGACTGAAGTATCTCTCATTGCCATGGGAACTGTGATGCCATTGTGCTGTCGTGTCACCTTTCTGTGACTTCAGGTGGTGTCTACATCACAGCCAGGAATTCAGGAACACCACTCAATGAAACCCATGATGCCCAAGACCTATAAACACATCTCCCACCAAATCCTGGAATCTCTAGCCATTCAAATCCAAGAATGCCCTAAGTCAGGCGCTTCTACTTTGAATATTGGAGCTTTCACTTCTTTTGATTTGATTTCTCAAGAGGACTGGTGACCAAGAAAGGCATTTCTCTAAAAAGGGTCAAAACAATTTCAGAGGGATTTTGAAAGGAAGTGTATGAGTGTTCAATGAATATGATTTTATGCATTTAATCTCACTGTATTGAAGCTTCAGAAGAATTATACCAAACATATCTATAAGAAGTTTGAAATTTATATGAGGATATATATTTTTTTATTTCCTGTCAGCAAATATTTTTTCTTGAACCCAGTGAACCATCAACTTTTCTCTTTCTCTTTCTATATTTACAGACCTGGCCTAGCTAAGTGTCTTAGGCTTTACCTGTTTTAGGGAAACTGGATTTTCTCAGGAGAAACAACTTCCTCATCCTCCCTCATGAGTGAGTTGATTGGCTACATCCAGTATATCCATGAGGCTGTGAATTTTGCCAAGATATCTGCAGCCAAGAATTTTTCAGAAGAAATGTTCAGAATTACTAAGAAGTGTGAGAAGGTGTTGAGGAGATTGTGACTTCAATGGCTTGTGGTTCAAGTGTGAATGATCTTAAATATCTCCTTTTATGTTATTGACCTGATCATATAAAGTTTCCCACAGAGGCCTGCCTTATCTTCTATCCCAAGTCACCATGGATCACAGGGATAATTTTCTGCTTCCTGCTCACTTACAACCTATTTCCTCCCAAAGGGGCAGAGACAAATCTTTCTCTCATAATACACAATTGGACTGTGGGGGCAGAGACAAATCTTTCTCTCATAATACACAATTGGACTGTGGGTTCTGATACGTATCATAGGTTACTTACAGGATTTTTTGCAAAGGTGAAATTAAAAATTCATTGCAATTGTTTGACTTAGACATGGGTGGTTTACCTGAAAAGCATTTCACAGTATCAGACTGGAACTGGATCCAGTAACCTAACTTAAAAATCCTCTTCAGACAATGCCAATCCTGCAGTGTCTCAACATTTTGTCCTCTGTCAACTCAAGTGACTACAACACAGTTGGAAAAGTACCAGTTTGAAGGGGAAACTCACTCCAATGAGAGCTTTTAGCATGGACCAGTGGTTGCAGTCAGCAGTGTTTCCCAGTGACCAGAATTTTGGAAAACATAGGTATTTCTGGTGATTAGACAACTCTCACAAAGAGATATGTTATATCATTCTCATGAATATGCTGATGTGGGTATTCAGTCAGCATGTTCTTGAATAAGAAATTGTCACCAGTTTTTCATAGAATGAATTTCAAAATGTCAACTCCATAGTCCTTGCAAAGCAGTGGTATTTTGGGTGCATACTGAGGCTCTTTGCAAATGAAGTGGACTTCCACTCTTTGGCATTTTCAAAGCCAACCTCAATGTCAACTGGAAAACTGAGAGGTGAAGACAACACACAGCTGTCCTTCACCCTGCATTCTCTTATTCTGATGTGCTTGGCATTGAGAAGATATTATTTTTTTAAAAAGCAAATGAATTGTCACTGCATAGATATCTTTCCTTCTGCTTATACTATTCAGGAAGCCAAGTATGTGTTTAAAGCATGGTTTTCCTGTGTTATTGGAGGACTGGTATCAATAAAAATAAAGCATTTTAAAGTTTGTGCTAAGTTTGATGGATATTCTTAAGAGATGTTGTGTAGAATTCAATAAGGGACGTGGTGATCTCATCTTTACCATGGTTCTGGGAATAATTTGATTGTGCTTTGTAGGCTAAGAAATGACAGAAGAACCTCTATGTGCAAGAGATCAATTTGAAAGAATGAAATCAGAGACATTAGTTATGTGGCATGTTTGGATGGGTATTAGCAATTACAAAGGAAAATAATGGATTTTGGATTTTGGAAATAATTTAGATATTTTTCTCCTGCTCACTATATCCTATCACATTTTCAGTTCTTACAATTTTCTGGTTTTGATTTTTGGCTTTTGCCAATATTGGGCATTCTTGGTGTATTATAACAGAGATGTTTTTATTTAATTTTCTCTTGTACTGTACTTTTATATCAAGAGTCATCATTCAGTGTTGCATTTACAAATTTGTACTTGTTTCAGTTTCCATACTTGGCTGTAGGTGCTGTGGCGAAAGGCATGCCATTCCAAGTAATGTCAGGTCCCAGCAAAGTAAAACCTGCATGGTTGTAATCAACTCCCCCTTGGAAGAAACAACATAGGGACAAGAATTTCCAAGGACACTGATGATTTCTGCAAGTTGAATACTTGTAAGTAATTTTCATTACTCACTTAATGATCTCCTTGTTACTTCTCACTGTATTTGTAGAGACTATGAAGATGAAGAAATATCCTGGAATTTGGGGGAAAACTATTAACAATTACATTATTCCTTGTGTCTCTTTAGTTAACTTGGTTCTCATCTCTAAAACACTTGTTATGTTAGTGCCACCAAATTGTGTTCTCCTCATTCCTTTTTGAAATCTCAGCTTTGAACCTTTAAAACATTTCTCTCTTTCAGTGTAAAACATGTGCAAATTTGGTATTATGGCTTGTTAAACTGTGCATATCACAACAACATCTGGCACTTGTGTCATCCAGAAGTTTCACTTTATGGACTATGGTGGTGGCAGTATCTGTGACACTGGTCTACAGTGTGCATCCTCTAGGGTCTTTTTAAAAGGCCCTTGGCATACTCCCAGGTGACCTTATCCCTAACAGGCTGTAGTCTGTTCAAGGGAATGAACCCTCATGTGAAGACAGATTTGTAAGATTCTTCTGCATTTAAAGGTCAGTGAAGGGTCCTTTGGAAACTCATACCAAGATAATTTCTGTGTGGAGCCTAATTGTAAGGCAGCAGTAAAATAGGTTTTCCTGGAATGTGGAGTGAGCCCAGACTATCTCCTCTCACTTGCTAGACCCTTCCAGGCATCTATTGCACTCAGTGAGTGACAGTCTCTGTTCTCTTCTCATTAGGGATCAGAGCAGCCACTCACATCCACATAGGAGTCAAACTTCCCACATTCCAGCACTCTCCTGTTTTGGCACTCTATGAAATTAGTGTCTTCCCACCAGAGTTTCTGTGATGTTTCTCAGTTGTATCACCACCTAACACACCAGTCTTCACTGCATGCTCATCTCTCCTGAGCTGTCAACAGTCATCTTTCCTTGAGGTTCTTATAGCTCTAGGCATGTTCCCTTACTCAACAAAATTCCATGCAAACCCAGATCTGGGGAAGCTGGTTCAGAGGACTTTACCAATTGTGATCCAGGCTAAGCTGTGTGATCCATGCACTTTCGGTCATACCTCAGACTCTTTCTGGTCCAGTAAATTTGTTGTGTACTAATTGTCTGTAGCAGTATCAGGGTGCCCAAGGGCCATGAGACCTTATGCAGCCAAAAGAGAACATGCCACATAGTATGCCTGGAGGGTACTGAAGGCTGTTATGTTTCAGAGTGAGCCCTTGTCCTGGAAGGACCTGTATCTATCACAGCCCTGCAGGCCCACTGCAGCAACACACTCAGGCTCCTCTTCTCCTGGGGGAAGATGTTGGCATTGGATTTCTTGAAAATAGCAGACCCTGCACCCACTTCTCCCTTCTTTTCATCACAGCTGAGTGAGCACTTATCTCAGATCTTGATCTGAAATGGCCAGGACCTGAAGTATCTCTGATTGCCATGGGAACCATGATCCCATTGTGCTGTCTTACTGCCTTTCTGTGATAGCAGGTGGTATCTGCAGCACAGCCAGGATTTCAGGGATGCCACTCATTGAAATCCGTAATGCCCAAGGCCTACAAACACACTTTGGGGAGCAAAAAAAACCCTGAAATCTGCCATCAGAGCCTGGAACCTCTTGCAAATAAAACACAACATGCACTAGGCCAGCCACCTGCACTTTAAATTTTGGTGCTCTCCCCTCTTTTACTCTCATGCACAAGAAGACTGGTAATCACATTTCTCTGAAAAGGGTCAAAACCAATAGAGATGAATTTTGAAAGAAAGTGTAAGAGTGTTCAATGAATATGCTTTTATGCATTTAATATCAATGTGCTGAAGCTTCAGAAGAATTGTAGCAAACATATCTATAAGAAGTTTGAAATTTGGATGACGATATATTTTTTTTCTTCCATCAAATATTTTTCCTGTGATTACAGACCCAGTGAACCATCAACACTTCCCTTTCCCTTACTATATTTACAGACCTGGTCTAGCTAAGTGTCAGGTTTTCCTTGTTTTAGGGAAACTGGCTTGGACCAGGAGAAATAACTTTCTCAAACTCCCCCATAACTAAGTTGATACGGTAGATCTAGAACATCTACAGGGTTGTGCACTTTTTTGCCAATATATCTGCTGCTTAGAATTTTTCAAAGGAAGTGTCCAGAAGGAATAAGAAGAGTGAGAAAGGATTGAGGGGATTGTGTTTCCAATGGCTTATGGTTCATTTGAGAATGATCTCAAATGGTTTCTTTTATATATATAAGGTTTTCCACATAGGACTGCCTCTTCTCCAACCCCGGGTCACCATGGTTCACTTGGATAACTTACTGCTCACTGCTCAGCTACAACCTATTTTCTCCTTAAAAAGGCAGGGACAAATATTTCATTCATGATATACCATTAGACTGTAGTTTCTGATATTAATCAAAGTTTAGTTGCAGGATTTTTTGCAAAAGTGAAATTTAAAATTTGTTAGCAATTGTTTTGTTTAAACATGGGCTGGTTTACCTGAAAAGTATTTCACAGAGTCAGACTGGAAGTGGATCCAGTCACCTACCTTAAAGATCCTATTCAGATGATGCCAAACTTGCAGTCTCTCAACATTTTGTCCTCTGTCAACTAAAGGGAATACAACACCATTGGAAACCTACCTGTTTGAAGGCAAAGCTCATTCTAATGAGGTTTTTCAGCATGTAGTGCTGGTTGTAATCAGCAGTGCTTCCCCAGTGATCTGAATTTTGTAAAAATAGTTATTCCTGGTGATTAGAAATCTCTCAGGAATGGATAGTCAATATCATTCTCAAGAAGATGCTCTTTCGTGTGTTTACTCAGGAAATCCTTGAAGAAAAAATTTCTCACAATGTGTCTATAGCATATTATGCAAAATGTCAACTGCAGTAGTCCTTGCAGGGTAGGGATTTTCTTGATACTCTCCCACATTCGTGGCAAACGCAGTGGACTACTACACCCTGGAGTTTTCCAAGTCAATTTGAATGACAACTGGAATTCTGAGAGGTGAAGACAAAAGACAAAAGTCCTTGTCCCTGCATTCTCTCATTCCTATGTGCTTGGCATTGGGAAGATATTATTTTTAAAAAGTAAATTAATTGGGCCTGAAGACATATCTTACCTTCTTCTGGTATCATTCAGGAGGCCAAGTACGTCTCCAAAAAAGAAGAATTTTAAAGACTGTGCTCAGCTTGATGGATGTACATATGAGATGTTGTGTAGAATTGGTTGAAGTATGTGTCGTGCTTACACAAAAAAAATTCTGGGAATTTTTTGATTATGCTTTGTAGGTTAAGAAATGACAGAAGAACCTCTATTTGAAAGATATCAGATTGAAAGAATAAAATCAGCAACATTAGTTATGTGGTATGTATGGATCAATATAAACCATTACAAAGGAAAACAATGGATTTTGAAATTTGGAAATAATTCAGGATCTGCTTTTCCTGCTCAGTAATACTATCACATCATCATTTCTTATAATTTTTCTTTTGTATTTCACCTTTGGCCAATATGGTCCTTCTTTGTCTCTTTTAGTGCAGATGTTTTGTTTAATTTGCTGATGTTGTTTCACACTCTTTTTTTTTTGAGAGTCATCATTCAGCATTGCATTTACAAATTTGTACTTGTTTAAGATTAAATACTTGGGTGTATGTACTGTGGTGTAAGAAATACTATTCCACGTAGGTCAGGTGCCAGAAATGAAAAACCATGTCTGTAATCAGTTCCCCTTTGGACAAAATAGGATAGGGCACAGAATTTCCAAGGGAAATGATGTCTTTGCAAGTTGAATACTTGTTGATAACCTTTATTGCTTACAGAATGATCTCTCTATTAGTTCTTCCTGTGTTAATAGATATTAGGAAGCTGAAGTAATATCCTGGCATTTTGGGAGAAACTCTTTTTTTTTTGGCCTATTCATTATATTTTGAAATAATATTTGAATATATTGTTAAATAGGACATATTAAAATTAATCCAATCTGTTTCTCTAAAATTTTAAACAGTTGCTTTGTAAAATGTAAACTTGCATTTGTCTTCAGATATAGAAACATTGGATGGGGCTTGTCTAAGGAACCAGTAGATAAGCAGAGGTGGAAATGTAAAGGATGTTATTCTTACCTTCACCCAACTTGCCTACCCTTCTTTCTACATAAAATTTTATGCACCTGTGCATTCTAATTTATAAACACATAAACAAAATATAATTTTCCACCTAGCAAAGCTATTGAATTACTTTGAATTCATTTGTTGGAATTGTTCTGTTTGCTGTTTTGCTGTGTTTTGAATGGAGGAGGTTGTGGGAAATTGAATGTTTTAAATGAGCTTTTTTTTCATTTTTTTATTGTAAACAAATGGGATACATATTGTTTCTCTATTTGTACATGGAGTCAAGGCATACCATTTGTGTAATCATAAATTTACATAGGGTAATGTTTGATTTATTCTGTTATTTTTTCCCTTCCCCCCCACCCCTCTCACCCCTCCCACCCCTCTTTTCTCTCTATACAGTCCTTCTTTCCTCCATTCTTACCACCCTCCTTAACCCTAACCCTAAACCTAATGCTAACCCCTCCCACCCCCCATTATATGTCCTCATCCACTTATCAGCGAGATCATTCGTCCTTTAGTTTTTTGAGATTGGCTTATCTCACTTAGCATGATATTCTCCAATTTCATCCATTTGCCTGCAAATGCCATAATTTTATCATTCTTTATGGCTGAGTAATATTCCATTGTATATATATATACCACAGTTGCTTTATCCATTCATCAATTGAAGGACATCTAGGTTGGTTCCATAATCTGGCTATGGTGAATTGAGCAGCTATGAACATTGATGTGGCTGTATCTCTGTAGTATGCTGATTTTAAGTCCTTTGGGTATAGGCCAAGGAGTGGGATAGCTGGGTCAAATGGTGGCTCCATTCCAAGCTTTCTGAGGAATCTCCACACTGCTTTCCAGAGTGGCTGCACTAATTTGCAACCCCACCATCAATGTATGAGTGTTCCTTTTTCACCACATCCTCGCCAACACCTATTGTTGCTTGTGTTCTTGATATTCGCCATTCTAATTCAGGTGAGATGGAATCTTAGGGTAGTTTTGATTTGCATTTCTCTTATTACTAGATATGTTGAACATTTTTTTATATATCTGTTGATTGCTTGTAGATCTTCTTCTGTGAAGTGTCTGTTCATTTCCTTAACCCATTTGTTGATTGGATTATTTGTATTCTTGGTGTAGAGTTTTTTGAGTTCTTTATAGATTCTGGAAATTAGCGCTCTATCTGAAGTATGAGTGGCAAAGATAGTCTCCCACTCTATAGGCTCTCTCTTCACATTTCTGATAGTTTCCTTTGCTGAGAGAAAGCTTTTTAGTTTGAATCTATCCCAGTTGTTGATTCTTACTTTTATTTCTTGTGCTATGGGAGTCCTGTTAAGGAAGTCTGATCCTAAGCCAACATGTTGAAGATCTGGACCTACTTTTTCTTCTACAAGATGCAGGATCTCTGGTCTGATTCCGAGGTCCTTGATCCATTTTGAGTTGAGTTTTGTGCAGGGTGAAAGATAGGGGTTTAATTTCATTCTGTTCCATATGATTTTCCAGTTTTCCCAGCATCATTTAGTGTCTATTCTGTCAACTTGGTTCTCTCTCCAAATCCCTTAGCTTTTAGTGCCATCAAAATGTCCTCTCCTCATTCCTTTTTGAAGGTTCAGGTTTGAAACTTTGAAACACTCCTCTCCTTCAGTGTCATGCTTGTTGAAATGTGGTATTATGCCCTGTTAATCCATGCTTATCATGCCATAATGTGGCACTTGTTTCATCCATCAGTTTCACTTTTTTTGAGTATGATGGTGCCAATATCTGTGACACTGGCCTTGTAAAGGGCCCTTGGCATTGTCCCCGCAGGCCTTGTTCTAAACAGGCAGCAATCAGGTCAAGTAAATGAACACTAAGGTAAAGACAGGTTGGCAAGATTCTTCTGCATGTAAAGGTTAGTGAAGGGCCCTTGGAAACTAATACAAGATAATTTCTCTGTGGAGCCGGGTTGTAAGGCAGCAGCAAAGTAAGTGGGGCCTGGAATGTGGAGAGAGCACAGAACATCACTCCTCACTTGCTAGTCCCTTCCAGGCATCCATCACACTTGGTGAGTGAGAGACTGTTTTCTCCTCATTAGGGTTCAGTAAAGTCACCCACATCAACATAGAAGTCAAACTTCCCAGGTTCCAGTAGTCTCTTGTGTGGGCAATCTAGGAAATGAGTGGCATACCACCAGAGATTCTGTGATGTTTTCCAATTCAATGATCACTTAACACACTGGTCTTAATGCATGCTCATCTTTCCTGAGCTCTCAACAGTCACCATTCCTTGAATCTCTTAGAGCCCTGGGCCAATTACTGTAATATCAAAATCCCCAATGAGCACATACATGGGGGAGAGGTTTCAGAGGACAATGCCAATTGTGATCAGGGCTAACAGGGGTGATCCTCCTGCTTTTGTGTCCCACTCAGTTCCTCCCTGGTCCAGTAGATTTGGTGGTGTCTAAATACCTGCAGTAGGATCAGGGAGCCCAAGGGTCATGTGGCCTAGTGGGGCCAAACTGGAACAACAACACCTAGCATTACTGGAAGGTACTGCAGGCTGTCTGGATACAGGGGAAACTCTTGTCCTGGAAAGACCAGGATCTCTCAAAGTCCCTCAGGCCCACTGCCCCAACACACTCAGGCTCCTCTTCTCCTGTATGAAGATGTTAGCATCGCTTTTCTTGAAAACAGCAGGTCCCTTGCTACTTTCTTCTTCCCTCTTGCCATCACAGCTGAGCCAATCTTATCTGAAAACTTGGTCTGAAGTAGCCAGGACCTCAAGGATCTCTGGTTGCTATGGGAACCATGAAGCCATTGTGCTATCATGCCAAATTTCTGTGACATCAGGAGGTATCTGCAGCACAACCAGGATTTCAGGGATGCCACTCATTAAAACCCATGATGCCTAAGGCCCAGAAACAC
Organism: Sciurus carolinensis; assembly: GCF_902686445.1. Classification (NCBI taxonomy): domain Eukaryota; kingdom Metazoa; phylum Chordata; class Mammalia; order Rodentia; family Sciuridae; genus Sciurus; species Sciurus carolinensis. The sequence continues at coordinate 16,688,411 of NC_062227.1, read as the reverse complement.
CCATTGTGGAGCAAATATTTCTGCATCCCTCACAAGAGCCTGGAACCTATCACTCTTCACACCCAACATGTCCAATGTCAGCTGCTTCCACTATGAATATTGGAGCTCTGGCCTCTTTTCTTTCATGTCACATGAGGACTGGTAATCAAGCAAGGCATTTCTCTGAAAAGGGTCAAAACAAATACAGAAGAATTTTGAAAGGAACTGTATGAGTGTTCAATGGATATGTTTTTATGCATTTAATCTCAATGTATTGAAGCTTCAGAAGAATTGTAGCAAACATATCTATAAGAAGTTTGAAATTTGGATGATATATTTTTTTTCTTCCAGCAAATATTTTTCCCAAAATCACTGACCAGGTGAACCATCAACACTTCCCTTTCCCATACTATGTTTACAGACCTGGTCTCGCTAAATGTCTTAGGTTTTCCCTGTTTTAGGGAATCTGGCTTTGCCCAGGTGAAACAACTTCCTCAACCTGCCCCATAACTGAGTTGATAGTCTATATCCAGCACATCCATGGGGCTGGGTATTTTGCCAAGATATCTGCTGCTCATAATTTTTCAAAGGAAATGTCCAGAAAGAATTAGAAGAGTGAGAAAGGATTGAGGAGATTGTGATTGAAATTGCTTGTGATTCATTTGAGAATGATCTCATATATATCCTTTTATATTAATGTCCAGATCATATAAAGATTCCCATATAGGTCTGCTTCTTCTTCTATGCCAAGTCACTATGAATCATTGGGATAACTTTCTGCTCACAGCTCAACTACAAACTATTTCCTCCTCTAAAAGGCAGGAAAAAATCCTTCACTCATGATACACCATTGGACTGTTGGTCCTGATATGTATCAAAGGGTAGTTGCAGGATTTTTGGCAAAAGTGAAATTAAAAATTTATTAACATTTATTTGGCTAAGACATGGGGTGGATACAGTCACCTACCTCATAAAGCTTCTTCATATAAGGCCAAACATGAAGTGTCTCAATATTTTTTCATCTTCGAGTGAAGTGAATACAACACTCTTGCAAAACTACCAGTTTGAAGGGGAACCTCATTCCAATGAAAGTTTTCAGTGCAGGTTGCAATCAGCAGTGCTTCACCAGTGACCAGTATTTCATAAAAATAGGTATTCCTAGTGATTACAAAACTCTCAGGAATGGAGGGTTTATATCATCCTCAGGAACGTGCTCATGTGGAAATTTACTCAGGACATTCTTGAAGAACAAAATACATACCATGGTTCTATAGTATGAAACTCAAAATGTCAATTGCAGTAGTCCTGGCAAAGTAGCAGTATTCTTGATATTCTCCCAGACTCATGGCAAATGGAGTTGAAAACTACACCCTGGAATTTTCCAAGCCAATCTCAGTGTCAACTGGAATACTGAGAGGTGAAAACAAAAGACAAAAACCTTTGGTCCTTCATTCTCTTCATCTTATATGCTTGGCTTTGGGAAGATATTGTTATTTTTATAAAATGAATGAATTGTGGCTGAAGCCATATCATTCTTCTGCTGATATCACTCATGAGGCCAAGGGTGTCTTTAAAACCTGTTTTCCCTGTACCATTGGAGGTCGGGTATCATTAATAATGAAGGATTTTGAAGATTTTGATCAGTTTGATGGATGTACTTAAAAGACACTGTGTAGAATTGGGTGAAGGATGTTGTTTTCTCATATTAAACATGATTCTGGGAATTATTTGATTGTACTTTGTAGATTAAGAAATGATAGAAGTATTTGAAAGAGATCACATTGAAAGAACAAATAACAGACATTAGTTATGTGGCATGTATGAATGGGTATAAGCAATAACAAAGGAAAAGAATGGATTTTAAATTTTGGAAATAATTTAGGATCTGCTTTTCCTACTTAGTAATCCTTCAATTTTCACTTTTTCAATTCAGCTATCACCTATATTGGGTCTTCTTTCTGTATTTTAATAGATGTTTTATCCTATTTTCTGATGTTCAGCTGCACTCTTCAAGAGTCATCATTCAATGTTGCATTTACAAATTTGTACTTGTTTAAGGTTACATACTTGGGTGTATGTGTTGTGGTGTAAAGAATGCCATTCCATGTACATCAGGTGACATAAATAAAAAACCATCATGTCTGTAATCAACTCCCACTTGGAAAAAACAGGATAGGGCCAAGAATTTCCAAGGTCACTGATTTCATTTGCAAGTTGAATATTCTTTGTAACTTTCATTGCTCATGCAGTGATCTCCCTAATACTTTTCTTTGTATTTGTAGCTTTTGAAGCTGAAGGAATGTCCTTGTTATTTTGGGAATCTATTAACAATCACATTATTTTTAGTGTATCTTCAGTTAACATGGTTCTTATCTCCAAAACCCATCTGCTTTTATTGCCACCAAAATGTCCACTCCTCATTCTTTTTTCAATGTTCAGTTTTGAAACTTTGAAACATTTCTCTCTTTCAGTGTGATGCATATTCAAATGTGGTATTATGCCCTGTTAAACTGTGCTCATCATTCCATAATCAAGCACTTGCTTCATCCTTCAGTTTCACTTTTGTGGAGTATTCTGGTGCCAATATCTGTGACACTGGTCCACAGTCTGCATCCTCCAGGGACTGGTAAAAGGACCCTTCCATTGTCACAGTGGGTCTCATGCCAAACAGGGAGTAGTCAGGTCAAGTGAATGAACCCTTATATGAAGCCAGATCTGCCAGATTCTTCTGCACTTAAAGGTAAGTGAAGGGAACTTGGAAAGTCTTACCAAGATATGTTCTATATGGAGCCATGTTGTAAGGCTGCAGCAAAGTAGGTGGTGCCTGGAATGTGGAATGAGCACAGAATATTGCCCCTCACTTTCTAGCCTGTTCCAGATCTCTATCCCACTTGGTGACTGATAGACTCTGTTTTCTTCTCATTCAGGATCAGAGTAGCCACACACTTCCACATAAAAGTCACACATCCCTGGTTCCAGTTGTCTCCTGTTTGGGCAGTCTATGAAAAGAGCAGCATTCCACCAGAGTTGCTGTGATATTTCTCAGTTGAATCGCCACCTAACACAGCAGTATTCACTGCATGTTCATCTCTTCTGATCTGTCAATAGTCATCATTGCTTCAGCTTCTTAGAGCCCTGGGCCAGTTTCCTGACTCATTAAAATCCCTAGTGTGCTCAGAATGGAGACACAGGTTCACAAGGATTTTCCAATTTTTAATGGGACTAAGCTGGGTAATTCATGCACTTTTGGGTCCCCCTCAGTCCCTCCCTGGTGCACTAAATTTGGTGGGACTAATTGCCTGCAGCAGTGTCATGGTGCCCAAGTGCCAAGAGGCCAGATGCAGCCAAATAAGAACAGTGCCACCTAGCATTTCTGGAGGGTACTCCAGGGTGTTTGTCTTCAGGAGGAGCCCTTGTCCTGGAAGGTCTTGGATCTCTCAAAGGCCCATAGGCCCAGAGTCCCAACACACTCAGTCTCCTCTTCTCCTGGATGAAGAGGTTGGCATCACATTTCTTGAAAACATCAGGTCCCTCACTCCCTTCTCTTTCCTCATACCATCACAGCTGAGCTGAGGTTTTATGCAATCTTGGTCTGAAAAGGCCAGGACTAGAAGTATCTCTGGTTGCCATGGGAACCATAAAGTCATGCCAATTTCTCAAACATCAGGTGGTATCTGCAGCACAACCAGGATTTCAGGGATGCCACTCATTGAAACCCATGGTACCCAAGGTGCACAAACACCCCTTGGGAAGCAAAAAAACCTCCATTCTCCACCGGAGCCTTGAACCTCTTGCCCTTTAAACCCAACATGTCTGAAAACAGCTGCTTCAACCTTGAATATTGAAACACTCGCCTCTTTTGCTCTTCTGTCACAAGAGGACTGGTGACCAAGCAAGTCATTTCTCTGAACAGGGTCAAAAAATACAGAAGGATTTTTAAAGGAAGTTTACGAATGTTCAATGGACATGAGTTTATGCATTTAATATCACTGTATTGAAGCTTCAGAAGAATTGCAGCAAACATATCTGTAAGAATTTTGAAATTTGGATGAGAATATATTTTTATCTGCCAGAAAATACTTCTCCTGGGATCATCGACCCTGTGAAACATCAATTCATCCTTTTGACTTTTAATATTTACAGACATGGCCTGGATAAGTGGCTTAGAGTTTCCCTATTTTAAGGAATCTGGCTTTGCTCAGTAGAAATACCTTCCTCACTACCCCCATATCTGAGTAGATAGGCAAGATTCAGCACATCAACCAGACTGTGAATTTTTCCCTGATATCTGCTGCTTAGAAGTTTTCAAAGGAAATATCTAGAAGGAATAAGAAGAGTGAGAAAGGATTGAGGAGATTGTGATTGCAATGGCTTTGGGTTGAGGTGTGAATGATATTTTAAAAATCTACTTTTATATTAATGACCTGATCATAGAAAGTTTCCCACATAGACCTGTCTCTCCTAGGCCACTATGTATCACTGGGAAAACTTTCTGCTCAATGCTCAGCCTCAACTTTATTCCTCCTTAAAGAGACAGAGAAAATCTTTCACTAATGATATACAATTGTACTGTGGGTCTTGATTGCAACAAAGGTTACTTGCAGGATTGTTTGCAAAAGTGAAATTAAAAATTTGTTAGCCATTGTTTGGCTTAGCCTTCAGGTGGTTATCCTGAGAAGCATTTCACAGTGTCAGATGGGAGGTATATTCAGTGAACTACCTTAAAAAGCCTCTTCTAATAATGCCAAACATGCTGAGTCTCAACATTTTGTCCTCTGTCAACTCATGTGAATACAACATGGTTGGAAAGGTACGAGTCTGAAGGGGAAGCTCATTCCAATGATATTTTTCAGCATGGGGTGGCAGATGCAGTCATTAATGTTTCACTAGTGACCTGGATTTCTTAAGAATAGGTATTTCAGGTGATTATACAACTCTCAGGAGTGGATATGTTATATCATTCTGATGAATATTCTGATGCTGAAATTTACTCAGCAAGTTTTTGAAGAAGAAAATTCTCACCATGTTTTAGTATCATGAATTTCAAAATGTCAACTGAAGTAGTCCTTGCTAAGTATTGGTCTTCTGGGTAAACACCCAGGCTCTCTGCAAATGAAGTGGATATTTACACTTTGGTGTTTTCCAAGTAACATCAATGTCAACTTGAAAACTGAGAGGTGAAGACAATAGACAGCCTCCCTTGACCCTGCCTTCTCTCATTCTGAAGTGCTTGGCTTTGGGAAGATATTTTTTTAAAAAGTGAATGAATTGTCACTGAATACATAACTTTCCTTCTGCTGATATCATTCAGGAAGCCAAGGATGTGTTAAGAACCTGATTTCCCTGTTTCCTTGGAGGTCTGGTATGAATAATAATGAAGCATTTTAAATATTGTTCTAAGTTTGATGGATGTTCTTAAGAGAGGTTGTGTAAAATCGAATGAGGGATGTGGTGATCTCATCTTTACCATAGCTTTGAGAATTACATAATTTTCCTCTGTAGGTTTAGAAATGATGGTAGAACCCCTATTTGAAAGAGATGACATTAAAAGAATGAAATCAGTGACATTAATTGTGTGACATGTTTGGATGAGTATAAGCAATTACAAAGAAAAAGAATGGATTTTAAACTTTGGAAAAAATTTAGATCTGCTTTTCTTGTCCAGTTATTCCTATCACATCTTCAGTTTTTATAATTTTCTCTTTTTGAATTTCAGCTTTTGCCAATATTGAATCTTCTTTGTGTATTTTAACAGAGATGTTTTTCTTTAGTTTTCTGATGTACTGCACACATTCTTTCAAGAGTCATCATGCAATGTTGCAATTACTAATTTGTACTTCCTTAAATTTACACACTAGGTTATAGGTGCAGTGATGTAAGGAATGCCATTCCACACATGTCAGGTGCCAGAAAAGAAAACCCAGTGTGTTTGTAATCAGTTCCCACTTGGGAGACACAGGAGAGGACCAAGAATTTCCAAAGCACTGTTGTCTTTGCAAGTTGAATACAAGTCAGTAGTTTTTATTTCTCACAAAATGATCTCCCTATTACTTTGTTCCCTAATTGTAGATTTTGAAGCAGAAGGAATGTCCTGGAAATTTTTGGGATACTATTAACCATGACATTATTTTTAGTGTCTCTTCAGTTACCTTTGTTCTCATTTCTGAAACCTTTCCACTTTTATTGCCTCCAAAATGTCCACTCCTCATTCATTTTTCAATGTTCAGCTTTGAAACTTTGAAACATTTCTCTCTTTCAGTGCAATGCATGTTGAAATTTGCTATTATGCCCAGTTAAACTGTGCTCATCATGCCATTATTTGGCACTTGCTTCATCCATCAGTTTTAGTTTATGGAGTATGGTAGTGACAGTATCTGTGACACTGGCCTACATTCTGCATACTCCAGGGTCAGGTATAAGGAAACTTGTCCCAGTGGTCCTTTTGCCAAATAGGCAGTAGACAGGTCAAGTGAATGAATAGCTTTGTGAAGACAGATTGGCCATTTTCTTCTGCTTTTAAAGGTAAATGAAGGACCTGTTGGAAAATCATACCAACATAATTTTGCTGTGGAGACTAGTTGTAAAGCAGCAGACATGAAGGTGGGGCCTGGAATCTGGAGAGAGCACAGAACAACTATCCTCACTTGCTAGCCCCTTCAAGGCATCCATCACACTTGGAGTGATGGACTCTGTTCTCTCCTCATTAGGGATCAGAGCAGTCACCCACTTCCAGTTAGATGTAAGAGTTTCCAGGTTCCAACTGCCTCCTCTTTGGGCAATCTAGGAAACAAGTGGCATCCCACCAGAGTTACTGTGATATTTCCCAATTCAATCATCAAATAACCCACTGGTTTGCACTTTATGCTCCCCTTTCCTGAACTGTCAACAGCCATAATTCCTTGAGGCTGTTAGAAACCTGTGACAGTTTTCTGACTCATCAAAATCCCCAGTGAACACATACCTGGAGGATAGGATTCAGAGGGTAATGTCAGTTGGGACCAGGGTTAAGCTGGGTGATTCACGTGCTTTGGGGCACAACTCATTCCCTCCCTGGTCCACTCTATTTGGTAGAGGAAAAATGCCTGAAGCAGTATCCTCCTGTACATGTGCCATGAGACCCAGTGTGACCAAGTGAGAAGAGAGCAACCTAGCTTGTCTGGAGTCTATTGCAGGCTGTCTGACTTCAAGGGGAGCCCTTATCCTGGAAGGAACTGGATCTTTCAAAGGCCTGCAGGACCATTGCCCCAACACACTCTGACTCCTCTTCTCCAGGACAAAGATGTTCCCATTGCATTACTTGAAAACATCAGGGCCTTCATTCCCTTCCTCTCCCCTCTACCCATCACAGGTGATCCAGTGCTTGTCTTGAATCTTGGTCTGAACTGGAAATGACCTGAAGTATCTTTGGTTTCCATGGGAACCGTGACTCCATTTTTCTGTGATGGAGCATTTCTGTGACATCAGTGGTATCTAAAGTGCATGAACGATGTTAGAAAACCCACTCATTGAAACCCATGATGCCCAAGGTCCACAACTTGGGGAGTAAGAAAACCTGCATTCTTCTACAGCAGCCTGGAAACTCTTGTCCTTCAATCCCAATATGCCTGATGCCAGTCACTTCCAGTTTGAATATTAGAACTCTTGCCTCTTATGATCTCATGTAACAGGAGCACTAGTAACCAAGCAAGGCATTTCTCTGAGAAGGGTCAAAACCAACAGAGAAGCATTTTGAAAGGAAGCATATGAGTGTCCAATGCATATGGTTTTCTGCATCTAATCTCACTTTAATGAAACTTCAAAGGAATTTCAGCAAAAATATCTACAGGAAGCTTGAAATATGTATGAGGTTTTTTTTCTGCCAGCAATTAAAATTCCTAGTATCACAGACCCAGTGAATAATCAACCCTTCCTTTCCCTTTTATATATGCAGATCTTCTGTTCTGCCTAAGTGGCTAGGCTTACCCTATTTTAGGGAAAGCAGCATTGCCCAAAAGAAATACCTTCCTCAAGCTCCCTCATCATTGATTTGAGAAAAAAGACATGGAACATCCTTGGGGCTGTACATTTTGCCAAGATACCTTCTGCTTAAAATTTTCAAACAAAATGATGAGGACAATTAAGAGTGAGAAAGGAATGAGTAGATTGTGATCATAGTGGCTTGCAGTTCAGGTATGAATGATCTCAAAAATCTTTTATATGAACAATATGATCATATAAGTTTTGCCAGACAGAACTGGCTCGCTTCCTACCCTAGGCCATCATGGATCACTGGGAAAACTTTCTGTTCCTTGCTCAGCTGCAAACATTTTCCTACTTAAAGAGGCAGGGACAAATCTTCACTCCTGATAAAGAATTGGACTGTGGGACTTGAAATGCAACAAAGGTTAAAAGCAGGACTGTTTCCAAAGGTGAAAATAAAAATTCCTTATCAATTGTTTGGCTTAGCCTTGCAGAGGTTTTAGTGAAATTCATTTTAGAAAAGCATTTAGAAAGAGAGTAAATGGATCACATTGCCTAACTTAAAGAGCCTCTTCAGGTAATGCCAATTCTGCATTGTCTCAAAATTTTGTCGTCTGTCAACTAAAGTGAATACAACATGGTTGGAAAGTAACAGTTTGAAGGAGAAGCTCATTCAAATGAGATTTTTCAACATGGAGAGCAGTTGTAGTCAGCAGTGCTTCACCAGTGACCTGGATTTCTTAAGAATAAGTAATAATGGTGATTAGACAACTATCAGGAATGGATATTATATCATTCCCCTGAATATGCTGATGCAGGTATTTACATAGAATGTTCTTGAAGAAGAAAATTCTGACCAGGTTTTTGTATCATAAATTTTAAAATGTAAACAGCAGTAGTCCTTGCAAAGCAGTGGTCTTCTGGATGTATACCCAGGCTCATTGTAAATGAAGTGGGCTTCCACACTTGATCATTTCCCAATTCCGCCTCAGTGTAAACTGGAATACTGAGAGGTAAAGAAAACAGACAGCTGTCCTAGGCCCTGCATTCTCTCATTCTGATGTGCTTGGTATTGAAAACATATTATTTTAATAAAAGTTAAAGAATTGTAACTGATTATCTTTCATTCAGGTGATGTAATTCAGGAGGCCAAGGTTGTGTTGAAAGTTTGGTTTTCCTGTATTATTGGAGGACTGGTATCAATAATAATGAAGCATTTTAAAGTTTGTGCTGTTTGATGGGTGTTCTTCAGAGATATTGTGTAGAATTCAAGGACGGAGTTGTGGTGTTCTCATCTTAACATGGTTTACTTGGAATTACTTGATTGTGTGCTGTAGGTTAAGAAATGACAGAAGAACCTCTATTTGAAAGAGATAACATAGAAAGTATGAAATCAGAGATATTAGTTATGTGGCATGTTTGGGTGGGTATAAGCAATTACAAAGGAAAGGAATAAATTTTTGAATTTTGGAAATAATTTAGATGTGCTTCTCCTGCTCAGAAATTCCTATCAAATTTTCAGTTTTTAAAATTTTCTATTTTTGAATTTCAGCTTTCACCAATATTGGGTGTTAATTGTGTATTTAAACAGAGATGTTTTTGTTTAATTTTCTGATGTTGTTCTGCACTTTTATGTCAAGAGCCATCATTCAGTATTGCATTTACAAATTTTTACTTGGTTCAAATTACATACTTGACTGTAGGTGCTGTGGTGTAAGGAAGGTCATTCCAGGTAAATCAGGTGCCAGAAAAGTATAAGCAGCATGTTTATAATCTGTTCCCCATTTGAAGACAGAGGAGAAGGCCAAGAATTTCCAAGGACAATGATGTTTTTGGCAAGTTGAATACTTGTCCATAATTTTCATTGCTCACCAATGTTCTCCCTCTTATTTCTTGCTGTATTTGCAGAGATCACGAAGCTTAAGAAATATCCTGGAATTTTCTGGGAAACTATTAACAATGGCATTATTCTTAGTGTCTCTTCAGTTAACTTGCTTTTCATCTCATCAAAATCCTTGAGATTTTGTGCCACCAAAATGTGCTCTCCTCGTTCCTTTTTGAATGCTTAACTTTGTACCTTTGAAACATTCCTCTCTTTCAGTGTAATTCATGTTCAAATTTGGTGTTATGCTCTATAAAACTGTTCTCATCACACCATCATCTGGCACTTTTTTCAACCAGCATTTTCACTTCTTTGGAGTATAGTTATGGCAGTATCTGTGACACTGGCCTGCAGTATGCATCCTCTAGGGTCTGGTAATAAGATACTTGTCATTGTCCTAGTGGGCCTTGTGCCAAACAGGCAGTCTTCAGTTCAAGTGAAAGAACATTCATGTGAAGATAGTTTGGCCACATTCTTCACATTAAAGTTAAGTGAAGGGCCCCTTGGAAACTCATACCATGATAATTTCTGTGTGGAACCTAGTTGTAAGGCAGGAGTAAAGTAGGATGTCACAGGAAAGTGGAGTGAGCGCAAAACATCTCTCCTCCATTGCTAGCCCATTTCAGACATTCATCACACTTGGTGAGTGATTGACTCTGTCCTCTCCTCATTAGGGATCAGAGCAGCTACAAATTTCCACTTAGAAGTCACAATTCCCAGGTCCCAGATGTCTCTTCTTTGGGCATTCTAGGAAAGTAGCATCCCACCAGAGTTGCTGTGATGTTTCCCAATTCAATCATCCCCTAACCCACTGTCTTTCACTGCATCCTCCCCTTTTCTGAGCTGTCAACATTCATCATTCCTTGAGACTTTTAGAGTCCTGGCCAGTTTCCTGATTCTCCATAATCCCCATTGTGCCCAGACCTGCAGGAGCAGGATCAGAGGTCAATGCTGATTGTGACCCATGCCAAACTTGCACCACTCAGACCCTCCTTGGTCCACTGGATTTGGTAGAGCCAATTGCCTGCAGCAGTATCAGGGAGCCCAAGAACATTGAGGCCCTATGTGTCCAAATAAGAATAGCATCAGCAAGCAGCTGTAGCCAATACTGCAGACTATTAGGTTTCAGGGGAAGACCTTGCCCTGGAAACCCCTGGATCTCTCAAATGCCACTTGAAAACAGCAGGGTCCTCATTCCCTTCCTCTCCCCTCTTACCATCAGTGATCTGCAGGTGCTTTTCTTAAACCTAGGTCTGAACAGTCAGGACATAAGTATCTCTGGTTTCCATGGAAAACGTGACACCATTTTGTTGTCATGTCACCTTTCCGTGTCATCATGTGGTATCTGCAGCATAGCCAGGACGTCAAAGATGCCATGCATTGAAACCCATGATGCCCAAGACCCAGAGAAACAACTGGGGAGTAGAACACCTCAATTCTCCCACCAGAGCATGGAAATTCTCACCTTTCAATTACAACATACCCAATGCCAGCCATTTTCAGTTTGAATATTTGAGCTCTCACCTCTTTTGCTCTCATGTCACAGGAGCACTGTTAACCAAGTGATGCATTCCTCTGAGAAAGGTCAAAACCAACAGAGAAGGATTCTGAAAGGAAGTGTATGACTGTTCAATGGATAAGATTTTCTGCATCTAATCTCACTGTAATGAAGTTTTAGAGGAATTGAAACAAACATATATACAGGAAGCTTGAAATTTGAAGGAGGTTTTTTTTTCTTTTCTGCCAACAAAAATTTTTCTTGTGATCACAGATCCAGTGAACCATCATCCCTTCTTTGCCTTTTATATTTACAGATCTGGTCTGGCTAAGTGGCTTTGGCTGTTCCTATTTTATCGAAACTGGCATTGCCCAAGAAAAATACCTTCCTCAACCTACCCCATACCTGAGTTGAGAGAAAAGATCCAGTACATACACCCGACGTGCATTTTGCCAAGATATTTGCTTCATAGAATTTTTCAAAGGAAAGGATCAGGAGGAATAAGAATAGTAAGAAAGGAATGAGTAGATTGTGATTGTAGTGTCTTGGGCTTCCAGTTGGCATGGTTTCAAAAATCTTTTGTATCGACAACCTGATTATATAAGTTTTATTACATAGGCTTGCCTCTCTTCCTACCCTAGGCCACAATGGATTACTGGGATAACATTGCTCAGTTACAAACTTTTTCCTGCTTAAAGAGGCAGGGACATATCTTTCACTCATGATACACTATTGGACTATGTGTCTTGATATGCCACATAGTTTACATGCAGGATTGTTGGCAAAAGCAAAATTAAAAATTTATTAGTAATGGTCTGGCTTAGCCTTGCAGTGGTTTTATTGAAAAGCATTTCAGAGAGTCAGAGGGGAAACAAATCCCATCTTCTAACCTAAAGAGCCTCTTTGGTAATGCCAAACCTGCAGTGTCTCAGCATTTTGGCCTCTGTCAACTGAAGTGAATACAACACGATTTGAAATGTAACAGTTTGAAAGGGAAGCTCATTCCAGTGAGATTTTTCAGCATGGAGTGGTGGTTGCTATCAGCAGTTCTTCACCTGACCAGTATTTTTTAAGAATAGGTATTCCTGGTGATTAGATACCTCTCATGAATGGATATGTTATATCATTCTCATGAATATTCTGATGTGGTTATTTCCTCCTCAAGTTCTTGAATAAGAAAATTCTCACCAGTTTTTTATATCACAAATTTCATAATGTCTTCTGCAGTAGTCCTTGTAAAACAGTGGTGTTCTGGGTGCATACCCAGGATCATTGCAAATGAAGTGGACTTCTACAACTGGATGTTTTATAAGTCAAACTCATTGTCAACTGGAAAATTGAGAGGTGAAGACAACACACAGCTGTCTTTGGACCTGCATTCTCTCATTCTGATGTGCTTGGCATTGGGAAGATATTATGCTTTTAAAAGTGAATGAATTGTCGATAAATACATATATTTCCTTCTGCTGATATCATTCAGGAGGGCAAGGATGTGTTTAAAGCTTGCTTTCCCTGTATCATTGGAGGACTCATATCAATAATAATGAAGCATTTTAAAGTTTGTGCTAATTTTGATGGATGTTCTTAGGAGATGTTGTGTAGAATTCAAAGAGGGGTGATCTCATCATTACCATGACTGGGAATTAATTTATTGAGCTCTGTAGATTAAAAAATGACAGAAGAATCTCCATTTGAAACAGATCACATTGAACAAATGAAATCATAGACATAGTTATGTGGCATTTGGGGATGGGTATAAGCAATTACAAAGAAAAGGAATGGATTTTTAATTTTGGAAATAACTTATGTCTACTTCTCCTTCTCAGCAATACCTTTCACATTTTCAGTTTTTACATTTTTCTTTTTTTGAAATTCAGTTTTTGCCAATATTGGGTGTTTTTTGTGTATTTAAACCTAGATGTTTTGTTTAATTTTCTGATGTTGTTCTGCACTTTTACGTTGAGAGCCTTCATTCAGATTTTCTTTACCAGTTTGTACTTGCCTCAGTTTATATACTTGGCTGTAGGTGCTGTGGTATAAGGACTGTCTTTCCAGGTATATCAGGTTCCATAAATATGAAACCAGCATATTTTTAATCAGCTCCCACTTGGAAGAAACAGGATAGGACCAAGAATTTCCAAGGACACTGATGTTTTCTGCAAGTTGAATACTTGTCAGTAATTTTCATTGCTAACTCAATGATCTCCCTATTACTTCCTTCTGTCTTTGTAGAGATCATGAAGCTGAAGAAATATCCTGAAATTTTTTGGAAAACTATTAACAATGACTTTATTCTTAGTGTCTCTTCAGTTAATTTGGTTAATATCTCCAAAACACTTGTACTTTTAGTACCAGCAAAATGTGCTCTCCTCATTCCTTTTTGAATGCACAGCTTTGCACCTTTGAAACATTCCTCCCTTTCAGTTAATGCATGTCAAATTTGGTATTTGCCCTTTTAAACTGTGCTCATCATGCCATCATCCGGCAATTGCTTCATCCAGCATTTTCATTCTTTGGAGTATGGTGGTATCAGTATCTGTTACACTGGTCTGCAGTACACATCCTCTAGGTTTGGTAAAAAACCCATGGCATTGTCCCAGAGGGCCTTGTACAAATCATTAGTAAGTTCAAGTGAATGAGCCTTCATGGGAAGACAAGTTGGCCAGATTCTTCTGCATTTGAAGGTAAGTGAAAGGCAACTTGGAAACTCATACCAAGATAATTTCTGTGTGGAGCCTAGTTGTAAGGCAGCAGTAAAGTAGGTGGTGTCTGGAATGTGGAGTGAGCACAGAACATTTCTCCTCCCTTGCGATCCCATTTCAAAATTTCATCACACTTGTTCAGTGATTCACTCTGTCCTCTCCCCAGTAGGAATCAGAGCAGCTACCAATTTCCACTTAGAATTCAAACTTCCCAGGTGCCAGCTGTCTCCTGTTTGGGCATTCTAAAAAAGGAGAGGCATCTCACCAGAGTCGCTGTGATGTTTCCCAATTCCATCATCACCCAGCACAGTGGTTTGCACTACATACTCCTCCTTCCCGAGCTGTCAACAGCCAGCATTCCTTGAGGCTTTTTGAGCCCTGGACCAGTTTCCTGACTCATCACAATCCCTGGTGGGCCCAACCTGGAGGAGCAGGTTCAGAGTGCAATGCCAATTGTGATCAAGGCTAAGATGGTTGATCCACAATATTTCCGGCACCACTCAGTCCTTCCTTGGTCCACTATATTTGGTAGGGCTAATTGTCTGCAGCAGTACCAGGGTACCCAAGCACCAAGAAAACCAGTTTCATAACAAAGAACAGTGCCAGTTTTTGTTTCTGGGTGGTACTGCAGGCAATTAGGATTCAGGGGAAGCCCTTGTCCTGGAAGGACCTGGATCTCTAAAAAGCCCTCTGGCCCCTGCCCCAAAACACTCTGTTTCCTCTTATCCTGGGTGACAATTTGCCATCACATTGCATGGAAACAGCAGGACCCTAGTTCCCTTCCCCTCCCCTCTTACCATCACAGATAAGCCTGTGCTTGTCTTGAATCTTGGTCAGAAATGGCCAGAACTCTGTTTGCCATGGGAACCCTGATGCCATTTTGCTGTCATGCAGCCTTTTTGTGACATCAGGTGGTAACTACAGCTTCACCAGGATTTCAGGGTTGAGACACATTGAAATTCATGATGCCCAAGGCCCCTTGGATAGGAAGATAACCTGCACTGCCCACAGCAGCCTGAAAAATCACACCCTTCAATCCCAACATGCTGCATGCCAGCCATTTCCAGTTTGAATATTGGAACTCTTCCCTCTTTGCTCTCATGTCACAGAAGCACTGGTAACCAAGAAAGGCATTTGTCTGAGAAGGTTCAAAAACAATAGAGGATTTTTAAAGGAAGTGTATGAGTGTTTAATGGATTTGCTTTTCTGCATCTAATCTCACTGTAGGGAAAGTTCAGAGGATTTGCAGTAAACATATCTACAGGAAGCTTGAAATTTGAATGAGAATATAATTTTTTCTGCTAGCAAATATTTTTCCTGGGATAACAGAACCAGGGAATGATCAACCCTTTCTTTGCCTTTTCCATTATAGATCTTGTCTTGCAAAGTGGCTTAGGTTTTCCCATTTTAAGTAAACTGGTGTTCCCCAAGAGATACCTTCCTCAACCTCCCTTATACCTGAATTGACAGGAAAGATTCATCATATCCACGGGGCTGTGCATTTTGCCAAGACACCTTCTGCTTTGAATTTTTCAAAGAAAATGACCGGGAAGCATAAGAAGAATGAAAAAGGAATGAGATGATTGTGATTGTAGTGGCTTGGGGTTCAGGTGTAAATGATATCAAAAATCTCCTTTTATATAAATGACCTGATCAAATAAGGTTTGCCATGTAAGCCTGCCTCTCTTCCTACACTAGGCCACCATGGATAACTGGGATAACTTTCTTCTTATTATTCAGCTACAACCTTTATCCTGCTTAAAGAGGCAGGGACATATCTTTCAATTGAACTGAGGGTCTTGATATGCAACAAAGGTTACATGCAGGATTGTTTGCAAACGTGAAATTAAAAACTCATGAGCATTTGAACAATTGTTTTACTTAGACTTGGGGTGCTTTTAGTGCAAACCTTTTTACATAGTCATATGGAAAGTAGATTCAGGCACATACTTTTAGAGCCTCTTCAGGTAATGCCAACCATGCACTGTCTCAACATTTTGGCCTCTGTCAACTCAAGTGAATGGTTAGAAAGGTACCAGTTTGAAGGGGAAGCTCATTCCACTGAGATTTTTCAGCATGAAGCAGCAGCCGTGGTCAGCAGTGCTTCACCAGTGAACTGGATTTCTTAAGAACAGGTTTTATTGGTAAATAGACAACTCTCAGGAATGGATATGTTTTGTCATTCTCATGAATGCAGTCATTTACTCAGCAAGATATTGAAGAAGGAATTTCTCACCAGGTATGAGGGGAAGAATTTCAAAATGTCAACTGCAGAGGTCCTGGCAAAGCAGTGGTGTTCCAGGTGCATACCCAGGCTCATTGCAAATGAAATCGACATTGACACTTGGGCATTTTACAAGTCAAACTCAATGTCAACTGCAAAACTCAGCAGTGAAGACAA
This sequence comes from Sciurus carolinensis, assembly GCF_902686445.1. Classification (NCBI taxonomy): domain Eukaryota; kingdom Metazoa; phylum Chordata; class Mammalia; order Rodentia; family Sciuridae; genus Sciurus; species Sciurus carolinensis. The sequence continues at coordinate 16,671,990 of NC_062227.1, read as the reverse complement.
CATATAGCTGCCCTTGGTCTTACATTCTCTCATTCTGATATGCTTGGCATTGGGTAGATATTATTTTTTAAAGTGAATGTATTGTCACTGAATACATATTTTCCTCTGCTGATATCATTCTGGAGGCCAAGGATGGGTTTAAAGTTTGGTTTTCCTGTATAACTGGAGGACTGGTATCAATAATAATAAGAGATTTTTTTGTGCTAAGTTTAATGGATGTTCTTAAGAGATGTGTAGAATTCAATGAGAGATGTGGTGATCTAATCTGTGCCATGGTTGTGTGAATTTTTTGCCTGTGCTCTGTAGGTTAAGAAAGGATAGAGAAAACTCTATTTGAAAGAGATCACATTGAAAGAATGAAATCAGAGTCATTAGTTATGTGGCATCATTGGATGAGTGAGGAGAATCCTGGGGTATACCAGGCATGGATCCAAGGTATGGACTGGACTTGAGCACAGAACACTGGGCTCTCTTCATGTCACATGAGTACACTCTGTGATGACCCAATGCCTCTTGAGCCTTCCTGGTCCCCAGTAGAAGTCTGCTCTTCTCCTTAGTACGGTATTGTAAACATGTAACCTGAGCAGTGGCCTGACTATCTCATTAAAATGATTGGATTTCATTCCATATATAAACTATTGCACTTCCTGAATAAGTTGAGTCTGCATAACAGGACCTGGCTCCTGGTGTCTGAATTAAGGGGCACCGTCACACTCACTCCCTTCCCGAGAGGCCAAACCACATTTGACAATATTTTGGTGCCCAATGTGGGGCCTCAAAGGAAGATGAAGCCCACAGAGCCACTGGGTGGCTACTGAGTGACCTACTTATGGGGAATCTACCGCCTTCCGTTAGAGTTCCCCATGCGTGAACTTTACAAGTGCTGTTAAGGAGTAGGTGGGTAAAAGCCTTGGAAAACGAGGCTATAAATATATGGGACAATGTTATAGATTGCGCCCCATGGGTGACATTAAATAGAATATGGGATCCTGAGTCATGGGAGAGAGTTATACATTTGGCCCATAGAAAGGAGATACAGGAGGGTAAAAACCTACCCTCTCACTTTTTATCAACTGTTACTGCTCTTTTAGCATGTCTTAGGGGGATTCCTGAGGAAAAGTACTTAGATTTATAAGATATTCTGGCTGCTCAATTGGAGAGTAGGAATGGTGAAAAGGAAGATGAAAATATAAATGCCGATCAACAGGCAACAGTACAAAACAGGGAAGAAAAACAAGAGCTAGAAAAACCACATGAATTTAGAGATAAGGGGGAAGACATTCACCCACCGTCAAGGCCTAGTCAGCTTTATCCTGTATTGCCATCTAGTGGCCAGAGTGCTACATTACCATCAAATGAAAGTAAGGAACCACCAAGGGTAGCTGAAGAATCTGTTTCTGCTCCTCCAGCATGTTCAAATAATGATCCTCGGGGGCCACATTTTAATGATTTATGTCAAACTAGGAATTGTATTGGGGAACTCCCTTACAAGTTTTTCCAGTAAATGTCAATAGAGCAGCACAGCGACCTTTACAATGGTATCCTCATGAACAAAAGAGTTATTACTATTAGAAAGACAGTTCAAGAAGATGGTCTTCATTTCCCTTATGCTACTCAGTTAATAGAGAATTTTAGTCTAGATCTTAACACTCCCAAGGATGGGAAAGATTTGTGTCATATGATATATATTGGGCTCTGGTGAGTACCTCCTATGGAAATCGGGGTTCTATGACCAATGTGAACAACAAGCTGAAAGGAATAATAGAGCAGGAGTAGAGTTAAATGCTGAATGTTTACAGGGAGAAGGAATCTATGCTTCACCAGCTGTTCAGGTGCAGGACCCACCTCAGTATTTCAATCAAATGCGCTTATGTGCCCAGCGAGCTTTAAAACAAATCCCTAGCAAAGGAGGAATTAAATCACTTTCTCTCTCCCACCCCTTCCTCTCACCCCTTCTCTCTGCCTTCCTCTTCCTCAGTCTTTTATGCTATAATTAATGGTTATTATCATTTTTCTTCTAGGATTCTTGTTTTGTTTTGTTTTTCTTAAATGCAATATTTTTTGAGCTCACAATTTTGATCCTACATACCTAGGTTAATGATTTTCTGATCAGTTCTATGCTTATTCAACTCTAGAGTTATTTTTGAACATCTGTTACATTGCAATGGAGAGTAATGTTACAAGGCCTTTACTTTTGTGTTATGTGTATGTCATGTGTCTGCTAAAAATCATATACATGATTTCAAAATTAAGTGTGCATAAAATTAAAATTTAAAAAATGGATCCACGTATTTTTAATTCACATAATTTAAAAAGGTTCAATTTAAAATGGGTAAACTAATAAGAGTAAAACGTCTTTGAAATTAACTCGCAAGTCTCTAGGTGGTCAAACTAATAAAATGTTAATGTTTATAAATACCTAATATCAATTGATTCTAGGACTTTACTTCAACAGGAAAGAGCCGGCAAAAACTGTTCAATACTCTTGTCTGATATCTTAGTTTTACAGTAAAATAAGTAAATTAGACTTAACATATATAAGATTACTCAAATGTGTTTGTTAGAGACATCTGATTAATTTGCAAAGTTAAAATGCTAATTATTAAATAACATTTAGTATTCTTAACTCCTTAAATTCCAGGTGGTAACATCCTTAAATGTTATTGGTGTTTTCATAGATTGGTGAATAAAAAGGGTTTAAAAATTGCTTTGTGTTATCACTAAACACAATGCAACTAAGAGTTAAGTCCTAATAAGTACAATCCTATATACAAAAGGCTCCAAAAGTTTCAACTGTGTTTCCATTAGAGTACTATAAACAACAAAGTGTTTCTGGGTAAGAAAGTGCTTATATGGTAAACATGAGGGTCTAAGTCAGTGCTAAGACAGTCTATGTGTAAGTAAAGGGCAAATTTCAACAAGTTTGTGGGTAACAAAGTTGGTTATGTGTATGTGAGACAATCAGTTAAAGCTACTTAAGATTTTTCCTAAGGTCAAATACTAAAGTACTGATATAAATCAAAGTTCAATCTATATGTTAAAATGACAGCGATTTCGTAGAAACACTAATTTACTCTTAACATCATGTCTGTTAAGTTTTCTTCTTTAGAATAATTACTCTTGAAAATTAAGGTTTAGGTTTTCAAGATGGTGGACTAGAGGGCGGCAGCATTTCATGTTGCTCCAGGACGCAGGATTCAAAAGAGGAGATAGTGAGAGACTTTGGACCAACTCAAAGCCGCTGGGTGAGTCTCTCCCGTTGGGGAGGCATCCCGGATGGGGCAGTAGCCCCGGAACGCAGGGAACTTTGTGAAGTAGAGTTACTCGGCGAGACGCACCTCCCCACCCCTGGAGGCTGCTCAACACAGCGCTTGGACTCGGAGCAACCACTGGGGCTCCAGGCGGCTGCCTGAGGAGGAGCTGCTGGCGAGCTGTTTGGACCCAGAGCGATTGCTTCTGAACACCGGGGGGTTGCCCAGAGGAAGAGGAGAAGCGCGGCGGGTCGCTTGGTCTAGGAGGGACTTCATCAGAGCTACAGGCAGTTGCCAGAGGAGGAGCTGCGTGGCGAGCTGTTTGAACTCAGAACGACCACTTCTGAACACCGGGGGGGTTGCCCGGAGGAAGAGGAGAAGCGAAGTGGGTCGCTTGGTCTAGGAGTGACTGCATCAGAGCCACAGGCAGTTGCCAGAGGAGGAGGCGAGTGGTGAGTTGTTTGGACTCAAAGCGACCGCTCCTGAACACCGGTGGCCTGCCTGGAGGAGGAGTGCAGTGGGTCGCCAGGTCTCCGAGCGACCGCTCCTGAACACCCGGGAGCTACCCCGAGGAGGAGGAGGAGAAAGAGGGCGGGTCACTTGGACTCGGAGTGACTGCCTAGGGCTACGGACGGTTGGCGGGAGGAGGAGACGCAAAGTGAGTTGCTTGGACTCCTAGTGACAACGTCGGAACACCGGGCAGCTGTCCAGAGGAAGAGATGTGTGGCGGGTCTCTGGGTCTTGGAGCTATTGTACGGGGCTCCAGGTGGTGGCTGAGAGGACGGGCTGCATAGCCAGGTGATTAGGTGCAGAGCAGGGACCCAGGACCAGCTTCTTGGTGGAAGAGTCGCACAGAGACACGCCTAGGGGTGGAGCGAAGTTTCCAGGACTGTGGGCAGATTCTCTGAGGAGAGGCAGCCTAAGGAGACTCATCTGCAAAGGGTGAGCCTCCCAGGCCCAGGAGGTAGGTCCGGGCCCCTGGGAACGTTGCAGAGGAAGACAGCCCAGCCCAGGCAGTAGTTGGAGATCGAGGGGAACCTCTAGGAGGGGAACTGACCAGCGAGACCTCCCCATCCTGGTGAGTCTTCACTGCCGGGTGAGGTTTTCCCACAAGGACGGTAAAAGCAGAGACACAGGCTCAAACAGACCTTGCCTCAGCCCGCAGCCTAGTTCCCCTTTGGATGACCATTGGTCAACAAGCGGAGGCACCTCTGCGCACTATCAGGGAATATACCCCACCTGACGGTCAACACCCCCAGAGAGGCAGCTTTCTTGTGGAGCACCGCATTATCGACTTCCTCCAAGACTGCAGGCTACTGAAGGCTAAGAGGGGATATACTAGCAATCTTCAGGGAAATTATAAGTCAATAGAGGAAATCTGCAATATCTTAATGACCCACTGATTCCTCAACAATATGAGAAAAGAAGGGAAGAAAAAGCCCCAAACAAATCTAGATGTTACATCAATAAAATCCAACGACAGCATGGCAGAAGAAATGACAGAAAGGCAGTTCAGAATGTACATAATTAAAATGATCAGGGAAGCAAACAATTGAGATGAAAGAGCAAATGCAGGCATTGAATGATAGCACCAATCGACAATTAAAAGAGCAAATACAGGAAGCAAAAGATCATTTCAATAAAGAGTTAGAGATATTGAAAAAACCCAAACAGAAATCCTGGAAATGAAAGAATCATTAAACCAAATTAAGAACTCCATAGAAAGCATAACCAATAGGATAGCCTGGAAGACAGAACCTCAGATAGTGAAGACAAAATATTTAGCCTTGAAAATAAAGTTGAACAAACAGAGAAGATGGTAAGAAATCATGAACAGAATCTCCAAGAACAATGGAATATCATGAAAAGGCCAAATTTGAGAATTATTGGGATTGAGGAAGGCTTAGAGAAACAAACCAAAGGAATGAACAATCTATTCAATGAAATAATATCAGAAAATTTCCCAAATCTGAAGAATGAAATGGAAAATCAAGTTCAAGAGGCTTATAGGACTCCAAATACACTAAATTACAAGAGACCCACACCAAGGCACATTATAATGAAAATACCTAACATACAAAATAAACACAGAATTTTAAAGGCTGTGAGAGAAAAGAACCAAATTACATTGAGGGGGAAACCAATACGGATATCAGCAGATTTTTCAGTACAAACCCTAAAAGCTAGAAGGGCCTGGAACAACATTTTTCAAGCTCTCATAGAAATGATTCCAACCAAGAATCTTATACCCAGCAAAACTTACCTTCAAATTTGACGATGAAATAAAATCATTCCATGATAAACAAAAACTAAAAGAATTTACAAAAGAAAGCCAGCATTACAGAACATTCTCAGCAAAATATTCCATGAAGAAGAGATAAAAAACAAAGAAGCAAATCAGCAAAGGGAGGAATAATCCTAAAGGAACTGTCAAATAAAGGAGTAACCAAGGTGTGTCGAAAAAATAAATAAATAAATAGAATTTAAAAAATAAACCAAATGACCGGGAATACAAATCATATCTCAATAATAACCCTGAATGTTAATGGCCTGAATTCATCAATCAAAAGACATAGACTGGCAGATTGGATTAAAAAGAAAGATCCAACAATATGTTGCCTGCAAGAGACTCACCTCATAGAAAGAGATACCCATAGACTAAAGGTGAAAGGATGGGGAAAAACATACCATGCACATGGACTCAGCAAAAAAGCTGGAGTATCCATCCTCATTTCCGATAATGTGGACTTCAAGCCAAAGTTAGTCAGAAGGGATAAAGAAGGACATTTCATACTGCTTAAGGGAAGCATAAATCAGCAAGATATAACAATCATAAACATCTATGCCCCAAACAGTGACTAATCCATGTATGTCAAACAAATCCTTCTCAATTTTAGAAACCAAATAGACTGTAACACAATAATACTAGGTGATTTTAACACGCCTCTCTCACCACTGGACAGATCTTCCAAACAAAAATTGAACAAAGAAACTGTAGATCTCAATAACACAATCAATAATTTAGACTTAACAGACATTTATAGAATATACCATCCAACCAAGCGCGAATACACTTTCTTCTCAGCAGCACATGAATCCTTCTCTAAAATAGACCATATATTATGCCACAAAACTAATGTCAGCAAATACAAGAAGATAGACACACTACCTTGTATTCTATCAGATCATAATGGACTGAAGTTAGAAATAAATGAAAGAGTAAAAAACAAACTACTCCAACACCTGGAGATTAAACAATATGCTATTATATGATGAATGGATAACAGAAGATATTAGGAAGGAAATTAAAAAATTCTTAGAGGTCAATGAGAACAAAGAAACATCATATCAAAATCTCTGGGACGCTATGAAAGCAGTACTTAGAGGAAAATTTATTTCATGGAGCGCATTCAATAAAAGAAGTAAAACTCAACAAATAAACAACCTAACACTACAGCTCAAAGCCCTAGAAAAAGAAGAACAGACCAACACCAAAAGTAGTAGAAGACAGGAAATAGTTAAACTCAGAGCTGAAATCAATGAAATTGAAACAAAAGAAACAATACAAAAAATTGACAAAATAAATAGTTGGTTCTTTGAAAAAATAAACAAAATTGATAAACCTTTAGCCACACTAACAAAGAGAAGACGAGAGAAAACCCAAATTACTAAAATTCGGAATGAACAAGGAAATATCACAACAGACACGACTGAAATACAAAACATAATTAGAAGCTATTTTGAAAATCTATACTCCAACAAAATAGAAAATTTCGAAGACATCAACAGGTTTCTAGAGACATATGAATTCCCTACACTGAACGAGGAGGACATACACAATTTAAATAGACCAATTTCAAGTAATGAAATAGGAGAAGTCATCAAAAGCCTACCAACTAAGAAAAGTCCAGGACCAGATGGGTTCTCAGCCGAGTTCTACAGAACCTTTAAAGAAGAGTTCATTCCAATAATTCTCAAAGTATTCCATAAAATAGAAGAGGAGGGAACCCTCCCAAACTCATTCTATGAAGCCAATATTACCCTTATACCTAAACCAGACAGAGACACATGGAGGAAAGAAATTTTCAGACCAATATCCTTAATGAACATTGACACAAAAATTCTCAACAAAATTTTAGCAAATCGCATACAAAAACATATTAAAAAGATAGTGCACCATGATCAAGTGGGTTTCATCCCAGTGATGCAAGGTTGGTTCAACATCAGGAAATCAATAAATGTCATTCACCATATCAATAGACTTAAAGTCAAGAATCACATGATTATTTCAATAGATGCAGAAAAAGCATTTGATAAAATACAGCACCCCTTCATGCTCAAAACACTAGAAAAAATAGGGATAGTGGGAACATTCCTTAATATTGTAAAGGCCATTTATGCTAAGCCCATGGCTAATTTAATTTTAAATGGTGAAAAACTGAAAGCATTCCCCCTAAAACTGGAACAAGGCAGGGATGCCCTCTTTCACCACTTCTATTCAACATCATCCTTGAAAGTCTAGTCAGAGCAATTAGACAGACCAAAGAATTTAAAGGGATACAAATAGGAAAAGAAGAACTCAAACTATCCCTGTTTGCTGTTGATATGATTATATACTTAGAGGAACCAGGAAATTCCACCAGAAAACTTTTAGATCTCATAAGTGAATTCAGTAAAGTAGCAGGATATAAGATCAATGCACATAAATCTAAGGCATTTTTATACATAAGTCATGAATCTTCAGAAAGAGAAATTAGGAAAACTACCCCATTCACAATAGCATCGAAAAAAATAAAATACTTGGGAATCAATCTCACAAAAGAGGTGAAAGACATCTACAATGAGAACTACAGAACACTAAAGAAAGAAATTAACGAAAACCTCAGAAGATGGAAAGATCTCCCATGTTCTTGGATAGGAAGAATTAATATTGTCAAAATGGCCATACTACCAAACGTACTATACGGATTCAATGCAATTCCAATTAAAATCCCAATGATGTACCTTACAGAAATAGAGCAAGAAATTATGAAAGTCATCTGGAAGAATAAAAAACCCAGAATATCTAAAGCAATCCTTGGCAGAAAGAGTGAAGCAGGGGTATCGCAATACCAGATCTTCAACTCTACTACAAAGCAATAGTAACAAAAACGACATGGTATTGGTACCAAAATAGAAAGGTGGATCAATGGTACAGAATAGAGGACACAGACACAAACCCAAATAAATACAATTTTCTCATACTAGACAAAGGGGCCAAAAATATGCAATGGAGAAAAGATAGCCTCTTCAACAAATGGTGCTGGGAGAATTGGAAATCCATATGCAACAGAATGAAACTAAACCCATATCTCTCACCATGCACGAAACTAAACTCAAAATGGATTAAGAACCTCGGAATCAGACCAGAGACCTTGCATCTTATAGAAGAAAAAGTAGGTCCAGAGCTTCAACATGTCAGCTTAGGACCAGACTTCCTCAACAGGACTCCCATAGCACAAGAAATAAAAGCAAGAATCAATAACTGGGATAGATTCAAACTAAAAAGCTTTCTCTCAGCAAAGGAAACTATCAGCAACGCAAAGAAAGAGCCTACAGAGTGGGAGAAAATATTTGCCAATCATACTTCAGATAGAGCACTAATCTCCAGAATGTATAAAGAACTCAAAAAACTCTACACCGAGAATGCAAATAATCCAATCGACAAATGGGCTAAGGAAATGAATAGACACTTCACAGAAGAAGATGTACAAGCAATCAACAAACATATGGAAAAATGTTCAACATCTCTAGTAATAAGAGAAATGCAAATCAAAACCACCCTAAGATTCCATCTCACCCCAATTAGAATGGCGATTATCAAGAATACAAGCAACAACAGGTGTTGGCGAGGATGTGGGGAGAAAGGTACACTCATACATTGCTGGTGGGGTTGCAAATTAGTGCAGCCACTCTGGAAAGCAGTGTGGAGACTCCTTAGAAAACTTGGAATGGAACCACCATTTGACCCAGCTATCCCACTCCTTGGCCTATACCCAAAGGGCTTAAAATCAGCATATTACAGAGATACAGCCACATCAATGTTCATAACTGCTCAGTTCACAATAGCCAGTTTGTGGAACCAACCTAGATGTCCTTCAATTGATGAATGGATAAAGAAACTGTGGTATATATATATATATACAATGGGATATTACTCAGCCATAAAGAATAATAAAATTTTGGCATTTGCAGGCAAGTGGATGAAACTGGAGAATATCATGCTAAGTAAGATTAGCCAATCTCAAAAAACCAAAGGAAGAATGATATCGCTAATAAGTGGATGATGACACATAATGGGGGGGTAGGAGGGGCTAGTGTTAGGGTTAGAGTTAGGGTTAGGGAGGGGGGCAAGAATGGAGGAAGGAAGGACTGTATAGAGGGAAAAGAGGGATGGGAGGGGTGGGGGCAAGTGAAAAAAATAACAGAATGAATCAAACAACATTACCCTATGTAAATTTATGATTACACAAATGGTATGCCTTTACGCCATGTACAAACAGAGAAACAACATGTATCCCATTTGTTTACAATAAAAAAAAAGAGAGAGAAAAAAAATAAAATTAAGGTTTATACAATTATGGTTAAACAACAACTGTTAAGAGTATTGTACTACATTAAAGAGTCTTAAAGAAGCAATACTTAAATGCAATTTAAGTAATACTCTTGTGTTAGCATACTAGAATAAAGATTGGAAGCTACAAAAGAGATATTCTTAGACAAAGGTGCCTAATAATTATCTAGAGAAACTGCCGGAGTCAGAAATTTTTAGTCAGTTTAAGGCCTACAGACCTTCTTCTACCTCCTGGTGAGGGATTATTGACTTCTGTCATCTTCATGATATTCATTGACATGTTCCAGATTCTGCAACATTTGTTTTGTGTTAATCTCATTTCAGTACTCATGTCTTTCTGTTCTGCTCTCATAGAAGCACCTACCCCCAAATGCCTTTACAACATGCTTTTCCCCAGCCAAACTTCTACCTTGGACCCCTCAATTGACCTGATTTTTAAAAGGGAACTCCAAACTGCTTGCTCCACGCTGCCCCCTCCCAGCTCGACGCAGCCAGAGCAGTCATCAGCCCCTGTCCTTAAAGCAGTGAAGAGTTCCTAAAGCAAAAGAGAAAGCCAGAATTGGGGACAGGCAGTTAATGCAGAAATAGGGGATCAGTCAAATTGAGGAAATGGAGGCCATGAAAACCATCTGCCTCTGGAAGTTGGAGCCCTGCTGGCCCCCACAAGACTGGAGAACAAAAGAGACCTTAACCTGTAAAAGATGTAAGATGCTCTTGCTTCTTGGGACTTTAGAACATCAGCTGTGGTCCCCTTTTCCCTCCCAGGAGAGTCTGTGTTATCAACTTTAAAAATAACCTGCTTAATATGCTGAATCCTACTACAATGTTAGGATTATCCTGTACACTCTTCCTTATAATACTTGCAGTCCTTAAGTGTTTGTGATCCACTTTCAACAAGAGACTCACGAGGATTCAGGTCATTCAGTTCCTCCTAAAGGTATCTCTTGTCCTAGTTCTTGGCTTGCAGCAGTTATATAAACTTGCAGAGGGGAGCATTCTACTTTGACCACCTAGGAATATAAAGAACTGCCCCAAAGTTGGGCCATCAAAACAGACAATGGACCTGCATACACCTCAAACAAATTCAAAAGTTGGGCATCTACTTGGAATATCAAAGTAATTACAGGAATCCCATACAATCCAAAAGGGCAAGGAATTGTAGAAAGAACACACCATACCATAAAAACTGTTACAGAAAGAAAAAGGGGGAGAAGGAGGAACACATATGCCCCTGTCATACACGCTCAATCACATTCTGTTCACTAAGGAAAGCATTGGGGTTCCTTTCCCAGTAATACTCCTCTGCCATTGGTGTACTGGAAAAAACCCCTATCAAATCACCTTCGTGAACCTCACCCTTTACTAACTCGGGGGCAAGATTTTGCTTTTGTTTTCCCAGAAAGTGAATCTACACCAATTTAGATACCAGCCACATTGATCAAACCTGCTACATCATATGGAGGACAATAAGAAAAGACGTTTGCAAACCCTAATGGAGGAACTGAAGAGACTTCGCCTTGAGAACACAGAGGGTTTCTCAACCAGACAAGGAGAATCATAAAAAACACAACAAGAAAAACAAAAAAAGAAAAGAGGTTAACATGCACCTCCTGTAACTTGGGGGGATTAAAAAGGGTAGCTGAGGAGGCTCAACAAACGGCTCCTGATGGTGATACTTCCCCATTCACTTTGTTTTTACTAATGCATGCTATTATAACTGCCAATTCACAGTGCACTGGTGCAATGATAATTGGGATCCCCAACCCATCCATGGTGATGTCATTAGGCTTAGATGCAGAAGTCCTGCCTTCTATCTTAACTTCTAATACTTCCATAGGCATTCCTGCAACTTCAGCACCTCCTCATCAAACTCAATTTAATACTACTGTTAATACTACTGGCAGTTGGCTATTCATGAAGTTGTCCAATTGTTCCTACAATTCTGAACTCTCACTGTGTGATCAAGTGATCTGCTTATGCCCTGATACTCTCCTAGATCATACTATAGGAAACATCACAGGTCTTAGACTGGTTAAATTAACTTCTGTACCTAAGAATAGTTCTACAAATGCCTTCCCTGATTTGCCTGTCTTCCCACAGATTTCTGCCAATGCCACTAAAAATAAAACAGAATTAAACCATTGGCAGACATCCATCCCTGCCAAGGTGTGCAAAGTCACTCTCCTTTTAGAGTTACCCAGCAGCTTTCATCCTTTGCCAGACCTTTAGTAATAAATGCCTCAGAACCTGCCCCAAGCTCACAGAAAATGTATTATAATTCTTCTGGAAGTGCCTCACTGTTAGGTACTCATTTGTTATGCAATCAGCAGAGATGTTTAGATATAGGAGTTACGCTTTTTCTCAATGGAACTCATTTTAATGGAACATCTTCACAAATGTTTAATGTGCCTCTCTGTGTTCACCATCCTTTTTATTTCATTGTCTCTAATCAAACCACCAATATGTCTATATATTTTGATGATTCTACACAGTGCTTCCTGACCAATTGTTGATCTCCTGGGTTTTCAAATGAATTGTTAGCTAGAGTACCTCCTTACATTTGAGTGATATCAAATGATACTCATTCTATTCAATCAATAGTTCTTACTAAAGATGTACAATTAATACATGCTAAAAGAGATTTTGGACTTATTGCATTGCTTGCAGGTATTATTTTTGCTGCCCTAGCTGCTTCAACTGCTGCCACAATAGCCTTGATACAAACTAGTGCTAATGCTGCAGTGCTAAATGCACAGGCTACTAGAGTCAGTGAAGCTTTCACTCTTCAACACCAAACTAATAAATTAGTACAAGCAGGTATCCTAAATTTGCAGCAACAAATGGATCTGACAAATGAAAGAATGGATATCATGCAAATGACAATGCATTTACAATGTAATCCCACATTACCCTATGTTTGTGAAACTATGGCAACACTTGACAATGTGACTGAGTGGAGGCAAGAATTAAGCACATATTTAAGGGGTCCTTGGAATGCCTGGTTTCAGAACTTAACACTCAAACTAAGTCATGCGATCATGTCAATCAATGAAACCCAAATTGTACTAAATGCTTCTTTCTTCACATGATTATAGAACAAAATCACATCCATATTTGATCCTGTAAATATTGCACTATTTGGCCTTTCCCTTTCTGGCATTGTAATATCACTTCTATGTATTCACTGCCTTTGTAACAGAGCCTCAAAAATTGAAACCAGACAGACCATATTAACTCAGGTTATGATGGCAAAAAAGAAAAAGGGGGGAAATAAGGAGAATCCTGGGGTATACCAGGCATGGATCCGAGGTATGGACTGGACTTGAGCACAGAACACTGGGCTCTCTTCATGTCACATGAGTACACTCTGTGATGACCCAATGCCTCTTGAGCCTTCCTGGTACCCAGTAGAAGTCTGCTCTTCCCCGAAGTATGGTATTGTAAACATGTAACCTGAGCAGTGGCCTGCCTATCTCTTTAAGATTATTGATTCTCACTCCATATATAAACTATTGCACTTCCTGAATAAATCAAGTCTGCATAACAGAACCTGGCTCCTGGTGTCTGAATTAAGGGGCACCATCACACTCACTCCCTTCCTGAGAGTCCAACTCACATTTGACAACAGATGAGTATAAGCAATTACAAAAGAAAAGAATGGATTTTTAATTTTGGACATAATTTAGATCTGCTACTCCTGCTCAGTAAGTCCTATTACATCTTCAGTTATTTACGATTTTCTGGTTTTGAATTTCAGCTTTCACCAATATTGGATTTTCTTTGTGTATTTTAACAGAGATGTTTTTTGTTTGATTGTTTGATGGTGTGCTGCACTTTTATGTTGAGTGCCAGCATTCAGATTTGCACTTACAAATTTGTACTTGTTTCAGTTTAAACACTTGGCTGTATGTGCTGTGGTTTAAGGAATGCCATTCCAGATATGTCAGGTGACAAAAAAGTGAAATCAGCATCTTTTTAATCAGCTCCACCTTGGGAGAAACTGGATAGGGCCAAGAATTTCCAAGGACATTGATGTTTTCTACAAGTTGAGTACTTTTCAGTAAATTTCATTGCTCACCCAATGACCTCCCTATTACTTCTCACTACACTTGTAGAGATTATGAAGCTGAAGATATATCCTGGAACTTTTTGGGAAATTATTAACAATGACAGCATTCTTAGTGTCTCTTCAGTTAACTTGATTCTTATCTCCAAAACCCTTGTACTCTTAGTGTCACCAAAATGTACTTTCTACATTTCTTTTTGAATGCTCATATTTGAAATTGAATAATTTCTACATTTCAGTGTAATGCATGTTCAAATTTGGTATTATGCCCTGTTAAGCTGTTCTCATCACACCAACATCTGGCACTTGTTTCATCCAGCATTTTCACTTCTTTGGAGTATGACGGTGGCAGTGACTGTGACACTTGCCTGTAGTATGCATCCTCTAGGTTCTGGTAAAAAGATCCTTCACAGTATCCCAGGGACCTTGTGTCAAAAAGGCAGTAGTGATTCCAAATGAAAGAACCCTCATATTAAGACAGATTGGCCTGATTATTCTTCATTTAAAGTTAAGTGAAGGGCTCCTTGGAAACTCATACCAAGATAATTTCAGTGTGGAGCCTAGTTGTAAGGCATCAGTAAAGTAGGTGGTTCTTGGAATGTGAAGTGAGCACAGAAAATTTCTCTTCCTTTGCTAGCCCATTTCAGACCTTGATCACACTTTGTGAGTGATCGCTTCTGTCCTCTCCTCATTAGGGTTCACAACAGCTACCAACTTCCACCCAGAAGTAAGACTTCCCATGTTCCAGCTCTCTCCTGTTTGGTCATTCTAAGAAAGAAGCGGCATCCCACCAGAGTTGCTGTGATGTTTCCCAATTCAATCATCACATAATCTACTGGTTTGCACCACATACTCCCCTTTTCTGAGTTGTCAATAGCCATCATTCTTTGAGGCTGCTAGAACCTTACATCAGTTTTCTGACTCACCAGAATCCCAATGTACCCAGACCTGGAGGAATGAATTCAGAGGGCATTGCTAATTGTGACCCAGAATAAGCTGGTTGAGTTTTCCATGAGTTTTCCAGCACCACTCATTACCTCCCTGGTCCAGTATATTTGGTATGATTAATTGCCTGCAGTAGTGTCAGGGTGCCCAATGGCCATGAGGCCTGATGTGGCCAAAGAAGACCAGCCCCAACTAGTATTTCTGGATGGCACTGCACGCCATTTGGATTCAGGGGAAGCACTTGTCCTGGAATGACCTGGATCTCTCAAAACCCACAGGCAGGCTGCTCCAACACCCTCTGGATCCTCTTCTCTTGGGCAAAGATGTTGCCTTCGCATTACGTGGAAAAACAGGGCCCTCATTACCTCCCTTTTCCCTCTTACCATGACAGATGAGCCAATGCTTCTCTTGAATCTTGGTCAGAAATGGCCAGGACCTGAAGGATCTCTGTTTGCCATGTGAATCATGATGCCATTTTGCTGTCATGCAGCCTTTTGGTGACATCAGGTGTGGTATCTGCAGCTGAGTCAGGATGTCAGGGTCTCCACACATTGAGACCCATGATGCCCAAAGCCTAGAATCACAACTTGGGAGTAAGAAAAACTGCATGCTTCCACTGCATCCTGAAAATCCTCACCCTTCAATTCCAACATGCCCGATGCCACATCCAGTCTGAATGTTGGATTTCTGGCCTCTGTTGCTCTCATATCATGGGAGAACTGGAATCCAAGCAAAGCATTTCTCTGAGAAGTGTCAAAAACAATAGAAAACAATTTTGAAAGGAATGTATGCATGTTCATTGTACATTATTTTCTACATCTAATCTAAATCTAATGAAGCTTCGGATTAATTGCAGCAAGCACATCTACAAGAAGCTTGAAATTTGGATGAGTATATATTTTATTTTTCTGCCGGCAAATAATTTTCTTGGATTCACATACCGGGTGAACCATCAACCCTTCCATTGCCTTTTATATTTACAGATCTGGTGTGGCTAAGTGACTTATGCTTTTCCTATTTTAGGGAAATTGTCATTGGCCAAGAGAAACACCTTCCTCATCTCCTGCATACCTGAATTGAGAGGAAAGATCAAGCCCATAGATAGAGCTGTGCATTTTGCCAAGATATCTTCAGGTTTGAATTTTTCTAAGGAATTTACCTGGAGAAATAAGAAGATTGAGAATGGAATGAGTAGATTGTGATTGTAGTGTCATGGGATTCAGGTGTGAATGATCTCAAAAATCTCCTTTTATAATAAGATCCTGATCATATAAGGTTTGCCACGTAGGCCTGCCTTTCCTCCTACCCTAGGCCACAATGGATCACTGGGACAACTTTCTTCTCCTTGCTCAGTTACAACCATTTTTCTGCTTAAAGAGGCAGGAAAAAAAATCACTTACTCATGATACACAATTGGACTATGGAATTTGATATACAGCATAGGTAACATGTAGGTTTGTTTGCAAATGTGAAATTAAAAATTCATATGCAGTTGTTTTGCTTACCCTTGGGGTGGTTTTTACTGAAAAGTATTTTACAGAGTCAGATGGGAAACTAATCCAGTCTCCTTTCTTAAATAGCCTCTTCAGTTAATACCAACCATGCAGTGACTCATCATTTTGGCATCTATCAACCCAAGTGAATACCACATGGTTGAAAAAGTATCAATTTGAATGGGAAGCCCATTCCAATGAGATCTTTCAGCATGGAGAGAAGGTTGCAGTCAGCAGTGCTTCACCAGTGACCTGGTTTTTTTTAGTAGGTATTCCTGGTTATTAAACATATATCAGGAAGAGATGTGTTATATCTTTCTCATGAATATGTTGATGTGGGTATTTCCTCAGCAAGTATTTGAAGAAGAAAATTCTCACCAGGCTATTGTAGTATGAATTTCAAAATGTCTTCAGCATTGTCCTCACAAAGCAGTGGTCTTCTGAATACATTCTCAGGCTCATTGCAAATGAAGTGGAATTTGACAGTTGGGCATTTTCCAAGTCAACCTCAATGTCAACTGGAAAAGAAGTGAAGACAATAGACAGATGTCCTTAGCCCTGCATTCTCTCATTTTGATGTGCTTGGCATTGAGAAGATATTATTTTTTAAAGAAATGAATGAATTGTTACTGTATACCTATATATCCTTCTACTGATATCATTCAGGGGGCCAGTGATGTGTTTAAAGCTTGGTTTCCCTGTATCATTCATGAACTGGTATTAATAATAATGAAGCATTTTAAAGTTTGTGCTAAGTTTGATGGATGTTCTTAAGAGATGTTGTGCAGAATTCAAAGAGGGATGTGGTGATCTCGTCTTTACCATGGCTGTGGGTATTATTTGATTGTGCTTTGTAGGTTAAGAAATGACAGAAAAAACTCTATTTGAAAGAGATCACCTTGAAAGAATAAAATCAGGGACATTAGTTATGTGGCATGTTTGGATGGGTATAAGAAATTACAAAGGAAAAGAATGAATTTTTGTTATTACCACATTCCCACAATGCTGGGGACTCGAACCCGGGCCTCCAGCATGGGAGGCAGGCACTCTACCTGATGTGCTATATCGCCAGCACAAGAATGAATTTTTAATTTTGGAAAAGATTTAGATCTGCTTCTCCTGCTCAGTAAGTCCTATCACATTTTAAATTTTCTGTTTTTGACTTTCTGCTTTTGCCAATATTGGGTGTTCTTTGTGTATTTTAACAGAGATGATTTTGTTTAATTTTCTGATGTTGTGCTGACCTTTTTTGTCCAGAGCTATCATTTAGAGTTGCATTTACAATTTGTACTTGTTGCAGTTTCCATACTTTGCTGTAGGTGCTGTGGTGTAAGGAATGTCTTCCCAGGTACATCATGTGCCAGAAAAGTAAAACCAGCATGCTTTTAATCAGCTGCACCTTGGAAGAAAAAGAATAGGGCCAAGAACTTGCAAGGACACTGATGCTTTCTGCAAGTTAAATACTTGACAGCAATTTTCATGGCTCACTCCATCATCTCCCTATTACTTTTGGCTGTCTCTGAGGATATAATGAAACTGAACTAATATTGGGGAATTTGGGGGGAAAATTTTAACAATGATATTATTCTTAGTTATCTTCAGTTAACTTGGTTTTCATCTCCAAACCCTTGTACTTTCAGTGTCACCAAAATGTGCTCTCCTTATTCCTTTTTGAATTCTCAGCTTTGAACATTTGAAATATTCCTCTCTTTCAGTGTAATTCATGTTCAAATTTGATACTATGCCCTGTTAAACTGTGCTCATCAAGCCACCATCTGACATTTGTTTCAACCAGCAGTTTTACTTTTTGGAGTATGGTGGTTGGCAGAATCTGTGACACTGGCCTGCAGTTTGCATCCTCAAGTTTCTGGTCAAAAGACCCTTGGCATTGTCCCCAGGGGACCTTGTGCCAAACAGACATTAGTGAGTTCAAGTGAAAGAACTCTCATGTAAAGGCAGATTAGCCAGATTCTTCTGCATTTAAAGGTAAGTGAAGGGCCCCTTGGAAACTCATACCAAGATAATTTCTGTGTAGAACCCAGTTGTAAGGCAGCAGCAGTAAAGTAGGTGTGCAGTAAGCACAAAACATCTCTCCTCTCTTGCTATCCCATTTCAGACTTTCATCACACTTGGTGAGTGATTGCCTCTGTCCTCTCCTCATTAGGGTTTAGAGCAGCTACCAGCTTCCACTTAGAATTCAAACTTCCCAGGTGCCAACTGTCTCCTGTTTGGGCATTCTAAATAAGGAGTATTATCCCACCAGAGTTGCTGTGATGTTTCCCAATTTAATCATCACATAACCTACTGGTATGCAGTGCATACTCCCCCTTCCTGAGCTGTCAGCAGCCATCATTCCTTGAGGCCCCAGAGCCCTATGCTAGTTTCCTTACTCATCACAATCCCCCATGGGCCAAGAACTGGAGGAGCGGCCTTGCCAATTGCGATCAGGGCTAAGCTGGTTAATCCATGAGTTTTCCAGCACCACTCAGTCCCTCCCTCCTCCACTAGATTTGGTAGGGCTAATTGCCTGCAGCGGTATTATGATGCTCAACCGCCATGAGGCCCGGTGTGACCAAATGAAAACACCGCCACCTAGTGTTTCTAGACAGTACTGCACCACTTTTGGATTCAGGAGAAGTCCTTGTCCTTTAAGGACCTGGATCTCTCTGAAGGCCGCAGGCCCACTGCCCCAACACCCTCTGGCTCCTCTTCTCCTGAGTGAATATGTTGACATGGCATTACTTGAAAATAGCAGGGTCCTACTTCCCTTCCTGACCCCTCTTACCATTACAAATGAACTGGTGCTTGTCTTAAACATTGATCTGAACCGGCCAAGACCTGAAGTATCTCTGGTTGTCTTGGGAACTGTGTCGCCATTTTGCTGTCATGCCTCTTTTCTGTGACATCAGGTGGTATCTGCAGCACAGTGAGTATGTCAGGAACGCTGGGCATTGAAACCCATTATGCCCAAGTGCCAGAAAGACCCCTAAGGGGAGTAAGAAAACCTGCATTCTCCCACTGCAGACTGGAAAATCTCACTCTTCAATCCCAACAGGCCCAATGCCAGACACTTCCAGTTTGATTATAGGAACTCTTGCCTTTTTGCTCTCATGTCACAGGACCTCTGGTAACCAAGCAAAACATTTCTCTGAAAACTGTCAAAACCAATTGAAGATTTTGAAAGGAAGTGTATAAGTGTTCAATGGATATGATTTTCTGCATCTAATCTCACTGTAATGAAACTTCAGAGGATTTGTAGCACACATATCTACAGGAAGCTTGAAATTTGCATGAGAACATTTTTTTTTCTGCCAGCAAATATTTTTTCTTGGAACACAGACTAGGCAAACCATCAGCCATTTCTAACCTTTTATATTTATGGAGCTGGTCTGGCTAAGTGGCTTAGACTTTTGAAATTTTAGGTAAACTGGCTTTCCTCACACTCCCCCATACTTCAATTGAGAGGAAAGATTCAGCATATGCATGGGGCTGTGCATTTTGCCAAGATATCTTCTGCTTCAAATTTTTCGAAGGAAATGACAAGGGGGAATATGAAGAGTGAGAAAGGAATGACTAGACTGTGGTTGTATTGGCTTGGGGTTCAGCTGTGAGTGCTCCTAAAATATCCCTGATTAGATAAGGTTTGACACATAGTCCCACCTCTCCTCTGACTAGGCCACCATGGATCACTGGGATAACTTTCTGTCCATGCTCAGCTACAACCATTTTCCTGCTTAATGAGACACTGAAAAATAAGTCACTCATGACACACAATTGAACTGTGGGTTTTTTTATGCAACAAAGTTCACAAAAGTGAAATTAAAATTCATTACCAATTGTTTGGATTAGCCTTGGGGTGGTTTTAGAGAAAAGCATTTCACAGAGGCAGGTGGGAAGCAGATTCAGTAACCTATCCTAAAGTGACTCTTCAGGTAATGCCAACTCTGAAGCGTCTCAACGTTTTGTCCTCTGTCAACTCAAGTGAATACAACATGGTCGGAAAAGTACCAGTTTTAAGTGGAAGCTCATTCCAATGACAGTTTTCAGCATGGAGCAGAGTTTGCAGTCAGCAATGCTTCACCAGTGACCTGGATTTTTTAAGAATAGGTATTACTGGTGATTAGACAACTTTCAGGAACAGATATGTTATATCAATCTCATGAGTATGCTGATGTGGGTATTTACTCAGTAAATTCTTGAAGAAGAAAATTCTCACCAGTTTTTTTATAGAATGAATTTCAAACTGTCAACTGCAGTAGTCCGTGCAAGGCAGTGGTTTTCCGGATGCATATTGAGGCTCATGGCAAATGAAGTGGACTTCGACACTTAAGGGTTTTCCAAAGTCAACCTCAATATCAACTAGAAAACTGAGAAGTGAAGACAGTAGATAGCTGTCCTTGGTCCTGCATTCTCTCATTTTGATGTGCTTTGCATTGAGAAGATATTACTTTTTTAAAAAGTGAATAAATTGCCACTGTATACCTATATTTCCATCTGCTGATAAGATTCACAAGGTCAAAGATGTGTTTAAAGCCTGTTTTCCCTGTACCATTGTAGAACTGGTATCAATTATAATGAAGTATTTTAAAGTTTGTGTTGAGTTTGATGGATGTTCTTAGGAGATGTTTTGTAGGATTCAAACAGGAATGTGGTGATCTCATCTTTACCATGGTTATGGAAATTATTTTATTGTGCTCTATAGGTTAAGAAATGACAGAAGAAACTCTATTATAAAGAGATCTCATTGAAATAATGAAATCAGATGCATTTGTTATGTGTCATGATTGGATGTGTATAAGCAATTACAAAGGAAAAGAATTAATTGAATTTTAAATTACATCTGCTTCTCCTGCTCAGTAAGTCATACCACATTTTCAGTTTTTACAATTTTCTCTTTTTGAATTTCATCTTTTGCCAATATTGGATGCTTTTATGTATTTTAAAAGAGATGTTTTTTGTTTAATTTTCTGATGCTCTGGTGCACTTTAATGTCGAGAGCCATCATTCAGAGTTGCACTTACAAATTGGTACTTGCTTCAGTTTACATACTTGGCTGTATGTGCTTTGGTTTAAGACATGCCATTCCAGATATGTCAGATGCCAGAAAAGTAAAACAAGCATGTTTGTATACAACCAACTCTTGGAAAAAACAGGACAGGGACAAGAATTTCCAAGGACACTGATGTTTCTGCAAGTTGAATACTTGTCAGTAATATTCATTGACCTCCCTATTACTTCTCACTGTATTGTAGAGATTATAAAGCTGAAGAAATATCCTTGAATTAATTGGGAAACTGTTAAAAATGACATTATTCTTAGTGTCTTTTCAGTAAACTTAGTTCTCATCTCCAAAACACTTGTGCTTTTAGGGCCACCAAAATGTACTCTCCACGTTCCTTTTTGAATTCTCAGGTTTGAAACTTTGAAACATCCCTCTCTTTCAGTGTAATGCATGTTCAAATTTTGTATTATACCCTGTTAAACTGTGCTTACCAAGCCAACATCTGGCACTTGTTTTATCCAGCAGTTTTGCTTCTTTGCAGTATGGTATGGCAGAATCTGTGACACTGGCCTGCAGTATGCATTCTCTAGGGTCTTTTAAAAAGAACTTTGACATTGTCCCAGTGAGCCTTGTACCAAACAGACAGCAGTCAGTTCAAGTGAATGAACCCTCATGTGAAGATAGATTGGCTAGATTCTTATGCAATTAAAGATAAGAAAAGGGCCCTTGGAAACTCATATCAAGAAAATTTTTGTGTGGAGTCAGGTTCTAAGGCTGCAGTAAAGTAGGTGGGGCCCAGAATGTGGAGTGAGAAAGAACATACCTCCTCACTTGCTAGCTCCTTCCAGGCATCCATCACACTTGGTGAGTAATAGACTATGTTTTTTCCTCATTAGGGATCAGAGCAGCCACCCCATTCCACATAGATGTCAGACTTCCCAGATTCCAGCTGCCTCCTGTTTGGACAATCTAGGAAAGGAGCGGCATCTCACTGGAATTGCTGTGATGCTTCTCAATTCAATCATCACCTAACACACCTGTCTTCACGGCATGCTCATCTTTCCTGAGCTGTCAACAGCCATTATTCCTTGAGGCTCTTAGAGTCCTGGGCCACTTTCCTGACTCATCAAAATTCCAGGTGAAGCCATACCTGGAGGAGTGGGTGCAGAGGGCTTTGCTGATTTTAACCGGGGCTAAAATGGGCGATCCACGTGCTTTCAGGCACACCTCAGTCCCTCCTGATCCACTAGATTTGGTAGGGGCTAATTGACTGCAGCAGTATTGGGGTGCCCAAGTGCAGAGACTACATGCAGCCAAAGGAGAATGTACATGGAGGTAATTGCATGTTCTTAGTTTTCAGGGGAGCTCTTGATCTTAAAAGACCAGGATCTCTCAAAGGCCCACAGACCCAAAGCCCCAACACACTTAGACTCCTTTTCTCTTGGACAAATATGTTGGCATCCCATTTTGTGAAAAGAGCAGAACTCACTCTGCCTTCTTCTCCCAGCTTACCATCACAGCTGAGTCTGAACTTGTCTGGAATCTTGGACTGCATGACCTGAATTATCTCTGGTTGACAATGGAACCATAATGACATTGTGCTATCATGCTGCATTTCCATGATATCAGGAGGTATCTGCAGCAGAGCCAGTATTACAGGAAGCCACTCTGAAACCCATAATGCCCAAGGCCCAGAAATACCACTCTGGGAGCAAAATAACCTACATTCTCCCATCGAAGCCTGGAAACTCTTGCCCTTCAAACCCAACATGCCCAAACCAACCACTTCCAATTTGAATATTGGAGCTCTGGCCTCTTTTGCTCTCATGTCACAAGAGGACTGGCAACCAAGCAAGGAATTTCTCTGAAAAGGTTCAAAACAAAAACAGAAGGACATTGAATGGAATTGTAGGAGTGTTGAATGGATATGATTTTATGCATTTAACTCACTGTATTGAATGTTTAGAAGAATTTCAGCAGACATATCTATAGGAAGTTTGAAATCTGGATGAGGATATATTGTTTTTTTCTGCCAGCATATATTTTTCCTGGGATCAGAGGCCCTGTGAACCATCAACTCTTCCCTTTCCATTCCTATATTTACAGACCTGGTCTAGCTCAGTGGCTTAGGCTTTCCCTGGTTTATGGAAACTGACTTTGCCCAGGAGAAACAATTTCCTCAACCTGCCCCATAACTGAGTTGATAGGTTACATCTAGCACATCCATGGGGCTATGAATTTTGCCAAGATATCTGTTGATTAGAATCTTTCAAAAAAATGTCCAGAAGGAATAAGAAGAGTGAGAAAGGAATAAGGATCTTGTGATTTCAATGACTTTTTGTTCAAATGTCCATGATCTCAAATATCTCCTTTTATATTAATGACCTTTTCATATATGGTTTCCAACATAGAACTGCCTCTCCTCCTACCCCAGGCCACCAAGAATCACTGGGATAACTTTCTGCTTACTGCTCCGGTACAACCCTTTTCCTACTACCTCCTAATGAGGCAGGGACAAATCTTTCATTCATAATATACCACTGAACTGTAGGATCTGATATGTATCAAAGGTTACTTGCAGGACTTTTTGCAAAGTGAAATTAAAAATTTATAAGCAATTGTTTGGATTACACATGGGGTGGTTTTCTTGAAGAGCATTTCACAGTGACAGACTAGAAGCGAATTTGATGACCTACCTTAAAGAGACTTCAAATAATGCCAAACTTGCAGTGTGTCAACATTTTGTCCTCTGTCAACTCAAATGAATACAACACAGTTGGAAGAGTACCAGTTTGAAGGAAACAATAATTCCAATGAGAGTTTTCAGGATGGAGTGGTGGTTACTGCCAGCAGTGCTTCCCCAGTGACCTGAATTTCATAAAAATAGGTATTCCTGTTGATTAGAAAACTCTCAGGAATGCATAGGTTATATCATTCTCAGGAATATGCTCATGTGGGTATTTACTCAGCAAGTTTTTGAAAAACAAATCACTCACCAGGTTTCTATAGCATGAAACTCAAAATGTGAACTACAGTAGTCCTTGCAAAGTAGCAGTCTTCTTGATACTCTCCCAGAATCTTAGCAATTTAAGTGGACTATTACACCCTGGAGTTTTCCAAGCCAATCTCAATGTCAACTGGAATAAAGAGAGGAAGACAAAAGACAGAACTCTTGGCCCTGCATTCTCTCATGCTTGTATACTTGGCATTTGAAAGATATTATTAGTATTTTTAAAGTGAATGAATTTTGGCTAAAGAGATAACTTACCATCTGTGATATGATTCAGGATGTCAAGGACGTCTTTTTTTTAATTGTAAACAAATGAGATACATTTTGATTCTCTGTACATGGAATAAAGGCATACCATTCGTGTAATCATAAATTTACACAGGGCAATGCTGTTTGATTCATTCTGCCATTTTTCCCACTTCCCCCCACCCCTTCCACCCCTCTTTTCCCTCTATACAGTCCTTCCTTCCTCCATTCTTGCCACCCTCCCTAACCCTAACCCTAAAACAAACTCTAACCCCAACACTAACCCCTCCCACCCCCATTATATGTCATCATCCACTTATCAGCGAGATCATTTGTCCTTTGGTTTTTTGAGATTGACTTAACTCACTTAGCATGATATTCTCCAATTTCATCCATTTGCCTGCAAATATCATAATTTTATCACTCTTTATGGCTGAGTAATATTCCATTGTATATATATAACACAGTTGCTTTATCCATTCATCAATTGAAAGACATCTAGCTTGGTTCCACAATCTGGTTATGGTGAATTGAGGAGCTATGAACATTGATGTGGCTGTATCGCTGTAGTATGCTGATTTTGAGTCCTTTGGGTATAGGCCAAGGAGAGCTGGGTCAAATGGTGGCTCCATTCCAAGTTTTCTCAGGAATCTCCAAACTGCTTTCCAGAATGACTGCACTAATTTGCAACCCCACCAGTAATGTATGAGTGTACCTTTTCCCCCACATCCTTGCCAACACCTATTGTTGATTTTATTCTTGATAATTGCCATTCTAATTGGGGTGAGATGGAATCTTAGGGTGGTTTTGATTTGCATTTCTCTTATTACTAGAGATGTTGAACATTTTTTCATATATCTATTGATTGCTTGTACATCTTCTTCTGTGAAGTGTCTGTTCATTTCCTTAGCCCATTTGTTGACTGGATTATTTATATTCTTGGTGTAGAGATTTTTGAATTCTTTATATATTCTGGAAATTAGCACTCTATCTGTAGTATGAGTGGCAAAGATTTTTCTCCCACTCTGTAGGCTCTCTCTTCACAGTACTGATAGTTTCCTTTGCTGAGAGAAAACTTTTTAGTTTGAGTCTATCCCAGTTGTTGATTCTTGCTTTTATTTCTTGTGCTATGAGAGTCCTGTTAAGAAAGTCTGATCCTAAGCCAACAAGTTGAGTATTTGGACCTACTTTTTATTCTATAAGATGCAGGGTCAATGGTCTGATTCCGAGGTCCTTGATCCATTTTGTGTTGAGTTTTGTGCAGGGTGAGAGAGGGGGTTTAATTTCATTCTGCTGCATATGGATTTCCAGTTTTCCCAGCACCATTTGTTGAAGAGGCTATCTTTTTTTCCATTGCATATTTTTGGCACTTTTGTCTAGTATGAGAAAATTGTATTTATTTTGGTTTATGTCCATGTCCTCTATTCTGTACCATTGATCTACCTGTCTATTTTGGTACCAATACCATGCCGTTTTTGTTACTATTGCTTTGTAGTAGAGTTGAAGATCTGGTATTGCGATACCCTCTGCTTCACTCTTTAGGTTGAGGATTGCTTTAGCTATTCTGGGTTTCTTAATCTTCCAGATGAATTTCATAATTGCTTTCTTTATTTCTGTAAGGTACATCATTGGGATTTAATTTGGAATTGCATTGAATCTGTATAGCACTTTTGGTAGTATGACCATTTTGATAATATTAATTCTGCCTATCCAAGAAGATGGGAGATCTTTCCATCTTCTAAGGTTTTCATTAATTTTTTTCTTTAGTGTTCTGTAGTTCTCATTGTAGAGGTCTTTCACATCTTTTGTGAGATTGGTTCCCAAATATTTTATTTTTTCAAAGCTATTGTGAATGTGGTAGTTTTCCTAACTTCTATTTCTGAAGATTCATCACTTATGTGTAAAAATGCATTGGATTTATGAGCATTGATCTTGTAACCTGCTACTTTACTGAATACACTTAAGAGTTCTAAAAGTTTCATGGTGGAATTTCTGGGTTACTCTAAATATATAATCATGTCATCAGTGAACAAGAATAGTTTGAGTTCTTCTTTTCATATTCATATCCCTTTAATTTCTTTGGTTTGTCTAATTGCTCTGGCTAGAGTTTCAAGGATGATGTTGAATAGAAGTGGTGAAAGAGGGCATCCCTGTCTTGTTCCAGTTTTTAGGGGGAATGCTTTCAGTTTTTCACAATTTAGAATGATATTGGCCATGAGCTTAGCATAGATGGCCTTTACAATGTTAAGGAATGTTCCCACTATCCCTATTTTTTCTACTGTATTGAGCATGAAGCGATGCTGTATTTTATCGAATGCTTTTTCTGCACCTATTGAAATAATCATGTAATGTTTTACTTTAAGTCTGTTGATATGGTGAATAACATTTATTGATTTCCGGATGTTGAACCAACATTGCATCCCTGCTATAAAACCCACTTGATCACAGTTCACTATATTTTAATGTATTTTTGGATACGATTTGCTAAAATTTTGTTGAGAATTTTTGCATCGATGTTCATTAAAGATATTGGTCTGAAATTTTTTTTCCTCGATGTGTCTCTGTCTGGTTTAGGTATCAGGGTGATATAGACTTCATAGAATGAGTTTGGGAGGGTTCCCGCCTCTTCTATTTCATGGAATACTTTGAGGAGTATTGGAATGAACTCTTCTTTAAAGGTTTTGTAGAACTTGGTTGACAACCCATCTGGTCCCGGACTTTTCTTTGTTGGTAGGCTTTTGATGACCTCTTCTATTTCATTGCTTGAAATTGATTTATTTAAGTTGTGTATATCCTCCTTGTTTAGTTTAGGTAATTCTTATGTCTCTAGAAACTTGTTGATGTCTTCGATATTTTCTGTTTTGTTGGAGTATAGATTTTCAAAATATCTTCTAATTATGTTTTGTGTTTCACTCATGTCTGTTGTGATATTTCCTTATTCATTCAGAATTTTAGTAATTTGAGTTTTCTCCCTCTTTCTCTTTGTTAGTGTGACTAAGGGTTTATCAATTTTGTTTATTTCATCAAAGAACCAGCTATTTATTTTGTTAATTTTTCTGATTGTTTCTTTTCTTTCAATTTCATTGATTTTGGCTCTGATTTTAACTATTTCCTGTCTTCTACTATTTTTGGTGTTGATCTGCTCTTCTTTTTCTAGGGCTTTGAGCTGTAGTGTTAAGTAGTTTATTTGTTGATTTTTACTTCTTTTTTTGAATGCACCCCATGAAATAAATCGTCCTCTAAGTACTGCTTTGACAGTGTCCCAGAGATTTTGATATGATGAGTCTTTGTTCTCGTTTACTTCTAAGAATTTTTTTATTTCCCTCCTGATGTCTTCTGTTATCCATTCATTATATAGTAGCATATTGTTTAATCTCCAGGTATTGGAGAAATTTCTGTTTTTTATTCTGTCATTTATTTCTAATTTCAATCCATTATGATATGATAGAATACAAGGTAGTATCTCTATCTTCTTGTATTTGCTAACGGTAGCTTTGTGGCATAAAATATGGTCTATTTTGGAGAAGGATCCATGTGCTACTGAGAAAAAAGTGTATGCATTCTTTGTTGGATGCTATATTCTACAATTTTCTGTTAAGTCCAAATTGTTGATTGTGTTATTGAGATCTATGGTTTCTTTATTCAATTTTTGCTTGGAAGATCTATCCTGTGGTGAGAGAAGTGTGTTAAAATCGCCTAGTATTATGGTGTTGTGGTCTGTTTGATTTCTGGAATTGAGAAGGATTTGTTTGATGTACATGGTTGAGCCAATGTTCGGCGCATAGATATTTATGATTGTTATGTCTTGCTGATTTATGCTTCCCTTAAGCAGTATGTAATGCCCTTCTTTATCACTTATGACTAATTTTGGCTTGAAGTCCACATTATCTGAAATGAGGATGGATACTCCAGCTTTTTTGCTGTGTCCGTGTGCATGGTATGTTTTTTCCCATCCTGTCACCTTTAGTCTATGGGTATCTGTTTCTATGAGATGAGTCTGTTGCAGGCAGCATATTGTAGGCTTTTTCTTTTTAATCCAATCTGCCACTCTGTCTTTTGATTGATGAGTTCAGACCATTAACATTCAGGGATATTATTGAGATATGATTAGTTTTCCCAGTCATTTGACTCATTTTTTGTTTTTTGACATGATTTGGTTTCCCCTTTATTTGGCTATTCCTTTAGGCTAGTTCCTCATGTTGCTGATTTGCATCATTTTTTTCATCTCTTCCTCATGGAATATTTTGCTGAGAATGTTCTGTAATGCCGGCTTTCTTTTTGTAAATTCTTTTAGCTTTTGTTTATCATGGAAGGATTTTATTTTGTCGTCAAATCTGAAGGTAAGTTTTGCTGGGTATAAGACTCTTGGTTGGCATCCATTTTCTTTCAGAGCTTGAAAAATGTTGTTCCATGCCCTTCTAGCTTTTAGGGTCTGGATTGAAAAATCTGCTGATATTCTTATTGGTTTCCCCCTGAATGTAATTTGATTCTTTTCTCTCGTGGCCTTTAAAATTCTGTCTTTATTTTGTATGTTAGGTATTTTCATAATAATGTGCCTTGGTGTGGGTCTGTTGTAATTTTGTATATTTGGAGTCCTATAAGCCTCTTGTATCTGGTTTTCCATTTCATTCTTCAGATTTGGGAAATTTTCTGATATTATTTCATTGAATAGATTGTTCATTCCTTTGGTTTGTTTCTCTAAGCCTTCCTCAATCCCAATAATTCTTATTTGGCCTTTTCATGATATCCCATAATTCTTGTAGATTCTGTTCATGATTTCTTACCATCTTCTCTCTTTGGCCAACTTTGTTTTCAAGGTTAAATATTTTGTCTTCAATGTCTGAGGTTCTGTCTTCCAGGTGTTCTATCCTATTGGTTATGCTTTCTATGGAGTTTTTAACGTGGTTTATTGTTTCCTTCATTTCAAGGATTTCAGTTTGTTTGTTTTTTTCAGTATCTCTAACTCTTTATGAAATGATCTCTTGCTCTCCGTATTTGCTCTTTTAACTGTTGATTGGTGTGATCATTTAATGTCTGCATTTGCTCTTTCATCTCCTCCTTCAATGCCTGCATTTGCTCTTTCATCTCCTCGTATGCTTCCCTGATTGTTTTAATTTTGTACATTCTGAACTCCATTTCTGACATTTTTTCTGCTGTGCTGTCATTGGGTTTTATTGATATAGTATCTAGGTTTGTTTGGGACATTTCCTTCCCTTGTTTTCTCATATTGGTCAGATGTCAGTGAGACTCTGAGATATTGCAGATTTCCTCTGTTGGCTTATATTGTCCCTGTAGATTTCCAGTATGTCACCCCCCAGCCTTTAGTAGCGTGAAGTCTTGGAGGAACTTGATAATGCAGTGCTTCTGAAGAAAGTTGCCCCTAACCTGCTACTGGTTCCAGGGCTGGGGGCTGGCTCTGTGCGGAAAGGTTCTCACTGGGCGGCCTGCTCCAAGAAGCTGTCTGTGGAAGGAGCCTGCCACTGGAGGAGCAGGGCTTCTTGGGGAAGTCTATGGCTGCCCTGCCCTGGTTCCAGAAGTTGCCTGCCGGCTGGGGCCCACCACTGGGTCTGGGGCCCGGAGCCGGCTCTGCACGAAAGGCTCCCACTGGGCAGCCTTTTCCAAGAAACTGGTTGTGGAAGTAGCCAGCTGCCGGAGGGAGCAGGGCTGCCTGTGGAAGACTCTAGTTGCCCTACCCTGCTCCGAGTAGCCCCCTGTCCAGGCCTGCCACCTGGGCCGAGCTTCACCTGGTAAGAGAGACTCACCCCAGGGCTCTATGTTAGTCTGAATCTCTCATTGCCTCCCCTTCTTGAATCCTGGGTTCTGGAGCAATGAGAGATGCAATCACCGTCTAGTCTGCCGTCTTGGATCCTCCTCTCAAGGACATATTTAAAACTTTCTTTCTCTGTGTCACTGGAGGTCTGGTATTATTAATATGAAGAATTTTAAAGACTTTGCTCAGTTTGATGGATACACTTAAAAAAATTTTGTAGAATTGGATGAAGGATGTGGTGTGCTCATATTAACCATGATTCTGGGGATTATTTGATTGTGCTTTATAGAACAAGAAATGACAGAAGAACCCCTATTTGAAAGTAATCACACTGAAAGAGTAAAATCAGACACATTAGTTATGTGGCATGTATGGATGGGAAGTAATATCAAAGGAAAGAATGGATTTTAAATTTTGGAAATAATTTAGGATCTGCTTTTCCTGCTCAGTAATCCTATCACTTCTTCATTTCTTAGAATTTTTTCTTTCCAGCGTTCACCCATATTGGGTCTTCTTTTTATATTTTAAAAGAGATATTTTTGTTTCAATTTCTGATGTTATGCTGTACTATTTCTTTAGACAGTAATCATTTGAGTTGCATTTACAATTTTGTACTTGTTTAAGATTTCATAATTGGGTGTAAGTGCTAAGGTGTAATGAATGCCATTCCACATAGGTCAGGTGTCAGAAATGAAAAGCCAGCATGTGCATAATCAGCTCCCCCTTGGAAGAAACAAGTTAGGACCAAGAAATTCAAAGGGCACTGATATTCTTTGTAAGGTGAATACTTGTCGGTAACTTTAATCACTCACACAATGGTCAACCTATGACTTCTTCCTCTATTTGTAGAGATTATGAAGCTGAAGAAATGTCCTGGAATTTTGGGGGAAGCTATTAACAATGACATTTTTCTTAGTGTCTCTTCAGGTAACTTGGATCTCTTCTCCAAAACCATTGTTCTATTAGTGCCACCAAAATGTCTTTCCTCATTTGTTTTTGAATTCTCAGGTTGAACTTTTGAAACATTCCTCTCTTTCAGTGCAATGCATATACAAATATTTTATTATGCCCTGCTAAACAGTTCTCATCAAATCATCATTTGGCACTTGTTTCATCCAGCATTTTCCTTTCCTTGGAGTATGGTGGTGGCAGTATCTGTGACGCTGGCCTATAGTGTGCAATCTCCAGGGTCTGGTGAAAAGACCCTTGGCTTTCTCTATTTCTATGAGAAATGTCATAGGGGTTTTAATTGGAATTGCATTAAATCTATATAGTGCCTTTGGCAGAATGGCCATTTTGACAATGTTAATTCTGCCTATCCAAGAACATGGGAGATCTTTCCATCTGCTAAGGTTTTCTTCAATTTCTTTCTTTAATATTCTGTAGTTTTCATTGTACAGATCTTTCACCTCTTTTGTTAGATTAATTCCCAAGTTTTTTTTTTTTTGAGGCTACTGTGAATGGAGTGGTTTTCCTAATTTCTCTTTCAGAGAATTCATCACTTATGAATAGAAATGCATTAGATTTACATATATTGATTTTATATCCTGCTACTTTGCTGAATTCATTTATTAGTTCTAGAAGTTTTCTACTAGAGTTTTTTGGATCTTCTAAATATAGGATCATGTCATCAGCAAATACTGACAGCTTTAGTTCTTTTTCTATTTGTATCTCTTTAATTTCTTTTGTCTGTGTAATTGCTCTGGCAAGTGTTTCAAGGACGATATTGAATAGAAGTGGTGAAAGAGGGCATCCCTGTCTTGTTCCAGTTTTTAGAGGAAATGCTTTCAGTTTTTCTCCATTAAGAATTCTAAGAGAGTGAGATCCAAGACGATGGACTAGAACGGGGCTGCGTTCCTTGTCACTCCATAATGCCAGTTTCAAGCTGAGGATATCTGTTTCTGGGTGAGGCAGTTTTTGCTGCTTATCATTCCCCTGGTGTTTACCCATTTGTCTGCTGTGATGACTTGCAGTCTGCCAGCATATCGATGCCTTTTTGGAGTGCAGATTGCTCACTGCCAGGCGTCTATCATCCACCATTTGCCTGCCTCTTGCCTGTCCATTGCCTGCCTTTCACCTATCCATTACCCAACGCTCAAAGTTCACCTCCTGATCATCCGACAACAGTCAGCAAACTGATCACCAACCGCCAGTGGAGCACCAGCTGCCTGCTGTTGCCTGGAAGTTCACTGTTACAGTACCAGCAGGTTTGATTACACTTGGCTGCCGCCATTTTGAGAAAACATTCAGGCCCTGTAGGAACCCTGGCCAGACTGACTGAGCCCCGTCTCCAGGATCCCTCAGCCCGACCGATCACTCCCTGCCTCTGGGGCCCTCACATCAACTGACTACTCTCTGCCACCAGGACCCCCAGACCAACTGACTGCGCCCTATCACCGGGACCCCAGACCGACTGATTGCACCAGCCTCCAGGATCCCACAACCACAACAAACACACCCGACCTCCAGGACCCTGCTGGACCAACTGCATCCCATCTCCAGGAACTCCAGCTGACCACATCCACTCCTGAGCTGCAGCTCCCCATTTTCCAACACATTTCAAAGCCACAGTGGCCATCTTAGATAATTCTGGAAGCCGTACCTCCAATCTTTGGGTGGGGCATATCCCATCCTGTGATGCCTGTTGGAGACTTGAAGCTCATTGTCAGGTACCTCTCATGCATCAGGCTACTGAACACTGGGAGGTTTCATTAGTATATGATTGTTATACAGTAGATTTTATATTTTCTCCTTTTTTAAAAAAATTTCAGTTTTTATTTCTTTACTTTTCTTGTGCTCTTTTCCTTTTGTTTACCTGTTCCCTCAGAGTCTCTTTCTCCCTTTTTTGCATGCTAACATATGATTTCTTTTGATTACACACTCACCCTTTCTATTTTCTAGAACTTCTATATATTCTTTTCTTATCCCATTAACAGCCACATTCTACATCCCTCTGCATCCTCTTTGTCCTCCATTAGAAACTGCAGACCCTATTGCAAACCTGTTTGTTTTACCAAAGATAATATTTGAACTCATTTTGTTTATTATGACAATTTTGTTATTGTCCCCATAGGGGCTATTTTGTCTAGGATTGCATGGTGTCTGATTTGGGCACTGCTAATTTTGATCTCCCCTTAAATAAAGAGTTTTGGAAACCAATAGGGTCACTATAAGCCTATAGGGGGAAATCTGCAATACCCCAGATCTGCACTGCTAGAGGGGAAGATACATTAACAACATGAAAAAACAAGGGAAGAAAATGATCCAAACAAATCTAGATTCTATATTAATAGAATCCAATGACAGTATGTTAGAAGAAATGTCAGAAAAGGACTTCAGATTATACATGATTACGATGATTCGTGAAGCAAAGGATGAGATAAGAGAGCATATGCAGGCAATGAATGATAATACCAATAAGCTGAAAGAGCACCTGCAGGAAGCAAAAGATCATTTCAACAAAGAGATGGAGATTCTCAAAAAAAAAACAAAAACAAAAACAAAAAAAAAAACAAATGGAAATCCTTCAAATGAAGGAGACAATAATCCAAATAAAAAACTCAATGGAAAGCATCACCAAAAGACTAGATCACTTGGAAGACAGAACTTCAGACAATGAAGACAAAATATTTAATCTTGAAAATAAAGTTGCCCAAACAGAGAAGATGGCAAAAAATCATGAACAGAATGTCCAAGAACTATGGGACATCATGAAAAGACAAATTTAAGGATTATCAGGATTGAGGAAGGCACAGAGATACAAACCAAAGGAATGAACAACCTATTCAATGAAATAATATCAGAAAATACCCCAAACCTGAAGAATGAAATGGAAAATCAAATACAAGAAGCTTACAGAACACCAAATGCACAGAATCACAACAGATCCTCACCAAGGAACATTATAATGAAAATGACTAACATTCAAAATAAAGATAGAATTTTGAAGGCCACGAGAGAAAAGCATCAGATTACCTATAGGGGGAGACCAGTACAGATAGCAGCCAACTTCTCAACTCAGGCTCTGAAATCTAGAAGGGCCTGGACCAACATATTTCAAGCTCTGAAAGAACATGGTTGCCAACCAAAAATCCTATACTCAGCAAAACTAACCTTCAGATTTGAAGATGAAATAAAATTCTGCCATGATAAACAAAAGTTAAAAGAATTTGCAAATAGAAAACCTGCACTACAGAATGTTCTCAACAAAATATTCCTTGAGGAGGAAATAAAAAACAACAATGGAGGTCAGCAAACGGAGCAACCACCTTAGAGAAAAACCACTCAAAGGAGAAACCAAGCCAACTTAAAAACCAAAAATAAGTCAAATGACTGGGAATACAAATCATTTCTCAATAATAATCCTGACCATTAATGGCCTAACCTCATCAATCAAAAGACATAGACTGGCAGAATGGATTAAAAAGAAAGACCCAACAATATGCTGCCTGCAACAGACTCATCTCACAGAAAGAGATACCCACAGACTAAAGGTGAAAGGATGGGAAAAAACCTACCACGCACATGGACTCAGTAAAAAAGCGGGGTTTCCATCCTTATATCAGTTAAAGTAGACTTCAAACCAAAGTTAGTCAGAAGGGATAAAGAAGGACATTCCATACTGCTTAAGGGAACCATAAATCAGGAAGACACAACAATAGTAAATATTTATGCACCAAACAATGGTGCATCCCTGTACATCAAACAAATCCTTCTCAATATCAGGAATCACATAGACCACAACACAATAATTCTGGGTGACTTTAATGCACCACTGTCACCACTAGATAGATCTTCCAAACCAAATCCAACCAAAGAAATCATAGAACTCAATAACACAATCAATAACCTAGACCTAATAGACATATATGGAATATTCCATCAATCAAAGAGAGGATTCACTTTCTTCTCAGCAGCACATGGAACCTTCTCCAAAATAGACCATATGTTTTGCCACAAAGCAACCCTTAAGAAATTCAAAAAAATAGAGATACAACCTTGTGTTCTATCAGGTCATAATGGACTGAGTGTAGAAATCAATGACAAAATAAAAAACAGAAATTACTCCAACACCTGGAGACTAAATAATATGCTATTGAATGAAACATGGATAACAAAAAACATCAGGGAGGAGATTAAAAAACTCTTAGAGGTCAATGAGAACAATGATACAACATATCAAAATCTCTGGGACACTATGAAAGTGGTACTAAGAGGAAAATTCATTGCATGGAGTGCATTCCAGAAAAGAATGAAAAGTCAACAACTAAATGACCTAACATTACAGCTCAAAGCCCTAGAAAAAGAAGAACAGAATAACAGCAAAAGTAGTAGAAGACATGAAATAATTAAAATCAGAACTGAAATCAATGAAATTGAAACAAAAGAAACTATTCAAAAAATTGAAAAAACAAAAAGTTGGCTCTTTGAGAAAGTAAACAAAATAGACAAACCCTTAGCCACACTAATAAAGAGAGGGAGAGAGAAGACTCAAATTACTAAAATACATGATGCAAAAGGAAATATCACGACAGACAATACTGAGATACAGAACACAATGAGAAGCTACTTTGAAAATCTGTATTCCAAAAACATAGAAACTACCAAAGACATTGACAAATTTCTAGAGACATATGCTCCTCCCAAACTGAACCAGGAGGATATACACAATTTAAACAGATCAATATCAAGCAGTGAAATAGAAGAAGCCATTAAAAATCTACCATCCAAGAAAAACCCAGGACCAGATGGATTCTCAGCCAAGTTCTACAAGACCTTCAAAGAAGAACTCATCCAATTCTTCTCAAAGTATTCCAGGAAATAGAAAAGGAGGGTACCCTACCAAACTCATTCTATGAAGCTAATATCACCCTCATACCCAAACCAGGAAAAGACACATCAAGGAAAGAAAAGTTTAGACCAATATCCTTGATGAATATAGATGCAGAGATCCTTAACAAAATATTGGCAAACCATATCCAAAAACATATTAAGAAAATTGTGCACCACGATCAAGTGGGTTTCACCCTTGGAATGCAAGGATGGTTCAACATTCGTAAATCAATAAACGTAATCCATCATGTCAATAGACTTAAGGATAAGAATCATATAGTTATTTCAATTGACTCAGAAAAAGCATTCGACAAAATACAACACTCCTTCATGCTCAAAACACTAGAAAAAATAGGGAAGGTAGGAACATACTTGAACATTGTAAAGACTATTTATGCTAAGCCCATGGCCAACATCATTCTTAATGGAAAAAAACTGAAACCATTCCCTTTAAAAATGGGAACAAGACAGGGATGTCCTCTTTCACCACTTCTACTCAACATTGTCCTTGAAACTCTAGCCAGAGCAATTAGGCAGACTAAAGAAATTAAAGGGATGTGAATAGGAAAAGAGGAACTTAAGCTGTCACTATTTGCGGATGACATGATTCTATATTTGGAGGATCCAAAAACTTCCTCCAGAAAACTTCTAGACCCCATCAATGAATTCAGCAAAATACCAGACTATAAAATCAACACACATAAATCAAAAGCATTTTTATTCAAAAGCGACAAAACAGCTGAAAGGGAAATGAGGAAAACAATCCCATTTGCAATAGCCTGAAAAAAATAAAATACTTGGGAATCAATCTAACCAAAGAGGTAAAAGATCTCTACAATGAAAACTACAAAACATTGAAGAAAGAAATTGAGGAAGACCGTAAAAAATGGAAAGATCTCCCATGTTCTTGGATAGGAAGAATTAATATTGTCAAAATGGCCATAATAACAAAAGTGCTATACAGATTCAATGAAATTCCAATTAAAATCATAATGACATAGAGCAAGCAGTCATGAAATTCATCTGGAAGAATAAGAAACCCAGAATAGCTAAAGCAACCCTTAGCAGGAAGAATGAAACAGGGGTATCACAATACCAGATCTTCAACTATACTACAAAGCAATAGTAACAAGAACGGCATGGTATTGGTAC
The DNA here is from genome assembly GCF_902686445.1 of Sciurus carolinensis. Taxonomy (NCBI): domain Eukaryota; kingdom Metazoa; phylum Chordata; class Mammalia; order Rodentia; family Sciuridae; genus Sciurus; species Sciurus carolinensis. The sequence continues at coordinate 16,634,610 of NC_062227.1, read as the reverse complement.
CAAAATAGACATGTAGATCAGTGGTACAGAATAGAGTACATGGACACAAACCCAAATAAATACAATTTTCTCATACTAGACAAAGGGTCCAAAAATATGCAATGGAGAAAAGATAGCCTCTTCAACAAATGGTGCTGGGAAAACTGGAAATCCATATGCAACAGAATGAAACTAAACCCCTATCTCTCACCCTGCACAAAAATCAATTCACAATGGATCAAGGACCTTGAAATCAGACCAGAGACCCTGCATGTTATAGATGAAAAAGTAGGTCCAAATCTTCACCTTGTTGGCTTAGGACCAGACTTCCTTAACAGGACTCCCATAGCACAAAAATAAAAGCAAGAATCAATAACTGGGATAGAGTCAAACTAAATAGCTTTCTCTCAGCAAAGGAAACTATCAACAATGCAAAGAGAGAGCCTACAGAGTGGGAGAAAATCTTTGCCATTCATACTTCAGATAGAGCACTAATATCCAGAATATATAAAGAACTCAAAAAATTCTACATGAAGAATACAAATAACCCAATGAACAAATGTGCTAAGGATATGAACAGACACTTCACAGAAGAAGATCTACAAGCAATCAACAAACATATGAAAAAATGTTCACCATCCTTAGTAATAAGAGAAATGCAAATCAAAACTGCACTAAGATTCCATCTCACCCCAATTAGAATGGTGATTATCAAGAATACAAGCAACAATAGGTGTTGGCAAGAATGTGGGGGAAAAGGTACACTCATACATTGCTGGTGGGGCTGCAAATTTGTGCAGCCACTCTGGAAAGCAGTTTGGAGATTCCTTAGAAAGCTTGGAATGGACCTACCATTTGACCCAGCTATCCCACTCCTCGGCCTATTCCCAAAAGACTTAAAATCAGCATACTACAGAGATACAGCCACATCAATGTTCATAGCTGCTCAATTCACAATTGCCAGAGTGTGGAACTAACCTAGATGCCCTTCAGTTGATGAATGGGTAAAGAAACTGTGTTATATATATACAATGGAATATTACTCAGCTACATAAAGAATAATAAAATTATGGCATTTGCAGGCAAATGGATGAAATTGGAGAATATCATGTTAAGTGAGATAAGCCAATCTCAAAAATCCAAAAGGCAAATGATCTCACTAATAAGCGGATGATGACACATAATTGGGGGTTGGAGGGGGGTAAGAATGGAGGAAGGAGGGACTGTTTAGAGGGAAAAGAGAGGTGGGAGGCATGAAGGGGAAGAAAAAAATAAAGAAATGAATCAAACATCATTACTCTATGTAAATGTATGAATATGCAAATGGTATGCTGTTACTCCATGTACAAACAGAAACAATATGTATCCCATTTGTTTACAGTAAAAATTAATTTAAAAAAAAAGAATCCTAAGAAAACTTGGAATGGACCCACCTTTTGACCCTGTTATCCCACTCCTTGATTTATACCCAAAGGATCTAAAAGCAGCAAACTGCAGTAACACAGCCGCATCAATGTTTACAGCATCTCAGTTCACAATAGCTAGATTGTGGAACCAACCTAGATGCCCTTCAACAGATGAATGGATAAAGAAACTCTGGTATATATACACAATGGAATAGTACTCATCCATAAAGAGGAAGAATATTATGGCATTTGCAAATAAATGGATTGAATTGGAGAATATCATGCTAAGTGAAATAAGCCAAGCCCAAAAACCCAAAGACCAAATGTTTTCCCTGATAAGTGGAGGATGATATATAATGGGGTGGGGGTGTGGAATGAGAGAATAATTGGGGAACTTTAGAAAATGTAGAAGAAAATGAGAGGGAGAGGGTTATGGAAAATGGTGGAATTAGACAGACATCATTACTCTATGTACATATATGATTACATGAATAGTATGAATCTACATTGTGTACAACCATAGAAATGAAATTATGTACCCCATTTGTTTACAGTGAATCAAAATGCAGTCTGTAAAAAATCAAATGCTAAATAAAAATAATAAAAATAAAAAATAAGTAGAGCAGACCATGGACAAAGTTTGCCCTAGTATTGAGTGTATGTTATAAACACACATTCTGTTTAAAAAAAAAAAAAAAAAAAAAAACCTTGGCATTGTTCCAGTGGGTCTTATGCCAAACAGGTGGTATTATTTTCAATTGAATGAACCCTATTTGAAAACAGATTGGCCAGATTCTTCTGCACTTAATGGTAAGTGGAGGGCGCCTTGGAAACTCTTGAAGATAATATCTGTGTGGAGCCTAGATGTAAGGCAGCAGAAAAGTAGGTGGTGACAGGAATGCAGAATGAGCACAGAATATCTCTACTCAATTGCTAGACATTTCAGACATTCATCACACCTGGAGAGTGACTGATTCTGTCCTCTTCTCATTAGGGATCAGAGCACCTACCAACTTCCACATAGAATTCAAACTTCCCAGATGTCAGCTGTCTCATGTTTGGGAATTCTAGGAAAGGAGCGGCACCCCACCAGAGTTGCTGTGATGTTTCCCAATTCAATCATCACATAACCCACTGGTTTTCACAATATATTCCCCTTTCCTGAACTGTCAACAGTCATCATTCCTTGAGACTACAGGCAACAGTCATCATTCCTAGAGCCCTGGGTCAGTTCCCTGTCTCATCACAATCCAGGGTGGACCCAGACCTGGAGGAGAGGGGTCAGAGGGCAATGCTGATTGTGACCAGGGCTAAGTAGGTGGATACACAGCCTATGTGGCACCACGTTGTCCCTCCCCAGTCCTCTATATTTGGTAGGGTTAATTGTCTGCAGCAGTATCAGGGTGCCCAAATGCCATGATACCCAGTGTGGACAAATGAGAACAGCACCAGTTAGAGCTTCTGGACATTACTGCAAGCCATTTGGATTCAGGGGAAGTCCTTGTCCTGGAAGGACCTTGATCTCTCAAAAGCCCACAGATCCGCTGCCCCAATGCACAGTGGTTCTACTTCTCCTGTGCGAACATGTTGCCATCCAATTAGTTGAAAACAGCAGGTCCCTCGTTCCCTTCCTCTCCTCTCTTACCATCACAGATGAGCTGGTGATTTTCTTGAATCTTGGTCTGAACTGGCCAGTACATGAAATATCTCTGGTTAACATTGTAACCAGGAAAACATTTTGCTGTCTTGGTGCCTTTCTGTGACATCAGGTGGTATCTTCAGTGCAGTGAAGATATCAGGGGTGCCACGCATTAAAAACCATGATGCTCAATCCCAAAAACACATCTTGGGGAGTAAGAAAACTGGAATTCTCCCACTGCATCCTGGAAACTCTCACCCTTCAATCCCATAATGAATGACCCCAGCCATTTCCAGTTTGAATATTGGAGGTCTCACCTCTTTTGCTCTCATGTCTCAGGAGCACTTTTTTTTCTTTCTTTTATTTTATTTATTTTATTTTTTTATTATTGTATACAAATGGGATACATGTTTTTTCTCTATTTGTACATGGAGTCAAGGCACACCATTTGTGTAATCATAAATTTTACATAGGACAATGTTGTTTGATTCATTATTTTTTCCCTTCCCCCCACACCTCCCACCCCTCTTTTCCCTCTATACAGTACTTCTTTCCTCCATTCTTATCACCCTCCTTATCCCTAACCCTAACTCTACGCTAATCCCTCCCACCCCCATTATATGTCCTCATCCACTCATCAGCGAGATCATTTGTCCATTACTTTTTTGAATTGACTTATCTCACTTAGCATGACATTCTCCAATTTCATCCATTTGCCTGCAAATGCCATAATTTTATTATTCTTTATAGCTGAGTAATATTCCATTGTATATATATACATATGTATACATATGTATATATATGTATACAATATATGCACATGTATACATATTGTGTGTGTGTGTATATATATATATATATATATATATATATATATATATATATATATGCCACAGTTTCTTTATCCATTCATCAACTGAAGGGCATCTAGGTTGGTTCCACAATCTGGCTATGGTGAATTGAGCAGCAATGAACATTGATGTGGCTGTATCTCTGTAGTATGCTGATTTTAAGTCCTTTGGGTATAGGCCAAGGAGTGGGATAGCTGGGTCAAATGGTGTTTCCATTCCAAGCTTTCTGAGGAATCTCCACACTGCTTTCCAGAGTGGCTGCACTAATTTGCAACCCCACCAGCAATGTATGAGTGTTCCTTTTTCACCACATCCTCGCCAACACCTATTGTTGCTTGTATTCTTGATAATCGCCATTCTAATTGGGGTGAGATGAAATCTTAGGGTAGTTTTGATTTGCATTTCCCTTATTACTAGGGATGTTGAACATTTTTTCATATATCTGTTGATTACTTGTACATCTTCTTCTGTGAAGTGTCTGTTCATTTCCTTAGCCCATTTGTTGATTGGATTATTTGTATTCTTGGTGTAGAGATTTTTGAGTTCTTTATAGATTCTGTAAAATTAGTGCTCTATCTGAAGTATGAGTGGCAAAGATATTCTCCCACTCTGTAGGCTCTCTCTTCACATTACTGAGAGTTTCCTTTGCTGAGAGAAAGCTTTTTAGTTTGAATCTATCCCAGTTATTGATTCTTGCTTTTATTTCCTGTGCTATGGAAGTCCTGTTAAGGAAGTCTGATCCTGAGCCAACAAGGTGAAGGTTTGACCTACTTTTTCTTCTATAAGATGCAGAGTCTCTGGTCTGATTCCGAGGTCCTTGATCCATTTTGAGTTGAGTTTTGTACAGGGTGAGAGATAGGGGTTTAATTTCATTCCGTTGCATATGGTTTTCCAGTTTTCCCAGCACCATTTGTTGAAGAGGCTATCTTTTCCCCATTGCATACTTCTGGACCCTTTGTCTAGTATGAGAAAATTGTATTTATTTGGGTTTGTGTCCATGTACTCTATTCTGTACCACTGATCTACTTGTCTATTTTGGTACCAATACCATGCCGTTTTTGTTACTATTGCTTTGTAGTAGAGTTGAAGATCTGGTATTGCGATAGCCCCTGCTTCGCTCTTTCTACTGAGGATAATTAGCTATTCTGGGTTTTTTTTTCTTCCAGATGAATTTCATAATTGCTAGCTCTATTTCTGCAAGGTACATCATTGGGATTTTAATTGGAATTGCATTGAATCTGTACAGCATTTTAGGTAGTATGGCCATTTTGACAATATTAATTCTGCCTATCCAAGAACATGGGAGATCTTTCCATCTTCTAAGGTTTTCTTTAATTTATTTCTTTAGTGTTCTGTAGTTCTCATTGTAGATGTCTTTCACCTCTTTTGTGAGATTGATTCTCAAGTATTTTATTTTTTTCAATGCTATTGTGAATGCGGTAGTTTTCCTAATTTCTTTTTTGAAGATTCATCACTTATGTATAAAAATGCATTGGATTTATGAGCATTGATCTTGTAACCTGCTACTTTACTGAATTCACTTATGAGTTCTAAAAGTTTTCTGGTGGAATTTCCAGTTTCCTCAAAATATATAATCATGTCATCAGCGAACAGGGATAGTTTGAGTTCTTCTTTTCCAATTCGTATCCCTTTAATTTCTTTGGTTTGTCTAATTGCTCTGGCTAGAGTCTCAAGGACGATGTTGAATAGAAGTGGTGAAAGAGGGCATCCCTGTCTTGTTCCAGTTTTAGGGGGAATGCTTTCAGTTTTTCACCATTTAGAATGATATTGGCCATGGGCTTAGCGTAGATGGCCCTTATAATGTTAAGGAATGTTCCTACTACCCCAATTTTTTCTAGTGTTTTGAGCATGAAGGGATGCTGTATTTTATCAAATGCTTTTTCTGCATCTATTGGAATAATCATGTGATTCTTAACTTTAAGTCTGTTGATATGGTGAGTGACATTTATTGATTTCTGGATGTTGAACCAAACTTGCATCCCTGGTATAAAACCCACTTGATCATGGTGCACTATCTTTTTAATATATTTTTGTATGCGATTTGCTAAAATTTTGTTGAGAATTTTTGCGTCGATGTTCATTAAGGATATTGGTCTGAAATTTTCTTTCCTCGATGTGTCTCTGTCTGGTTTAGGTATCAGGGTGATATTGGTTTCATAGAATGAGTTTGGGAGGGTTCCCTCCTCTTCTATTTCATGGAATACTTTGAGGAGTATTGGAATGAGTTCTTCTTTAAAGGTTTTGTAGAACTTGGCTGAGAACCCATCTGGTCCCAGACTTTTCTTTTTTGGTAGGCTTTTGATGACCTCTTCTATTTCATTGCTTGAAATTGATTTATTTAAGTTGTCCTCCTTGTTCAGTTTTGGTAATTTATGTGTCTCTAGAAACCTGTTGATGTCTTCGAAATTTTCTATTTTGTTGGAGTATAGATTTTCAAAATAGCTTCTAATTATGTTTTGTATTTCACTCATGTCTGTTGTGATATTTCCTTGTTCATTCCGAATTTTAGTAATTTGAGTTTTCTCCCTCTTTCTCTTTGTTAGTGTGGCTAAGGGTTTATCAATTTTGTTTATTTTTTCAAAGAACCAACTATTTATTTTGTTAATTTTCGATTGTTTCTTTTGTTTCAATTTCCTTGATTTCGGCTCTGATTTTAACTATTTCCTGTCTTCTACTACTTTTGGTGTTGGCCTGCTCTTCTTTTTCTAGGGCTTTGAGCTGTAGTGTTAAGTCGTTAATTTGTTGATTTCTACTTCTTTTGTTGAATGTGCCCCATGAAATAAATCTTCCTCTAAGTACTGCTTTCATAGTGTCCCAGAGATTTTGATATGATGTGTCTTTGTTCTCATTTACTTCTAAGAATTTTTTTTATTTCCCTCCTGATGTCTTCTGTTATCCATTCATCATATAATAGAGTATTATTTAATCTCCAAGTATTGGAGAAGTTTCTGTTTTTTATTCTGTCATTTATTTCTAATTTCAATCCATTATGATCTGATAGAGTACAAGGTAGTATCTCTATCTTCTTTTATTTGCTAACAGTAGCTTTGTGGCATAAAATATGGTCTATTTTGGAGAAGGATCCGTGTGCTGCTGAGAAGAAAGTGTATTCGTTCTTTGTTGGATGGTATATTCTGTATATGTCTGTTAAGTCTAAATTGTTGATTGTGTTATTGAGATTTATGGTTTCTTTATTCAATTTTTGTCTGGAAGATCTATCCAATGGTGAGAGATGTGTGTTAAAATCACCTAGTGTTATTGTGTTGGGATCTATTTGATTTCTGGAATTGAGAAGGATTTGTTTGACATACATGGATGAGCCAATGTTCGGGGCATAGATATTTATGATTGTAATGTCTTGCTGATTTATGCTTCCCTTAAGCAGTATGTAATGTCCTTTGTTATCCCTTCTGACTAGTTTTTGCCTGAAGTTCACATTATCTGAAATGAGGATGGATACTCCAGCTTTTTTGCTGTGTCCGTGTGCATGGTGTGTTTTTTCCCATCCTGTCACCTTTAGTCTATGGGTATCTCTTTCTATGAGATGAGTCTGTTGCATGCAACATATTGTAGGCTTTTTCTTTTTAATCCAATTTGCCAGTCTATGTCTTTTGATTGATGAGTTCAGGCCATTAACATTCAGGGTTATTATTGTGATATGATTTGTATTCCCAGTCATTTCACTCATTTTTGTTTTTTGACATGATTTGGTTTCTCCTTTATTTGGCTATTTCTTTAGGTTAGTTCCTCCCATTGCTGACTTGCATCATTGTTTTTCATCTCTTCCTCATGGAATATTTTGCTGAGAATGTTCTGTAATGCCGGCTTTCTTTTTGTAAATTCCTTTAGCTTTTGTTTATTATGGAAGGATCTTATTTTGTTGTCAAATATGAAAGTAAGTTTTGCTGGGTATAAGATTCTTGGTTGGCATCTGTTTTCTTCCAGGGCTTGGTAAATGTTGTTCCAGGCCCTTCTAGCTTTTAGGGTCTGGATTGAAAAATCTGGTGATATTCTTATTGGTTTCCCCCTGAATACAATTTGATTCTTTTCTCTCGTGGCCTTTAAAATTCTGTCTTTATTTTGTATGTTAGGTATTTTCATAATAATGTGCCTTGGTGTGGGTCTGTTGTAATTTTGTATATTTGGAGTCCTATAAGCCTCTTGAACTTGGTTTTCCATTTCGTTCTTCAGATTTGGGAAAATTTCTGATATTATTTCATTGAATAGATTGTTCATTCCTTTGGTTTGTTTCTCTAAGCCTTCCTCAATCCCAATAATTCTTAAATTTGGCCTTTTCATGATATCCCATAATTCTTGTAGATTCTGTTCATGATTTCTTACCATCTTCTCTCTTTGGCCAACATTGTTTTCAAGATTAAATATTTTGTCTTCAATGTCTGAGGTTCTGTCTTCCAGGTGTTCTATCCTATTGGTTATGCTTTCTATGGAGTTTTTAACTTAGTTTTTTGTTTCCTTCATTTCAAGGACTTCTGTTTGTTTGTTTGTTTTTTTCAGTATCTCTAACTCTTTATTGAAATGATCTCTTGCTTTCCGTATTTGCTCTTTTAACTGTTGATTGGTGCGATCATTTAATGTCTGCATTTGCTCTTTCATCTCCTCCTTCAATGCCTGCATTAGCTCTTCCATCTCTTCATTTTCTTCCCTGATTGTTTTAATTATGTACATTCTGAACTCCCTTTCTGACATTTCTTCTGCTGTGCTGTCATTGGGTTTTATTGATGTAGTATCTAGGTTTGTTTGGGACATTTTCTTCCCTTGTTTTCTCATATTGGTCAGCTGTCAGTGGGACCCTGAGATATTGCAGATTTCCTCTGTTGGCTTATAGTGTCCCTGTAGATTTCCAGTGTACCACCTCCCAGCCTTCAGTTGCCTGAAGTCTTGGAGGAACTTGATAATGCAGTGCTTCCGAAGAAAGCTGCCCCTAGCCCCCTACTGGTTCCAGGGTTTGGAGCTGGCTCTGTGTGGAAAGGCTCTCACTGGGGGGCCTGCACCGCGCAGCTGGTTGTGTGGGATGAGCCCACTGCCGGAGCGTGCAAGGCTACCTGGGGAAGACTCTTGCTGCCCTGCCCTACTCTGATAAGCCACCCCTATCTGTTCCTGCTGCCCAGGCTGAGATTCACCCAGTGGGGGAGACTCACCCCGTGACTCTATTTTAGTCCGAGTCTCTCAATGCCTCCCCTTCTTGAATCCTGGGTTCTGGAGTGACTGGAGATGCAGTCATCCTCTAGGCCTCCATCTTGGATCACCCCGTGGAAAGAGCCTGTGGTTGGATGGGGCAGGACCGCCTGGAGAAATCTCTGGCTGCCCTGCCCTGATCCCAAAGGTTGCTTGCGGGTCAAAGCTCTCCATTTTCTTGGGGACTTGTGGCTGGCTCTGTGTAGAAAGGTTCTCACTGGACAGTCTGCTCCGAGAAGCTAGCCTTGAAAGGCACCTCCCGCTGCAGGGGGCCAGGCTGCTTGGGGAAGTCCCTGGCTGCCCTGTCCTGGTCCCTGAAGCCACTTGCGGGCCGGAGCACACCACACTGGCTCCAGGATTTGGAGCTGGTTCTGATCAGAAAGGCTCTCACTGGGGGGCCTGCTCCGAGAAGCTGGAGAAGCTGGCCGTGTGGGAGGGGCCACTGCCGGAGTGCGCAGGGCTGCCTGGGGAAGACTCTAGTTGCCCTGCCCTGCTTCAATAAGCCATCTCTATCTGGGCCTGCCACCCAGGCCGAGCTTTACCCAGTGGGCGAGACTCACCTGTGGCTCTATTTTAGTCCAAGTCTATCAATGCCTCCCCTTCTTGAGTCCTGGGTTCTGGAGCGACTGGAGATGCAGTCACCCTCTAGTCCACCGTCTTGGATTACCCCGTGGAAAGAGCTTGTGGCCGGAGGGGGCAGGGCCACCTGGAGAAGTCTCTGGCTGCCCTACCCTGATCACAAAGGCCGTGGCTCTATTTTAGTCCGAGTCTCTCAATGCCTTCCCTTCCTGAGTCCTGGGTTCTGGAGCAACTGGAGATGCAGTCACCCTCTAGTCCACCATCTTGGATCACCTCTCTTTTTTTTTTTTTTTGAGAAACACTTTTAACCAAGCAGTGCATTTCTCTGAGAAGGGTCAGAACAAATAGAGAGGGATTTTGAAAGGAAGAGTTATCAGTGTTCAATGAATATGATCTTCTACATTTATTCTCTCTGTAATGAGGATTCAGAAGAATTGCAGCAAATATATCTACAGGAAATTTGGAATTTGAATGTGGATATATTTTTGTTTCTGCCAGCAAATATTTTTCCTGGGATCACAAACACAGTGAGCCATCAACCCTTCCTCTGCCTTTTATATTTACAGATCTGGTCTGGCTAAGTGACTTAGGCTTTCCCTATTTTAGGGAATCTTGCACTGCCCACAAGAAATACATTCCTCAACCTCCCCAATAACTGAGTTGAGAGGAGAGATCCAGCACACCCTTGGGCTGTGAATTTTGCAAAGATATCTTCTTCTTAGAATTTTTCAAAGAAATGTCCAGGAGGAATAAGAAAAGTGAGAAAAGAATGAGTAGTTTGTGGTTCTAGAGGTTTTGGGTTCAGGAATGATGATCTCAAAATCTCCTTTTATATTAACTTCCTAATTACAAAAATTTTGACACCTAATCCTGCTTTTCCTTCAACCCTCAGTCACCATGAATCACTGGAATAACTTTATGATCCTTTCTCAACTAAAACCTTTTTCTTACTTAGAGAGGCAGGGATAAGGCTTTCACACCTGATACACAATTGGACTGTGTATCTTGATATGCAACAAAGTTTACAAGCATAATTTTTTGCAAAAGTGAAATTGAAAATTTATTAGCAATTGTTTGGCTTAATCTTGGGGTGGTTTTATTGAAAAGCATTTCACATAGTAGGAGGGGAAGTGGATCAAGTCACCTACCTTAAAGAGCTTCTTCAGGTAATGCCAACTATGCTGTGTCTCAGTATTTTGGTCTCTGTCAACTCACCCAAATACAACATGGTTGGAAAAGTACCATTTTGAAGGGGAAACACATTCCAATGAGATTTTTCATATGGAGTGCCGATTGCAGTTCATAGTGCTTCCCCAGTCACCTGGATTTTGTAATAGGTATTCCTGGTGATTACAAAACTCTCAGGAACCAATAGGTTATATTACTCAGCAAGTTCGTGAAGAACAAAGTTTTAAGTGTTCTATGCCATGAAACTCAAAATGTCAACTGTAGTAATCATTGCAAAGTAGCAGTCTTCTTTATACTCTCACAGATTCTTGGAAAATTAAGTGAACTACTACACTTTGGAGTTTTCCAAGTCAATCTCAATGTCAACTAGAATACTGAGAGGGGAAGATGAAAGATAAAAGCCCTTGACCCTGTATTCTCTCTTTCTTATATGCTTGGCATTGGAAAGATATTATTTTTAAAAAGTAAATGAATTTTGGCTGAAGACACAACTTACCTTCTGCTGATATCATTCAGGAGGCCAAGTATGTCTTTAAAACCTTTTTTCCCTGTATCATTGGAGGTCTGGTAACATTAATAATGAAGCAGATTAAAGACTGTGCTCAGTTTGATGGATGTACTTTAGAGATGTTGTGTAGAATTGGGTGAAGGATGTGGTGTGCTCATATTAACCATGATTCTGGGAAATATTTGTGATTTGTATGTTAAGAAATGAAAGAAGAACCCCTATTTGAAAAAAGATTACGTTTAAAGAAGGAAATCAGAGACATTACTTATGTGGCATATATGGATGGTATAAGCAAGAACAAAAGAAAAGAATGGATTTTGAATTTTGGAAATAATTAAGAATCTTCTTTTCCTGCTCAGTAATCCTCTCACATCTTCATTTCTTAAAATATTTTTTCTTTTTGAATTTCAGCTTTTGCCTATATGGGTTTTCTTTGTGTATTTCAACAGAGATGTTTTTGTTTCATTTTATGATATTGTGATGCACTCTTTCATTTGAGAGTCATCATTCAGCATCCCATTTACAAATTTGTACTTGTTTAAGATTTCATACTTGGGTGTAGGTGCAGTGGTGTAATGAATGCCACTCTATGTAGTTCAGGTGCCAGAAATGAAAAACCATTGTGTCTGTAATCAGTTCTCCCTTGGAAGAAACTGGGTAGGGCCAAAAATTTCCAAGGTCACTTATGTCATTTGTAAGTTAAATACTTGTCAGTAACTTTCATTGCTCACACCATGATCTCCCTATGACTTATCACTCTATTTATACTTTTTGAAGCTGAAGGAATGTCCTGGAAATTTTTGCAAACTATTAACAATGACATTATTTTTAGTGTCTCTTCAGTTAATGTAGTTTCCATCTCCAAAGCCCATTTGCTTTTTCAGCCACCAAAATGTCCACTCCTTATTTTTTTTCAATGCCCAGCTTTGAAAGTTTGAAACATTCCTCTCTTTCAGTGTAATGCAGGTTCTAATGTGGTATCATGCACTGTTAAACTGTCCTCATGCTACCATAATCTGGCACTAGTTTCATCCATAATTTTCACTGTTTTGGAGGATGGTGGTGCCAATGTCTGGGACACTGGCCTGCAGTCTGCATCCTGCAGGGACTTTTGAAAGACCCTTCCCTTTCTCAGTGTGCCTTGTGACAAACAGGCAGTAGTCAGGTCAAGTGAATGAACCCTTATATTAAGCCAGATTGATCAGATTTTTATTCATTTAAAGGTAAGTGAAGGGCCCTTGGAAACTCATACCAAGATAATTTCTGTGTAGAGCCATGTTTTAAGACTGCATAAGTAGGAGTGGCCTGAATGTGGAGTGAGTCCAGAACATCTCTTCTAACTTGCTGGCCTCCTCCAGGCATCCATCCCAATAGGTGAGTGATAACTCTGTTTTCTTCCCATTATCTATCAGAGCAGCCACCCACTTCCACATAGAAGTCAAACTTCCCAGATTGCAGCTGTTTCCCATTTGGGCAATCTCTGAAAGGAGTGGAATCCCATCAGAATTCTTGTGCTGTATCTCAATTCTTTCATCACCTAATGCACCAGTCTTCAGTTCATGCCATTATTCCTGAATTGTCAACAGCCATCATTCCTTGAGGCTTTTTGATCCCTGGGCCAGTTTCCTGACTCATCAAAATCCCAGGTGAGCCTAGACCTGGAGGAGCGGGTTCGGAGACTTTGTGGATTGTGACCTGGGCAAAGCTGGTTGATCCATGTGCTTTCAGGCACCCCTCAGTCCCTCTCTGGTCCACTAGATTTGATAGGAGCTAATTACCTGCATCAGTATCAGGATGCTGAAGCACCATGATAACTCATTCAGTCAAATGAGAACAGTGCCACCTACCGTGTCTGGTGGGAACTGCAGACTGTTAGGTTTTAGGGGGAGCTCTTGTCCTGGAAGGTTCTGGATCTCTCAAAGGCCCACAGGCCCGCTGCCCCAAAACACTCAGGCTCCTCTTCTCCTGGGCAAAGATGTTGTCACTGAATTTCTTGAAAATTGTGGACACCACACTCCCTATTTCTCCCTTCTTACCATCACAGATGAGTCAGCACTTGTCTGGAATTTTGGTCTGAACCAGCCAGGACCTGAAGTATCTCTGGTTGCCATGGGAATCATGAGATTTGTGACATCAGGTGGTATCTGCAACACTGCCAGGATTTCAGGGATACCACTTCTTGAAATTCATGGTGAGAAACGCCTACAAACACATCTTGGGGGGTAAAAAATCGTGCATTCTCCCACAGGAGCCTGGATCCTCTAGCCCTTCAAACCCAACATTCCCTAAGCCAGCTGCTTCCATTTGAATATTGGAGCTCTCACCTCTTTTGCTGTCATGTCACAAGAGGACTGGTAACCAAGGAAGGCATTTCTCTGAAAAGGGTCAAAACTATCACAGAAGGATTTTGAAAGGAAGTATATGAGTGTTCAATGTATATGATTTTATTCATTTAATTTCACTATATTGAACTTTCAGAAAAAATTGCAGCAAACACATTCATGAGAAGTTTGAAATTTTGATGAGGATATATATATATATTTTTTTTTCTGCGAGCAAATATTTCACCTGGTATCACAAACCTAGTGGAGCATCAACCCTTCTCTTTCCCTTTCTATATTTACAGACCTGGTCTGGCTAAGTGACTAAGGCTCTCCCTGTTTCAGGGAAAATGGCCTTGCCCAGGAGAAACAACTTCCCCAACCTCCCCCATAACTGAGTTGATTGGGTAGATCCAACACATCCTTGGGGCTGTGTATTTTGCCAAGATATCTGTTGCTTAGAATTTATCAAAGGAAATGTTCAGAAGGAAAAAGAAGAGTGAGAATGGTTTGAGGAGCTTGTGATTTCAATGGTTTCTGGTTCAGGTGTGAATGATCTCAAACATCTCCTTTTATATCATTGACCTGACCAAATAAGCTTCCCACATAGTCCTGCCTCTCCTCCTACCATAGGCCACCACAGATCACTGGAATAACTTTCTACTCACCTCTCAGTTACAAACTATTTCCTCCTTAAAGAAACAGTGGGGCTGGGGAGATAGCTCAGTTGGTAGAGCGCTTGCCTTGCAAGCACAAGGCCCTGGGTTCAATCCCCAGCACCACAAAAAAAAAAAAAAAAAAAAAAAAAAAAACAGTGACAAATCCTGCACTCATGATACACCATTGGACTGTGGGTCCTAATATGTATTGAAAGTTACTTGCAGGATAGTTTGCAAAGATGAAATTAAAAATTTGTTAGCAATTGTTTGGTTTAGTCATGGGGTGGTTTCCCTGAAAATATTTCACAGAGTCAGACTGGAAGTGGACCCAGTCACCTACTATAAAGAACCTCTTCAATGCCAAACATGCAGTGTCTCAACATTTTTTCCTCTGTCAATTCATGTGAATACAACAGGTTAGAAAAGTACCAGTTTGTAATGGAAACTCATTCCAATAAGTTTTTAGCATCTAGCAGCTGTTGCAATCAGCAATGCTTCCAGTCATCTGGATTTAGTATCAATAGATATTCCTGGTGATTAGCAAACACTCGGGAACTAATAGGTTATATCATTACCAGGAATATGCTCCTGTGGTTATTTACTCAGCAAGTTCTTGAAAACAAAGTACTCATCAGGGTTCTATAGCATGAATCTCAAAATGTCAACTGCAGTAGTCCTTGCAAAGTAGCATTCTTCTTGATAATCTCACAGATTCTTGGCAAATTAAGTGGACTACTACAACCTAGAGTTTTCCAAGTCATTCTGAATGTCAACTGGAATACTGAGAGGGGAAGACAAAAGGCAAAAGCCCTTAGTCCTGCATTCTCTCATTCTTACATGCTTGGCATTAGGAAGATATTATTTTTAAAAAGTGAAGGAATTGTGGCTGAAGACATATCTTACCTTCTGCTGATATCATTCAGGAGGACAAGGATGTCTTGAAAACCTTTTTTCCCTTTATCATTGGAGGATTTCTACCATTAATAATGAAGCAATATAAGGAGTATTCTCAGTTCGATGGATGTACTTAAGAGACGTTTTGAAGAATTGGATGAAGGTAGTGTTGTACTCATATTAACCATGATTCTGGGAAACATTTGGTTGTGCTTTGTAGGTTAAGAAATGAAAGAAGAACTCCTATTTGAAAGAGATCACATTGAAAGAATGAAATCAGAGACTTTAGTTATGTGTCATGTATGGATGTGGATAAGAAATTACAAAAGATAAGAATGGATTTTGAATTTTGGAAATAATTAAGGATCTACTTTTCCTGCTAAGGAATCCTATCACATCTTCATTTCTTATAATTCTCTTTTTGAGTTTCAACTTTCACCTATATTGGGTCCTTTTGTGTACAATAACACAGATTTTAACTGTGATGTTTCTGTTTCATTTTCTGATATTGTGCTGCACTATTTCTTTCAAGAGTCCTCATTATGTGTTGCATTCACAAATTTGTACTCACTTAAGAGAAGATACTTGGATGTAGGTGCTGGGGTGTAAGGAATGCCAGTCCAGGTATGTCAGTTGCCAGTAATGAAAAAGCAGCATGTCTCTAATCAGCTCCCACTTGGAAGAAACAGGATAGGGCCAAGAATCCAAAGGAACTGATGTGCTTTGCAAGTTGAATACTTGGCAGTAATTTTCATTACTCACACAACGATCTCCCTATGACTTCTTGCTGTACTTGTAGAAGCAGAAGGAATGTCCTGGAAGTTTTGGGAAACTTTAACAATGACATTATTTTCATGTATCTTCAGTTAAATTGGTTCTCATCCCCAAAACTCATCATTTTTCACTGTCAACAAAATGTCCACTCCTCATTCTTTTTACAATGCTCAATTTGACACTTTGAAACATTCCTCTTTCAGTGTAATGCATGATCTAATGTGGTATTATGCATTGTTAAACTGTGCCTCTCATGCCATTATCTGGCACTTGTTTCATCCATCAGTTTCACATTTTTAGAGTATGGCCATGCCAATATCTGGCCTGCAGTCTGCATTCTCCAGGTACTGGTAAAAGTACCCTTGGCATAGTCCTAGCAGACCTTGTGCCACACAGGCAGTACTCAGGTCAAGGTAATAAACCCTTATGTGAAGGCAGATTGGCCAGATTCTTCTGCATTTAAAGGCAAGAGAAGGGCCATTGGAATATCCTATCAAGATAATTTCTGTGTGGAGTCATGTTGTAAGGTTGCAGCAAAGTAGTTGAGGCCTGAAATGTGGAGTGAGCGCACAACATCTCCTCTCACTTGCTAGCCCCTACCAGGAATCTATGAAACTTGTTGAGTGATAGACTGTGTTTTCTTCTCATTAGGTATCAGAGCAGCCATCCACTTCCATATAGAAGTCAAACATCCCAGCACCCAGCTGACTCCTGTTTGAGCAATCTATGAAAGGAGTGGATCCCAGCAGAGTTGCTGTGATGTTTCTCAATTCAATCATCACCTAAGACACCAGTCTTCATTGCATGCTGATCTTTTCTGAGCAGAAAACAGTCATCATTTCTTGAGGCTGTTAAGCCCTGACCAGTTTCCTGACTCTTCAAAATCCCCAAAGAGCACAAACCTGGAAGAGAGGATTCAGAGTGCAATGACTATTGTAACCGGGGCTAAGCTACATGACCCATGTGCTTTCTGGCACCCTTCAGTCCCTCCCTCATCCACTAGATTTGGTGGGGGCTAATTGCCAGCAGCAGTATCATGGTGCCCAAGAGTCATGAGGTCCAGTGCAGCCAAAGGAGAACAGCACCATCTAGCCTGATTGGAGGGTATTGGAGTCTCTCTGGAATCAGGGGGAGACCTTGTCCTGGAAGAACTTGGATCTCTCAAAGCCCCAGCAGACCCCTGCCCAAACACACTCAAGCTCCTGTCTCCTAGGCAAAGATGTTATCCTCACATTTCTTGAGAACAGCAGAAACCTCGCTCCCATCCTCTCCCCTCTTACCTACACAGCTGAGACAGAGCTTGTCTGGATTCATGGTCTGAAGCAGCCAGGACCTCAAGTATCTCTGGTTGCCATGGGAAATGTGATGCCATTATGCTGTCATTCCTTCCACCTTTCTGTAATATCAGCTGGTGTCTGCAGCACAGCCAGGATTTCAGGGATGTCATTCATTGAAACGCATGATGACCAAGATGCAGAAACACCTCTTGGGGAGCATAAAAACCTGCACTCTCCCATTGACGCCTAGAACCTCTAACCTTTCAAACCCAACATGCCCAAAGCCTTCTCCTTCACTCAGGATATTAAGCTTTCACCTCTTTAGCTCTCATGTCACAAGAGGACTGGTAACCAACAAGGCATTTTTCTGAAAAGGGTCAAAAAGAAGACAGAAAGATTTTGAAAGAAGTGTGTGAATGTTCAATGGATATAATTTTTTGCATTTAATCTCAGTGTATTGAAGCTTCAGAGGAATTGAATCAAATATTTCTATAAGAAATTTGAAATTTGGATAAGGATATATATTTTTTCCTGCCAGTAAATATTTTTTCCTGAGATCACAGATCCAGTGAACCATCGATTCTTCCCTTTCCCTTACTATATTTGCAGATCTGGTCAAGCTGAGTGACTTAGGTGTAAGCTCAAGGGTGAGTGTTGGTGGCCAAACAAAATTGGACAGAAAGGGCTGAAGCAAGTTTTATTGGAATTTGACTCTTGGACAAAATTTCCACCCCCCCCCACCAGTGTGTAGGTCAGGGTGGAGAGTCAGAGAAAATTCCACATGACTCCAGCTGCCAAGGGATTTTGTCACTGGAATATGCAGGGTGTCCTGCTGAGTGATCAGAAAATTTAAGGGCCAGTGGAGTTTATCTGTTTGATTGGTCGGTCTTTGACTCACTGCCCACTTCCTCAGTTGTTTTGTTCCCTCCCACATAGCCATTCAAGTCCTGACCTAACATCCCAACCTTTTTGGTGATATAGGGTGCTAGGGTCCATGTGGCTATTTCCTTCATGTTAGGGGGCATCGTGAGGAAAAAAAGGTTCAGTTTCTAGGTCAGTGGAGAGGCACCTATAAGGGTGCAGGAACATCTGGTTGTATGTCACCCTGGTAACTTCCCTCATGAGGTTTGGGGCAAACCTGAGAAGATAGGGAGTAATCATTAATAGGAATCCTATCAGAAATATAGGAGTAAAGAGGGGTCAGCCAGGTGCCAAGAATGGAGTTCAGTCATCCTGGTTCAGGGTCATTTGATTCTTGTTGCTTCAGCCTTTCATTAGACGACTGAGAGTTTTGACATTTACTCCAAATTTTCAAAGTTTGTCTGCTGTCAGATCTAGTGTTCGGAGGTTGTACAAGGAAACTTGAGCAATAAATGTTATTCATCTTTGTACGGATGCAAGGGAGACAGCAGATGCCTCTACTGCCTTCTGGAGTTGATGTTCTACCTTTTGGGTGCTGGTGGCTGCATAACCTAGTCATCTGTGGTATAACCTGTGTTTAGTAGAGATCCCTATATTTCTGTGATTAAACCTACCTGTGTAGCTTAGGAGGATCTGTAGGCCTTAAGCTGACTAAGAACTCCTGACTCTGGCAGTTTCTTTGGATAGGTATCAGTTTGTATTTATTCTAGGGAGTTAACACAAGTGTACATTCTAAGTTATAATCAACTATTGCTTCTTTTAAATGCCCAAGAATGGCTATAGTTCTGTTTTAACTGTTTTGCTAGGTGTTTAAGACCAAGCTGGTCAAATTGACCTATTCCTGTCTGTTAAGAGTCGGTTGAGTTCCCATAGGGGTCACTTGTGAGGAATTTAAGAGCAGCTTCTTAGCTGCATTAGTGCTGTCTCTTAGGCAGAGTCTCCTTGATTAGGTGGCTTCCCTTGGAAGCATCAGAGATGTCTCCCTTTTCCAATGACCCTTCTCTGCAGCAGGGCAACTGATTGGATTTTCATTGTCCAGTGGCTTCATCAATCTCCCTGATCAGGAGGTCATGTGGTCCAGTATTGCAAAGCTCCTTAGAGATATTCCCTTGTTCCCTGGATTCAGGTTGACTCTGAGGGCAAAAGCCAAATACTGGTTTTTCTTGTCCTCTATATTTTAATCTCAATCTCTAAATTGATCTTAAATATCCAGCAAAGTAATCTCAACTATCATAAAGTAAGAGTTCTGGGTTTTAACATCACTGTCCATAATTTTACAGTATTCACCCCTTTTATCTAATTGTAGTATATATTATCTATCCTATAGATATTGGCTTACTATTTCAAGTTAGTTTATGTTGTTTGCTCCTGAAGGAGTACTTCTACAAAACATTAATCAGGCAACAGCTACAGAGTTTACAAGAAAAATACAAAATGGAATCACTCACAGTAAAACGTTCAGTTTGTGTAAACAACTATCTTGAATTTTGACTGGGTTATTCATTATATCCCATGTTGGAGATTGCAGTAATCTTTACAACAAACATCAAACTTTTGAAAACAGCTTTAAATGAGTTAAAGTTTGACTTATTTTGGAGCCATTCTAACATGAAGCAGGGTGGGAGGCAGAGCCTTATCTCAGGTAAGGAGTGGATCTTCACAAATCTTAGGTAAATGTTCTAATTATGAAGCTAATTTTTGCCTCTCTAGCCATGTCCAGCAGGACCAAATTCTGAAGTCCAGGGAGGGGCAAAGGAAGATTAAAAAACCAAGACTTATAAAAACAGATTTTGAATATTAGGCTGGGATCTGATGGAGCTCTGTTCTCTGATGGAAATGCAGATCTAAAGAGTTACACCAGCAATCTTTATTTATAAATGTTTTCTTATAGGTTAAAAATTATGTAAGCATTATTCTTTGTTTTCAGGAAAGTTACACAGACTAGGATATCTATGTAACTTTTTTCATATCTACAAAGTGCAATGTTAGGAGCTCTGTGTACCTCTCAAGAAAGTTCACTGTTCAAAGTTACTGTAAGGTGGGCAGGAACCAGAGAAGGGAGCTGGTGAAACACTGTGATTGTTGAGCAAAAATTTCCTTCCTGCTCAGGAGATTTGTGCCTGAGATCAATGTCAGAGCTGATAGGACTTCTGCACAGAACCTCTCCAGGGAGTGTACTGCCACACCAGGCAGGCAGGAAAATGCCCAGCCATCTGGCATGCCACAGTCATGAGGTCATTAGAGACTCCAATCTCAGTCACTGTTGTCCCATTTTCTGACATCACCTTTCACACTCTTTCTAAAATGTCATTTTACAAAGTTTGTATATTTTGCTTTCAAAGATTATATAAACATTAGTTAACATATTATAACATTATATCTAAAACATGTATTACCATCACAGATAAGCTTAACTAGGAGAACAACAGTCTAACAAAATTTTGGCTTTAAATATTTGTATACCTGGAGGATAGGAACATATTTAATATAACCCTTTAAATTAATCAGATGTATCCAGGGAACACATTTGAGTAATTCCACACATAACAAATCCTTGTTTTCCTGTAACCACCAAGATATCAGGTAGGTATATTGAACCATATCTACAGTCTCTTTTCTGTTGGAGAAAAGTCATAGAAACAATTGAATAATATCAATTAACATTTTTAAACTTGATCACCTGGAAACTTGTGAGGTAAGTCATGATATCATGTACACGATTTTTGTACACACAGTATACAAACAACGTGATATACACATAACACAAAAACAAAGGTCTTGTAGTTTTTTAGGTGAAATTCTCATTGCAATGTAACAGCTATTCAAAAACTCAAGTTGAAAAAAATAAGACTGATCAAAAACATCAATGTTATGAGTTCAAGAAATACATGATTTAAGAAAAAACAACAAGAGTCCTGGAAAAATGACACAACCATTAATTATTACTTTGTTGGAATTCTGGTAAAAGACTTTTTTTGCACCTGTGGGGAGAGTTATGTCCATTATCTGAACTTAGTTAGCATGATATTTTGGAACCTGTTGGATAGAGAGTCATTAGTCCAGGGTGAGAGCAGAAGAAATATATGCCTGGTGAGTTCATAAGTCTGGGGAAAATATCTAAATTCCTTAATATAAGAAGAGGAGTCAGCAGAGAAAGACTCTAAAAGTTCCTCAATCTGGGAAAGATCTTGAAGTGAGAATGGAACCTGGATTTGCACAATGCCATATACACCGTTTACCTCTTGGAGGGGAAAGAAACTCCAGGTTGTATGTGAGCACTAACAGGAGAGGAGAGAGGTGAAGTGGAGGAGGCACCTTCTGGTGAAAGAGAAGGAGGAGAAAGAGGAGGACTCTGAGGAGGAAGAGGAGGAGCTGCATCCACAGGTGGAGTGGCTGGTTTGCAGTAGGAGGAGAGGAAGAACAGGAGGAATTCTGGTCAGAGTAAGCAGGGGGAGGGGTGTGGGACCGTCCTGGGTGAGGAGAACTTGGGTGTTAGAATAGAAAGAAGAAAGGGCAGGGCAAGCAAACAAAACCTAAAAAACTTGCAAATGGTGGTGAGTGCCCTCTGCTGGCCATCTTGAGCCATTATCTACACTATACTGAGGCCAGGTCATGGTGAAATTAAAAAAAACAGCCACTTAAGGTGTAAGTCTTGGGAGAGTCCTAATTTAGTAAAATTATGGGAGAGACAGCCCAAAGGAAGTTTAGGGGATAGGGAAGTCACTGTGTTTCCCATTAGTTTTTTAGTTTTACCCAGTGGATTCACAGAAGCAGAAAAAGGCATCCCAATTCCTGCCTCTGTACACCTGAAAAATGATATGGGCCAAAAGCCAAAACATCTTTCAACTTTTGGGGGTCTGAGACAGAATAATCAGGAAGCTAAATGGAGGCTAGGATGTCTCCACAGCTACCAGAGCAGAAACAGAATGGGCTGGGGTCTGTAGCAAATGCACAAGTTACAGAGAGACCTTACTTATCAGGGAGTAAAAATCAGAACAGCAAACAGAAAAAGCCCAGGGAATTTACCCCATCTGCCACCAGATAAAAAAAAAATGAAATGGAGCAGAATGGAACAGAACAGAAAGGTACATAGCAAAGTGGAACAGAATGGAATCTCCTGGTTCATCTGAGCAAGAGGGTAGAAATCAACCTTGATGGGGGAGGTCCCAAAACAGTCCCAGGTTTTAGCAACAAATGTGAGCTTGAGGATGAGGGTTGGTGGCCAAATAAAAATGAACAGAAAGAGCCAAAGTAAACTTTATTGAAATTTGGCTCTCAGGAGATATTCACAGCACACCGAGGTACAGATCAGGGTGTATAGTAGGAGAAAATCACATGTGGCCAAGGCTGACCACAGGGTCTTTATATGTGAGAAGAGTCAGGGGGTCCTGCTGAGTGATAGGTGGATATAAGGATCTATGGAGTTTATCTGTCTAGGTTTGATTGGTCTCTCTTTTTTGTGCTATCTGCTTCCTCAGTTCTTTTCTTCCCTCCCACATAGCCGATCAAATCCCAACCTAACATCCCTACCTTTTTGGTGATAGAGTGTGCTACTCATTTCAATGTGAATTTTTAGCATGCAGTGCTGGGTGCAGTCAGCAGTGCTTCTCCAGTGATCTGGATTTCATAAAAATAGTTATTTGTGGTTATTAGAAAACTCTCAGGAACTGATAGTTTATATCATTCTCATGAATATGGGCATGCATATATTTCATCAGCAAGTTCTTGAAGAACAAAATTCTCACCAGGATTAAATGTCATGAAATGCAAAAAATCAACTGCAGTAATCCTTGCAAAGTAGGAGTCTTCTTGATACTCTTGCCAACTATTGGCAAATGAAATGAACTACTACAACCTGGAATTTTCCAAGTCATTCTGAATGTCAACTGGAATACTGAGAGGGGAAGACAAAAGGCAAAAGCCCTTAGTCCTGCATTCTCTCATTCTTATATGCTTGGTATTGGGAAGATATTTTTAAAAAGTGAAGGAATTGTGACTGAAGACATATCTTACTTTCTGCTGATATCATTCAGGAGGACAAGGATGTCTTGAAAACATTTTTTCCCTTTATCATTGGAGTATTTCTACCATTAATAATGAAGCAATATAAGGAGTGTTCTCAGTTTGATGGATATACTTAAGAGACATTTTGAAGAATTGGATGAAGGTAGTGTTGTGCTCATATTAACCATGATTCTGGTAATTATTTGATTGTGCTTTGTAGGTTAAGAAATGAAAGAAGAACTCCTATTTGAAAGAGATCACATTGAAAGAATGAAATCAGAGACATTAATTATGTGTCATGTATGGATGTGGATAAGCAATTACAAAGGAAAAAAATAAATTTTAAATTTTGGAATAATTTTGTATCTGCTTTTCCTGCTCAGTAATCCTATCACATCTTCCTTTCTTATAATTTTCTATTTTTGAAATTCAGCATTCACCTGTATTGGGTCTTATTTGAGTATTTTAACAGAAATGATTTTGTTTCATTTTCTGATGTTGTGCTGCACTCTTTCTTTGGAGAGTCATCATTCTATATTGCATTTACAACTTTAAGACTACATACTTAGGTGTAGGTGTTGTGGTGTAAGAAATGCCATTCCACATAAGTCAGTTGCCAGAAATGAAAAGCCAGCATATCTGTAAACAGCTCCTCCTTGGAAGAAACAGGATAGGGCCAAGAATTTCCAGGGGTACTAATGTCCTCTGCAAGTTGGAAAATTGTCAGTAAATTTCATTGCACATATAATGTCTCATTATAATTTCTTGCAGTATTTGTTGTTTTAGAACCTGAAGGAATGTCCAGGAAATTTTGGGAAACTCTTAACAATGACATTAATTTTAGTGTCTCTTCAGTTAAGTTGCTTCTCATCTCCAAACCCCATCAGCTTTTACTGCCACCAAAAAAATCCACTCCTCATTCATTTTTCAATGTTCAGCTTTGAAACTGTGAAACGTTCCTCTCTTTCAGGGTAATGCATGTTCAAATGTGGTCTTATGCACTGTTAAGCTGTGCTCCTCATGCCATCATCTGGCACTTGTTTCATCTATCAGTTTCACTGTTTTGGAGTATGATTGTGCCAAAATTTGAGACATGAGCCTGTAGTCTGCATCCTGCAGGGTCTGCTAAAAGGACCCTTGGCATTGTCAAGGCGGACCTTGCTCCAAACAGGCAGTAGTCAGGTCAAGTGAATAAACCCTCATGTGAAGATACATTGGCCAGAAACTTCTGCATTTAAAGTTAAGTGAAGCACCCTTGGAAACTCATACCAAGATAATTCTTTGTAGAGCCATATTGTAAGACTGCAGCAAAGTAGGTGGTTCCTGGAATGTGGAGTAAGCAAAGAACATCTCTCCTAACTTTCTAGTCCCTTCCAGGTATCCATTACACTTGGTGAGTGATAGACTATGTTTTCTTGTTATTAGGGTTAAGAGCAGTCACCCACTTCCACATAGACATCAAATTTCCCAGATTCCAGCTCTCTCCATTTGGGCAGTCTATGAAAGGAGTGGCATTCCATCAGAGTTGTTGTGATGATTCTCAATTCAATTATCACCTAACACACTGGTCTTCACTGCATGCTCATCTTTCCTGAGCTGTCAACAGTCATCATTCCTTGAGGCTGTTAGAGCCCTGGGCCTGTTTCCTGACTCATCAAAATTCTGGGTGAGCCCAGACCTGGAGGAGTAGGTTCAGAGGGCTTTGCTGATTGTGACCGGTGCTAAGCTGGGTGATCCACAAGCTTTTTGGCACCTCTCAGTCCTACCCTGGTTCACTAGAATTGGTGGGATCTAATTCCCTACAGCAGTGCCGGGGTGTTCAAGGGCCATGAGAACCGATGTGCCCACATGAGAACAACACCATCTAGGGTGCCTGGAAAGAACTAGAGTATGTTAAGTTTTGGGGGAGCCCTTGTCCTGAAAGGACCTAGATCTCCCAATACTCACAGGCCTTAACCCAAAAATTCTCTGGTTCCCATTCCCCTGGTTGAAGATGTTGGCATCATATTTCTTGAAAATAGCAGACACCACACTCCCTTCTTCTCCCTTCTTACCATCACAGGTAGGCCTGTGCTTGTCTGGAATCTTGGTCTGAAGTGGACAGGACCTGAAGTATCTCTGGTTGCCATGAAACCATGACACCTTTGGGTTATCATACCAGCTTTCTGTGACATCAGGTGGTATCTTCAGTACACCCAGGATTTCAGGGACACCACTCATTGAAACCCATCATGACCATGATCCAGAAACACCCCTTGGGGAGTATAAAAACCTGCATTCTCTCAACGAAGACTGGAACTTCTCTTCCTTCAAAACCAACATGCCCAAAGCCAGCCACTTCCACTTGGAATGTTGGAGCACTCACCTCTTTTGCTCTCATGTCACAAGAGGACTGGTAACCAAGCAAGGTATTTCTGAAAAGGTTCAAAACAATACAGAAGGACATTGAAAGGAAGTGTATGAGTGTTCAATGGATGTTTTTATGCATTTAGTCTTACTCTATTGAAGGTTCAGAAGAATTAAAGCAAATATATTTATAAGAATTTTGAAATTTGTATGAGGATATATATTTTTTCTTCCATCAAATATTTTTCCAAGGATCACAGACCCAGTGAACCATCAGCTCTTCCCTTTTCCTTATTATATTTACAGATCTGATCTAGCTAAGTGACTTAGTTTTAGGGAAACTGGCTTTGCCCAGGAGAAACAACTTCCTCAACCTCCCTGATAACTGAGATGATAGGGTAGATCCAGCCCATCCATGGGACTGTGCATTTTACCAAGATATCTGCTCCTTAGAATTTTTCAAAGGAATTGTCCAGAAGTAAGAATAGCTAGGAAGGATTGAGGAGATTGTGATTTCAATGGCTTGTGGTTCAGGTGTGAATGATCTCAAATATCTCCTTTTATATAAATGACCTGATCATATAAGGTTTCCCACATAGGCCTGACTCTCCTCCTACCCCAGGCCACGATTAATCACTAGGATAACATTCTGCTCACTGCTCAGCTATAAACTATTTTCTCCTTAAAATGGTAGGAGCAAATCTTTCACCCATGATGCGCCATTGGACTGTGGGTCATGATGTGTATTAAAGTTTAGGTACAGAATTTTTTGCAAAATTGTAAGTAAAAGTTTGTTAGCAATCGTTTGACTTAGACATGGGTGGTTTACCTAAAATGTATTTCAAGGAGTCAGACTTGAAGTGAATTCATTCATTTACCTTAAAGAGCCTCTGAAGACAATGCCAAAACTGCACTGTCTCCACATTTTGTCCTCTGTCAACTTAAGTGAATACAACATGGTTGAAAAAGTACCAGTTTGAAGGGGAAACTCATTCCAATTAGATTTTTCAGCATTGAGTGGCAATTGTAGTCAGCAATGTTTCACCAGTGACCTGGATTTCTTAAGAATAGGTATTCCTGGTGATTAGACCACTCTCAGGAAAAGATAGGTTATAGTATTCTCAGGAATGTGCTCATGCATGTATTTACTCAGCATGTTCTTGAAGAACAAAATTCTCACCAGTTTTCAATAGCATGAAGCACAAAATGTCAACTGCAGTTGTTCTTGCAGTGTAGGTGTTGTCTTGATACTCTCCCCAACTCTTGGCAAATGAAGTGGACTACTATACCCCAGAATTTTCCAAGTCATTCTCAGTGACAACTGGAATACCAAGAGGGGAAGACAAAAGACAAAAACCCTTGGCCCTTCATTCTCTCATTTTTATATGCTTGGCATTTTGAAAGTATTATTATTTTTAAAAAGTGAATGAATTGTAGCTTAAGACATATCTAACCTTCTGTTGATTACATTCAGGAGGCCAAGGATGTTTTGAAAACCTTTTTTTACCTGTGTCATTGGAGGCCTGGCATCATAATAATGAATCATTTTAAAGACTGTGCTCAGTTGATGGATATATATAAGAGATGTTGTGTTAAATTGGGTGAATGATGTGGTGTGCTTGTATTAACCATGATTAAGAGGAATCCCACAACCATGATTGTGGGAATCATTGGGTTGTGCTTTGTAGGTTAAGAAATGAAAGAAGAACCCCTATTTGAAAGAGATCACATTGAAAAAATTAAATCAGAGACATTAGTTATGTGGCATGTATGGATGGGTATAAGAATGGATTTTAAATTTTGGAAATAATTTAGGATCTGCTTTTCCTGCTTAGTAATAGTATCACATCTTCATTTCTTATAATTTTGTCCTTTTGAACTTCACCTTTCACCTATGTGGGTCTCCTTTGTGTATTTTTACAGTTATGATTTGTTTCATTTTATGATGTGCTGCACTGTTTTCTGAGAGTCATCATTCAATGCTGCATTTACAAATTTGTAGTTGTTTAAGATTACATACACGAGTGTAGTTGCTGTGGTGTAAGTAATGCCATTCTGCATATATCAGGTGCAAAAAATAAAAGCCACCATATCTGTAATCAGCTCTCCCTTGGAAGAAATCTGATAGGACCAACAATTTCCAAGGGCACTGTTGTTCTTTGCAATTGTATGCATGTCAGTAATTTTCATTGCTCACACAATGATCTCCCTATTACTTCTTGTTGCATTTGTAGAATTTAGGAAGATGAGGACATATCCTGGAATTATTTGGGAAACTATTAACAATGTTTTCTTTAGTATCTGTTCAGTTAACTTGCTTCTCTCTCTAAACCCCTTCTGCATTTAGTGCCATCAAAATATCCTCTCCTCATTCCTTTTTGACTGCTCAGCTTTGAAATTTTGACATTCCTCTCTTTCAGTTAGTGCATGTTCAAATGTGGTATTATACCCTGTTAAACTGTCTTCATCATGACATCTGGACCTTGTTTTATCAATCAGTTTCACTTTTTTGGAAAATGGTGGTGCCAATATCTGTGACACTGGCCTGCAGTCTTCTTCCTCTAGGGACTGGAAAAAGTACCCTGGGCATTGTCCCAGTCAGCCTTGTGCCATACAGGCCATAGTCAGGTCAAGGGAATGAACCCTCAGGTAAAATCAGATTGGCCAGGTTCTTCTGCACTTTAAGGTAAGTGAAGGGCCCTTGGAAACTCTTACCAAGATAACTTTGAGTGGAGCCAGGTTGTAAGGCAGCAAAAAAGGAGATGGGGCCTAGAATGTGCACTGAGCACAGAACACCTCTCCTCACTTGCTAGCCCCTTCCAGGCATCCATCACAATTTGTGACTGATAGATTCTCTTTTCTGCTGTATAGATTTCAGAGGTTCCAGCTGTCTCCTCTTTGGGCAATCTAGGAAAGGGGCAGCATTTCACCAGATTTGCTGCTATGTTTCTCAATTCAAACATCACCTAACCCACTTGTCTGCGATGCATGCTCCACTTCTCTGAACTGTCAACACCTATCATTCCTTGAGGCTGCTACAGCCCTGGGCCAGTTTTCTGACTCACTGAAATCACCAGTTAGTACATACCTGGAGGAGAGGATTCAGAGGGCAATGCCTATTGTGACTGGGACTAAGCTGAAAGATCCAGAGGCTTTCAGGCACCCCTCAGTTCCTCCCTCATCCACTAGATTTGGCGGGGGCCAATTTCTTGCAGAGGTTTCAGGGTTCCCAAGCGCCATGAGGCCCAGTGAAGCCAAACGAGAAAATCGCCACCTGCCTGTCAGGATGGTATTGCAGGCTGTCTGACTTAAGGGAAACCCTTGTCCTGGAAGGACCTGGAGCTCTCAAAGGCCTGGGCCCACTGCCCCACCACATTCAGGCTCCTCCTGGGCGAAGATGTTGATGTTGGCATTGCATTTCTTGATAACAGCAGGTCGCTTGCTCCCTTCCCCTCCCCTCTTTCCATCACAGCTGAGCAGAGTTTGTCTGGAATCTTGGCCTGAAGTGCTGAGGACCTCAAGTAACTCTGGTTGCCATGGAAACTGTGACACCATTGTGCTTTCATGCCGCCTTTCTGTGACATCAGGTGGTATCTGTGGCAAAACCAAAATTTTGGCGATGCCACTTGTTGAAACCCATGATGCCCAATCCCAGAAACACCACTTGGAGACAAAATCTCTGTATTTTCCCACCAGAGCCTGGAACCTCTCGCACCTCAAACCCAACATGCCAGAAGCCAGATGCTTCTATTTTGAACATTGGATCTCTCGCCACTTTTGCTCTTCTATCACAAGAGGACTGGTAACCAAGTAAGGCATTTCTGTGAAAAGGGTCAAAACCAATACAGAAGGATTTTGAAAGGAAGTGTATGAATGTTAAATGGATATGATTTTATGCATTTAAACAAACTGTACTGAAGCTTCAGAAGAATAGCAGCAAACATATCTATAAGAAGTTTGAAATTTGGATGAGGATATATTTTTTTCTGGCAGCAAATATTTTCCTGGGATCACAGACCCAGTGACCCATCAACACTTCCATTTCCCTACTATATTTACAGACATGCTCTAGCTAATTGGGTCATGGTTTCCCCCTTTTAAGCAAACTGGCTTTGGCCAAAAGAAACAACTTCCTCAATCTTGACCATAAGTGAGATTATAATCTAGATTCAACAAATACAGTGGACTGTGCATTTTGCCAAGATATTGGTTGCTTAGAATTTTTCAAAGAAAATGTTCAGAAGAAATAAGAGTGAGAACTGATTGATTAGACTGTGACTGCAATGACTTTGGTTAAGGTGTGAATTATCTCAAATATCTCCTTTTATATTTATGAACTGATTGTATAGGTTTTCCCATATAGGACTGCCTCTCCTCCTACCCCAGGCCACCATGGATGACTGGGATAATGTTCTGCTCACTCCTCAGCTACAACCTATTTTCTCCTTAAAAAGGCAGGAACTCATGATACACCATTGGACTGTGGGTTCTGATATGTATCAAAGGTTAGTTGCAGGATTGTTTGAAAAAGTGAAATTAAAAGTTTGTTAGCAATTGTTTGGCTTAGACATGGGGTGGTTAACCTGACAAGTATTTTACAGAGTCAGATTGGAAGTCTATTAATTCACCAACCTTAAAGAGCCCCTTCAGATAATGCCCCAACTGCCATGTCTCAACCTTTAGTCCTCAGTCAACTCTGAGGACTAAATGAATACAACATTGTTGGAAAAGTACCATTATAAAGTGGAAGCACATTCCATTAGAGTTTTCAGCATGCAGTGCTTGTTATAGTCAGCTGTTCTTAACCAGAGACCGGGATTTCATTAAAATAGTCATTTCTGGTGATTAGAAAACTCTCAGGAATGGATAGTTTTTATTATTCTCAGGAATGTGCTCATGCAGGTATTTACTCAGCAGGTTCTTGAAGAACAATATTCTCACTAGGGTTCAATAGCATGAAACACAAAATGTCAACCACAGTAGTCCTTGAAAAGTAGAGGTCTTCTTGGTACTCTCCCAGACTCTTGGAAAATGAAGTGGACTGCTACACCCTGGAGTTTTCCAATTCAAACTCAATGTCAACTGGAATACCATGAGGGGAAGACAAAAGACAAAAGTCCTTGACCCTGCATTCTCTCATTCTTATATGCTTGGCATTGGGAAGATATTATTATTTTAAAAAGTGAATGATTTGTGGCTGAAGACATATCTTAACTTCTCTTGATATCATTAAGGAGGCCAAGGATGTCTAAAACCATTTTGCATCATTGTAGTTCTGGTATCATTAATAATGAAGCATTTTAAAGACTGCTCAGCTTGATCGATGTATTTAAGAGATGTTGTGTAGAATTGGATGAAGGGTGTGGTGTGCTCTTATAAACCATGATTCTGGGTATTATTTAATTGTGCATTGTAGGTTAAGAAAAGACAGAAAAACTCCTATTTGAAAGAGATTACATTGAAACAATAAAATCAGAGACATTAGTTATGTGGCAGGTATGGATGGGTATAAGCAATTACAAAGGAAAAGAATGGATTTTGAATTTTGGAAATAATTTAGGATCAGTGTTTCCTGCTCAGTAATCCTATCACATCTTTATTTCTTATATTTTTTTTCTTTTTGAATTTCAGCTTTTGCCTATATTGGGTCTTTTTTGTGTATTTTAACAGGGATGTTTTGTTTCAATTTCTGATGCTGTGATGCACTCATTCTTTGATTGTCAGCATCCAGTGTTGCATTTACAAATATGTACTTGTTTAAGATTACATACTTGTGTGTCTGTTCTGTGCTGTAAGGGTTTCCATTCAATGTAGGTCAGGTGTCTGCAATAAAAAACCAGTCTGTCTGTGATCAGCTCGTCCTTGGAAGAAACAGTATATGCCAAGAATTTCTGAAGGCACTGATGTTTTTGCAAATTGAATACTTGTCAGTAACTTTAATTGCTCACACAATGATCTCTTTATGACTTCTCACTGTATTTGTAGTTTTTGAAACTGAAGGAATATCCTGGATATTTTAAGAAACTATTAATAATGACATTATTTTTAGTGATCTTTCATTAACTTGCTTCTCATCTCCAAAAACTCTCTGCTTTTACTGCCACCAAAATGTCCACTTCTCATTCTTTTTACAATGCTCAACTTTGAAACTTTGAAACATTCCTCTCTTTCAGTAATGCATGTTCAAATGTGGTATTATGCAGTGTTAAACTGTGCTCATCATGCCATATTCTGGCACTTGTTTCATCTATCAGTTTCACTTTTTTGGATTATGTCCGTGCCAATATCTGGAACACTGGCCTGCAGTCTGCATCCTCCAAGGACTTGTAAATGGACCCTTGGAATTCTCCTGGTGACCTTTGTGCCAAACAGGCAGGAGAGAGGTCAAGTAAATAAATGCTTATGTTAATACAGTTTGGTCAGATTCTTCTGAATTTAAAGGTAAGTGGAGGGCCCTTGGAAAGTGATACCAAGATAATTTCTGTGTGGTTCCATGTTGTAAGGCTGCAGTAAAGTAGGTGGGGCCTGGAATGTGGAGTGAGAACAGAACGCATATCATCACTTCCTAGCCCCTTATAGGCATCCCTCATACTTGGTGAGTGATAGACTATGTTTTCTTCTCATTAGGGATCAGAGCAGCCACCCACTTCCACAAAGACATCAAACTTCCCAGATTCCAGGAATTTCTTGTTTGGGAAATCTGGGAAAGAAGCATCATTCCAACAGTGTTGCTCTGATATTTCTCAACTAAATCATCACCAAACACACCTGTCTTTACTTCATTCTCACATTTCCTGAACTGTTAAAACCCATCATTCCTGGACTAGTTTTCTAACTCACCAAAATTCTGGGTGAGCCCAGACCTGAAGGAGTGGGTTCAGAGGCTTTGCCAATTGTGACCAGTGCTAACTTGGTGATCCATGTGCTTTGGGGCACCACTCAGTTCCTCTGTGGTCCAGTAGATTTGCTGGGGGCTAATTGTCTGCAGAAGTATCCAGTGTCCAACCTCCAGGAGAACCAATAAGGCCAAAGGAGAACAGTACCAATTAGTATGTCTGGAGCTGACTGCAGGTTGTGAGGTTTCAGGGGGAGCCTGAAAGGCTCCTAGAAGGACCTGGATCTTGCAAAGTCCCATGTCCTGCTGCCTGAACACACTCAGCCACCTCTTCTCCTGGAAGAGGATGTTATCAGATTTCTTGAAAATAGCAGACACCACATTCCCTGTTCTCCCTACTTATCATCATAACTGAGTTGGTATTTGTCTGGAATCTTGGTCTGAAGCACCCAAGACCTGAAGTATCTCTTGGTGTTTTGCAAACCATGACAACATTGTACTGTCATACCTCAGTTCTGTGACATCAGGTGGTATCTGCAGTGAAACCAGAATTTCCTGAAATTCCACTGAAATGCCACTCCTTGAAACCCATGAAGCCCAAGGACTAGAAACACACTTCAAGAACAAAAAAATCTTCATTCTCCCACTGGACCCTGGATCCTCTCAACCTTCAATCCCAACATGCAATAAGTAAGATGCTTCCACTTTGAATATCGGAGCGCTTTCCTCTTTTGCTCTCATGTAACAATAGGACTGGTAACCAAGGAAGGCATTTCTCTGAAAAGGGTGAAAACCAATACAGAAGGATTTAGAAAGGAAGTATATGAGTGTTCAATGAATATGATTTTATCCATTTAATTCCACTGTATTGAAACTTCAGAAGAATTACAGTAAACATATCTATTAGTTTGAAATTTGGATGAGGATATTTTTTTTTATTCTGTCACCAAATATTTTTTCTGGAATTACAGACTTGGGAACTCATGCACTCTTCCCTTTACCTTTCTATATTTACAGACCTGTGTCTTTTTAGTCAATTTAGTTCTCATCTCCAAAACCCATCTGATATTGCTGACATCAAAATGTCCACTCCTCATTCTTTGTTCAATGCTCAACTTTGAAACTTTGAAACATTCCTCTCTTTCAGTGTAATACGCGTTCATATGTGGTATGCACTATTACACTGTGATCATTGTGCCATAATCTGGCACTTGTTTTATCCATCACTTTTACTATTTTGGACTATGGTGGTGGCAGTATCCGTGACACTGGCCTTCAGTCACTTTTTACTGGGGTCCAGTAAAAAGACCCTTGGCATTGCCCAGCAGGTCTTGTGCCAAACAGGCAGTAGTCAGTTCAAGTGAATGAGCCATCACGTGAAGACAGATTGGCCAGTTTCTTCTGCTTTTAAAGATAAGTGAAGGACCCCTTCCTGGAAAGTCATACCAAGGTAATTTCTGTGTGGCGCCTAGATGTAAGACAGCAGCAAGTAGGTGGTTCCCAGAATGTGGAGTGAGTACAGAACATCTCTCAATCCTTGCTACCCCATTTCAGACATTCATCACACTTGTTAAGTGATTGACTCTGTCCTCTCCTCATTAGGGATCAGAGCAGTTACTCTTAGATTACTTCCACTTAGAATTCACAATTCCCAGGTGCCAGCTTTCTCTTCTTTGGGCATTCTAGGAAAGGAGCAGTATTCCACCAGAGTTGCAGTGATGTTTCCCAATTCAATCATCACCTAACCCACTGGTTTGCACTGCATGTTCCCCTTTCCTGAGCTGTCAACAGCCATAATTCCTTGAGGCTTTTAGAACCCTGGGCCAGTTCTCTGACTCTTCAGAATCCCTAGTGGGCCCAGACCTGGAGGACCAGGTTTAGAGGGCTGTGCACATTGTGTCCCTGGCTAAGCTGGTTGATCCATGAGGTTTCTGGCACCTCTCAGTCCCTCCTAGGTCCACTAGATTTGGTAGGGCTAACTGCCTGCAGCAATATCAGGTTCCCCAAATGCCATAATACTTAGTTTGGCCAAATGAGAACAGCGCCAGCTAGCAGTTGTTGGGGGTACTGCATGCCATTAGAATTCAGGGTAATCCCTTGCCCTGGAAGGACCTGGATTTATCAAATGCCCATGGGCCTGCTGATCAAACACACTCTGGCTCCTGTTCTCCTTGGCAAAGATGTTGCATTGCATTGCTTGAAAAATATGGCCTCCATTCACTTCCTCTCGCCTCTTACCATCACAGATAAGCTGGTGCTTGTCTTGAAACTTGGTCTGAACAGGCCAGAACCTGAAGTGTCTCTGGTTGCCATGGGAACCATGACTCCATTTTTCTGTGATGGCACCTTTCTGTGACATCATGTGGTATCTGCAGTGCAGCTAGGATGTGAGGGTCGCCATTCATTGAAACCCATGATGCTCATGGCCCAGAAACTCCACTTGGGGAGTAAGAAAATTTGAATTCTCCCACTGCAGCATGGAAACTCCTGCTCTTTAATTCCAACATGCCTAATGGCAACCACTTCCAGTTTAAATATTGGGACTCTTGCCTCTTATGCTCTCATGTCACAGGAGCACTAGTAACCAAGCAAGGCATTTCTCTGAGAAGGGTCAAAATCAATAGAGAAGGATTTTGAAAGGAAGTGTATGAGTGTTCAATGGACATGATTGTCTGCATCTAATCTCACTTTAATGAAGCCTCAGAGGAATTGCAACAAATATATCTATAGGAAGCTTGAAATCTCATTGAGCATATATTGTTTTTCTGCTGGCAATTATTTTTCCTGGTATCACAGACCCAGTGAATCATCAACTGTTATGCTGCAGTTTTTTGTCAAGAGTCCTCATTCAGAGTTGCATTTACAATTTGTACTTGTTTCAATTTACATACTTGACTATGGGTGCTGTGGTGTAAGAAATGCCATTCCATGTTCCTCAGGTGCCAGAAAAGTAAAACCAGCATGTTTGTAATCAGTTCTCCCAAGGAAGAAACAGGATAGTGCCAAGAATTTCCAAGGACACTGATGTTTTTTGCAAGTTGAATACTTTTAAGTAATTTTCATTGCTCACTCAAGGATCTCCCTATTCTGTCTGTGTAGAAATTATGAAGCTGAAGAAATAGCCTGGAAATTTTTGGGAAACTATTAACAAGACATTATTCTTAGTGTCTCTTTAGTTAACTTGGCACTCATCTCCAAAACCTTTGTGATTTTAGTGTCACCAAAATGTGCTCTTCTCTTTCCTTTTTGAATGCTCAGCTTTGAACCTTTGAAACATTCCTCTCTTTCAGTGTAATGCATGTTCAAGTTTGGTATTATGCCCTGTTAAACTGTGCTCAACACGTCAACATGTGGCACTTGTTTCATCCAGCATATTCACTTCTTTGAAGTATGCTGGGGGCAGTACATGTGACACTGACCTGCAGTATACATCCTCTAGTGTCTGGTAAAAAGAATCTTGGGTGTATCCCAGCTGGCCTTTTGCCAAACAGACAGTAGTTAATTCAAGTGAAAGAACCCTCATATGAAGACATATTGGCCAGATTCTTCTGCATTTACAGGTAAGTGAAGGGCCCCTTGGAAACTTACACCAAAATAATTTCTTTGTGTAGCCTAGTTGTATGGCAGCAGCAAAGTAGGTGGTGCCTGGAAAGTGGAGTGAGCACAGAACATCTCTCCTCCCTTGCTAGACCATTTCAGACATTCATCACACTTGGTTAGTGATTGACTCTGTCATCTCCTCATTAGGGATCAGAACAGCTACCATATTCCACTTAGAAGTCAAATTTCCCAGGTGCAGCTCTATCCTTTTTGAGCATTCTAGGAAAGGAGCGGCATCCTACAAGTGTTGTGATATTTCCAAATTAATTCACCATGTTACCCACTGGTGCACTCCACATGCTCCCTTTACCTGAGTGCTTAACAGCCATCATTCCTTAAGACTGTTAGAACCCTGGACCTGTTTCCTGACTTATCAGTATCCCATATGGACCCAGACCTGGAAAATTTGGTTCAGAGGACAATGCAGATTGTGAGCCAGGCTAAGCTGGCTGATCCAAGATCTTTCCGTCACCACGCCGTCCCTCCCTGGTCCACTAGATTTGTAGGGCTAATAGCCTGCAGCAGTGTCAGGGTGCAAAAGCGTTATTAGACCTGGTGTGGTCAAACTATAACGGCGCCATCTAGCGTTTCTGGACGGTACTGAGGACTTTAGGATTCAGGGGAAACCCTTGTTCAGGAAGGACCTAAATCTCTAAAAAGCCCGTGGGCCTGCTGTCCCAACACACTCTGACTCCTCTTCTCCTGGGTGAAGACGTTGCCTTCGCATTACTTGAAAACCACAGGGACCTCGTTCCCTTCCTCTTCCCACTTACCATCACAAATGATTCGGTGCTTGTCTTGAATCTCCATCTGAATTGGCCAGGACATGAAGTCTCTGGTTGCCATGGGAACCATGACTCCTTTCTGCTGTCATGGCGCCTTTCTGTGACATCAGGTGGTATCTGCATCCCAGTCAGGATGTAAGGGAATATACTCAGTGAAACCCATTAATCCCATGACCCAGAAACCCCTCTTCTGGAGTAAGAAAACCTCCATTCTCCCCTCACAGCCTGGAAACTCTCACCCTTCAATTCCAACATGCCCAATGCCAGCTACTTCCACTTTGAATATTGGAACTCTTGCCTCCATTGCTCTCATGTCACATGAGCACTGGAAACCAAGCAAGGCATTTCTCTGAGAAGGGTCAAAACCAATAGAGAAGGATTTTGAATGGAAGTGTATGAGTGTTCAATGGATTTGATTTTCTGTATCTAATCTCACTGTAATGAAGTTTCAGAGGAACTGGAGAAAACATGTCTATAGGAAGCTTGAAATTTGGATGAGGACGTATTTTTTTTTCTGCCAGCAAATATTTTTCCTGATATCACAGACCTGGTGAATGATCAATGTTTCCTTTGCCTTTTATATTTACAGATCTGGTCTGGATAAGTGACTTAGACTTTCCCTATTTTAGGGAAACTGATGTTGCCCAAGAGAAATACCTTCCACCACCACCCCCATACCTGAGTTGAAAGGAAAGATCTAGCACATCTATGGGACTGTGCATTTTTCCATGATAATTTCTGTTTCAAATTTTTCAACAGAAATTACCAGGATGATTAAGAAGATTGAGGAAGAAATTACTACATTGTGATTGTAGTGTCTTGGGGTTCAGTTGTGAGTAATCTCAAAAATCTTTTTTATATTAACAATCTGATCATACATGGTTTGCCACAAAGTCCTGCTCTTCCTACCCTAGGCCACAATGTATCACTGTGTTGACTTTCTGCTTCTTTTCCAGCAAAAATCTTTTTCCAGCTTAAAGATGCAGAGACAAATATTTCCTCATGATACACTACTGGACTGTGGTTCCTGATATGTATCAAAGGTTACTTGCATGATTTTTTGCAAAAGTGAAATTAAAAATTTGTTAGCAATTGTATGACTTAAACATGGGTTGATTTTCCTGAGATTTCAAAGAGTCAGACTGGAAGTGGATCCAGTCCCCTAACTTAAGAAACCTCATCAAATAATGACAATCCTGCAGAGTCTCAACATTTTGTCCTCTGTCATCTCAAGTGAATACATCTTGGTTGGAAAAGTACCAGTTTGAAGGGGAAGGTCATTCCAATGAGCGTTTTCAGCATGAAATGGAGGGTGCAGCCAGCAGTGCTTTCCCAGTGACCTGGATTTCTTAAAAATAGGTATTCCTGGTGATTAGAAAACTCTAAGGAATGCATAGGTTATATCATTCTCAGGAATATGCTGTGGCATGTATTTACTCAGCAAGTGCTTGTAGAACAAAATTCTCACCAGGTTTCTATAGCATGAAACCAAAAATGTCAACTGAAGTAGTCCTTGAAAAGTACTGGTCTTCTTGATCATCCCCCAGATTCTTGGAAAATTCAGTGAACACTACACCCTGAGTTTTCCAAGTCAATCACAATGAAAACTGGAATACCAAAAGGTTAAGACAAAAGACAAATGTGTGCTCATATTAACCATGGTTGTGAGAATAGTTTGATTGTACTCTGTAGGTTAAAAAATGACAGAAAGACCTCTATTTGAAAGAGATCACATTGAAAGTATGATATCAGAAACATTAGTTATGTTGCATGTATGGATGTGTGTAAGCAATTAAAAATAGATTTTAAATTTTGTAAATAATTTATTTTCTACTTTTTCTGCTCAGTAATCCTATCACATCTTCATTTCTTATCAATTTCTCTTTCTGAATTTCAACTTTCCCCTAAATTGGGTCTCCTTTGTGTATTTTAACAGAGAGGCTTTTGTTTCATTTTCTGATATTGTGCTGCACTCTCATTCAAGAACCATCATTCAGTGTTGCATTTACAAATTTGTACTTGTTTAAGAGTACATATTTGGGTGAAGGTTCTGTGGTGTAAGGGATGAAATTCCATATATGTCAGGAATCAGAAATTAAAAACCAGCATGCCTATAATCAGGTTCATCTTGGAATAAACAGGATAGGGTCAAGAATTTCTAAGGTCATTGATGTCCTTTTTACATTGAATACTTGGCAGTAGCTTTCATTGTTCACACAGTGATTTCCCTATGACTTCTTGATGTATTTGTAGTTTTAGAAGCTGAAGGAATGTCCTGGAAATTTTGAGAAATTATTAACAATGAAATTATTTTTAGTGTCTCTTCAGTTAACAGGATTCTCACATCCAAAAGACAGCAGCTTTAAATGCCAACAAAATGTCCACTCCTCATTCTTTTTTCATTGCTCAGGTTGAAAATTTGAATCATTCCTCCCTTTCAGTGCAAAGCATGTTCTAACATGGTTTTATGCACTCTTAAACTGTGTTCATCAAGCCATAATCTAGTTCTTGTTTCATCCATCAGTTTCACATTTTTGAGAATGGTAGTGCCAATATCTGTGACACTGGTCTGCAGTCTGCATCCTGCAGGAACTGGTAAAAAGAAAATTGGGATTGTACAAGCATGCCTTGTGCCAAACAGGCAGTAGTCAGGTCAAGTAAATGAACCCTTATGAGAATCCAGATTGGTCAGACTCCTTTACATTTAAAAGTAAGTGAAGGGACCTTGGAAACTTATACCAAGATACTTTCATTGTAATGTCATGTTGTAAGGCTGCAGCAAAGTAGGTGGGTCCTTGAATGTGAAGTGAGCACAGAACATCTCTCTTCAGTTCCTAGACACTTCCATGTATCCATCACACTTGGTGAGTGATAGACTCTGTTTTGTTCCCATTAGGGATAAGAGCAGCCACCCACTTCCACATAGAATTCAAACTTCCCAGATTCCAGCTCTTTCCTTTTGGCAATCTAAGAAAGGAGTGGCATCCCATCAGAGTTGCTGTGATGTTCCTCAATTCAATCATCACCTAACGCACCAGTCTTCACTGCATGCTTATCTTCCCTGAGCTGTCAACAACCATTGTTCCTTGAGACTGTTAAATACCTGTGCAAGATTCCTGACTCATCAAAATCCTGGATAAGCCCAGACCTCGAGGGGCGGCTTCAGAGGCTTTACCAATTGTGACTGGGACTAATCTGGGTGATACATGCACTTTTGGGCAGCCCTTAGTCCATCCCTGGTCCACTAGATTTGGTGGGGCCTTATTGCCTGCAGCTATATCAGGTGCCCATGAGCCATGAGAACCAATGTGGCCAATAAAGAACAGCGCCACCTACCATGCCTGGAGGGTACTGCAGGTTGTTAGGTTTCAGTGGGAGCCCTTTTCCTGGAGGACGAGGAACTCACAGAGGCCCTAGGACCCGCTGCCCCAACACACTCAGGCTCCTTTTCTCCTAGGCGAAGATGTTGACATCGCATTTCTTGATAAAAGAAGACCCCGGGACAATTCTCCTCCACTCTTACCATCACAGCTGAGTCTGCACTTGTCTGGATTATTGGTCTGAGGCAGCCAGGACCTGAAGTTTCTCTGCTTCTCATGGGAACCATAATGACATTGTGCTGTCCTGTTGCCTTACTCTGACATCAGGTCCTATCTGTAGTACAGCCAGGATTTCAGGGATGCCAGCAAATATTTTCCTGGGATCACAGACCCATTGAACCATCAATTCTTCCCTTTCCCTTTCTATATTTACAGACCTGGCATAGCTAAGTGGTTTAGGCTTTCCCTGTTCTAGGGAAACTGGCTTTGCACAAAAGAAACAACTTCCTCAAACTCCCCCATACCTGAGTTGATAGGATAGGTCCAGCACATCCACAGTATTGTGAATTTTGCCAAGATGTCTGCTGCTTAGAATTTTTCAAAGGAAATGTCAAGAAGGAAAAAGAGTAGTGAGAAAGTATTGATGAGATTGTGATTTTAATGGCTTGTGCTTCAGGAGTGAATGATCTCAAATATCTCCTACCTCTCCTCCTACCACAGAACACCATGGATCACTGGGATAAATTTTTGCTCCCTGCTCAGGTACAAACTATTTCCACCCTAAAGGGGCAGGGACAAATCTTTCGCTCATGAGAAACCATTGAACTTTGTGTACTAATATGTATCAAAAGTTACTTGCAGGATTTTTTGTAAAAGTGAAACTAAATTTCATTCGTAAGTGTTTGACTTAGATATGGGGTGGTTTTCCTGAAAAGTATTTCACAGTGTCAAACTGAAATTGGATCCCTCACCTACCTTAAGGTGCCTCTTCAAATAATGCCAAACCTGCAGTGTCTCAACACTTGTCTATCACGTTCCCTCTGGCCGCAGAGAGAGACACGACAAACGTCTGAAGCTTTGGAAGTTTATTGTGCACAGTCTTCCTTTCTTTCCCTCTTTTCTAATCCCTTTCTCTCTTTTCTTTCTCTCGCTCTCTTTCCCTCTGCTTAACTCTCGCCTGCTCCGGTCACTCCGCTCCTCCCGCTCGGCTCACACCTTCTTCGGCCGCTCCACTTCTCCCACTCAGCTCTCGCCCTTGCTCGCACTCTTCTTCCTCGCTTCTTCTCCTACTCTCAGCTTCTTCTTCTCTCAGCTTCTTCTTACTCCCAGCTTCAGCTTCAGCCACCCCTACTCCCCCCACCCATCAAGCTTATATACACTTCAACCAATCAGGGGAGAGCACACGAGGTAAACGCGCAGACAGCTGCAGGCATAGAATAGGTACACGAGGGGGGCATGCTCTAATCACATCATTAACTAGGCAATCATTGGAATTCGCTGGTTGTTTACTGTATAGCTGGCCGCTTTTGGCTCAGCGCCAGGCGCCATCTTGACCGTGCTCAAGGCTGGGGGTCCCGGGAACCCCGACATATCCCCCTTCTTTATTATTAAACTAAGGCTTGGGACCGTGTCTGTCTTAGGCTGAGTGGTCAGCATATGTCCTTACCTGTCATCAGAGCCTGCAGAGCATGCTGCAGCTCCTGTCTTAGGTTGGTACACAGCCACCTCCTTCATTACCCGTCTTTGACTACCGGTCCAGCATCAAGAGCCATACTAATGGGGGGCTGTCGGCCTTTAGGGCGGTCATGGCCTGATGAAAGATAATTTGATCTCTCTATTGGCTAGCTTGTAGATGCATGCCAAAACGAATGAAGAGAAGGAGGCCAAGGCAGAGGACTACCACCATAGCTCCTAAGCCTGCCCGCTGTTTGATAAATCTATAAACAGAAGAAAAACCATGTAACCATATTAAATACAGAAACAATATATATCCCAGTAGAGTTACAATACGGGCAACACAAACAGCTCTCAGGGAATAAACGCATCCCAGTCCCAAAAGTTCTTGCAAGGTATCCACTTGTTCTTATAGTAAGTCCACTTTCTGATAGAGTCTCTATGGTCTGTAAGGCTGCAGCTGTATTTTCGGCCAAATGATCGTTGTTATGGTTGTGTCAATGCTGCTACTGCAAGGACTGTGATGGCAATGATCACGGCTGTTGCAATGTCAAAGCCTCTCCTGTTTCTTGATAATAGCACTGGCAATTCTATATCTGCAACAGAAACTAGGACTGGTAGGAAGATAGGAATGTGCATCAAAATTGCACATGGCAAAAAAACCATTCCAGCATTGTGAGAGATAGCACACGGTTAGTGAACAGTTAAGAGGTATTATTAGAAATGTTAGTTGGTAGAAACATAAAAGGGAGGAAATACACAAGCTGACGTGGGAGGAAAAGCAATATTACAGCTAGGGTCAGCAGAACGAGTTGCTCCACTCTGGGTCTGATTTGTAGTATGATTCCAACGGCAAAGTGCAAAAATTCCTCCTGTTAAAACAAAGAAAGGCTAGAGATATCCTTGTCACCAAAAGCAGCACGACCTGAAAAATCATCAGTAGAATTGACAGGCTTGTAGAGGAATTGGTGAAAAACAAGAGAAGAAAGGATAAAAAATGTGTTAGTTAGAAGTAAAAAATATGGCCAGGCTAACAATGGCCCATAGGTTCCGGGTTTGCCTTTCCGTCTGAGTTTTTGTTATTGGAGGAAGGCTCAGGCTCGCCATTGCGAGGAGGAGCAGCATCACTTGCATGCTGTAAAACTCTGATTAGCCTTTCTGGAATCCAGACTGGAGTCTGTTGATCCTGTGGGAAAATACAAACAGACCCTCAGACCCAACGAAGGACTGGATCCGGTCCTTTCCAACAACCTGTCAGGATATCTTTCCATTTTGCCCATACTTGAGGAGTATCATGGGGATTATAATGTCGATCAGCTGCAGAGTGGCCATCCCTATCCAGAGTTAAGAAATTTAGAATGAAAAGAACTAAATTAAGTTTATCTTTAGGAGACTTGTAGGAGGCTCCTATTCCCCCTTTTTGTTTATTTAGACAATTTTTTAAAGTAAGATGTGCTCTTTCCACAATGCCCTGTCCCTGAGGATTATAGGGGATGCCAGTGACTGATTGGATGTTAAATGTTTGTAAAAACAACCGGAAGCTTTTGGAAGTATAAACAGGACCATTATCTGTTTTAATAACTTTAGGTATGCCCCAGCCAGCAAATGCTTGTAGGCAGTGTTGAATGACATCTTTTACCTTTTCTCCAGAATGAGCGGAAGCCATAATGACCCCTGAAGCAGTGTCTACTGACACATGTACATACTTAACAGTACCAAATTCAGAAATATGGGTTACATCCATCTGCCAAATATGACCAGGCAGCAGTCCCCTGGGGTTAACTCCAAAGGATTGTACTGGGATTAAAGGAGCACAATGTTGACAATTTTTTACTATTTGTCGAGCCATACATTTAGATATAGGAAATTTTCTGCTCAAAGTAGTGGAATTTACATGGAATTTTTCATGAAAGAGTTTTGCTTGTTCCTCTATGGAAAAAACAAAAATTGATTTGGTGGCCATATCTACCAAGTCATTAGCATTGGCCAAAGGTCCTGGTAAATTAGAATGAGCTCTAATATGTCCTACATAAAATGAATGTTTACGCTGTAGAATAAGGTTTTGTAGCATGGTAAAATAAGAAGCTACAGTGGACATGGAAGAAATATGGGGTACCGTTTCAAGAACCTGTAAAGCGTTGACGATATATAAGCTATCAGATAGAAGATTGAATGGCTGATTATCTGCTAATTTAAAGGCTAATATTACAGCTGCAAGTTCAGTAACCTGTGCGGAGTTGGGTGGAACTATTATGGTGTGAAGTTGTTTACTGATAAGCACTGCACCTACTCCATTTTTGGAGCCATCAGTAAAAATGGTTACACAGTCTTTAAGAGGCTGGACACTAGTCACTTTTGGAAAAACTATGGGAGTATTTTTACAGAATTGAATCCAGGGATGTTGGGGATAATGGTTATCGAACTGAGCTGAGGTGGAACAATATAATACTGACCAATCATCATCATTATTAATTAGCCATTTAATTTGCTGAGTGGAATAAGGAGTTATAATAATGGATGGATGGATTCCAAAAACAGTAATGCAAGATTCTATTCCCTTGAATATTACCTGAGCAATAGCTTGGGGATATGATTGTAATGTTTTAGCTGGAGAGCTAGGGAGATTTATACTTTGCAGAGGTCCTCCTTGCCAAACTATGCCAAAAGGGGTATGTTTCTCTGAGATTATGATTAAACTTAATGGTTGAGTAGGATCACAATGATCAACGTAACATTGCTGAAGTCTATTCTCTACTAGCTGTAAGGATATCCGTGCTTCGGGAGTAAGTTTCCTAGGGGAATTCAAGTCAGGATTACCTTTTAATATATCGAATAAAGGTTTTAATTCCCCTGTGGATAATTTTAAATAGGATCTGATCCAGTTAATGTCACCTAAGAGTTTCTGAAAATCGTTCAAGGTATTCAATTGATCTGTCCTGATGGTCAACCTTGATGGTCTGACTGTAGTAGCAGTGAGCCTCGTACCCAGATATTCTTGGATCTCCTCTAATTGTAATTTTTCAGGGGCTATCGTTAGTCCTCTCTTTTCTAATGCTTGAGTTATAAATTGTAATGCTTCTAACAAAACTTCTTTTTCTGGATGGCAAATAAGTATGTCATCCATATAATGATAAATCAACAATCTCTTAAACTTTTGTCTAGTAGTTGTTAACGCTTTA
This sequence comes from Sciurus carolinensis, assembly GCF_902686445.1. NCBI lineage: Eukaryota > Metazoa > Chordata > Mammalia > Rodentia > Sciuridae > Sciurus > Sciurus carolinensis. The sequence continues at coordinate 16,589,654 of NC_062227.1, read as the reverse complement.
TCTACGTATATTTGACATATAGTAGGACTGTTAGCCATACCTTGAGGCAACACAGTCCATTCGAATCTCTGATCAGGCTGAGTGTGATTAAGAGAGGGCAAAGTAAAGGCAAATCTCCATCAATCATTTTTGTGTAAGGGTATAGAGAAAAAGCAATCTTTTAAATCCAGAATAATAGTAGGCCAATTTTTTGGTAGCGCAGTGACAAGAGGGAGTCCGCATTGGATGGGTCCCATAGGGTACATTTGTTCGTTTATGGCTCTTAAATCATGTAATAACCTCCATTTTCCTGATTTTTTCTTTGTTAAGAATATTGGAGTATTCCAAGGAGAAGTAGAATGTTGTAAATGACCTGCTTGTACCTGCTCTTGTACTAACTTATGAGCTGCCTCTAGCTTCTCTTTTGTTAGGGGTCACTGTGGAATCCAGCGAGGCTTATCATCTTTCCATATTATAGGGATTGATGGTTTATCAGTGGCCCCTAGGAAAAACCCAATCCATGAGAATCATTTTTTGGTGGAAGTAAAGGCAGTGGTTGGGTAGATCCTTGACTATGTCTTCCTAATCCTTTTTTATCATCATAGTTCATATTTTGTAACATATTTCTTACAGGAGTCCCTTGGTAAGTCTGATCAGTGGTGAGTTTCATATCCATTTGCTGCAGGACGTCTCGTCCCCATAGACTAATAGGAACATTACAGACATATGGCTGAAATATTCCTGTGTGTCCCTCTGTATCTTTCCACGATAATGAGGAAGCACTTTGATTGGGGCTTTCTGCTACTCCTAAGCCTCTCAAGCTCTGAGCTGCTGTGATCAATGGCCAGTGCTTTGGCCAGACCATTGCACTAATAATACTTTTGTCTGCTCCCGTATCTAATAAACCTGTAAATTCCATATTTCCCACTTTTAATTTTAGGAGGGGCCTCTGTCCCATATCCATAGTAAGGTTTATTAAAGTGGTTCCTGTTGATCCAAAACCTCCTTGTCTTTTATTTGTATTTTTACTGGGCCACAAAGAATGTCGACTGGGTAATATAAGCATTTGTGCAATGCGATCCCCTGGAGAGATGACCGTAATTCCTTTTGGTGAAGAGACCAAGGCTTTTATTTGTCCAGTGAAATCAGGATCAATAACCCCTGGGTGTACTATAAGTCCTTTTAGTGTTGAGGAACCTCTACCTAGTAATAGTCCTACACTGTTCTGTGGGATTTTTTCATGCCAATCAGTATCAATCATCTGCACCCCCATATCTGGGGTTAGTATGAGTCTGGAGGTGGCACAGATGTCCAATCCGGCACTTCCTGAGGTGGCTCTGCACTCCCCTTCTCTGTGGGAGGATACCACCGTTGGGGAACTTGTTGAATTACCCCGTATATTTGTTGCGGGCCCCGGGGAGGGCCCTGTCTCCCGTTTTTTTGAAGTTTAGGATTCAACCCTAGGAAATTATCCTCCCTATCTCTAATAGACTGACAGGCACTACTCCAATGACTTCCTCTTCTGCATCTTGGACATAGCCCAGGTCCGGTTCCCAAGTTATTCTTTGTATAGATGTTCCCACCTTGGCAAAGGGTGGCCTTTGTTTGGACAAGTGGCTTTTAGATGTCCCTTCTGTCCGCACACAAAACATGATCCTAAAGACTCTTTATTAGTTCTTGAAGGGAACCTCCCCTGGGCTTGTGCAAGTGTGGCAGACAACAAGGTGGTTTGTCTATCTATGGCTGCTACAAAGGCACTGCTCTGCGCTGAAGTATCATTTATATCTCTACACACTTTTAAGTAGGTGGACAAGTCTTTGTTTCTCCATGGTCTTATGGCCTCCCTACACCATTTGTTGGCTTGTTCGTAAGCCAATTGTTTTACTAGGGGCATGACTTGCTCTGCATCTCCAAAGATGCGTGTTGCTGTCTGAATTAGCCTATCGATGAAGTCCGCGTAGGGCTCACTACTCCCTTGAGTTACCTTTGACAACTGGCCCTGCAAATCTCCTGCTCCTTGTAATGTTTTCCAGGCCTTGGTTGCAGCCACAGCAATTTGCGCATAGACTGCTGGATGATAATTAAGCTGTGCCTGAAGGGTTTCATAAGGTCCTACGCCCATAAGCATGTCCCTATCGACTTGGGGATTCCCAGCTGCCGCATTTCGGCGGGTGGTATCCGTAGATATTTCTTGCCATGATGTTTTCCACATAAGGTACTGTCCCCCAGACAGAGCGGCCCTAGCAAGATTAGTCCAGTCCTGGGGCACTAAGTTTAATGATGTCAAGGTATCTACTAAGGCTATAGTAAAAGCTGACTGAGGACCATATGTGCTAACTGCTTCTTTTAACTGTTTCACTATTTTGAAATCTAAGGGTTGGTGGAATCTTTGATTTTGAGCATCCTCAAAAACAGGATACGCTACAGATCCAAGATGACTCCATTCTGAGCGTAATCCGAAACCGGACGCTTCATGAGGGGGTTCCCTATTTATGGGAGGTGCACTAGGCAACACGGGCACTAGAGGGGGCTTTTCATCTAGTCTTAATCTTTGTACTCTTTTTTCCAGTTCCTCTCCTGATAGTTCCCGTTCTGATAGTTCCTCATCTGAATTAGTTCCTTTTTCTGAATTTTGAGAAAGATATGAGCGTTCCTCTTTTATTTCTTCCAAAACCTGTCTTCCCTCAGCTAAAGGCTCGGTGAGTGAAGGTTTTTTGTTTTTATCTCGCAGACAGGATTTAATAAGAGACCAAATAGCCATAGTGCCTACTGGCAAAGGGTTTTGCCTATTCGCTATATGAAGGTCCTCCCCCAGCTGTTCCCACTGTAGGGTATTCAAAAGGCCCTCATCCAAAAACCAAGGGGAAACTCTTTCCACAGTATCGAGAAATACTTTAGCTGTTTTTTCCTTTAATGGCGTCCCATGGTTTTTTAATAGCTCCCTGAGGGGTTGCTGCATTCTGAATTTAGACGTTTCAGACTCCATTGTTACTAATTTGAATAGCTTCAGTTATGGCAGTTACAATAACAAACAGTGGCCAAGCTGCCAGGAGCAACGAGATTACTGAGAGGAAAACTATCTATCAAATGTGCATTAAAATTTTTATAGTGGCTTTTCACGTGCTACCTATACCCTAATTGGACCGCTTCAAGCGTGTTTCTACTTTCACTTTTAATTGGACCGCGTTCCACGCGTCAGGACCGCTGCTGGCGTATCCCGATACCGGACCACCTTCGGTGTGTCCTTATTTTTATTTTAATCGGGCCGCATCCCGAGTGCCTTCAGGACTGCTGATGGCGTATCCTGATATCCTTTAACTGGACCGCATTCCGCGTATCCCCAGGACCGCTGATGGCGTATCCTGATACCCTTTAACTTTTTTATAACTGGTTTAACTTATTAAAAAAAAATTTTTTTTAGATATCTTACCTTGTTTTCTTTATAAAATTTTCATCTTCCCGGGTTTCGGCACCAGTTATCGCGTTCCCTCTGGCCGCAGAGAGAGACACGACAAACGTCTGAAGCTTTGGAAGTTTATTGTGCACAGTCTTCCTTTCTTTCCCTCTTTTCTAATCCCTTTCTCTCTTTTCTTTCTCTCGCTCTCTTTCCCTCTGCTTAACTCTCGCCTGCTCCGGTTGCTCCGCTCCTCCGGCTCGGCTCACACCTTCTTCGGCCGCTCCACTTCTCCCACTCAGCTCTCGCCCTTGCTCGCACTCTTCTTCCTCGCTTCTTCTCCTACTCTCAGCTTCTTCTTCTCTCAGCTTCTTCTTACTCCCAGCTTCAGCTTCAGCCACCCCTACTCCCCCCACCCATCAAGCTTATATACACTTCAACCAATCAGGGGAGAGCACACGAGGTAAACGTGCGGACAGCTGCAGGCATAGAATAGGTACACGAGGGGGGCATGCTCTAATCACATCGTTAACTAGGCAATCATTGGAATTCGCTGGTTGTTTACTGTATAGCTGGCCGCTTTTGGCTCAGCGCCAGGCGCCATCTTGACCGTGCTCAAGGCTGGGGGTCCCGGGAACCCCGACACTTGTCCTTTGTCAACTCAAGTGAATACAACATAGTTGGAAAGGAAAAGTGCATTTCAGAGTGTGAAGGAAAAGTACATTCCAATGAGAGTTTTTAGCATGGAGTTGTGGTTTCAGTTCATCAGTGCTTCTGAATTGACCTGGATTTTGTAAAAAATAGATATTCCTGGTGACTAGAAATCTCTCAGGAAAGAATATGTTATATCATTCTCAGAAATATGCTGATGCAGTTATTTACTCTCAAAGTTTTTGGAGAACAAAATTCTTATCAGGGTTCTATAGCATGAAACTCTAAATGTCACCTGCAGTAGTCCTTGCAAAGTAGCAGTCTTCTTGATACTCTCCCAGACTCTTGGCAAATGAAGTGGACTACTATACCCTGGAGTTTTCCTTATCAATCTCAATGTCAACTGGAATACCGAGAGGGAAAGAAAAAAAGTCAAAAACTCTTGGTCCTGTATTCTCACATTCTTATATTCTTGGCATTGGGAAGATACTATTATTTTTAAAAACTGAATGGATTGTGGTTCGAAAAATATCTTAACTTCTGCTGATATCACTCCAGAGACCAAGGATGCCTTTAAAACCTATTTTCCCTGTATCATTGGAGGTCTGGTATCATAATAATGAATCATTTTAAATATTGCTTGGTTTGATGGATATACTTAAGAGATGTCGTTTAGAATTGGGTGAAGGATGTGGTGTGCTCATATTAACCAAGTCTTTGGGAAATATTCGGTTGTGCATTGTAGGTTAAGAAATGACAGAAGAACCCATGTTTGAAAGAGATCACATTCAAAGAAGGAAACAGAAATATTAGTTATGTTGCATGTATCATGGGTATAAGCCATTACAAAGAAAAACATAGGATTTTGGAATTTTAGGAAAAATTTAGGATCTGCATTTCCTACTCAGAATTCCTATCGCATCTTCATTTCTTATAATATCCTCTATTTGAATTTCACCTTTTGCCTATATTGGATCATCTTGTATATATATTTTTTTGTGAACAAATGTGATTTTTTTTATTGTAAACAAATGGGATACATGTTGTTTCTCTGTTTGTACATGGAGTAAAGGTATACCATTTGTGTAATCATAAATTTACATAAGGTAATGTTGTTTGATTCATTCTGTTATTTTTTCTCTTCCCCCCACCCGTCCCAGCCCTCTTTTCCCTCTATACAGTCCTTCCTCCATTCTTGGCCCCCTCCCTAACCCTAACTCTAACCCTAACACTAACCCCTCACACCCCCCATTATGTGTCATCATCCACTTATCAGCGAGATCATTCGTCCTTTGGTTTTTTGAGATTGGCTTATCTCACTTAGCATGATATTCTCCAATTTCATCCTTTTGCCTGCAAATGCCACAATTTTATCATTCATTATGGCTGAGTAATATTCCATTGTATATATATACCACAGTTTCTTTATCCATTCATCAATTGAAGGGCATCTAGGTTGGTTCCACAGTCTGGCTATTGTGAATTGAGCAGTTATGAACATTTATGTGACTGTATCTCTGTAGTATGCTGATTTTAAGTCCTTTGGGTATAGGCCAAGGAGTGGGATAGCTGGGTCAAATGTTGGTTCCATTTCAAGTTTTCTGAGGAATCTCCACACTGCTTTCCAGAGTGACTGCACTAATTTGTAGCCCCACCAGCAATGTATGATTGTACCTTTCTCCCCACATCCTCGCCAACACCTGTTGTTGGTTGTATTCTTGATAATTGCCATTCTAATTGGGGTGAGATGGAATCTTAGGGTGGTTTTGATTTGCATTTCTCATATCACTAGAGATGTTGAACATTTTTCCATATGTTTGTTGATTGCTTGTAGATCTTGTTCTGTGAAGTGTCTATTTATTTCCTTAGCCCATTTGTCGATTGGGTTATTTGCATTCTTGGTGTAGAGTTTTTTGAGTTCTTTATAGATTCTGGAGATTAGTGCTCTATCTGAAGTATGATTGGCAAAGATTTTATCCCACTCTGTAGGCTCTTTCTTCGCATTGCTGATAGTTTCCTTTGCTGGGAGAAAGCTTTTTAGTTTGAATCTATCCCAGTTATTGATTCTTGCTTTTATTTCTTGTGCTATGGGAGTTCTGTTGAGGAAGTCTGGTACTAAACCGACATGTTGAAGATTTGGACCTACTTTTTCTTGTATAAGATGCAGGGTCTCTGGTCTGATTCCGAGGTCCTTAATCCGTTTTGAGTTTAGTTTTGTGCACAGTGATAGATATGGGTTTAGTATCATTCTGTTGCGTATGGATTTCCAATTCTCCCAGCACCATTTGTTGAAGAGGCTATCTTTTCTCCATTGCATATTTTTGACACCTTTGTCTAGTATGAGAAAATTGTATTTATTTGGGTTTCTGTCCATGACCTCAATTCTGTACTATTGCTCTACCTTTCTATTTTGGTACCAATACCATGCCGTTTTTGTTACTATTGCTTGAATTAGAGTTGAAGATCTGGTATTGCGATACCCCCAGTTTCATTCTTCCTGCTAAGGATTGCTTTAGCTATCCTGGGTTTCTAATTCTTCCACATGAATTTTATGACTGCTTGCTCTATTTCTGTAAGGTACGTCATTGGGATTCTAATTGGAATTGCATTGAATCTGTATAGCACTTTTGGTAGTATGGCCATTTTGACAATATTAATTCTTCCTATCCAAGAACATGGGAGATCTTTCCATCTTTTAAGGTGTTCTTTAATTTCTTTCCTTAGTGTTCTGTAGGTCTCATTGTAGAGGTCTTTCACCTATATGGTGAGATTGATTCCCAAGTATTTTATTTTTTTCAAGGCTATTGTGAATGGGGTAGTTTTCCTAACTTCTCTTTCTGAAGATTCATTACTTATGTATAAAAATGCATTGGATTTAAGAGCATTGATCTTGTAACCTGCTACCTTACTGAATTCACTTATGAGTTCTAAAAGTTTTCTGGTGGAATTTCCTGGTTCCTCTAAGTATATAATCATATCATCAGCAAAGAGGGATACCTTGAGTTCTTCTTTTCCTATTCATATCCCTTTAATTTCTTTGGTCTGTCTGACTACTCTGGCTAGAGTTTCCAGGACGATATTGAATAGAAGTGGTGAAAGAGGGCATCCCTCTCTTGTTTCAGTTTTTAGGGGGAATGCTTTCAGTTTTTCACCATTTAGAATGATATTAACCATGGGCTTAGCACAGATGGCCTTTACAATGTTAAGGAATGTTCCCACTCTCCCTATTTTTCCTAGTGTTTTGAGCATGAAGGGGTGCTGTATTTTGTCAAATGCTTTTTCTGCATCTATTAAAATAATCATGTGATTCTTGACTTTAAGTCTATTGATATGGTGAATAACATTTATTGATTTCCGGATGTTGAACCAACCTTGCATCCCTGGGATGAAACTCACTTGACCATGGTGCACTATCTTTTTAATATGTTTTTGTATGCGATTTGCTAAAATTTTGTTGAGAATTTTATCATTAAGGATATTGGTCTGAAATTTTCTTTCCTCGATGTGTCTTTCTCTGGTTTAGATATCAGGGTAATATTGGCTTCACAGAATGAGTTTGGGAGGGTTCCCTCCTCTTATATTTCATGGAATACTTTGAGAAGTATTGGAATGAGCTCTTCTTTAAAGGTTTTGTAGAACTCGGCTGAGAACCCACCTGATCCTGGGTTTTTCTTTTTTGGTAGGTTTTGATGACTTCTTCTATTTCATTACTTGAAATTGGTCTATTTAAATTGTGTATGTCCTCCTCGTTCAGTTTAGGCAAATCATATGTCTCTAGAAACCTGTTGATGTCTTCAAAATTGTCTATTTTGTTGGAGTATAGATTTTCAAAATAGCTTCTAATTATGTTTTGTATTTCAATCGTGTCTGTTCTGATATTTCCTTGTTCATTCCAAATTTTAGTGATTTCGGTTTTTTCTCGTCTTCTCTTTGTTAGTGTGGCTAAAGGCTTATCAATTTTGTTTATTTTTTCGAAGAACCAACTATTTATTTTGTCAATTTTTTGTATTGTTTCTTTTGTTTCAATTTCATTGATTTCAGCTCTGAGTTTAACTCTTTCCTGTTTCTACTACTTTTGGTGTTGGTCTGTTCTTTTTCTAGGGCTTTGAGCTGTAGTGTTAGTCATTCAATTGTTGAGTTTTATTTCTTTTATTGAATGTGCTCCATGAAATAAATTTTCCTCCAAGTACTGCTTTCATAGTGTCTCAGAGATTTTGATATGATGTTTCTTTGTTCTCATTTACCTCTAAGAATTTTTTAATTTCCTTCCTAATATCTTCTGTTATCCATTCATCATATAATAGCATATTGTTTAATCTCCAGGTGTTGGAGTAGTTTCTGTTTTTTACTCTTTCATTTATTTCTAATTTCAATCCTTTATGATCAGATAGAATAAAAGGTAGTGTCTCTATCTTCTTGTATTTGCTAACATTAGCTTTGTGGCATAATATATGGTCTATTTTAGAGAAGGATCCATGTGCTGCTGAGAAGAAAGTATTCACTCTTGGTTGGATGGTATATTCTATAAATGTCTGTTAAGTCTAAATTATTGATTGTGTTATTGAGATCTACGGTTTCTTTGTTCAATTTTTATTTGGAAGATCTGTCCAGTGGTGAGAGAGGTTTGTTAAAATCACCTAGTATTATTGTGTTATGGTCTATTTGGTTTCTGAAATTGAGAAGGATTTGTTTGATGTACATGGATGAGTCACTGTTTGGGGCATAGATGTTTATGATTGTTATGCCTTGCTGATTTATGGTTCCCTTAAGCAGTATGAAATGTCCATCTTTTTCCCTTCTGACTAACTTTGGCTTGAAGTCCACATTATCTGAAATGAGGATGGATACTCCAGCTTTTTTTGCTGAGTCCTTGTGCAGGGTATGTTTTTCCCCATCCTTTCACCTTTAGTCTGTGGGTATCTCTTTCTATGAGGTGAGTCTCTTGCAGGCAACATATTGTTGGATCTTTCTTTTTAATCCAACCTGCCAGTCTATGTCTTTTGATTGAGGAGTTCAGGCCATTAACATTCAGGGTTATTATTGAGATATGATTTGTATTCCCGGTCATTTGGTTCATTTTTTCAATTTTATTTATTTATTTATTTTTGACACGACTTGGTTCCTCCTTTATTTAACAATTTCTTTAGGATAATTCTTCCCTTTGATGATTTGCTTCTTTGTTTTTCATGTCTTTCTCATGGAATGTTTTGCTGAGAATATTCTGTAATCCTGGCTTTCTTTTTGTAAATTGTTTTAGCTTTTGTTTATCATTGAAGGATTTTATTTCATCGTCAAACTTGAAGGTAAGTTTTGCTGGGTATAAGATTCTTGGTTGGCATCCATTTTCTTTTAGAGCTTGAAAAATGTTCCAGGCCCTTCTAGCTTTTAGGGTCTGGACTGAAAAATCTGCTGATATCCGTATTGGTTTCCCCCTGAATGTCATTTGGTTCTTTTCTCTCACAGCCTTTAAAATTCTGTCTTTATTTTGTATTTTTGTTATTTTCATTATAATGTTCCTTGGTGTGGATCTGTTGTAATTTTGTGTATTTGGAGTCTTATACTTGAACTTGACTTTCCATTTCCGTTTCCATTTCATTCTTCATATTTGGGAAATTTTCTGATATTATTTCATTGAATAGATTGTTCATTCCTTTGGTTTGTTTCTCTAAACCTTCCTCAATTCCAATAATTCTTAAATTTGGCCTTTCATGATATTCCATAGTTCTTGGAGATTCTGTTCATGATTTCTTTCCATCTTCTCTGTTTGGTCAACTTTGATTTAAAGGTTAAATATTTTGTCTTCAATATCTGAAGTTCTGTCTTCCAGGTGTTCTATCCTATTGTTTGTGCTTTCTATGGAGTTCTAAATTTGGTTTATTGTTTCCTTCATTTCAAGGATTTCTGTTTGTTTTTTTTCAATATCTCTAACTCTTTATTGAAATTATCTTTTGCTTCCTGTATTTGCTCTTTTAACTGTCGATTGGTGCGATCATTCAATGTCTGCATTTGCTCTTTCATCTCATCGTTTATTTCCCTGATCATTTTAATTATGTACATTCTGAACTCCCTTTTTGTCATTTCTTCTGCCATGGTGCCATTGGATTTTATTGATGTAACATCTAGATTTGTTTGGGGCATTTTCTTCCCTTGTTTTCTCATATTGTTGAGGTATCAGTGGACCACTGAGATATTCCAGATTTCCTCTATTGACTTACAATGTCCCTGAAGATTTCTAATATATCCCCTCTTAGCCTTCACTAGCCTGAAGTCTTGGAGGAAGTTGATAATGCAGTGCTCCACAAGGAAGCTGCCTCTCTACGGGTGGTGGCCTTCAGGTGAGTTATATTCCCTGCCAGTGGGCAGAGGTGCCTCCACTTGTTGATCAATGGTCATCCAAAGGGGAACTAGGTTGCGGGTTGAGGCAAGGACTGTTTGGTCCTGTGTTTTTGGTTTTACCGTCCTTGTGGGAAAACCTCACCCAGCAGGAAAGACTCACCCGGTGGGGAGGTCTCGCTGGTCAGTTTCTATCCTAGAGGTTCCCCTCAATCCACAACTACCACCTGGGCTGGGCTGCCTTCCTCTGCAACATTCCCAGCATCCTGGACCTACCTCCTGGGTCTGGGAGCCTCACCCTTCACAGATGAGTCTCCTTAGGCTGCCTCTCCTCAGAGAATCTGCCCACAGTCCTGGAATCTTCGCTCTGCCCCTCAGCTTGTCTCTGTGTGGCTCTTCCACCAAGATGCCACCTAGGTCCTGGGACCCTGCTCTGCACCTAATCGCCTGGCTATGCTGCCCCTCCTCTGAGCAGCCACCTGGAGTCCCATACTGTCATTCTGATTCCCATTGACCCACCGCACTCCTCTTCCTCTGGGCAGCCACCTGGTGTTCCAGTGCAGTCTCTAGGAGTCCAAGCAACTCACTGTTCACCTCCTCCTCCCGACAACCACCCGTAGGCCTGGTACAGTCACTCTGAGTCCAAGTGACTCACCGCGCTCCTCCTTCTCCTCCGAGCAGCCTCCCCGGTGTAACTCACGGCATGCCTCCTCCTCCGGGCCACCGCCTGTAGCCCTGGTGCATCATTTTGAGTCCAAGTGACCCGCCGCACTCCTCCTCTTCCTCCAGACATCCCCCCCGGTGTTCAGGAGCAGTCGCTCTGAGTTCAAACAGCTCGCCTTGCAGCTCCTCCTCTGGGCAGCCGCCTGTAGCCCTGATGCTGCCGCTCCAAGTCCAAGTGACCTGCCGCGCTCCTCCTCCTCCTCCTGGAAGCACCCCGGTGTTCAGGAGCAGTCGCTCTGAGTCCAAACAGCTCACCACACACTTCCTCCTCTGGGCAGCCACCGGAGCCCCGTGGGTTGCTCTGAGTCCAAGTGTTGTGCTGGGTGGCCTCCTCTACAATGCTCTGAATGATGACTCTTGACATAAGAGGGCAGCACAACATCAGAAAATTAAATAAAAATATCTCTGTTAAAATACACAGAGTTTATCCAATATTGGCAAAAGTTGAACTTCTTAAACAGAAAATTGTAAAACCAGAAAATGTGTTAGAACTTACTAAGCAGTAGAAGCAGATCTAAAGTACTTCTAAATTTCAAAATGCATTTATTTCCTTTTTAATTGCTTATACCGAACCAAACATGCCATATATTTAATGTCTCTGATTTCAATCTTTCAATGTGCTCTCTTTCAAATAGATATTCTCCTGTCATTTCTTAACCTATAGTGCATGACCAAACAATTCCCAAAATCATGGTAAAGATGAGATCACTACATCCCTCATTAAATTCAACACATCTTATATGAATATCCATCAAACTTAGCACAGACTTTAAAGTGCTTCATTTTTGTTCAAACAAGTCCTTCAATTATACAGGGAAACCAAGCTTTAAACACATCCTTGTCCTCCTGGATATATCAGCTGAAGGAAATATATGTATTCAGTGACAATTCATTCACTTTAAAAAAAAAAAACTAATATCTTCCCAATGCCAAGCACAACAGAATGGGAGAATGCAGGGCCAAGAACAGCTGCCCGTTATCTTCACCTCTTAGTTTTCCAGTTGACATTGAGGTTGCCTTGGAAAATACCCAAGTGTCACAGTCCACTTCATTTGCAATGAGACTGAATATGAACTCAGAAGACCACTGTTTTACAAGGACTACTGTGGTTGACATTTGGAAACTCATGCTGTAAAAACCTGGTGAGAATTTTCTTCTTCAAGAACTTGCTGACTAAATACCTACATCAGCATATTCATGAGAATGATATAACATATTCATTCCTGAGAGTTGTCTAATCACCAGGAATACCTGAAGCACTGCTGACTACAACCACCACTCTATGCTGAAAAATCTCATTGGAATGAGCTTCTCCTTCAAACTGGTACTTTTCCAACCATTTTGTATTCACTTGAGTTGACAGAGGCCAAAATATTGAGACATTTCAGTGTTGGCATTATCTGAAGAGGTTATTTAAAGTAGGTGACTGGATCTGTTTTCCTTCTGACTTTGTGAAATGATTTTCACTAAAACCACCCCAAGCCGAAGCCAAACAAATGCTAATGGATCAATAAATTCACTTTTGCAAGCAATCCTGCATGTAATGTGTGCTGCTTACCAAGACCCACAATACAATTGTTTACCATGAGTTCATGATTTTTCCCTTCCCTTTTAACCAGGTAAATCTTGTCACTGAGCAAGGAACAGAGTTAGCCCAGTGATCCATGGTGGCCTAGGGTAGGAGGAGAGACAGGCCTATTTGTCAAAACTTACATGATCAAGTCAATAGTATAAAAGGAGATTTTGAGATCATTCACTCCTGAACTCCAAGAAACTACAATCACAATCTACTCATTCCTTTCTCACTATTCTTATTCCCCCTGGTAATTTCCTTTGAAAAATTCTAAGCTGAAGATATCTTGCAAAATGTACAGCCCTGTGGACGTGCTGTATCTTTCCTCTCAACTCAGGTATGGGGAAGGATAAGAAAGGTATTTCTCTTTGACAATGACAGTTTCCCTTAAATATGGAAAGCCTAAGCCACTTAGTCAGACCAGATATGTAAATATAAAAGGCAAAGGAAGGGTTGATGGTTCATTGGGTCTGTGATACCAGGAAAAATAAATGCTGGCAGAAAAAAATATATATCCTCATCAGAATTTCAAGTTTCCTGTAGGTATGTTTTCTTCAATTCCTCTGAACCTTCATTACAGTGAGATTAGATGCAGAAGATCATACCCATTGAAAACTCATACACTTCCTTTCAAAGTCCTTCTGGGGCTAGGGGTATAGCTCAGTTTTTAGAGTGTTGCCTTGCAAGCACAAAGTCCTGGGTTCAATCCCCAGCACTGCAAAAAAAAATCCTTCTGTATTGGCTTTGACCCTTCTCAGAGAAATGATTTGCTTTTTAGCAGTGCTCCTGTGACATGAGAATAAAAGAGGCAAGTGCTCAAATATTCAAACTGGAAGTACCTGGCATCAGGCAACTTTGGATTGAAGGATGAGAGTTTCCAGGTTGTGGTGGAGAAATGCAGGTTTTCTTACAGCCTAAGTGGTGTTTTCTTGGCTTTGGGCATCATGGGTTTCAATTCTTGGCCTTCCTGATATCCTGGCTGCACTGCAGATACTACCTGAGATCACAGAAGTGCATCATGATAGCAAAGTTGCATCACGGTTCCTATGTCAACCAGAGATATTTCAGGTCCTGGCCAGTTCAGACCAAGATTCAAGACAAGCACCAGCCCATCTGTGATAATAAGAGGAGAGAGAAATGGAACAAGGGCCCTGCAGCTTTTAAGCAATGTGATGGCAACATCTTCACCCAAGAGCAGAGGAGCCAGAGTGTGCTGGGGCAGTTGGCAGGCGGACTTTTGAGAAATCCAGGCCCTTCCAGGATAAGGGCTCCCCTTGAAGTCAGACAGCCTGCAATAGACTCCAGACAAGCTAGGTTGCTCTCTTCTCACTTGGTCACACTGGGTCTCATGGCACATGTACAAGGGGATACTTCTTCAGGCATTTTCCCCTACCAAATCTAGTGGGCCATCGAGGGAAAGAGTTGTGCCCTAAAGAACGTGAATCACCCAGCTTAGCCCTGGTCCCAACTGGCATTACCCTCTGAGTCCTATCCTCCAGGTATGTGCTCACTGGGGATTTTGATGAGTCAGAAAACTGGACAGGTTTCTAACAGCCTCAAGGAATGATGGCTGTTGACAGCTCAGGAAAGGGGAGCATGTTGTGCAAACCAGTGGGTTAGGTGATGATTGACTTGGGAAATATCTGGTGGGATGCTGCTCCTTTCCTAGAATGATAAAACAGGATACAGCTGGCACCTGGGAAGTTTGACTTCTCAGTGGAAGTTGGTAGCTGCTCTGATCCCTAGTGAGAAATGACAGAGTCAATCACTCACCAAGTGTGATAAATGTCTGAAAAAGTCTAGCAAGGGAGGAGAGATGTTCTGTGCTCACTCCACGTTCCAGGCACCACCTACTTTGCTGCTTACAGCTAGTCTTCACAAAGGAATTATCTTCATATGAGTTTCCAAGGGGCCCTTCACTTGCCTTTAAATGCAGAAGAATCTGGTCACTCTGTCTTCACTTCAGGGTTCATTCACTTGAACTGATACTGCATGTTTGGGACAAGGCCCACTGGGAAAATGCCAAGGTTCTTTTTACCAGACCCTACAGGATGCACATTACAGGCCAGTGTTACAGATACTGCCACCACCTATTCCATAAAATGAAACTCCTGGATGAAACAAGTGACAGATGATGGCATGATGAGCACAGTTTAACAGGGCATAATACCAAACTCGAACATGCATTACACTGAAAGAGAGGAATGTTTCAAAGTTTCAAAGCTGAGTATTCAAAAAGGTATGAGGAGAGCATATTTTGGTGTCAATAAAAGCACAATAGTTTTGGAGATAAAAAGCAATTTAACTGAAGAGATGCTTAGAATAGTGTCATTTTTAACAGAGTCCCAAATGTATTCCAGGATATTTCTTCAGCTTCATAATCTCTAAAAATAGAGTAAGAAGTAATAGGGAGATCTTTGAGTGAGTAAAGAAAATTTCTTTGAACTTGCAGAAACATCAGTATCCCTCAAAATTCTTGGCCCTGTCCTGTTTCTTCCAATGGGGAGATGATTACAAACATGCTGGTTTTACTTTTCTGACACTGATTTCCTGTAATGGCATTCCTTACACCACAGCACCTACAGCCAAGTATACATCTGAAACAAATACAAATTTGTAAATGCAATTCTGAATGATTGTTCTCAACATAAAATTGCAGCACAATATCAGAAATTTAAAAATATCTCTGTTAATATACACAAACCTCCAATATTGGTGAAAAATGAAGTTGAAAAAAAGAAAATTTTAAGAACTGAAAATGTGATAGGACTTATTGAGCAGGAGAAGCAGATCTAAATTATTTCCAAAAATTAAAATCCATTCTTCCCTTTGTAATTGCTTAAAAAATCAAAACATGCCACATAACTAAGTTCTCTGATTTCATTCAATGTGATCACCTTCAATGTGATCTCTTTCAAAGAGGTTCTTCTGTCATTTCTTAAACTACAGAGCACAGATAATTCCCAGAATCATCATAAAGATGCCATCACCACATCCCTCATTAAATCCTACACATCATTCTTTAAGGACATCCATCAAACTTAGCACAACTTTAAAATGCTTCCTTATTATTGTACCAGTCCTCCAGTAATGCATGGAAACCAGGCTTTAAACACATTCTTGTGCTCCTGCATGATATCAGCAGAAGGAAAGGTATGTATTCAGCAACCATTCATTTGCTTTTAAAAATAAATAATACCTTTCCAATGCCTAGCAATTCAGGATGAGAAAATTCAGGACCAAGGACAGCTGTCTGTTGTCTTCACTTATCTGTTATAAAGTTGACATTGAGGTTGACTTGGAAAATGCCCAAGTGTCAATGTTTACTTCATTTGCAGTGAGCCTGGGTATGCACCCAGAAGACCACTGCTTTGCAAGGACTACTGTAGTTGACATTTGGAAATTTATTCTATAAAAAACAGGTGAATATTTTCTTCTTCATGAACTTGCTGAGGAAATACCCACATCAGAATATTCATGAGAATGATAAAACATAGTCATTTCTGAGAGTTGTCTAAATACCAGGAATACTTATTCTTAAGAAATTCAGATCACTGGTGAAGCACTGCTGACTGCAACCGCCACTACATGATGAAAAATATCATTGGAATGAGCTTCCCCTTCAAACTGGTACTTTTCCATGTCATATTCACTTTAGTTGCTTGAGTTGACAGAGGACAAAATGTTGAGACACTGCAATGTTGGCATTACCTGAAGAGGCTCTTTTAAGTAGGTGAGTGGATCCCTTTCCCCTCTGACTTTGTGAAATGCTTTTCAATAACACCACCCCAAGACTAAGCCAAACAATGGTTAATGAATTCTAATTTCACTTCTGCAAGCAATCCTGCATGTAATCTTTGTTGCATATAAAGACACACAGTCCAACTGTGTATCAGGAGTGAAATATTTGACACTGCCTCTTTAATCAGGAAAAAGTTTGTAGCTGAGCAAGAATCAGAAAGTTATCCCAGTGATCCATGGTGGCCTAGGGTTGGAGGAGAGTCAGGACTATGTGTCAAACCTTATGTAATCAGGTCGCTAATATAAAGGGAGATTTTCAGATCATTCACATCTGACCCCAAAGGCACTACAATCACAAACTACTCATTCCTTTCTCACTATTCTTATTCTTCCTGGTCGTTTCCTTTGAAAAACTCTAAGCAGAAGATATCTTGGCAAAATTCACAGCCCCAGGATGTGCTGGATCTTTTCTCTCAACTCAGGTATGGGGGAGGTTGAGGAAGTTATTTCTCTTTGGCAATGCCATTTTAAAATAGCGAAAGCCTAAGTCACTTAACCAGACCAGATTTGTAAATATAAAAGGCAAAGGAAGTTTTGATGGTTCACCAGGTCTGTGGTACCGGGAAAAACATTTGCTGGCAGAAAAAAACATATATCCTCATCCAAATTTCAAACTTCTTGTAGATATGGTTGCTAAAATTTTCTGAATCCTCATTGAAGTGAGATTATTTGCAGAAAGTCATATCAATTGAACACTCATACACTTTCTTTCAAAATCCTACTCTATTGATTTTGAGTCTTCTCAGAGAAATGCACTTTCCTGTTACATGAAAGCAAAAAAGGGAAGACCTCCACTATTCAAACTGGAAATGACTGACATCAGGCTTGTTGGAATTGAAGGGCAAGAGTTTCCAGTCTCCGTTGGGAGAATGAAGGTTTGCTTACTCCCCAAGGAGTGTTTCTGGGCTTTGGGCATCATGGTTTTTAATGCATGACATCACTGATATTTTGACTGTGCTGCAGATACCACCTGATGTCATAGAAAGGCGCCATGACAGCAAAATGGAATCATGGTTCTCATGGCAATCAGAGATACTTCAGATCCTATCTGGTTCAGACCAAGATTCAAGACAATCACCAGCTCATCTGTAGTGTTAAGAGGGGAGAGGAAGGAATGAGGGAACTGCTGTTTTAAATAAAGTGATGGAAACATCTTTGCCCAGGAGAAGAGGAGCCAGAGTGTTTTAGTGTAGCGGTCCCACATGCCTTTGAGAGATCCAGATCCTGCCAAAGGAAAAGGGCTCCCTGAAGCCAGACAGCCTGCAATACTGTGCAGACAGGCTAGGTGGCGCTATTCTCTTGGCTGCACCAGACCTCATGGTGCTTGGGCACCCGGATACTGCTGCAGGCATTTAGACCCCGCCAAATATAGTGAATCTTGGAGTGGTTGAGGGTTGCCAGAAAGTGCGTGGGTCACCCAGCTTAGCCCCGATCACAATCAGCATTTTTCTCTGAATCTTCTCCTCCATGCATGTGCTCACTGGGGATTTGTATGAGTCAGGATACTGACCAGGGCTCTAACAGCCTCCAGGAATGATGGCTGTTGAGAGTTTAGGAAAGGGGAGCATGAAGTGGAGATAGGTAGGTTAGGTGATTATTGAAACTGGAAACATCAGAGCAATTCGATTGGGATGCCACACCTTTCCTAGATTGCCCAAGCAGGAGACAGCTGGAACCCAGAATTTTGACTTCTGCGGGGAAATGGGTGGCTGCTCTGAATCCTAATGTGGAGAAAAGATTCTATCACTCAACAATTGTGTTGGATGCCTGGAAGGGGATAGCAAGAGAGGAGAGATGTTCTGTGCTCACTGCTCATTGAAGGCCCTACCTATTTTGCTACTGCCTTACACCCTGGCTCCATGCAAACCTACCTTGGTATGAGTTTCCAAGGGCCCTTCACTTACCATTAAATACAGAAGAATCTCACCAATCTGGCTTTAATTAAGGGTTCATTCACTTGATATTACTACTGTCCATTTGGCACAAGGCCCTCTGAGATGGTATCAAAGTTCCTTTTACCAGCCACTGTATGATGCTGAAACTGCAGGCCAGTGTCACAGATTTTGGCACCACCATATTCCATAAATGAAACTGATGGATGAAACAAATGCCAGATTTGGGCATGATGAGCACAGTTGGGCTTAATAACAGATTTCAACATGCATTACACTGAAAGACAGGAATGTTTCAAAGTTTCAAAGCTGACAATTCAAAAAGGAATGAGGATGGACATTTTGATGACACTAAAAGCAGAAGGCATTGGTAGAGAGAACCAAGTCTTTGGGGGTGTCCGGAATTCCATCCAGTGCTTGACAAAGATCCTCTGGAGGATGTTTGCAAAGGCTCATCCTAAAGGGAATTGCTGAATGTTTTGCTCTGGAGCATGGTGTTTTTTCTGCTGTGTTTTTCTGATAATATATTACTCATTTCAGTCTGAACGGATTGCTTAAGGGGATGAGGGGAATACAACAAAAATTCCAGAAAATATTACCTACAATCTGAAAAACAATGGGTCTTTACCACTAACAAAGTCAAAAATAATTTTGCAACCATGCAATGAGTCCCTGAAAGCCTCTGGAGAAAATAGTTATAGATCTGCCTTTGTCTCCAAAAGGCTGGTTAAATTCTAACGATGGTTTTGTTTATGTGTGGTGGTAGGGTAAAAGAATAAGGTTTCACAACATTCCTTTCTTCCTACAAGGAATAGGTCACCCCTATAATAAACGTTGGCACACAATAACCGTTGGGACCGCTGCCCTCCTATAGCCCTTAACTCAGCAATTTAGATATTAACCAGATGGACCTAGTACAGATGGTCACATGAGATTACTTGTCTATTGCTTTAACCGCGAGAGTAATAAGAATAGTCTTAGGTCACATAGAGTTTAGATATTAAGAAAATAAACATTGTATTAGCTCATTGATGTAGTTAGATATTCTTAAAACAATTGTGATTAGGTAAGGATAATCTGTAAGGTTGCTGTTTTCTGCCTATGCTTTGGAAACTTCTTTAATATTAACCACAAGACTGCCATTATAGCCTGAAGAAAAATGTATATAAACCCAGCCTTCCCCAGAATAAAGTGGAATTGATTGCACCAGAACTAGAGTCTGTGTCTTTCATTCTCCATCCATGCTGTCTCCCCGTGCCCCGTTTACCTGTGTGGAACCCATGGACTTCTGCTAGGGCTGGACCCCGGCACAAGTCTACTAAAGAAGCACTAAAAAATGTCATTGTTAACAGTTTCCCCAAAAATTCCAGGATATTTCTTCAGCTTCCTAAACTCTACAAAAACAGCAAGAAGTTATATGGAGATCATTGTGTGTGCAATGTAATTTACTGACAGAATTTTAACTTGCAGAAGACATCAGTGCCCTTGGAAATTATTGCCTTTTTCCAATTTCTTCCATTGGGGAGCAGACTACAAGACATGCTGGTTTTCCATTTCTTGTACCTGACGTACATGGAATGGTATTCCTTACACCACAGCATCTACACCCAAGTATGTAATCTTAAACAAATACAAATTTGTAAATGCAACAGTCAATGATGACTCTTGAAAGAAAGAGTGCAGCACAATATCAGAAAATGAAATAAAAATATTTCTGATAGAATACACAAAGAAGACACATATAGGTGAAAGCTGAAATTCAAAAAGGAAAACTTATAAGAGATATAGATGTAATAGTATCTCTGAGCAGGAAAAGCAGATTATAAATTATTTCCAAAATTCAAAATTCAAATTTTTCCTTTCTAATTTCTTATACCCATCAATACATGCCATATAAATAATGACTCTGATTTCATTCTTTCAATGTGATCTCTTTCAAATTGGATTCTTTATTCATTTTTTAACTTGCCCAGCACAATCAAATAGTTCTCAGAATCAAGGTCAATATGAGCACATCACATCCTTTGCCCAACTCTACACAACATCCCTTATGTGCATCCATCAAATTGATCAAAGTCTTTAAAATGCTTCATTATTAATGATACCAGCCCTCCATTAATACAGGGGTAAAAAGGTTTTAAAGACATCCCTTGGAGGTGGATTGAAGATGGCAGACTAGAGGGAGGCTGCATTCCTTATCATTTCATAACTAGGTTTCAAGCAGAGGTATCTGTTTCTTGGTGAGGCAGTTTATGTTGCTTTTTGATCCCTTCCTGTTTACCCCATTTGTCTACTGTGCTCACCTGCAGTCTGCCAGCATATTGACTATTTTTTGAGTGCAGATTGCTCACTGGCACCTACCATCCACCATTTGCCTGCCTCTTGCTTGTCCATCATCTGCCTTCCACCTATCCATCACCCACTGCCTGAGGTTCATCTGCTGATCATCTGACAGCAGCCAGCAGACTGACTACAGACCACCAGTGGAGTGCCAGCTGCCTGCTGTTGCCTGGAAGTTCACTGTCACAGTATCTACAGGTTTGATTACACGTGGCTGCCACCACTTTGAGAAAACAGCCAGGACCTGTAGGACCCCTGGCTGGACTGACTGAGCCCCATCTCCAGGACCCCTCAGCCTAACCAATGAATCCCTACCTCCCGGGCCCTCAGACAAACTGACTGTTCCCCACCACCAAGACCCCCAGACCGACTGGGCTCTATCACCAGGACCCCCAGATTGACTGACTGCACCCCACCGCCAGGATCCCACAACCAGACTGACCACAAACCATCTCCAGGAACACCAGCTGACCATACCCACACCCTGTGCTGCAGCTCCCCATTTGCCAACATATTTGGAAGCCAGAGTGGCAATCTTGGACAATCCTAAAAGCTGTATCTCCCATTTTTAGGTGGGGGAAATATCATCCTGAGATGCCTGCTGGAGACTGGAAGTTCATTGTCAGGTACCTCTCATACATCAGGCTACTGAAGATTGGGAAGTTTGAATTCTATATGACTGTTAAAGTGTAGATTTTTTTTCTCCTTATTAAAAAATTTTAAGTTTATATTTCTTTACTTTTCTCACTCTATTTTCCTTTTGTTTACCTGTTCCCTCAGAGTCTCTTTTTCCCTTTTTGCATGCTAACAACCAACTTCTTTTGATTATATTTTCACTCTTTCTGTGATCTAGAACTTCTATATATCCTTTTCTTATCCCATTAATAGCTACATCATAACCCCTTCCCATCCTCTTTGTCCTGCATTAGAAACTGCAGACATTATTGCAAATCTATTTGTCACACTGTAGATAATAATTAAACTCTTTCTGTTTATTATGACAATATTGTTAATGTCCTCATAGGGGCTATTTGGTTTAGGGTTACATATTGTGTGTACTGGGAACTGCTAATATTGATCTCCCCCTTAAATAAAAGGATTTGAAAACGTATATGGTTACTGTGATCCTATGATGGGAAACTGCAATACCCCAGATCTGCACTGCTAGAGGGGAAGATACATGAACAACATAAAAAAAGGAAGAAAATGATCCAAACAAACCTAGATTCTATATTAATAGAATCCAGTGGCAGTATGGTAGAAGAAATGTCAGAAAAGGAGTTCAGAGTATACATAATTAAAATGATTCATGAAGCAAAGGATGAGATAAGAGAGCAAATGCAGGCAATGAATTACCACACCAATAAGCATTTGAAAGAGCAACTGCAGAAAGCAAAAGATCATTTCAACAAAGATAGAATTCTAAAAAAAAAAAAAATACCAAATGGAAATTCTTGAAATGAAGTAAACAATAAACCAAAAAAAAATTTACCCTATGTAAATGTATGATTACATAAATGTTAAGCCTTTACTTCATGTACAACCAGAGAAACAACATGTATCCCATTTGTTTACAATAAAAAAAAACTAAAAAAAAAACTATGATATTTAAGACTAAAAAAATAATGCAATGGAAAGCATCACCAACAGACTAGATGACTTGGAAGACAGAACCTCAGACAATGAAGACAAAATACTTAATCTTGAAAATAAATTTGTCCAAACAGAGAAGATGTTAAGAAATCATAAACAGAATCTCCAAGAACTATGGGATGTCATGAAAAGAACAAATTTAAGAATTATCCGGATTGAGGAAGGCACAGAGATACAAACCAAAGGAATGAACAACCTATTCAATGAAATAATATCAGAACATTTCCCAAGCCTGAAGAATGAAATGGAAAATCAAATACAAGAGGTTACAGAACACCAAATGCACAAAATCACAACAGATCCACTCCAAGTCACATTATAATGAAAATTCCTAACATTCAAAATAAAGATAGGATTTTGAAGACTGTGAGAGAAAAGCATCAGATTACATATAGGGGAAGACCAATACAGATATCAGCAGATTTCTCAGTCCAGACTCTAAAAACTAGAAGGGCCTGGACCAACATATATAAGCCCTGAAAGAACATAGTTGCCAACCAAGAATCCTATACCCAGCAAAACTTACCTTCAGATTTGAAGACAAAATAAAATCCTTCCATGATAAACAAAAGTTAAAAGAATTTACAAATAGAAAGCCTATGTTACAGAACATTCTCAACAAAATATTCCAAAAGGAGAAAATGAAAAACAACAATGTAGATCAAGCAAAGGGAGGAACTACCTTAAAGGAAAAACCAATCAAAGGAGAAACCAAGTCATAGTAAAAACCAAAAATAAGCCCAAATGACTGGGAATACAAATCATATCTCAATAATAACCCTGAACATTAATGATCTAAACTTATCAATCAAAAGACATAGACTGGCAGATTGGATTAAAAAGAAACACCCAACAATATGCTGCCTTCAAGAGACCCATCTCATAGATAAGGACATACACAGACTAAAGATGAAAGAATGGGAGAAAACCTACCATGTACATGGACTCAGTAAAAAAGTGGGTATTTCCATCTTTATTTCAGATAAAGTGAACTTCAAGTCAAAGTTAGTCAGAAGGGATAAAGAAGGACATTTCATACTGCTTAAGGGAACCATAAATCAGGAAGACATAATGATTATAAATATTTATGCCCCAAACAAAGGTGCATCCATGTACATCAAACAAATCCTTATCAATGGCAGAAATCAAATAGACCAAAACACAATAATTCTGGGTGACTTTTACACACCACTGTCACCACTGGATAGATCTTCCAAAAAAAAAAAAACTCAACAAAGAAACCATAGAACTCAATAACACAATCAATAACTTAGATCTAACAGACATATATAGAATATTCAAATCATCAATGAGTGAATTCACTTTCTTTTCAGCAGTACATGGAACCTTCTCAAAAATAGACCATATGTTATGCCACAAAGCAGCCCTTAGTAAATGCAAAAAAATAGAGATACTACCTTGTGTTCTATCAGATCAAAATGGAATGAAATTAGAAATCAATGACAAAATTAAAAAAAAAAAACACAGGGATTACCCCAGCACCTGAAGACTAAATAATATGATATTGAATGAAGCACGGATAACAGAAAACATAAGGGAGGAGATAAAAAAAATTCTTAGCTATCAATGAGAATGATGATACAGCATATCAAAATCTCTGGGACACTAAGAGGAAAATTCATTGGATGGAGTAAATTCAAGAAAAGAAAATGTCAACAACTAAATGACCTAAGATTACAGCTCAAAACCCTAGAAAAAGAAGAGCAGAACAACAACAAAAGTAGTAGAAGACAGGAAATAATTAAAATCAGAGCTGAAATCAATGAAATTGAAACAAAAGAAACAATTCAAAAAATTGATAAAACAAAAAGTTGGTTCTTTGAAAAATAAACAAAATAGACAAACCCTTAGCCACACTAACAAAGAGGAGAGGAGAGAAAACTCAAATTACTAAAATTCGTGATGAAAAATGACATATCACGACAGACACCACTGAAATACATAACATAATGAGAAGCTACTTTGAAAATCTATATTTCAGCAAAATCAAAAATACCAAAGACAGTGACAAATTTCTAGACATATATGCTCCTCCCGAACTGAACTAGAAGGACATACACAGTTTAAACAGATCAATATCAAGCAATGAAATGAAGTCATCAAAATCCTACCAACCAAGAAAAGCCCAGGACCAGACAGATTATCAGCTGAGTCCTACAAGACCTTCAAAGAAGAACTCATTCCAATACTTCTCAAAGTATTCCAGGAAATAGAAAATGAGGAAACCCTACCAAAGTCTTACTATGAAGCTAATATCACCCTCATATCCAAACCAGACAAAGACACATCAAGGAAAGAAAATTTTAGACCACTATTCTTGATGAATATAGATGCAAAAATTCTTAATGAAATACTGGAAAACCATATCCAACATATTAAGAAGATAGTGCACCACAATCAAGTAGGGTTCATCCTGGGAATGCAAGGTTGGTTCAACATCCATAAATCAATAAATGTAATTCATCATATCAATAAACTTAAGGATAAGAATTATATGGTTATTTCAATTGATGCAGAAAAAGCTTGACAAAATACAAAAGTTTGACAAAATACAACACCCCTTCATGCTCAAAATACTGGAAAAAATAGGGATAGTAGGAACATACCTCAACATTGCAAAGGCTATTTATGCTAAGCCCACAGCCAACATCATTCTTAATGGAGAAAAACTGAAAGCATTTTTCTTAAAAACTGGAACGAGACAGGGATGCTCTCTTTCACCACTTCTCTTCAACATCGTCCTTGAAATACTAACCAGAGCAATTGGACAGACTAAAGAAATTCAAGGGCTATGAATAGCAAAAGAGGAACTCAAGCTGTCACTTTTTGCTGATGACACGATTCTTTATTTAGAGGATCCAAAAACCTCCTCCAGAAAACTTCTATACCTCATAAATAAATTCAGAAAATTAGCAGGTTATAGAATCAACACACATAAATCTAAAGCATTTTTATACATAAGCAAAGAAACATCTGAAAGGGAAATGAGGAAAACAACTCCGTTTGCAATAGCCTCAAAAAAATAAAATAATTGGGAATCAATCTATCCAAAGAGGTGAAAGATCTCTACAATGGGAACTACAGAACATTAAGGAAAGAAATTGAAGAAGACCTTAGAAGATGGAAAGATCTCCCATGTTCTTGGATAGGCAGAATTAATATTATCAAAATGGCCATACTTTCAAAGGCATCGTACAGATTTAATGCAATTCCAATTAAAATCCCTATGACATTTCTCACAGAAACATAAAAAGCAATCATGAAATTCATGATTTTTATTCTGTAAGAACAAAAGACCCAGAATAGCCAGCCAAAGCAATCCTCGGCAGGAAGAGTGATACAGGAAGTATCACAATACCAGACCTTAAACTCTACTATAGAATAATAGTAACAAAAATGAGATGGTATTGGCACCAAAACATACAGGTAAATCAATGCCACAGGATAGAAACATGGAGCCATACCCACATAAGTACAGTTATCTTATAACAGACAAAGGTGCCAAAAACTTACAATGGAGAAAAGATAGCCTCTTCAACAAATGGTGCTGGGAAAACTGGAAATTCATATGCAGTAAAATGAAATTAAACCCCTATCACTCAGCCTGTACAAAACTAAACTAAAAATAAGTCAAGGATCTAGGAATTAGACCTGAGACCCTTCACCAAATAGAAGAAAAATGTACTCCTGAATCTCCCTCACATTGGCTTACGACCAGAATTCCTTAACAAAACCCACATAGCACAAGAAATAAAAGCAAGAATCAATAAATGGGATACAGTCAAACTAAAAAGTTTTTTCTCAGCACAGGAAACAATCAATAATGTGAAAAGGGAGAGCCTACACAGTGGGAGAAAATCTTTTCCATACACAATTCAGACAGAGCACTCATCTCCAAAGATTAAAAGAACTTAAAGAACTTTACACCAAAATACAAAGAACCCAATCAGTAAATGGGCTAAGGAAATGGGCAGAAAATTCACAAAAGAAGATATACAGGTGACCAACAAATACGAGAAAAAGTGCTCATCATCCCTAGTAATTAGAGAAATGCAAATTAAAACCATCCTAAGATTTCATCTAACTCCACTTAGAATGGCTATTATCAAGAACACAAGCAATAATAATTGTTGGCGTGGATGTGGGAAAAAAGGCACACTCATACATTGCTGGTGGAGTTGCAAATTGGTGCAGCCACTCTGAAAAGCAGTATAGAGATTCCTCAGAAAACTTGGAATGAACCCACCATTTGACACAGCTATCCCACTCCTCGATTTATACCCAAAGAACATGAGTGTACTACAGTGATGCAGTCACATCAATATTCACAGCAGCTCAATTCACAATAGCTAGATTGTGGAAACAATATAGATGCCTTTCAATTGATGAATGGATAGAGAAATGTGGTATATATACACAATGGAATATTACTCAGCCATAAAGAAGAATAAAATTATGGCATTTGCAGGTAAATGGAAGTAGTTGGAAAATATCATGCTGAGTAAAATAGGCCAAGCCCATAAAACCAAAGGCCAAATGTTTTCTCTGATAAGTGCATAATGGGGGGGAGGGGCGTGACAAGGGGAAGAGAAGAATGAAGGAACTTTGGATAGTGTAGAGGAAAATGGGGTGAAAGGGGGTGGAAGAAAGAAAAATAGTAGAATGAAACAGAATGTATTACCCTATATATATATATATATATATATATATATATATATATGATTACATGAATGATGTGAATCTACAATGTGTACAACCATGAAATTAAATGTTGTACCCCATTTGTGTATAACAAATCAAAATGCAGTCTGTAAAAATAAAAAGAAAAATAATAAAAAGACATCTTTGGCCTCCCAAATTATATCAGCAGAAGGTAAGATATGTCTTCAGTCACAATTCATTCACCTTTTAAAAATAATAATTTCTTCCCATACCAAGTTCATAAGAATGAGAGAATGCAGGGACTAAGTTTTTTTCTTTGGTCTTGACCTCTTGGTATTCCAGTTGTCATTGATATTGACTTGGAAAACTTCAGGGAGTAATAGTCCACTTCATTTGCCAATAGTTTTGGAGAGTATCAAGAAGACCCCTACTTTGCAAAGACAACTGCAGTTGACATTTTGTGTTTCATGCTATTGAACCCTGGTGAGAAAATTGTTCTTCAAAATTTGCTGAGTAAATACACATATGAGCATATTCCTGAGAATGATATAAATTCTCAGTTCCTGAGAATTTTCTAATCACCAGGAATAATTATTTTTATGAAATCCAGATCAATGGAGAAGCACTGCTGATAGGAAAGAGTGCTGCATGATGAAAACTCTCAATTGAATGAGCTTCCCCTTCAAACTGGTCCTTTTCCAACGTGTTCTATACATTTGAGTTGACAGAGGACAAAATGCTGAGACACTGAAGGTTTGGCATTATCTGAAGATGCTCTTTTAGGTAGGTGAATGGAGTCACTTCCAATGTGACTGTGAAATAATTTTCAGGTAAACCACCCCAGGCATAAGCCAAACAATTACTAATGAATCTTTAATTTCACTTTTGCATAAAATCCTGCAACTAACTTTTTTTGATTCATATCAGCACCCACTGTTCAATGTTGTATCATGAGTGGAAAAATTTCCCTGCCCTTTTAAGGAGGAAATAGGTTGTAGATGAGCAGGGAGCAGAATGTTATCCCAGTGATCTATGGTGTCCTGGGATAGGAGAAGAGGCAGGCCTAAGTGGGAAAATTTATATGATTAGGTCATTAATGTGAAAGAAGATATTTGAGATCATTCACACCTGAACCACAAACCATTGCAATCACAATCTCTTCATTCCTTTCTCACTCTTCTTATTCTTTCTGAATATTTCCTTTGGAAAATTCTAAGGAGCACATAACTTGGCAAAATGCACAGTATGGTGGATTTGCTGGATCTGGATTATGAACTCAATTATGGGCAAGGTTGAGGTATTTGTTTCCCTTGGGCAAAGCCATTTTGCCTAAAACAAGGAAACCATAAATCAATTAGCTACAGCAGATCTGTAAATATAGTAAGAAAAGAGAAGTATTGATGGTTCAATGGGCGTGGGATCCCAGGAAATATATTTACTGGCAGAAAAAAAATATACATCCTTGTCCAAATTTCAAATTTCTGATACATATGTTTGCTGCAATTCTTATGAAACTTCAATACAATGAGATTAAATGCTTAAAATCATATCCATTGAACACTCATACGCTTCCTTTCAAAATCCCTCTGTATTGGTTCTGACCCTTTTCAGAGAAAAGCCTTGCTTGGTTAGCAGTCCTCTTGTGACAAGAGAGCAAAAGAGGCCAGAGCTCCAATATTCAAAGCGGAAGCAGCTGGCTTCAGGCATGGTGGGTATGAAAGGAAAGAGGTTCCACGCTCTGGTGCAAGAATGCAGGGTTTTTTGGTCCCCAAGTGGTGTTTCTGGGTCTTGGGCATCATGGGTTTCAATGAGTGGCATCCCTGAAATCCTGGAACATTGCAGATACCATGTGATGTCACAGAAAGGTGACACGACAGCAAAATGGCATCAACATTCCCATGGAAAGCAGAGATACTTGAGTTCTGGCCACTTCAGACCAAGATTCCAGACAAGTACCTGCTCAGCTGTGATAGAAAGAGGGGAGAGGAAGGGAGCAAGGGACCTGCTGTTTTCAAGAAATTCGATGCCAACATCTTCGCCCAGAAGAGAAGCCTGATTGTGTTGGGGTCGCGGGCCCTCATTTCTTTCAGTGATCCAGATTCTTCCAGCATAAGGGTTTCCCCTGAAACCAGACATACTGCAATGCCATCCCTACAGGCAGGTGGCGCTGTTCTTATTTGGCTGTAACAAGCATCATGTCGCTTGGGCACACTGATATTACTAGAGGCAATTAGCCCCCACCAAATCTAGTGGATCATGGAGGGACTGAGGGGTGCCCAAAAGCGCTTGGATCACCCAACTTAGCCCCAGTCATAATTGGCATTGCCCTCTGAATCCTCTTCTCCAGGTATGTGCTAACTGGAGATTTCCATGCTGAAAACACTCATTGGAATGAGCTTCCCCTCAAACTGGTACTTTTCCAGCCATGTTGTATTCTCATGAGTTGAGAGGACAAAATGTTGAGACACTAAACGTTTGGCATTATCTGAAGAGGCCATTTAAGGTGGGTGACTGGATCCGTTTCCAGTCTGACTCTGAAATATTTTCAGGAAAACCACCCCATGTCTAAGCAAAAATATTACTAATAAATTTTTAATTTCACTTTTGCAAAAAATTCTGTAAGTAATCTTTGATAAATATCAAGACCCACAGTCCAAAGGTTTATCATGACTGAGAGATTTGTCCCTGCCCCTTTAAAGGGGAAATAATTTTTACCTGTCTAGTGAGCAGAAAGTTATCCCAGTGATCTATGGTGGTCTGGGTAGAAGAGAGGCAAGTCTCTGTGGGAAATCTTACATGATCAGTTCATGAATATATTTTAGATCATACACACCTGAACCACAAGCCATTAAAATCACAATCGCCTCAAATTTTTCTCACTCTTCTTATTCCTTCTGGAATTTTCCTTTGAAATATTCTAAGTTCAGATATATTAGCAAAATTTACAGCCCCATGGATGTGCTGGATCTAGCCTCTCAACTCAGTTATGGGGCAGGTTGAAGAAGTTGTTTCTCCTAGCCAAAGTCAGTTTCCCTAAAACAGGGAAAGCCTAAGCCACTTAGCCAGACCAGGTCTGTAAATGTAGAAAGGGAAAGGGAAGAGTGATGGTTCACCAGGTCTGTGATCCAAGGGAAAATATTTGCTGGCAAGAAATAAATATATATATATATATTCATCCAAACTTCAAACTTCTTATAAATATGTTTGCTGCAATTCTTCTGAAGCTTCAATACAATGAGATTAAATGCATAAAATCATATCCATTGAACACTCATTCACTTCCTTTCAAAATCCTTCTGTATTGGTTTTGACCCTTTTCAGAGAAATGCCTTGCTTGGTTAGCAGTCCTCTTGTGACATGAGAGCAAAAGAGGCCAGAACTCCGATATTTAAAGTGGAACTGGCTAGCTTAGGGCATGTTGGGTTTGAAGCATTAGAGGTTCCAGGCTCTGGTGGAAGAATGCAGATTTTTTGCTCCCCAAGGGGTGTTTCTGGGCCTTGAGCATCATAGGTTTCAATGAGTGGCGTCCCTGAAATCCTGGCTGCACTACAGATATGACCTGATGTCACAGTAAGGTGGCATGACAGCACAATGTTGTTAAGGTTCCCATGTCAAGCAGAGATACTTAGGTCCTATCCACTGCATCCCAAGATTCCAGGTGAGTGCAGGCTCAGCTGTGATGGTAAGAGGGGAGAAGAAGGGATTTCAAGGTCTGCTGTTTTCAATGGGATATCAACATCTTTTCCCAGGAGAGGGGAGCCTGAGTGAGTTGCCGCAGAGGACTTGCCGGCCATTGAGAAATCCAGTTTCTTCCACAGCAAGGGCTACTCCTGAAACATAAAATCCTGTAGTCCCCTCCAGACACAATAGGTGGCGATGTTCTCAATAGGCCAAATTGAGTCTCATGGCACTTGGGCACCCCAATAGTGCTTCAGGCAATTAGCCCCCACCAAAGCTAGTGGACTAGGGAGTGACTGAGGAGTGTCCAAATGTGCATGGATCACCAAGTTCAGACCCGGTCACATCTGGCAAAGCCATGTGAACTTGCTCCTCCAGGTCTGGGCTCACCAGAAATTTTGAGGGATCAGGAAAGTGACCCAGGGTTCTAGCAGCTTCAAGAAATAATGACTGTCGACAGCTCAGGAATGATGAGCATGCAGTGTAGTCTGGTGGGTTTGGTAATGACTGAATTGGGAAGCATACAGCAAATCTGGTGGGATGCCGCTCTTTTCCTAGATTGTCCCATCAGAAGACAGTTAGAACCTTGGAAGTTTGACTTCTGTGTGAAAGTGGATGCTGCTCTTATTTCTTCTGAGGAGAAAACAAAATCAATCATTTACAAAGTGTGATGGATGACTGGAATTGAGTAGTAATTGAGGAGAGATATTCTTTGCTCACTCCACATTCCAAGCTCCAACTCCTTTCCTGCAGCCTTACTACATGGTTCCACATAGAAATTATCTTGGTATGAGTTTCCAAGAATCCTTCCCTTCCCTTTAAATGCAGAAGAATATGGTCAATTAGTCTTCACATAAGGGTTCATTAACTTGATCTTACTACTCTGTTTGGCACAGGCCTGAGGGACAATGCCAATGTTCCTTTTACCAGTCCCTGGAGGATACAGACTGCAGGTCAGTGTTCCAGATATTGGCACCAACATACTCCATAAAGTGAAACTGATGGATAAAACAAGTACCAGATTGTGGCATGATGAACACAGTGTAACAGGCATGATACCACATTTGTACATGCATTACACTGAAAGAGAGAAATGTTTCAAAGTTTCAAAGCTGAGCATTGAAAAAAGAATGAGTAGTGGACATTCATGTGGTAGTAAAGCCAGATGAGTTTTGGAGAAGAGAATCAATTTCACTGAAGAGACAGTAAAAATAATGTCATTGCTAATAGTTTCATAAAATTTTCAGGACATTACTTCAGCACCAGAAACTGAAAATTCAGTGAGAAGGAACATGGAGATCATTGTGTGAGTAATAAAATTTACTGACAAGTATTTAGCATGCAAAGGACATCAGTGCCCTTGGATATTCTTCGCCCTATCCTATTTCTTCCAAGGGGAAGCTGATTACAGGTATGCTGGTTTGTCACTTCTTGCACCTGACATACATGGAATGGCATTATGTACCCCACAGAACCTATACCCAAGTACCCCCAAAATAATAACATCTTCACAATTCCAAGCATATAGGAATAAGAGAATGTATGACCAAGGTCTTTCTCTTTTGTCTTCAGCTCTCTGTCTTCCACTTGTCATTGAGATTGACGTGGAAAATTCCATGGTGTAGTAGTCTACTTCATTTGCATGAGTCTTGGAGAGAATCAAGACAACCCCTACTTTGCAAGGACTACTGCAGTTGACATTTTGAGTTTCATGTTATAGAATCCTGGTGAGAATTCTGTTCTTCCAGTCCTTGCTGAGTAAATACCTGCATGAGCATATTCCTGAAAATGATATAACCTATTCATTCCTGAGAGCTTTCTAATCACCAGGAATAGCTTTTTATGAAATCCAGCTCACTGGGGAATCATTGCTGACAGCAAATGCCACTCCATGCTGAAAACTCTCATTGGAATGAGTTTTCACTTCAATCTGGTACTATTCCAACCAGTTTGTATTCCCTTGAATTGACAGAGGAAAAAATGTGAAGACAATGCATGTTTGGCAT
Source organism: Sciurus carolinensis (assembly GCF_902686445.1). Taxonomy (NCBI): domain Eukaryota; kingdom Metazoa; phylum Chordata; class Mammalia; order Rodentia; family Sciuridae; genus Sciurus; species Sciurus carolinensis. The sequence continues at coordinate 16,556,948 of NC_062227.1, read as the reverse complement.
GTTTCTGAAGAAACTCTTTAAGGTAGGTGACTGGATCTGTGTCAAGTCTGACCCCATGAAATGCTTTTCAGGAAAAGCACCCCATGTCTAAGCCAAACAATTACTAACAAATTTTTAATTTCACTTTTGCAAAAAATCCTGCAAATAAACTGATACATATCAGGACCAATACTCCAAAGGTGAATCATGAGTGAAAGGATTGTCCTGACTCATTAAGGAGGAAACAGGTTTGTTCAAGATGGCGGACTAGAGGGCAGCTGCATTTCACATTGCTCCAGGACACAAGATTCAAAAGAGGAGATAGCGAGAGACTTGGGACCAACTCAAAGCCGCAGGGTGAGTCTCTCCCGTAGGGGAGGCGTCCCGGATGGGGAGGTAGCCCCGGAACACAGGGAACTTTGTGAAGTGGAGTTGCTCGGCGAGTCGCCCCTCCCCCCGCTGGAGCGGTAAACACGGACAACTGGGATCATCTTAGAGGAGGCGGCTCAGCACAGCACTTGGACTTGGAGCAACCACTGGGGCTCCGGGCGGCTGCCTGAAGAGGAGCTGCGTGGTGAGCTGTTTAGACTCAGAACAACTGCTCCTGAACACCGGGGGGTTGCCCAGAGGAAGAGGAGAAGCGCGGTGGGTCACTTGGTCTAGGAGTGATTGCATCAGAGCCACAGGCGGTTGCCAGAGGAGGAGCTGCATGGCGAGCTGTTTGGACTCAGAACCACTGCTTCTGAACACCGGGGGTTGCCCGGTGGAAGAGGAGAAGTGCGGCGGGTTGTTTGGTCTAGGAGTGACTGCAACAGAGCTACAGGCGGTTGCCAGAGGAGGAGCTGCGTGGCGAGCTGTTTGATCTCAGAACAACTGCTCCAGAACACTGGTGGCCTGCCTGGAGGAGGAGAGTGGTGGGACACTTGGTCTAGGAGTGACTGCATCAGAGCCACAGGCGGTTGCCAGAGGAGGAGGCGAGTGGTGAGTTGATTGGACTCAAAGTGACCGCTCTGGAACACCGGTGGCCTGCCTGGAGGAGGAGCGCAGTGGGTCACTTGGTCTTGGAGCCACCACTCCAGAACACCCGGGGGGCTACCCCGAGGAGGAGGAGGAGGAACAGGGCGGGTCATTTCGACTCGGAGTGACTGCCTAGGGCTACGGGCGGATGGCAGGAGGAGGAGACTCGAAGTGAGTTCCTTGGACCTCTAGTGACTGCGTAGGAAACTGGGTGGCTGTCCGGAGGAGGAGGTGTGTGGCGGATCGCTGGGTCTCAGAGCTATTGTACAGGACTCCAGGTGGCGGCTCAGAGAAGGGACCGCATAGCCAGGTGATTAGGTGCAGAGCAGAGTCCCAGGAGCTAGGCGGCTTCTTGCTGGAAGAGCCCCACAGACACACACCTTGGGGCGGAGTGAAGTTTCCAGGACTGCGAGCAGATTCTCTGAGGAGAGGCAGCCTAAGGAGACTCGCCTATGAAGGGTGAGGCTCCCAGGCCCAGGAGGTAGGTCTGGGCCCCTGGGAACGTTGCAGAGGAAGACAGCCCAGCCCAGGTGGTAGTTGTAGATTGAAGGGAACCTCTAGGAGGGGAACTGACCAGCGAGACCTCCCCACAAGGTGAGTCTTCCCTGCCGGGTGAGGTTTTCCCACAGGGACGGTAAAACCAGAGACACAGGCACAAACAGGCCTTACCTCAGCCCGCAGCCTAGTTCTCCGTTGCATGACCATTGGTCAACAAGTGGAGACACCTCTGACCACTGGCAGGGAATATACCCCACCTGAGGGTCACCAACCCTAGAGAGGCAGCTTCCTTGTGGAGCACCACATTATCAACTTCCTCCAAGACTTCAGGCTACTGAAGGATAAGAGGGGATATACTAGCAATCTTCAGGGACATTATAAGTCGATAGAGGAAATCTACAATATATTAATGACCCAATGATTCCTGAACAATATGAGAAAACAAGGGAAGAAAATGCCCCAAACAAATCTAGATGTTACATCAATAAAATCCAACGACAGCATGGCAGAAGAAATGACAGAAAGGGAGTTCAGAATGTACACAATTAAAATGATTAGGGAAGCAAATGATGAGATGAAAGAGCAAATGCAGGCATTGAATGATCGCACCAATTGACAGTTAACACAGCAAATACAGGAAGCAAAAGATCATTTCAATGAAGAGTTAGAGATATTGAAAAAAAACTAAACAGAAATCCTTGAAATGAAGGAAACAATAAACCAAATTAAGAACTCCATAGAAAGCATAACCAATAGGATAGAACACCTGGAAGACAGAACCTCAGATATTGAAGACAAAATATTTAACCTTGAAAACAAAGTTGAACAAACAGAGAAGATGGTAAGAAATCATGAACAGAATCTCCAAGAACTATGGGATATCATGAAAAGGCCAAATTTGAGAAATATTGGGATTGAGGAAGGCTTAGAGAAACAAACCAAAGGAATGAACAATCTATTCAATGAAATAATATCGAAAATTTCCCAAATCTGAAGAATGAAATGGAAAATCAAGTCCAAGAGGCTTATAGGACTCAAAATACACAAAATTCCAACAGACCCACACGAAGGCACATTATAATGAAAATACCTAACATACAAAATGAAGACAGAATTTTAAAGGCTGTAGGAGAAAAGAACCAAATTACATTCAGGGGGAAACCAATACGGATATCAGCAGATTTTTTAGTCCAGACCTTAAAAGCTAGAAGGGCCTGGAACAACAATTTTCAAGCTCTGAAAGAAAATGGATGCCAACCAAGAATCTTATACCCAGCAAAACTTACCTTCAAATTTGACGATGAAATAAAATCATTCCATGATAAACAAAAGCTAAAAGAATTTACAAAAAGAAAGCCAGCATTACAGAACATTCTCAGCAAAATATTTCATGAGGAAGAGATAAAAAACAAAGAAGCAAACCAGCAAAGGGAGGAATTATCCTAAAGGAACTGTCAAATAAAGGAGGAACCAAGTTGTGTCAAAAATAAATAAATAAATAAAATTTTAAATATGAACCAAATGACGGGGAATACAAATCATATCTCAAAAATAACCCTGAATGTTAATGCCCTGAATTCATCAATCAAAAGACATAGACTGGCAGATTGGATTAAAAAGAAAGATCCAACAATATGTTGCCTGCAAGAGACTCACCTCATAGAAAGAGATACCCATAGACTAAAGGTGAAAGTATGGGGAAAAACATACTATGCACAAGGACTCAGCAAAAAAGCTGGAGTATCCATCCTCATTTCAGATAATGTGGACTTCAAGCCAAAGTTAGAAGAGATAAAGAAGGACATTTCATACTGCTTAAGGGAAGCATAAATCAGCAAGATATAACAATCATAAACATCTATGCCCCAAACAGTGGCTCATCCATGTATGTTAAACAAATGCTTCTCAATTTTAGAAACAAAATAGACCAAAACACAATAATACTAGGTGATTTTAACATGCCTCTCTCACCACTGGACAGATCTTCCAAACAAAAATTGAACAAAGAAACCATAGATCTCAATAACACAATCAATAATTTAGACTTAAAAGACATTTATAGAATATACCATCCAACCAAGAGTGAATACACTTTCTTCTCAGCAGCACATGGATCTTTCTCTAAAATGGACCATATATTATGCCACAAAGCTAATGTCAGCAAATACAAGAAGATAGAGACACTACCTTGTGTTCTATCAGAACATAATGGATTGAAATTAGAAATAAATGAAAGAGTAAAAAACAGAAAATACTCCAACACCTGGAGATTAAACAATATGCTATTATATGGTGAATGGATAACAGAAGATATTAGGAAGGAAATTTAAAAATTCTTAGAGGTAAATGAGAACAAAGAAATATCATATCAAAATCTCTAGGACACTATGAAAGCAGTACTTAGAGGAAAAATTATTTCATGGAGTGCATTTAATAAAAGAAGTAAAACTCAACAAATAAATGACCTAACACTACAGCTCAAAGCACTAGAAAAAGAAGAACAGACCAACACCAAAAGTAGTAGAAGACAGGAAATAGGTAAACTCAGAGCTGAAATCAACGAAATTGAAACAAAAGAAACAATACAAAAAATTGACAAAATAAATAGTTGGTTCTTCGAAAAAATAAACAAAATTGATAAACCTTTAGCCACAATAACAAAGAGAAGACAAGAAAAAAACCAAATCACTAAAATTCGGAATGAACAAGGAAATATCACAACAGACATGACTGAAATACAAAACATAATTAGAAGCTATTTTGAAAATCTATACTCCAACAAAATAGAAAATTTCGAAGACATCAACAGGTTTCTAGAGACATATGAATTCCCTAAACTGAACGAGGAGGACATACACAATTTAAATAGACCAATTTCAAGTAATGAAATAGATGAAGTCATCAAAAGCCTTCCAACAAAGAAAAGTCCAGGACCAGATGGGTTCTCAGCCGAGTTCTAAAAAACCTTTAAAGAAGAGGTCATTCCAATACTTCTCAAAGTATACCATAAAATAGAAGAGGAGGGAACCTCCCAAACTCATTCTACGAAGCCAATATTACCCTGATACCTAAACCAGACAGAGACACATCGAGGAAAGAAAATTTCAGACCAATATCCTTAATGAACATCGATGCAAAAATTCTCAACAAAATTGTAGCAAATCGCATACAAAAACATATTAAAAAGATAGTGCACCATGATCAAGTGGGTTTCATCCCAGGGATGCAAGGTTGGTTCAACATCAGGAAATCAATAAATGTCATTCACCATATCAATAGACTTAAAGTCAAGAATCACATGATTATTTTGATAGATGCAGAGAAAGCATTTGATAAAATACAGCACCCCTTCATGCTCAAAACACTAGGAAAAATAGGGATAGTGGGAACATTCCTTAACATTGTAAAGGCCATCTATGCTAAGCCCATGGCTAATATCATTCTAAATGGTGAAAAACTGAAAGCATTCCCCCTAAAAACTGGAAAAAGACAGGGATGCCCTCTTTCACCACTTCTTTTCAATATCGTCCTTGAAACTCTAGCCAGAGCAATTACACAGACCAAAGAAATTAAATGGATACAAATAGGAAAAGAAGAACTCAAACTATCCCTATTTGCTGATGATATGATTGTATACTTAGAGGAACCAGGATATTCCACCAGAAAACTTTTAGATCTCATTAGTGAATTCAGTAAAGTAGCGGGATATAAGATCAATGCACATAAATCTAAGGCATTTTTATACATAAGTGATGAATCTTCAGAAAGAGAAATTAGGAAAACTACCCCATTCACAATAGCCTCGAAAAAAATAAAATACTTGGGAATCAATCTCACAAAAGAGGTGAAAGACCACTACAATGAGAACTACAGAACACTAAAGAAAGAAATTAAAGAAAACCTCAGAAGATGGAAAGATCTCCCATGTTCTTGGATAGGAAGAATTAATATTGTCAAAATGGCCATACTACCAAAAGTGCTATACAGATTCAATGCAATTCCAATTAAAATCCCAATGATGTACCTTACAGAAATAGAGCAAGAACTTATGAAATTCATCTGGAAGAATAAAAACCCAGAATAGCTAAAGCAATCCTTGGCAGAAAGAGTGAAGCAGGGGGTATCGCAATACCAAATCTTCAACTCTACTACAAAGCAATAGTAACAAAAACGGCACGGTATTGGTACCAAAATAGAAAGGTGGATCAATGGTACAGAATAGAGGACACGGACACAAACCCAAATAAATACAATTTTCTCATACTAGACAAAGGGGCCAAAAATATGCAATGGAGAAAAGATAGCCTCTTCAACAAATAGTGCTGGGAGAATTGGAAATCCATATGCAACAGAATGAAATCAAACCCATATCTCTCACCATGCACGAAACTAAACTCAAAATGGATTAAGGATCTCGGAATCAGATCAGAGACCTTGCATCTTATAGAAGAAAAAGTAGGTCCAGAGCTTCAACATGTCGGCTTAGGACCAGACTTCCTCAACAGGACTCCCATAGTACAAGAAATAAAAGCAAGAATTAATAACTGGGATAGATTCAAACTAAAAAGCTTTCTCTCAGCAAAGGAAACTATCAGCAATGCGAAGAAAGAGCCTACAGAGTGGGAGAAAATCTTTGCCAATCATACTTCAGATAGAGCACCTATCTCCAGAATCTATAAAGAACTCAAAAAATCTACACCAAGAATGCAAATAATCCAATCGACAAATGGGCTAAGGAAATGAACAGACACTTCACAGAAGAAGATCTACAAGCCATCAACAAACATATGGAAAAATGTTCAACATCTCTAGTAATAAGAGAAATGCAAATCAAAACCACCCTAAGATTCCATCTCACCCCAATTAGAATGGCGATTATCAAGAACACAAGCAACAACAGGTGTTGGCGAGGATGTGGGGAGAAAGGTACACTCATACATGGCTGGTGGGGCTGCAAATTAGTGCAGCCACTCTGGAAAGCAGTGTGGAGACTCCTTAGAAAACTTGGAATGGAACCACCATTTGACCCAGCTATCCCACTCCTTGGCCTATACCCAAAGGACTTAAAATCAGCATACTACAGAGATACAGCCACATCAATGTACATAGCTGCTCAGTTCACAATTTTCAGATTGTGGAACCAACCTAGATGTCCTTCAATTGATGAATGGATAAAGAAAATGTGGTATATATATACAATGGAAAATTACTCAGCCATAAAGAATAATAAAATTTTGGCATTTGCAGGCAAATGGATGAAACTGGAGAATATCATGCTAAGTAAGATTAGCCAATCTCAAAAAACCAAAGGAAGAATGATATCGCTAATAAGTGGATGATGACACATAATGGGGGGTAGGAAGGTCTAGTGTTAGGGTTAGAGTTAGGGTTAGGGAGGGGGGCAAGAATGGAGGAAGGAAGGACTGTATAGAGGGAAAACAGGGGCAGGAGGGGTGGGGGGAAGTGAAAAAATAACAGAATGAATCAAACAACATTACCCTATGTAAATTTGTGATTACACAAATGGTATGCCTTTACGCCATGTACAAACAGAGAAACAACATGTATCCCATTTGTTTACAATTTAAAAAAAAAGGAGGAAACAGGTTGTAACCAAGCAGTGGGCAGAAAGTTATCCCAGTTATTCATGGTGGTCAGGGGATAGAAGTGGAGGTCAGACTATGTGGGAAAACTTATATAACCATGTCATTAATATAAAAGGAGATATTTGAGAACATTCACACCTGAAACAAAAGACATTGAAATAACAAGCTCCTCAATCCTTTCTCACTTTTCTTATTCCTTCTGGACATTTCCTTTGAAATATTCTAAACAGCAGATATCCTGGCTGTATTCACAGCCCTGTGGTTGTGCTTGATGTAGCCTAACAACTCAGTTATGGGAGAGTTGAGGAAGTTTTTTCTCCTTGCAAAGCCAGTTTCCCTAAAACATGGAAAGCCAAAACCACTTACCTAGACCAGGTCTGTAAATATAGAAAGGAAAAGGGAAGAGTTGATGGTTCACTGGGTCTCTGACCCCAGGAATAGTATTTGCTAACAGAAAAAAATATCATCATCCAAATTTCAAACTTGGTATAGATATGTTTGCTCCAATTCTTCTGAAGCTTCAATACAGTGAGATAAAATCCTTAATGTCCATTGAACACTTATACACTTCTTTTCAAAATTCCTCTGTATTGGTTTTGACCCTTTTCAGACAAATGCCTTGATTGTTTCCCAGTCCTCTTGTGATAAGAGCAAAATAGGTGAAAGCCCCAACATTCAAAATGGAATTGGCTGACTTTGGGCACTTTGGGTTTGAAGGGCAAGAGGTTACAGGCTCCTGTGGTATAATTCATGTTTTTTGCTCCCCAAGGGGTGTGTCTGGACTTCGGGCATAATGGTTTTCAATGAGTGGTGGCCCTAAAGTCCTGGCTTAGGTAAGGACTACCTAATATCACAGGTGGAATGAGAGCAAAATTGTATCACTGTTCTCATGGCAACCAGAGATACTTCAGGTCCTGGTTTTTCAGACCAAGATTCCAGAAAATTGCAGGCTCAGCTGTGATGGTAAAAGGGTTGAAGGAGGGAGTGCAGGGTCTGCTCTTTTCAAAAATGCGACGCCAACATTTTTGCCCAGGAGAAATGGAGCCTTTGTGTGTTGAGGCAGCGGGCCTTGGCCTTTGATAGATCCTGGTCCTTCTAGGAGAAGGCTCCCTGAAACCTAAAAACTTGCAGGACCCTGCAGACACAGTAGGTTGTGCTGTTCTCCTTTGGCCACATCAGGTCCCATGGCACTTGCGCACCTCGATACTGCTGCAGGCAATTAAGCCTCACCAAATTTAGTGGACCAGGGAGGGTCTGGGGGTGATCCAAAGCACGTGAATCACCCAGATTAGCCCTGGTCACAATTGACAAATCCATCTGAACCCCCTTCTCCAGGTCTGGGCTCAACCAGAATTTTGATGAGTCTGGAAACTGCCCCAGGACACTAACAACCTCAAGGAATGATGACTTTTGACAGTTCAGAAAAGATGAGCATGCAGTGAAGATTGGTGTGCTAAGTGATGATTGAATTGAGAAATATCACAGCAACTCTGGTGGGATGTAGTTCCCTTCATAGACTGCCCAAACAGGAGACAGCTGGAATCTGGAAAGTTTGACTTCTATGTGGAATTGAGTGACTGCTCCACTCCCTAATGAGAAGAAAACAAAGGCATTCACTCAACTAGTTCATTGGAATACTGGAAGTGGCTAACAAGTGAAGAGAGATATTCTGTGCTCACTGCACATTCCAGGCCACTCCTACTTTACTGCAGCTTTGCAACATGGCTCCACACAGAAAATGTCTTGCTATGAATTTCCAAGGGTCCTTCATTTACCTTTAAATGCAGAATAATATGGTCAATCTCTCTTCCCATAGGGTTCACTAATGTGACCTAATTACCACCTCTTTGTCACAAGCCCTGCTGGAACAATGCCAAGGTCCTATTAGCAGTCCTTGTAGAATGCATAATGCAGGCCACCAAACTCAAAATAGTGAAACTGATGGATGAAAGAAGTGCCATATTATGGCAAGATGAGCACTGCTTAACAGGGCACAATACCACATTTGAACATGCATTACACTGAAAGAGAGGAATGTTTAAAAGTTTCAAAGGTGAGCATTGAGAAAAGAATGAGGAGTGAACATTTTGGAGGCAGTAAATACAGATGGGTTTTGGAGCTGAGAAACAAGTTAACTGAATAGACACTAAAAATAATGTTATTGATAATAGTTTTGCAATATTTCCAGGACATTTCTTCAGCTTCATAAACTAAAAATACAAAGAACAGTAATAGGGAGATCATTGTGTGAGCAATGAAAGTTATTGACAAGTATTCAATTTGCAAAGGTCACCAGTGCCCTTGGAAATTTTTGATCCTGTCCTGTTTCTTTCAAGGGGGAGCAGATTACAGACACGATGGCTTTTCATTTCTGGCACCTGACATACGTGGAATGATTACACAACAGTACCTACACCCAAGAATGTAATCTTAAACAAGTACAAAATTGTAAATGCAACTCAGAATGATGACCTTCCAAAGAAAGAGTGAAGCACACCTATAGAAAATGAATCAAAAACATCTTTGTTAAAATACACACAGAAGAACCAATATTGGCAAAAGCTGAAATTCAAAAAGAGAAAATTTTAAGAAATAAAGATGTGATAGGATTACTGAGAAGGAAAAGCAGATTCTAAATTATTTCCAAAATTCCAAATCCATTCTTTTTTTTTTTTTTTGTAATTGCTTAAAACCATCCACACATGCAACATAACTAATGTCTCTGATTTTATTCTTTAAATCTGGTCACTTTCAAATAGGGGATTTTCTGTCATTTCTTAACCTACATAGCACAATCACAAATTCCCAGAATCATGGCTAATATGAGCACACCTTATCCTTCACCCAGTTCTGCACTACATCTCTATGTACATGCATCAAACTGAGCACAGTCTTTAAAATTCTTAATTATTAATGATACCAGAACTCCAATTATATGGGGAAACAAGATTTAAAATAAATTCTTGACCACCTAAAAAATATCAGCAAAAGGAATGTATGTCTTCAGGCAAAATTCTTTCACTTTTAAAAAATAATAATATCTTCCCAATGCCAAGCATATAAAAATGAGAGAATGCAGGGGCAAGGGCATTTGTTTTTTGTCTTCACCTCTCAGTATTCCAGTTAATATTGATACTGACTTGTAAAACTACAGGATGTAGTAGTCCACTTCATTTGCCAAGAGTCTGGGAGAGTATCAAGAAGACTGCTACTTTGCAAGAATTACTGCAGTTGGCATTTTGAGTTTCATGCTATAGAATCCTGGTGAGAATTTTGTTCTTCAAGAACTTGCTGAGGAAATGCCTGCATGAGCATATTCCTGAGAATGATATAATCCTCTCCATTCCTGAGAGCTTTCTAATCACCAGTAATACCTATTTTTACAAAATCCAGGTCACCGGGAAAGCACTGCTGACTGCAATCTCCTTTCCATGCTGAAAACTCTCTTTGGAATGAATTTCCCCTTCAAAATGATACTTTTCAAACCGTGTTGTACTTGAGTTCACTTGAGTTGACAAAGGACACACTGTTGAGACACTGCAGGTTTGGTATTATCTGAAGGGGATCTTTAAGTAGGTGACTGGATCTGCTTCCAGTCTGACTCTGTGAAATCTTTTTGGGAAATCTACCCCATGTCTAAAAGCCAAAAAATTGCTAATGAATTTTTAATTTCACCTTTGCAAAAAATCTTGCAAGTAACCTTTGATACATATCATGTCCCACAGTCCAATTGTGTTTCATGAATGAAAGATTTGTTTCTGTCCATTTCAGGAGAAAATAGAATGTAACTGAGCAGTGAGCAAAAAGTTATCCCAGTGATCCATGGTGTCCTAGGGTAGGAGGAGAGGCAGGCCTATGTGGGAAACTTATTTGATCAGTCAATAATATAAAAGGAGACATTTGAGATCATTCATACCTGAACCAAAGTCATTGAAATCACAGTCTCCTCAATCCTTTCTCACTCTTCTTATTCATTCTGGACATTTCCTTTGAAAAATTCTAAACTGAAGATATATTGGCAAAATTCAAAGCTCTGTGGATGGGCTGAGTCTAGCCTATCAACTCAGTAACAGGGAAGGTTGAGGAAGTTGTTTCTCCTGGGAAAATCCTGTTTCCCTAAAAGAGGGAAAGCCTAAGTCACATAGCTAGACCAGGTCTGTAAATATAGAAAGAGAAAGGGAAGAGTTGATTGTTCACCAAGTCTTGATTTTAGGAAAAATATTTGCTAGGGGATAATAAAAAAAATCCTCATCCAAATTTAAACCTTTGCTTCAATTCTTCTGAATCTTCAATACAGTGAGATCAAATCATGAAACCATATTCATTGAACACTCATACATTTCCCTTCGAAATCCTTGTATTGATTTGACCCTTTTCAGAGAAATGCCTTGCTTGGTTATAAGTCCAGTTGTGACCTGACAGCAAAAGAGGCAAGAGCTCCAATATTCAAAGTGGAAGCAGTCGTTTTAGGGCATGTTGGGTTTGAAGGGCAAGAGGTTCCAGGCTCTTGTGTAAGAATGCAGTTTTTTTTTGTTCCCCAGGGTATGTTTCTAGGCCTTGGGCTTCATGAGTTTCAAGGAGTGATGTCCCTGACAACCTAATTGTGTGCCAGATACCACCTGATGTCACAAAATAGCTGTATGACAGCACAGGTGTCAGGTTTCCCATGGCAACCAGTACTTCAGGTACTGGCCACTTTAGATCAAAATTCCAGACAAGTAAAGGTTCAACTGTTATGGTAAGAAGGGAGAAGAAGGGAGTGTGGGTTCTGTTATTTTCAAGAATCTCAATGCCAACATATTTGCCAGGAGAAGGGGAGCCTGAGTGTGTTGGGTCAGTGAGTCTGAGGGCCTTTGACAGATCCAGGTCCTTCCAGGACAAGGACTCCCCATAAAACCTAACAGCCTCCAGTACACTTCAGGCAATCTATGTGGTGCTGTTCTCATTTGGCTGCATCGGGTCTCATGGTGCTTGCACACCCCAATACTGCTGAAGGCAATTAGCCCCCACCAAAACTAGAGGGCTAGGAAGAAACTGAGGGGTGCCTGAAAACATGTGGATCACCCAGTTTCACCAGCGTCAAAATTGGCAATGTCTCTGAAACAGCTCCTCCAGGTCTGGGATCCCCCAGAATTTTTATGAAACAGAAAATTGGCCCAGGGCTCTAACAACTTCAAGGAATGGTGGAGTAGACAGCTCAAGAATGATGAGCATGCATGGAAAACTGGTGTGTTAGTGATGACTGAATTGAAAAATATCACAACAACTCTGGTGGAATGTCACTCTTTTCATAGACAGGCCAAAAGCACACAGATGTAATCTGGGAAGTTTGACTTCTATGTGGAAGTGGGTGATCGCTCTGATCCCTAGTGAGAGGAAACAGTCTAAACTCACCAAGTGCAATGGATGCATGGAAGGGGCCAGCAAGTGAAGAGAGAGGTTCTATGCTCATTCCATATTCCAGGTCCCACCTACTTTTCTGCAGTCTTACAACTTGGTTCCACACAGAAATTACTTGGTATAAGTTTCCAAGGCCCTTCACCTTTAAATGCAGAAGAATATGGACAATCTTGCTTCACATAAAGGTTCATTCACTTGACATGACAATTGCCTGTTTGGAACAAGGCCCACTTGGACAATGAAAAACATCATTTTAGCAATTCCTGAAGGATGCTGACAGCAGGCCAGTGTCCCAAATATTGCTACCACCATGCTCCAAAATAATGAAACTGATGGATGAAACAACTGCCATATTATGGCATGCTGAGCATAGTTTAACAGTGCATAATACCACATTTGAACATGCATTACAATGAAAGAGAGGAATGTTTCAAATTTTCAAAGCTGAGCATGAAAAATACAATGAAGAGTGGATATTTTGACAATAAAAGGAGATGGGTTTTGGAATGAGAGCCAAGTTAACTGAAGAGACACTAAAATAATATCATTGTTAATAATTCCCCAAAATTTTGTGAACATTCCTTCAGCTTCAAAAATACAAGTACAACAAGAAGTAATAGAGAAATCATAGCGTGAGCAAAGAAATTTACTGATAAGTATTCACCTTGAAAAGGACATCAACGAACTTGGAAATTCTTGAACCTATCCTGATTTTACCAAGGTGGAGATGATTACAGACATGCTGTCTTTTCATTTCTGGCACCTGAGCTACATGGAATGGTATTCCTACACCCCAGTACCTACATCCAAGTATGTAATCTTAAACAAGCAAAATTTTAAATGTGAGCCTGAATGATGACTCTCAAAAGAAAGAGTGAAGCACATCAGAAAATGAAACAAAAAAAATCTGTTAAAATACACAAGATGGAGGCCACCCAGCACAACGCTTGGACTCGGAGCAACCCACCAGGACTCCGGTGGATGCCAAGAGAAGGAGGTGCGCGGTGAGATGTTTGGACTCAGAGCGACCACTCCTGGACACTGGAAGGCTGCCTGGAAGAGGAGGAGGAGTGCAGTGGGTCGCTTGGACTTGGAGGAGTCGCATCAGGGCTACGGGTGGCTGCCCAGAGGAGGAGCTGGGCAGTGAGCTGTTTGGAATCAGAGCAACTGCTCCTGAACACCCAGGGGGGCTGCCCAGAGGAGGAGGAGGAGCATGGTGGGTCGACTGGTCTCCGAGCAGCTGCACCAGAGTTCTGGACAGCTGCCCGGAGGAGGAGGTGTGCAGCAGGTCACTTGGATTGAGAGTGCCCACTCCTGAACAACCACGGGCCTGCCTGGAGGAGGAGGAGGAATGCGGTGGGTCACTTGGACTTGGAGTGACTATACCAGGGCTACTGGCAGTTGTCGGGAGCAGGAAGTGCACAGTGAGTTGCTTGGACTCCTAGAGACCGCAATGGAACACCAGGTGGCTGCCCAGAGGAAGAGGAGTGCAGCAGGTCACTGGAACTTGGATTGACTGTATGGGGCTCCAGGTGGCAGCTCAGAGGAGGGGCCACATAGCCAGGCAATTAGGTGCAGAGCAGGGTCCCAGGACCCAGGCAGCTTCTTGGTGGAAGAGCCGCACAGAGACAAGCTGAGGGGCACAGCGAAGTTTCCAGGACTGCGGGCAGATTCTCTGAGGAGAGGCAGCCTAAGGAGACTCGCCTGTGAAGGGTGAGGCTCCCAGACCCAGGAGGTAGGTCCGGGCCCCTGGGAACGTTGCAGAGGAAGGCAGCCCAGCCCAGGCAGTAGCTGTGGATTGAGGGGAACCTCTAGGAGGGGAACTGACCAGCGAGACCTCCCCACCGGGTGAGTCTTTCCTGCCGGGTGAGGTTTTCCCATGAGGATGGTAAAACCAAAGACACAGGCCCAAACAGTCCTTGCCTCAGCCCGCAGCCTAGTTCCCCATTGGATGACCATTGGTCAATAAGTGGAGGCACCTCTATCCACTAGCAGGGAATATACCCCACCTGAAGGTCACCACCCCTAGAGAGGCAGCTTCCTTGTGGAGCACCGCATTATCAACTTCCTCCAAGACTTCAGGCTACTGAAGGCTAAGAGAGGATATATTAGAAATCTTCAGGGACATTGTAAGTCAATAGAGGAAATTTGCAATATCTCAGCAGTCCACTGATACCTCAACAATATGAGAAAACAAGGGAAGAAAATGCCCCAAACAAATCTGGATGTTACATCAATAAAATCCAATGGCAGCATGGCACTAGAAATGACAGAAAGGGAGTTCAGAATGTACATAATTAAAATGATCAGGGAAGCAAACGATGAGATGAAAGAGAAAATGTACGCAATGAATGATGAGATGAAAGAGCAAATGCAGGCATTGAATGATAGCACCAATCAACAGTTAAAAGAGCAAATACAGGAAGCAAAAGATCATTTCAATAAAGAGTTAGAGATATTGAAAAAAAACAAACAGAAATCCTGGAAATGAAGGAAACAATAAACCAAATTAAGAACTCCATAGAAAGCACAAACAATAGGATAGAACACCTGGAAGACAGAAACTCAGATATTGAAGACAAAATATTTAACCTTGAAAACAAAGTTGAACAAACAGAGAAGATGGTAAGAAATCATGAACGGATTCTCCAAGAACTATGGAATATCATGAAAAGGCCAAATTTAAGAATTATTGGGATTGAGGAAGGTTTAGAGAAACAAACCAAAGGAATGAACAATATATTCAATGAAATAATATCAGAAAATTTCCCAAATCTGAAGAATGAAATGGAAATGGAAATGGAAATGGAAAGTCAAGTTCAAGAGGCTTATAGGACTCCAAATACACAAAATTACAACAGATCCACACCAAGACACATTATAATGAAAATACCAAACATACAAAATAAAGACAGAATTTTAAAGGCTGTGAGAGAAAAGAACCAAATTACATTCAGGGGGAAACCAATACGGATATCAGCAGATATTTCAACCCGACCCTAAAAGCTAGAAGGGCCTGGAACAACATTTTTCAACCTCTGAAAGAAAATGGATGCAAACCAAGAATCTTATACCCAGCAAAACTTACCTTCAAATTTGACGATGAAATAAAATCATTCCATGATAAACAAAAGCTAAAAGAATTTACAAAAAGAAAGCCAGGATTACAGAATATTCTCATATTCCATGAGAAAGACATGAAAAACAAAGAAGCAAATCAGCAAAGGGAAGAATTATCCTAAAGAAATTGTTAACTAAAGGAGGAACCAAGTCGTGTCAAAAATAAATAAATAAATAAAATTTAATAAATGAACCAAATGACCGGGAATACAAATCATATCTCAATAATAACCCTGAAAGTTAATGGCCTGAACTCCTCAATCAAAAGACATAGACTGACAGATTGGATTAAAAAGAAAGATCCAACAATATGTTGCCTGCAAGAGACTTACCTCATAGAAAGAGATACCCATAGACTAAAGGTGAAAGGATGAGGAAAAACATACCCTGCACATGGACTCAGCAAAACAGCTGGGGTTTCCATCCTCATTTCAGATAATGTGGACTTCAAGACAAAGTTAGTCAGAAGGGATAAAGATGGACATTTCTTACTGCTTAAGAGAAACATAAATCAGCAAGACATAGCAATCATAAACATCTATGCCCCAAACACTGACTCATCCATGTACATAAACCAAATCCTTCTCAATTTCAGAAACCAAATAGACCATAACACAATAATACTAGGTGATTTTAACCTGCCTCTCTCACCACTGGACAGATCTTCCAAATAAAATTGAACAAAGAAACTGTAGATCTCAATAACACAATCAATAATTTAGACTTAACAGACATTTATAGAATATACCTTCCAACCAAGAGTGAATACACTTCTCAGCAGCACATGGATCCTTCTCTAAAACAGACCATATATTCTGCCACAAAGCTAATGTTAGCAAATACAAGAAGATAGAGACACTACCTTTTATTCTATCAGATCGTAATGGATTGAAATTAGAAATAAATAAAAGAATAAAAAACAGAAACTACTCCAACACCTGGAGATTAAACAATATGCTATTATATGATGAATGGATAACAGAAGATATTAGGAAGGAAATTAAAAAATTCTTAGAGGTAAATGAGAACAAAGAAATATCATATCAAAATCTCTAGGACACTATGAAAGCAGTACTTAGAGGAAAATTAATTTCATGGAGTGCATTTAATAAAAGAAGTAAAACTCAACAAATAAACAACCTAACACTACAGCTCAAAGCCCTAGAAAAAGAAGAACAGACCAACACCAAAAGTAGTAGAAGACAATAAATAGTTAAACTCAGAGTTGAAATCAACGAAATTGAAACAAAAGAAACAATACAAAAAATTGACAAAATAAATAGTTGGTTCTTCGAAAAAATAAACAAAATTGATAAACCTTTAGCCACACTAACAAAGAGAAGATGAGAAAAAACCCAAATCACTAAAATTCGGAATGAACAAGGAAATATCACAACAGACATGACTGAAATACAAAACATAATTAGAAGCTATTTTGAAAATCTATACTCCAACAAAATAGAAAATTTCGAAGACATCAACAGGTTTCTAGAGACATATGAATTGCCTAAACTGAATGAGGAGGACATACACAATTTAAATAGACCAATTTCAAGTAATGAAATAGAAGAATTCATCAAAAGCCTACCAACAAAGAAAAGTCCAGGACCAGGTGGGTTCTCAGCCAAGTTCTACAAAACCTTTAAAGAAGAGGTTCTTTCCAATACTTTTCAAAGTATTCCATGAAATAGAAGAGGAGGGAACCCTCCTAAACTCATTCTACGAAGCCAAAATTACCCTGATACCTAAACCAGACAGAGACACATCGAGGAAAGAAAATTTCAGACCAATATCCTTAATGAACATCAACACAAAAATTCTCAACAAAATTTTAGCAAATTGCATACAAAAACATATTAAAAAGATAGTGCACCATGATCAAGTGGGTTTCATCCCAGGGACGCAAAGTTGGTTCAACATCCGAAAATCAATAAATTTTATTCACCATATCAACAGACTTAAAGTCAAGAATCACATGATTATTTCAATAGATGCAGAGAAAGCATTTGATAAAATACAGCACCCCTTCATGCTCAAAACACTATTAAAAATAGGGATAGTGGGAACATTCCTTAACATTGTAAAGGCCATCTATGCTAAGCCCATGGTTAATATCATTCTACATGGTGAAAAACTGAAAGCATTCCCCCTAAAAACTGGAACAAGACAGGGATGCCCTCTTTCACCACTTCTATTCAATATCGTCCTTGAAACTCTTGCCAGAGCAATTAGACAAACCAAAGAAATTAACGGGATATGAATAGGAAAAGAAGAACTCAAACTATCCCTATTTTCTGATGATATGATTACATACTTAGAGGAACCAGGAAATTCCAACAGAAAACTTTTAGAAATCGTAAGTGAATTCAGTAAGGTAGCAGGTTACAAGATCAATGCTCATAAATCTAAGGCATTTTTATACATAAGTGATGAATCTTCAGAAAGAGGAGTTAGGAAAACTACCCCATTCACAATAACCTCGAAAAAAATAAAATACTTGGGAATCAATCTCACAAAAGAGGTGAAAGACCTCTACAATGAGAACTACAGAACACTAAAGAAAGAAATTAAAGAACACCTTAGAAGATGGAAAGATCTCCCATGTTCTTGGATAGGAAGAATTAATATTGTCAAAATGGCCATACTACCAAAAGTGCTATACAGATTCAATGCAATTCCAATTAAAATTCCAATGACGTACCTTACAGAAATAGAGCAAGCAGTCATAAAATTCATCTGGAAAAATAAGAAACCCAGAATAGCTAAAGCAGTCCTTTGGAGGAAGAATGAAATTGGGGGTATCGCAATACCAGAACTTCAACTATACTACAAAGCTATAGTAACAAAAACAGCATGGTATTTGTACCAAAATAGACAGGTAGATCAATGGTACAGAATAGAGGACACGACACAAACCCAAATAAGTACAATTTTCTCATACTAGACAAAAGTGCCAAAAATATGCAATGGAGAAAAGATAGCCTCTTCAACAAATGGTGCTGGGAAAACTGGAAATCCATATGCAACAGAATGAAACTAAACCCATATCTGTCACCCTGCGCAAAAATCAACTCACAATGGATCACGGACCTTGAAATCAGACCAGAGACCCTGCATCTTATATAAGAATAAGTAGGTCCAAATCTTCACCTTGTAGGCTTATGATCAGACTTCCTTAACAGGACTCCCATAGCACAAGAAATAAAAGCAAGAATCAATAACTGGGATAGATTCAAACTAAAAAGCTTTCAGCAAAGAAAACTATCAGTAATGTGTAGAAAAAGCCTACAGAGTGGGAGAAAATCTTTGCCAATTATACTTCAGATAGAGCACTAATCTCCAGAATCTATAAAGAACTCAAAAAATCTACACCAAGAATGCAAATAACCCAATCGACAAATGGGCTAAGGAAATGTACAGACACTTCACAGAAGAAGATCTACAAGCAATCAACAAACATATGGAAAAATGTTCAACATCTCTAGTGATAAGAGAAATGCAAATCAAAACCACCCTAAGATTCCATCTCACCCCAATTAGAATGGCGATTATCAAGAATACAAGCAACAACAGGTGTTGGCGAGGATGTGGGGAGAAAGGTACACTCATACATTTCTGGTGGGGTTGCAAATCAGTGCAGCCACTCTGAAAAGCAGAAAAAGCAGATTCCTCAGAAATCTTGGAATGGAACCACCATTTGACCCAGCTATCCCACTCCTTGGCCTATACCCAAAGGACTTAAAATCAGCATACTACAGAGATACAGCAACATCAATGTTCATAGCTGCTCAATTCACAATAGCCAAACTGTGGAACCAACCTAGATGCTCTTCAATTGATGAATGGATAAAGAAACTGTGGTATATATATATATATATATATATATATATACAATGGAATATTACTCAGTCATAAAGAATGATAAAATTATGGCATTTGCAGGCAAATGGATGAAATTGGAGAATATCATTCCAAGTGAGTTAAGTCAATCTCAAAAAACCAAAGGAGGAATGATATCGCTGATAAGTGGATGATGACACATAATGGGGAGTGAACGGGGTTAGTGTTAGGGTTAGAGTTAGGGTTAGGGAGGGGGCCAAGAATGGAGGAAGGACTGTATAGAGGGAAAAGAGGGGCAGGAGGGGTGGGGGTGAAGGGAAATATAACAGAATGAATCAAACAACATTACCCTATGTAAATTTATGATTACACAAATGGTTCGCCTTTACTCCATGTACAAACAGAGAAACAACATGTATCTCATTTGTTTACAATTTAAAAAAAAGAGCCATCAGTCACAGTTTCAGATACAAATTTTTACTGTTTTCAGTTTACATAATTGGTATAGGTGCTATTGTGTAAGAAAATTCAATCCAATTACATAGGTGCCACAATAGTAAAACAGAATGTTTGTAATCAGCTCCCCCTTGGAAGAAAGAAAATAGGGACAAGAATTTCCAAGGACAGCTGTTTTCTGCAAGTTGAATACTTCTTGGTAATTTTTATTGCTCACTCAAGGATCTCCTATTTACTTCTTGCTGTATTTTTAGAAATTATGAAGCTGAAGAAATATTCTGAAATTTTTTGGGAAATTGTAAAAAATGAAATTATTCTTAGTGTCTCTTCAGTTAACTTGGTCCTTATGTCCAAAACCCTTGTGCTTTTAGTGCCACGAAAATATTCTCTCCTCATTTCTTTTTCAATTCTCAAATTTGAACCTTTGAGACATTCCTGTCTTTCATTGTTATGTATATTCAAATTTGGTATTATGCCCTGTTAAACTGTGCTCATCACCCAATCATCTAGCACATGATTTGTCCATCGGTATCACCTATTTGGCATTTGTGGTGGCAGTATCTGTGACACTGTCCTGCGGTATGCATTCTCTAGGGTCTGATAAAAGGACCCTTGGCATTGGCCCAGTGGGTCTTGTGCCAAACAGGCAGCAGTCAGTTCAAGTGAATAAACCCTCATGTGAAGACAGATTGACCAGATTCTTCTGCATTTAAAGGTAAAAGAAGGGCCCCTTGGAAACTCATACCAAGATAATTTCTGTGTGTAGCCTAGTTGTAAGGCAGTCGCAAAGTAGGTTTGTCCAGAATGTGGAGTGAGCACAGAACATCTCTCCTCCCTTGCTACCCCATTTCAGACATTCATCACACTTGGTGAGTGATTGATTCTTTCCTCTCTTCATTAGGGATCACAGTAGCTACCAACTGCCACTTAGAAATCAAACTTCCCAGGTGCCAACTCTCTCCTGTTTGAGTGTTCTAGGAAAGGAGCAGAATCCCACCAGAGTTGCTGTGATGTTTCCCAATTCAATCATCACCTAACCCACTAGTTCCCACAGAATTCTCCTCTTTCCTGAGCTGTCAACAGCCATCATTCCTTGAGGCTGTTGGAGCCCTGGGCCAGTTTCCTGGAGCCCAGACCTGGAGAATCAGGTTCAGAGGGCAATGCCAATTGTGATCAGGATAAGCTGGAAGATCCATGAGCTTTCCAGCACACTCAGTCCCTCCCTGGCCCACTAGATTTAGCAAGGCTAATTTCTTGCAGCATTATCAAGATGCCCAAATGCCAGGAGGCTGGTGTGGCTAAACAATAACAGCGCCACCTAGTGGTTCTGGAGGGTAATAGGGGAAGCCCTTGTCCCGAAAGGACCTGGATCTCTCCAAAACCTGCTGGTCAACTGCCTCAACACACTCTGGCTCCTCTTCTCCTTGATGAAGGTGTTGCCATTGCAATACTTGAAAAGACCTGGGCCCTCGTTCCCAAACTCTTCCCTCTTACTATGACAGATGAGCCTGGACTTGTCTTGAATCTTGGTCTGATTGGCAAGGAGCTGAAGTATCTCGGTTGCCATGGAAACTGTGGTGCCATTATGCTGTCATGCAGCCTTTCTGTGACATCAGGTTGTATCTGCAGCCCAGCCAGGATGTCAGGGAAGCCAAGCATTGAAACCCATGATGCCCAAGGTCCAGATGCACCCCTTGGGGAGCAAAAAAATCTGCATTCACCACCTCAGCCTGGAAACTCTTGCCCTTCAATCCCAACATGCTTTTTGCCAGACACTTTCAGTTAGAATAATGGAGTACTCACCTCTTTTGCTCTCGTGTCACAGGAGCATTGATACCAAGCATGAAATTTCCCTGAATACAGTCAAAACCAATAGAGAATGATTTTGAAATGAAGTGTATTTGTGTTCAATGGATATGATTTTCTATATCTAAACTCACTTGTATGAAGCTTCAGAGGAATTACAGCAAACATATCTACACAGGATGCTTGAAATTTGCATGAGGATGTATATAGTTTTCTGCCAGCAAGTATTTTTCATGGGACCACATATCCAGTGAAATATAAACCCTTCCTTTGCCTTTGATATTTACAGATAAATTCTGGCAAATTGGTTTTGGCTTTCATATTTTAGAAAAACTGGCATTTCCCAAGAGAAATACCTTCCTCAACCTCCCCAACACCTAAATTGAGAAGAGAGATCCAGCATATCCTCAGGGCTGTGCATTTTCCAAGATATCTTCTGCTTCATATTTTTCAAAGGAAATGACAAGGAGGTATAAGAGTGAGAAAGAAATGAGTAGATTGTGATTGTAGTGTCTTGGGATTCAGGTGTAAATGATCTCAAATATCTCCTTTTATATGAAAGTGAACTACTTCACCCTGAAGTTCTCCAAGTCAATCTCAAGGACACCTGGAATATGGAGACATGAAGACAATAGACAAAAGCCCTTGGTCCTACATTCTCTCATTCTTATATGCTTGGTATGGGGAAGATATTTTTGTTTTTAAAAAGTGAATGAATTTTGGCTGAAGACATATCTTCTGCTGATATCATTCAGGAGGCCAAAAATATCTTTAAACCCATTTTTTCCTGTATCAATGGAGGTCTGGTATCATTAATAATGAATCATTTTGAAGACTGTGTTCAGTTTGATGGATGTACTTCAGAAATGTTGTGGAGAATTGTTGAAGGATGTGGTGTGCTCATATTAACCATGATTCTGTGAATTATATGATTGTGCTTTGTAGGTTAAGAAATGACAGAAGAACCCCTATTTGAAAGAGGTCCCACTGAAAGAATGAAATCAGCAACATTAGTTATGTGGCATGTATGGATGGGTATAAGTAATTACAAAGGAAAAGAATGGATTTTGAATTTTGGAAATAATTTAGGATTTGTTTCTCCTGCTCAATAATCCTATCACTTCTTCATTTCTTATCACTTTCTCTTTTTGAATTTCAGCTTTCATTATATTGGGTCTTCTTTTTGAATATAAACAGACAGGTTTTTGTTTCATATTCTGATATTGTGCTGCACTCTTGCTTTTGAGAGTCATCATTCAGCATTGCATTTACAAATTCGTACTTGTTTAAGATTACATACTTGGGTGCAAGTGATATTTTGTAAGTAGTGCCATTACACATACATAAGGTGCCATTAATGAAAACCCAGCATGTCTGTAATCATCTCCTACTTGTAAGAAACAAGATAGGACCAAGAATTTCCAAGGACACTGATGTCCCATGCAAGTTGAAAAGTTGTCAGTAACTTTCATTACTCACACAATGATCTCCCTATTACTTCTCACTGTGTTTGTAGTTTTTGAAGCAGAATTAATGTCTTGGAAATTTTGCAAAATTATTAACTATGACATTATTTTTATTGTCTCTTCAGTTAACTTGGTTATTATCTCCAAAACCCTTCTGATTTTGCTGCCACCAAAATGTCCACTCCTCATTCTTTTTTCAATGCTCTGCTTTGAAACTTTGAAACATTCCTCTCTTTCATGGTAATTCATGTTCAATTGTGGTATTACACCCTGTTAAAATGTGCTCATTATGCCATAATCCGGCACTTGTTTCATCCATCAGTTTCACTTTTCTGGCATATTGTGGTGCCAATATCTGTGACACTCGACTGCAGTCTGCATCCTCCAGGGACTGCTAAAAGGACCCTGGGCATTGTCCCAGTGGTTCCTGTGCCAAACAGGCAATAGACAAGTCTAGTGCATGAACCTTTACGTGAAGGCAGATTGGCGAGCTTCTTCTGCATTTAAAGGTAAGTGAAAGACCCTTGGAAATTCATGAAATATAATTTTCTTGTGGGCCCAGGTTGTAAGACTGCAGCAAAGAAGGTGGGGCTGGGACTGTGGAGTGAGCACAGAACAAATCTCCTCACCTACTAGTCCCTTCCAGGTATCCATCACACTTGATGAGTGACTGACTCTGTACAGTACTCATTAGGGATCAGAGCAGCAACCCACTTCCATATAGAAGTTAAACTTTCCAGAATCCAGCTATCTCCCTTATGGGAAATCTATGAAAAAAGCATCATCTCACCAGAACTTCTGTGTTGTTTCTCAATTCAATCATCACATAAGACACCGGTCTTAACTGCATGCTCTTCTTTCCTGAACTGTCAACAGCCATCATTCCTTGAGGATGTTACAGCCCTGGGCCAGTTTCCTGACTCATCAAAATTCCGGATGAGCCCAGACCTGGAGGAGCGGGTTCACAGGGATTTGCTGATTGTGACTCGTGCTAACCTGGGTGATCCATGGGCTTTTGGGCACCCTCAGTTCCTCCCTGGTCTACTAGATTTGGTGGGAGCTAATTGCCTGCAGCAGTATCAGAGTGCCCAAGTGCCATGAGACCTGTGCAGCCAAGTGAGAGCATCACCACCTAGCATGACTGGATGGGACTGCAGAGTGTTAGGTCAGGGGGATCCCTTGACCTTGAAGAACCTTGATCCCTCAAAGATCCGCGGACCCACTGCCCCATCACACTCAGGCTCTCATTCTGGTCGAAGATGTTGACATCCAATTTCTTGAAAATAGCAGAAACCCACTTCCTTCTTCTCCCTTCTTACCATCACAGCTGAGCCTGTGTTTGTCTGGAATCTTGGTCTGAAGCTGCCAGGACCTCAAATATCTCTGGTTGCCTTAGAAACCACGACACCATTGCGCTGTCATACTGCCTTTCTGTGACATCAGGTGATATCTGCAGCGCAGCCAGGATTTCAAGGACTCCACTCATTGAAACCCATGATGCCCAAGACCCAGAAACACCCCAAGGGGAGCATAAAAACATGCATCCTCCCACAGAAGCCTGGAAATTCTCACTCTTCAAAGTGAACATGCCCAATGCAGCTGCTTGCACTGTAAATAATGGAGCTCTCACCTCTTTTGCTCTCATGTCTCAAGAGGACTGATACCCAAGCAAGGCATTTCTCTGAAGAGGGTCAAAACCAATACAGGATTTTGAAAGGAATTGTATGAAGTTCAATGGATATGATTTTATGCATTTAATCTCACTGTATTGAACCTTCAGAAGAATTACAGCAAACATATATATAAGACGTTTGAAATTTGGATTAGGATATATATTTTTATTCTGCCAGCAAATATTTTACCTTGGATCACACCCCATGACACATCAACTGTTTTCTTTCCCCTTCTATATTTCCATTCCTAGTCTAGCTAAGTAGCTTAGGCTTTCCCTGTTTAGGAAAACTGACTTTTCTCAGGAGAAATAACTTCCTCAACCTCCCCCATAAGTGAGTTGATAGGCTAGATCCAGAACATCCGTGGGGCTGTGAATGTTGCCAAGATGTCTGCTGCTTAGAATTTTTCAAAGGAAAAGTCCAGAAGGAATAAGAAGTGTGAGAAAGGATTGAGGAGATTGTGCTTTCAAAAGTTTGTGTTTCAGGTGTGAATGATCCCAAATATCTCCTTTTATGTTAATGACCTGCTCATATAACTTTTCCCACATAGACCTGCCCTTCCTCTTACTCCAGACCACCATGGATCACTGGGATAACTTTCTTCTCACTCCTCAGTTACAACCTATTTCATCCTTAAACTTGCAGGGACAAATCTTTCACTCATGATACACCATTGGACTGTGGTTCCTGATATGTATTCATGGTTACTTTCAGGATTTATTGCAAAAGTGAAATTAAAAATTCATGAGCAATTTTTTGACTCAGTCCTGGGAAGTCATTCCCTGAAATATATTTCACAGACTGGAAGTGGATCCAGTCACCTACCTTAGAAAGCTTCTTCACATAATGCCAAATCTGCAGTGTCTCAACATTTTGTCCTCTGTCAACTCAAGTGAATACAACACAGTTGGATATGTACCAGTTTGAAGGGGAAGCTCATTCCAATGAGAGTTTTCAGCATGGAACTGCAGTTACAGTCAGCAGTGCTTCCCCAGTGATCTGGATTTCATAAAATCAGGCATTCCTGGTGATTAGAAAACTGTCAGGAATGGATATGTTTTATCATTCTCAGGAATATGCTCATGTGAGTATTTATTCCCCAAGTTCTTGATGAACAAAATTCTCACCAAGATTCAATAGCATGAAACACAAAGTGTCAACTGCAGAAGTCATTGAAAAGAAGGGTCTTGTTGATACTCTCCCAGACTCTTGGCAAATGAAGAGGACTACTGCAGCCTGGAGTTTTCCAAGTCAATCTCAATGACAACTGGAATACCGAGATGTGAAGACAAAAGAAAAAAGCCCTTGGCCCTGCATTCTCTCATTCCTATATTCTTGGTATTAGGAAGATATTATTATTTTTAAAAAGTGAATAAATTGTGGTTGACGACATATCTTACCTTCATCTGATATTGTTCATGAGGCAACAGATGTCTACAAAATCTTTTTTCCCTGTATTATTGGAGGTCTGGTATCATTAGTAATGAAGAATTTTAAATACTGTGTTCAGTTTGATGGGTGTACTTAAGAGATGTTGTGTAGGATTGGGTGAAGGATTTGGTGTGCTCATACTATGAGATTCTGGGAATTCCTTGATTGTGCTTTGTAGGTTAAGAAATGACAGAAGGACTCCTACTTGAAAGAGATCATGTTGAAAGAATGAAATCAGTGACATTATTTATATGTCATGCATGGATGGGTATAAGCAATTACAAAGGACAAAAATGAAATTTGAATATTGGAAATAATTTGGATTCTGCTTCTCCTGTTCAGTTATACTATCACATCTTCATTTCTTATCATTTTCTCTTTTTGAGTTTCATATTTTGCCTTATTGTGTCTTCTTTTTGTATTTTAACAGCGAAGTTTTTTATTCCTTTTTTATGTTGTGCTGCATTTTTCTTTCCATAATTATCACTGAGTGTTGCATTTACAAATTTGTACTTGTTTGAGATTACATACTTGGGTGTAGGTGCTGTGATGTAAGGAATGCCATTCTACGTATGTCAAATGCCCGAAAGAAAAAAAAAAAAAACAGCATGTCTATAATCAGCTCCCCTTGTAAGGAACCGGATAGAACCATGAATTTCCAAGGTCACTGATGTCCTTTGCAAGTTGAATACATGTCAGTAATTTTCATTGCTCACACATTGATCTCCCTATTACTTCTTCCTATATTTGTAGAGTTTAAGAAGCCAAAGAAATATCTAGGAATTTTTTGGGAAACTATTTACAATGATATTATTTTTAGTGTCTGTTCAGTTAACTTATTTCTCTCTCCAAACCTCTTCTGCTTTTAGCACATCAAAATGTCCTCTCCTCATTCATTTTTGAATGCTCTGCTTTGAAACTTTGAAATTTTCCTCTTTCAGTGTCATGTATGTTCAAATGAGGTATTATTCACTGTTAATCTGTGCTTATCATACCATAATCTGGCACTTGTTTTATCCATCAGCTTCACTTTTGGGGGGTTTGGTGGAGCCAATATCTGTGACACTGGCCTGCAGTGTCCTCCAGGGACTGGTATAAGGACCCTTAACATTGTCCCAGTGGGCCTTGTGCCAAACAGACTGTAGTCCGTTCAAGTGAATGAACCCTTACATAAAGCTATATGGCCAGATTCTTCCACATTTAAAGGTAAGTGAATGGTCCTAGGAAACTCATACCAGGATAATTCTGTGTGGAACCAGGTCATAAGGCAGCAGTAAAGTAGGTTGGGCTTGGAATGTTGAGTGAGCACAGAAAATCTCTCCTCACTTGTTAGACACTTCCAGGCATCCATCACACTTAATGAGTGATAGACTCTGTTTTCTCTTCATTAGGGTTCTAAGCAGACACCCATCTCCACATGGAAGTTAAAATTCCCCGGTTCCAGCTGTCTCCTTTTGGGCAATGTAAAAAAGGAGTGGCATCCCACCAGAGTTGCTTGTGATGTTTCCCAATTCGAGCATCACCTAACACTCCTGTCTGCACTGCATGCTCATATTTCCAGAGCTGTCAACTGCCATCATTCCTTGAGGCTGTTAGAGCCCTGGGTCAGTTTCCTGACTCATCAAAATCTCCAGTAAGCATATAGCTGGATGAGAGGATTCAGAGGGCAATGCATATTGTGACCAGCTGGGTGATCTATGCACTTTTGGGCACCCCTCAGTCCCTCCCTGGTGTGCTATACTTGGTGGGTGCTAATTGCCTGCAGTAGTATGGGGTGCCCAACTCCATGAGGCTCATGCAGTCAAAGGAGAACAGCACCACCTAGTGTGTCTGGAGGGTACTTCATGCTGTCTGTCTTTTGAGGGAGCCCTTGTCCTGGAAGGACCTGGATCTTCAAAGACCAGCAGGTCTGCTGCCCCAATACATTTAGTCTCCTCTTCTCATGGGCGAAGATGTTGGCATCACATTTTATGAAAACAGCAGGCCCTCACTCCCTTCCTCTCCCCTCTTAGCATCACACCTGAGCAGGAGCTTGTCTGAAATCTTGGTCTGAATTGGCCAGGACCTCAAATATCTCTGGTTCATGGAAACTGTGACACCACTGTGTTGTTATGCAGCCTTTCTTTAACATCAGGTGGTATCTGCAGCACAGTCAGGATGTCAGGGAGGCCATGCCTTTAAACCCATGATGCCCAAGGCCCAGAAACACTCCCTGGGGAGTAAGAACACCTGCATTCTCCCACCAGAGCATGTAAATTCTTACCCTTCAATTACAACATACTCAATGCCAGTCATTTTCAGTTTGAATATTTGAGCTCTCACCTCTTTTGCTCTCATGTCACAGGAGCAGTGTTAACCAAGCAATGCATTCCACTGAGAAGGGTCAAAACCGATAGAGAAGGATTTTGAAAGGAAGTGTATGAGTGTTCAATGGATATGATTTTCTGCATCTAATCTCACTGAAATGAGGCTTCAGAGGAATAGCAGCAAACATATCTACAAAACGTTTGATATTTGCATGAGGATATATATATTTTTTTTGCCAACAAATATTTTTCCTGGGATCACAGACCCAGTGAACCATCTACCCTTCCTTTGATTTTTATATTTACAGATCTGGTCTGGCTAAGTGACATATGCTTTTCCTATTTTAGGGAAACTGGCATTGCCCAAGAAAAATACCTTCTTCAACCTCCCCAATACCTGAGTTGAGAGGAAAGATCCAGCACATCCTTGGGGCTGTGAATTTTGCCAACATATCTTCTGACTCAAATTTTTCAAAGGAAATGAGAAGGAGGAATAAGAAGAGTGAGAAATGAATAAGTACATTGTGATTGTAGTAGCTTGGGGTTCAGGTGTGAATGATCTCCAAAACTCCTTTTATATTAACAACCTGATTACATAAGGTATGACACATAGTCCTGCCTCTCCTCCTACCCTAGGCCACCATGGATCATTGGTTTTGCTCCTTGCTCAGTTACAACTTTTTTCCTGCTTAAAGGGGCAGGGACACATTTTTCCTCCTGGCACACAATTGGACTGTGGGTCTTGATATGCAACAAAGGTTACATGCGGGATCATTTTCAAAAGTGAAATTAAAAATTCATTAGCAATTATTTGGCTTAGTCTTTGGGTGGTTTTAGTGAGAAGCATTTCACAGAGTCAGAGGGGAAGTGGATCCGGTCACCTATTTCAAAAAGCCTCTTCAGGTAATGCCAACATTGCAGTGTCTCAACATTTTGGCCTCTGTCAACTCAAGTAAATACAACACAGTTGAAAAAGTACCAGTTTGAATGGGAAGCTCATTCCTATGAGATTTTTCAGCATGGAGCAGTGGTTTCAGTCAGCAGTGCTTCACCAGTGACCTGAATTTCTTAAGAATAGGTATTCCTAGTTATTAGACTCCACTCTAGAAAGGATGTGTTATATCATTCTCAAGAATATGCTGATGTGGGTATTTAGTCAGCAAGTTCTTGAAGAAGAAAATTCTCACCAGGATTTTAGAGCATGAATTTCCAAATGTCAACTGCAGTAGTCCTTGCAAAGCAGTCGTCTTCTGGGTACATTCCCAGGCTCATAGCATACAAAGTTGACTTTGACACTTGCGTGTTTTCCAAGTCAACCTCAATGTCAACTGGAAACCTGAGAAGTGAAGACAACAGACAGCTGTCCTTGGCCCTGCATTCTCTCTTTTGATGTGATAACATTGAGAAGATATTATTTTTTTAAAAAGAGCAAATGAATTTTTACTGAATACATATATTTCCTTCTGCTGATGTCATTCAGAAGGCCAAGGATGTGTTTAAAGCTGGTTTACCTGTATCACTGAAGGACTGGTGTCAATAATAATGAAGCATTTTAAAGTTTGTGCTAAGTCTCATGGATGTTCTTAAGAGAATTTTTGTAGAATCCAATGAATGATGTGGTGATCTCATCTTTACCATGGTTCTGGGAATAATTTGATTGTGCTCTATAGGTTAAGAAATGGCAGAAGAAATTCAATGTGAAAGAAATCACATTGAAAGAATGAAATCAGAGACATTAGTTATGTGGCATCTTTGGATGGGTATAAGCAATTACAAAGGAAAAGAATCATTTTGAATTTTGGAAATGATTTAGATCTGCTTCTCATGCTCAGTAAGTCCTATCACATTTTCAGCATTTACAATTTTCTGTTTTTGAATTTCAGCCTTCATAAATATTGGGTGTTATTTGTGTATTTTAACAGAGATGATTTTGTTTAATTTTCTGGTGCTGTGATGAACTTTTATGTCAGGAGTTATCATTCAGTGTTGCATTTACAAATTTGTACTTGTTTCAATTTACATAATTTGCTGTTGGTGCTGTGGTGTAATGAATGTCATTCCAGGTACATCATGTACCAGAAAACTGAAACTAGCATGTTTGTAATCAGCTCCACCTTGGAAGAAACAGCATGGGGCCAAGAATTTCCAAGGTCACCAATGCTCTCTGCAAGTTGAATACTTGTCATTTTCATTGATCACTCAACGATCTCCTTATTACTTCTCACTGTCTTTGTGGAGTTTATGAAGCTGAAGAAATGTCTTGGAATTTTTTGGGAAACTATTAACAATGACATCATTCTTAGTGTCCCTTCAGTTAACTTGTTTCTCATCGGCAAAACCCTTCTGCTTTTAGTGCCAACAAAATGTGCTCTTCTCATTCCTTTTTGAATCCTCAGAGCCTTGAACTCTTGAAGCATTCCTCTATTTCAGGGTAATGCATGTTCAAATTTGGTATTATTCCCTGATAAAGTGTGCTCATCATGACATCATCTGGCACATGATTAATCCAGGAGTATCACCTACTTGGAGTATGGTGGTGGCAGTATCTGTGACACTAGCCTGCAGTGTGTATCCTCTAGGGTCTGGTCAAAAGATATTTGGTATTGTCCCAGCAGTCCTTGTGCCAAACAGACAGTAGTCATTTCAAGTGAATGAACCTTCATGTGAAGGCAGATTCTCCAGATTCTTATGCATTTATAGATCAGTGATGGTCCCCTTAAAAACTCATAGGAAGATAATTTCTGTGAGGTTCCTAGTTGTAAGGCAGCAGAAAAGTAGGTGTTGCCTGGAATGTGTACTGAGCACAGAACATCTCTCCTCCCTTGCTAGACCATTTCAGATATTCATCACACTTGGTAAGTGATTGACTCTGTCCTCTCCTCATTAAGGATCAGAGCAGCTACCAACTTCCACTTAGAATTCAAACTTCCCAGGTGCCAGCTTTCTCCTGTTTTGGCATTCTAGGAATGGAGCAGCATTCCACCAGAGTTGCTGTGATGTTTTCCAATTCAGTCATCACCTAAAACACTCTAGTTTGCATCATAAGTTCCCCTTTCCTGAGCTGGCAACAACCATTCTTTCTTGAGACTGTTAGAATCCTGGACAATTTTGCTGACATATCACAATCCCAGG
This sequence comes from Sciurus carolinensis, assembly GCF_902686445.1. Taxonomy (NCBI): domain Eukaryota; kingdom Metazoa; phylum Chordata; class Mammalia; order Rodentia; family Sciuridae; genus Sciurus; species Sciurus carolinensis. The sequence continues at coordinate 16,525,218 of NC_062227.1, read as the reverse complement.
TGGACCCAGACCTGGAGGAGCCTGATCAGAGGGCTATGGGGATTGTTACTGAGCAATGTTTGATGCACGAGCTTTCCAGCACCACTCAGGCCCTCCCTGGTCCACATGCAGCAGTATCAGAATGCCCAAGTGCCATGAGGTATGACCAGATAAGAACAGTACCAGCTAGAATTTCTTGATGGTAGGGCATGCCACCAGGATTTGGGGGAAGCTCTTGTCCTGGAAGAACCTGGATCTCTCTAAAGTCCATGGGTTCACTGCCCCAACACACTCTGACTCCTCTTCTCCTGGGCAAGATGTTGCCATTGCATTATGTGAAAACAGCAAGGCCTTCTTTCCCTTCATCTCCCCTCTTACCATCACAGATGAGCCAGTGCTTGTCTTGAACCTTGGTCTGAACTGCCAAGGACCTGAAGTATCTCTGGTTGCCATGGGAACCATGATGCCATTGTGCTGTCTTGCCGCATTTCTGTCTCATCAGGTGATATCTGCAGTGCAGCCAGGACGTTAGGGATATCATGCATTGAAACCCATGATGCCCAATCCCAGAAACACCTCTCAGGGTGTAAGAAAACTTGTATTCTTCCACCACAGCCTGGAAACTCTTGCCCTTCAATCCCAACATGCCCAATGCTAATAACTTCCAGTTTGAATATTGGAGCTCTCACCTCTTTTGTTCTCATGTCACAGGAGCATTGGTAACCAAGCAGGGCATTTCTGTGAGAATAGTCAAATCAATTAGGGAAGGAATTTGTAAGAAAGTGTATGAGTGTTCAATGGATATGATTTTCTGCATGTAATCTCTCTGTAATGAAGCTTCAGAGGAATTGCAGCAAAAATATCTACAAAAATCTTGAAATTTGGATGAGGATTTTTTTTCCTTTGATCACAGACTCGGTGAACCATCAACCCTTCCTTTGCCTCTTATATGTACAAATCTGGTCTGACTAAGTGACTTAGACTTTCCCTATTTTAGGGATACTGGCATTGCCCAAGAGAAATACCTTCCTCAACCTCCCCCATATCTGAGTTAAGAGGAAAGATCCAGCACATCCATTGGGCTGTGCAATTTGCCAAGATGTCTTTTGCTTTGAATTTCTCAAAGGAAATACCCTGGAGGAATAAGAAGAGTGGGAAAAGAATGAGTAGATTGTGATTGTAGTGGCTTGTGGTTTAGGTGTGAATGATCTCAAAATCGCCTTTTATATTAAGAACCTGATCATATAAGTTTGCCCCATAGGCCTGCCTCTTCTCCTACCCAAGGGCCACCATGGATCATTGGGATAACTTTCTGCTCCTTGCTCAGCTACAACCTTTTTCCTGTTAAAAAAGCAGGGACAAATCTTTCACTCATGATACACAATTGTACCGTGTGTCTTATATGCAACAAAGGTTACATGCAGGATTATTTTCAAAAGTGAAATTAAAAATTTATTAGCTATTGTTTGGCTTACCCTTGGGGTGGGCTTTAGTGAAAAGCATTTCACAGAGGCAGAGGGGAAATGAATCCCATCTTCTAACTTAAAGAGATGATTCAGGTAATGCCAAACCTGCAGTGTCTCAACATTTTGGTCTCTATAAACTCAATTGAACACAACACGGTTGAAAAAGTACAAGTTTGGGGGGCGGGCCAAGATGGCGGACTAGAGGGCGGCTGCATTTCACGCTGCTCCAGGACGCAAGATTCAAAAGAGGAGATAGTGAGAGACTTGGGACCAACTCAAAGCTGCCGGGTGAGTCTCTCCTGTTGGGGAGGCGTCCCGGATGGGGCGGTAGCCCCGGAACGCAGGGAATTTGTGAAGTGGAGTTGCTCGGCGAGACGCCCCTCCCCCCACTGGAGCGGTAAACACGGACAACTGGGATCATCTTAGAGGAGGCGGCTCAGCATAGCGCTTGGACTCGAGCAGCCGCTGGGGCTCCGGGCGGCTGCCTGGGGAGGAGCTGCGTGGTGAGCTGTTTGGACCCAGAGTGACCGCTTCCGAACACCGGGGGGTTGCCCGGAGGAGGAGGAGAGGCCCGGCGGGTCGCTTGGGTCTAGGAGTGACTGCATCAGAGCCACAGGCGGTTGCCAGAGGAGGAGCTGCGTGGTGAGCTGTTTGAACTCAGAGTGGGCGCTCCTGAGCGCCGGGGGACTGCCCGGAGGAAGAGGAGGAGCACGGCGGGACGCTTGGTCTGGGAATGACTGCATCAGAACCACAGGCGGTTGCCAGAGGAGGAGTTGTGTGGTGAACTGTTTGAACTCAGAGCTAGCGCTCCTGAGTGCCGGGAGGTTGCCCGGAGGAGGAGGAGCGTGGCTTGTTGTTTGACCTGGGAGTGACTGCATCAGAGCTGCGGGCGGTTGCCGAAGGAGGAGCTGCGTGAGGAGCTGTTTGAACTCGGAGCAGCTGCTCCAGAACATTGGTGGCCTGCCTGGAGGAGGAGAGCGGTGGGACGCTTAGTCTGTGAGTGACTGCATCAGAACCACAGGCAGTTGCCAGAGGAGGAGGCGAGTGGTGAGTTGATTGGACTAAAAGCAACCGCTCCGGAACACCGGTGGCCTGCTTGGAGAAGGAGCGTGGTGAGTCACCTGGTCTCGGAGCCTCCGCTCCTGAACACCCGGGCGGCTACCCCAAGGAGGAGGAGGAGGAACAGGGCGGGTCACTTGGACTTGGAGTGACTGCCTAGGGCTACGGGTGGTTGGTGGGAGGAGGAGACCCAAAGTGAGTTGTTTGGATTCCTAGTGACTGCGTTGGAAACCGGGCGGCTGTCCGGAGGAGGAGGTGTGTGGCGGGTCTCTGTGTCTCGGAGCTATTGTACGGGGCTCCAGGTGGTGGCTCAGGGGAGGGGCTGCATAGCCAGGCAATTGGTGCAGAGCAGGGTCCCAGGAGCTAGGTGGCTTCTTGCTGGAAGAGCCGCACAGAGATACGCCTAGGGGCGGAGCGAAGTTTCCAGGGCGGCGGGCAGACTCTCTGGGAGAGGCAGCCTAAGGAGACTCGCCTGCGAAGGGTGAGGCTCCCAGGCCCAGGACGTAGGTCCGGGCCCCTGGGATCATTGCAGAAGAAGACAGTCCAGCCCAGGGGGTAGTTGTAGATTGAGGGGAACCTCTAGGAGGGCAACTGACTAGCGAGACGTCCCCACCGAGTGACTCTTCCCGGCCAGGGGAGGTTTTCCCACAGGGACAGTAAAGTCAGAGACATAGGCACAAACAGGCCTTGCCTCAGCCCGCAGCCTACTTCCCCGTTGGATGACCATTGGTCAACAAGTGGAGACACCTCTGCCCACTAGCAGGGAATATACGCCACCTGAGGGTCACCACCCTAGAGAGGCAGCTTCTTCGTGGAGCTCTATATTATCAACCTCCTCCAAGACTTCAGGCTACTGAAGGATAAGAGGGGATATACTAACAATCTTCAGGGACATTATAAGTTGATAGAGGAAATCTGCAATATCTTAATGACCCACTGATCCCTGAAAAATATGAGAAAACAAGGGAAGAAAATGCCCCAAACAAATCTAGATGTTACATCAATAAAATCCAACGACAGCATGGCAGAAGAAATGACAGAAAGGGAGTTCAGAATGTACATAATTAAAATGATTAGGGAAGCAAACGATGAGATGAAAGAGCAAATGCAGGCATTGAACGATCGCACCAATCGACAGTTAACAGAGCAAATTCAGGAAGCAAAAGATCATTTCAATAAAGAGTTAGAGATATTGAAAAAAAACCAAACAGAAATCCTTGAAATGAAGGAAACAATAAACCAAATTAAGAACTCCATAGAAAGCACAACCAATAGGATAGAACAGCTGGAAGACAGAACTTCAGATATTGAAGACAAAATATTTAACCTCGAAAACAAAGTTGAACAAACAGAGAAGATGGTGAGAAATCATGAACAGAATCTCCAAGAACTATGGGATATCATGAAAAGGCCAAATTTGAGAATTATTGGGATTGAGGAAGGCTTAGAGAAACAAACCAAAGGAATGAACAATCTATTTGAAGAAATAATATCAGAAAATTTCCCAAATCTGAAGAATGAAATGGAAAATCAAGTCCAAGAGGCTTATAGGACTCCAAATACACAAAATTACAACAGACCCACACCAAGGCACATTATAATGAAAATACCTAACATACAAAATAAAGACAGAATTTTAAAGGCTGTGAGAGAAAAGAACCAAATTACATTCAGGGGGAAGCCAATACGGATATCAGCAGATTTTTCAATCCAGACCCTAAAAGCTAGAAGGACCTGGAACAACATTTTTCAAGCTCTGAAAGAAAATGGATGCCAACCAAGAATCTTATACCCAGCAAAACATACCTTCAAATTTGACGATGAAATAAAATCATTCCATGATAAACAAAAGCTAAAAGAATTTACAAAAAGAAAGCCAGCATTACAGAACATTCTCAGCAAAATATTCCATGAGGAAGAGATAAAAAACAAAGAAGCAAATCAGCAAAGGGAGGAATTATCCTAAAGGAACTGTCAAATAAAGGAGGAACCAAGATGTGTCAAAAATTTTAAATATGAACCAAATGACTGGGAATACAAATCATATCTCAATAATAACCCTGAATGTTAATGGCCTGAATTCATCAATCAAAAGACATAGACTGGCAGATTGGATTAAAAAGAAAGATCCAACAATATGTTGCCTGCAAGAGACTCACCTCATAGAAAGAGATACCCATAGACTAAAGGTGAAAGGATGGGGAAAAACATACCATGCACATGGGCTCAGCAAAAAAGCTGGAGTATCCATCCTCATTTCAGATAAAGTGGACTTCAAGCCAATGTTAGTTAGAAGGGATAAAGAAGGACATTTCATACTGCTTAAGGGAAGCATAAATCAGCAAGATATAACAATCATAAACATCTATGCCCCAAACAGTGGCTCATCCATATATGTTAAACAAATCCTTCTCAATTTTAGAAACCAAATAGACCATAACACAATAATACTAGGTGATTTTAACACGCCTCTTTCACCACTGGACAGATCTTCCAAACAAAAATTGAACAAAGAAACCATAGATCTCAATAACAAAATCAATAATTTAGACATAACAGACATTTATAGAATATACCATCCAACCAAGAGCAAATACACTTTCTTCTCAGCAGCACATGGATCCTTCTCTAAAATAGACCATATATTATGCCACAAAGCTAATGTCAGCAAATACAAGAAGATAGAGACACTACCTTGTATTCTATCAGATCATAATGGATTGAAGTTACAAATTAATGAAAGAGTAAAAAACAGAAACTACTCCAACACCTGGAGATTAAACAATATGCTACTATATGATGAATGGATAACAGAAGATATTAGGAAGGAAATTAAAAAATTCTTAGAGGTAAACGAGAACAAAGAAACAACATATCAAAATCTCTGGGACACTATGAAAGCAGTACTTAGAGGAAAATTTATTTCATGGAGCTCATTCAATAAAAGAAGTAAAACTCAACAAATAAACAACCTAACACTACAGCTCAAAGCCCTAGAAAAGAAGAACAGACCAACACCAAAAGTAGTAGAAGACAATAAATAGTTAAACTCAGAGTTGAAATCAACGAAATTGAAACAAAAGAAACAATACAAAAAATTGACAAAATAAATAGTTGGTTCTTCGAAAAAATAAACAAAATTGATAAACCTTTAGCCACACTAACAAAGAGAAGATGAGAGAAAACCCAAATCACTAAAATTCGGAATGAACAAGGAAATATCACAACAGACACGACCGAAATACAAAACATAACTAGAAGCTATTTTGAAAATCTATACTCCAACAAAATAGAAAATTTCGAAGACATCAACAGGTTTCTAGAGACATATGAATTGCCTAAACTGAACGAGGAGGACATACACAATTTAAATAGACCAATTTCAAGTAATGAAATAGAAGAAGTCATCAAAAGCCTTCCAACAAAGAAAAGTCCAGGACCAGATGGGTTCTCAGCCGAGTTCTACAAAACTTTTAAAGAAGAACTCATTCCAATACTTCTCAAAGTATTCCAGAAAATAGAAGAGGAGGGAACTCTCCCAAACTCATTCTATGAAGCCAATATTACCCTAATTCCTAAACCAGACAGAGACACATCGAGGAAAGAAAATTTCAGACCAATATCCTTAATGAACATCGACGCAAAAATTCTCAACAAAATTTTAGCAAATCGCATACAAAAACATATTAAAAAGATAGTGCACCATGATCAAGTGGGTTTCATCCCAGGGATGCAAGGTTGGTTCAACATCAGGAAATCAATAAATGTCATTCACCATATCAATAGACTTAAAGTCAAGAATCACATGATTATTTCGATAGATGCAGAAAAAGCATTTGATAAAATACAGCACCCCTTCATGCTCAAAACACTAGAAAAAATAGGGATAGTGGGAACATTCCTTAACATTGTAAAGGCCATCTATGCTAAACCCATGGCTAATATCATTCTTAATGGTGAAAAACTGAAAGCATTCCCTCTAAAAACTGGAACAAGGCAGGGATGCCCTCTTTCACCACTTCTATTCAATATCGTCCTTGAAACTCTAGCCAGAGCAATTAGACAGACCAAAGAAATTAAAGGGATACGAATAGGAAAAGAAGAACTCAAACTATCCCTATTTGCTGATGATATGATTGTATACTTAGAGGAACCAGGAAATTCCACCAGAAAACTTTTAGATCTCATAAGTGAATTCAGTAAAGTAGCGGGATATAAGATCAATGCACATAAATCGAAGGCATTTTTATATATAAGCGATGAATCTTCAGAAAGAGAAATTAGGAAAACTACCCCATTCACAATAGCTTCGAAAAAAATAAAGTATTTGGGAATCAATCTCACAAAAGAGGTGAAAGACCTCTACAATGAGAACTACAGAACACTAAAGAAAGAAATTCAAGAAAACCTTAGAAGATGGAAAGATCTCCCATGTTCTTGGATAGGAAGAATTAATATTGTCAAAATGGCCATACTACCAAAAGTGCTATACAGATTCAATGCAATTCCAATTAAAATCCCAATGATGTACCTTACAGAAATAGAGCAAGAAATTATGAAATTCATCTGGAAGAATAAAAAACCCAGAATAACTAAAGCAATCCTTGGCAGAAAGAGTGAAGCAGGGGGTATCGCAATACCAGATCTTCAACTCTACTACAAAGCAATAGTAACAAAAACGGCATGGTATTGGTACCAAAATAGAAAGGTGGATCAATGGTACAGAATAGAGGACACGGACACAAACCCAAATAAATACAATTTTCTCATACTAGACAAAGGGGCCAAAAATATGCAATGGAGAAAAGAGAGCCTCTAAAACAAATGGTGCTGGGAGAATTGGAAATCCATATGCAACAGAATGAAACTAAACCCATATCTCTCACCATGCACAAAACTAAACTCAAAATGGATTAAGGATCTCGGAATCAGACCAGAGACCTTGCATCTTATAGAAGAAAAAGTAGGTCCAGAGCTTCAACATGTCGGCTTAGGACCAGACTTCCTCAACAGGACTCCCATAGCACAAGAAATAAAAGCAAGAATTAATAACTGGGATAGATTGAAACTAAAAAGCTTTCTCTCAGCAAAGGAAACTATCAGCAATGCAAAGAAAGAGCCTACAGAGTGGGAGAAAATCTTTACCAATCATACTTCAGATAGAGCGCTAATCTCCAGAATCTATAAAGAACTCAAAAAACTCTACACCAAGAATGTAAATAATTCAATTGACAAATGGGCTAAGGAAATGAATAGACACTTCACAGAAGAAGATGTACAAGCAATCAACAAACATATGGAAAAATGTTCAACATCTCTAGTAATAAGAGAAATGCAAATCAAAACCACCCTAAGATTCCATCTCACCCCAATTAGAATGGCAATTATCAAGAATACAACCAACAACAGGTGTTGGCGAGGATGTGGGGAGAAAGGTACACTCTTACATTGCTGGTGGGGCTGCAAATTAGTGCAGCCACTCTGGAAAGCAGTGTGGAGATTCCTCAGAAAACTTGAAATGGAACCACCATTTGACCCAGCTATCCCACTCCTTGGCCTATACCCAAAGGACTTAAAATCAGCATACTACAGAGATACAGTCCCATAAATGTTCATAACTGCTCAATTCACAATAGCCAGACTGTGGAACCAACCTAGATGCCCTTCAATTGATGAATGGATAAAGAAACTGTGGTATATATATACAATGGAATATTACTCAGCCATAATGAATGATAAAATTGTGGCATTTGCAGGCAAATGGATGAAATTGGAGAATATCATGCTAAGTGAGATAAGCCAATCTCAAAAAACCAAAGGAAGAATGATATCGCTAATAAGTGGATGATGACACATAATGGGGGTGGGAAGGGTTAGTGTTGGGGTTGGAGTTGGGTTTAGGGAGGGGGGCAGGAATGGAGGAAGGAAGGACTGTATAGATGGAGGGGAAGGGTGGGAGGGGAGGGGGAGAAGGGAAAAAATGGCAGAATGAATCAAACAACATTACCCTATGTAAATTTATGATTACACAAATGGTATGCCTTTACGCCATGTACAAATAGAGAAACAACATGTATCCCATTTGTTTACAATAAAAAGAAAAAAAAAAAAAGAAAAAGTACAAGTTTGAAGGGGAAGCTCATTCCAATGAGATATTTCAGCATGGAGCAGTGGTTTCAGTCAGCAGTCCTTCACCAGTGACCTGGATTTCTTAGGAATAGGTATTCTTGGTGATTAGACAACTCTCAGGAAAGTATGTGTTCTATTATTCTCATGAATATGCTGATGTGTGTATTTAGGCAGCAAGTTCTTAAAGAATATTCTCACCAGGCTTTTCCAGCATAAATTTTACAATGTCAACTGCAGTAGTCCCTGTAAAGTAGTGGTCTTCTGGGTGCATACCCATGCTCATCAAAAATGATTTGGAATTCAACATTTGGGCATTTTCCAAGTCAACCTCAATGTCAACTAGAAAAGTGAGAAGTGAAGACAACAAACAGCTATCCTTGGCCCTGCATGTTCTCGTTCTAAACTGTTTGCCATTGGGAAGTTTTTATGTTTTAAAAAAGCAAATGAATTGTTGCTGAATACAGATATTTCCTTCTGATGATGTATTTCAGGAGGCCAAGGATGTGTTTCAAGCTTGATTTTGCTGCATCACTGGAAGACTGGTATCAATAATAATGATGCATTTTAAAGTTTGTGCTAAGTTTGATGGATGTTATTAAGAGATGATGTGTACAATTCAATTAGGGATGCGGTGATCTCATCTTTACCATGGTTCTGGGAATTACTTCATTGTGCTCTGTATGAGAAATGATAAAAAGACCTCCATTTGAAAGATATCACATTGAAAGAATAAAATCAGAGACATTAGTTTTGTGGCATGTTTAGATGTGTATAAGCAATTACAAAGGAAAGGAATGGATTTTGAATTTTGGAAATAATTTAGATCTGCTTCTCCTACTCAGTAAGTCCTATCATAGTTTCAGGTTTTACATTTTTCCTTTTTTGAAATTCAGTTTTTGCCAATATTGTGTGTTCTTTTTTATTTTTACAGAGATTTTTTTTTTAATTTTCTGATGTTGTACTGCACTTTTATGCCAAGAGTCATTATTCAGTGTTGCATATACAAATTTGTACTTGTTTCAGTTTACATACTTGGCTATTGGTGCTGTGGTGTAAGAAAAGTCATTCCAGGTATATCAGGTACCAGAAAAGTAAAACCAGCATGTTTGTAACAGCTCCCATTTGGACAAAACAGGGTAGGGACAAGAATTTTCAATGACACTGATGTTTTCTGCAAGTTGAGTACTTGTCAGTAACTTTCATTTCTCACTCCATGTTCTCCCTAGTACTTCTCACTGTCTTTGTAGAAACAGGAAGGGGCCAAAAATTCCAAGGACACTGATGTCCTTTGCAAGTTGAATAATTGCAGGAACTTTCATTGCTCACACAGTGATTGTCCTTTGATTTCTCCCTGTATTTGTAGTTTTTGAAGGAATGTCCTGGAAATTTTGGCAAACTATTAACAATCACATTATTTTTACCGTCTCTTCAGATAACATGGTTCTAATCTCCAAAACTCATCTTCTTTTACTGCCATCTCAATGTCCACTCTTCATTCTTTTTTCAATGTTCAGTTTGAATCTTTGAAACATTTCTCTCTTTTAGTGTAATGCATGTTCAAATGTGTTATTATGCACTGTTAAACGGTGCTCATCTTGCCATAATCTGGCACTTGTTTCATCCATCAGTTTTCAGAGTATGGCGGTGCAAATATCTGGAACATTGACCTGCAGTCTGCATGATCCAGGGAGTAGTAAATGCACCCTAGGAATTTTCCCAGCTTCCTTGTGCCAAACAGGCAGTAGTCAGTTCAAGTTAATGAATCCTTATGTGAAGATAGATGGCCAGAATCTTCTGCATTTAAAGGTAAGTGCAGGCTCCTTGGAAACTCGTACCAAAATAATTTCTGTGTGGAGCTATGTTGTAAGGTTGCAGCAAAGTAGGTGGGGCCTGGTGTGTGGAGTGAGCACAGAACATCTCTTCTCACTTGCTAGTACCTTCCAGGCATCCATCACACTTGGTGTGTAATAGACTGTTTTCTCCTCATTAGGGATCAGATCAGCCACCCATTTCCACATAGAAATTAAACTTCAGGTTCCTGTTGTCTCTTGTTTCGGTAATCTAGGAAAGGAACAGCATCCCACCAGAGTTGCTGTGATGTTTCTCAATTCAATTATCACCTAACACACCAGTTTGCTGCATGCTCATCTTTCCTAAGCTGTCAACTGCCATCATTCCTTGAGGCTGTTAGAGTCCTGAGCTAGTTTCCTGACTCATCAAAATTCTGGGTGAGCCCAGACCTGTAGAAATGGGTTCAGTGGGCTTTGATGATTGTGACTGGGGCTAAGTTTGGTGATCCACGTGCTTTCAGGCACACCTCAGTCCCTCCCTGGCATACTAGATTTGATGGGAGCTAATTGCCTTCAGTAGTATCGGGTTGCCCAAGCGCCATGAGACCAAATGCGGCCAAATGAGATCAGCGCCACCTAGTGTGTCTGGAGGGGACTGCAGAATGTTAGGTTTCAGGGGGATCCCTTGTGGAACCACCAGGATCTCTCTAAAGACCCATGAGACCACTGCTCCAACACAGTCAGGCTCCTTTTCTCCTGGGAGAAGATGTTGTCTTCACATTTCTTGAAAACAGCATACTCTGCACTCATTTTTCTTCCTTTGTACCATCACAGCTGAGCCTGCGCCTGTCTGGATTCTTGGTCTGAAGTGGCAAGGACCTGACGTGTCTCTGGTTGACATGGGAACCATAATGATATTGTGGTATAATGTCGCCTTTCTGTGACATCAGGTGGTATCAGTAGCACAGTCAGGAACACTACTCATTAAAACCCATAATTACAAGGACCCAGAAACACCCCTTGGGGAGCAAAAAACCCTGCATTCTCCCACCAGAGCCAGGAACCTCTTGCCCTTCCAAGCCATCATGCCCTAAACCAGCCGCTTCCAATTTGAATATTAGAACTCTCACCTCTTTGCTCTCATGCCACAAGAGGACTGGCAACCAAGCAAGGCATTTCTCTGAAAAGCATCAAAACCAATACAGAAAGATTTTGAAAGGAAGTGTATGTAGAAGCGTTGAATGGATATGATTATATGCATTAAATCTCACTGTATTGAAGCTTCAGAAGCATTGCAGCAAACATATCTATAAGAAGTTTGCAATTTGGATGATGATATATTGTTTCTTCTGCCAGCAAATAATTTTTCTGGGATCAGAGACCCAGTGAACCATCAATTCTTCCCATTTCTATATTTACAGAAAATAAATAAAAAATATATTTAGGAAAACTGGGATTGCCCTGGAGAAACGACTTCCTCAACATCCCTCATAACTGAATTGAGAGGCTACATCAAGCACATCCACAGGTCTGTGAATTTTGCCAAGGTATTTGCTCCTTTAGAATTTTTCAAAAAAAATCCAAAAGGAATAAGAAAAGTGGGAAAGAATTGAGGAGCTTGTTATTTCAATGCCTGGTGATTCAGGTGTGAATGTTCTCAAATATCTCCTTTTATATTAATGACCTGATCATATAGGGTTTTGCACATAGGCCTGCCTCTCCTCCTACCCCAGGCCACAATGGATCACTGGGAAAACTTTCTGCTCACTGCTCAGCTACAACATATTTTCTCCTTCAAGTGGAAGGGACAAAACTTACACTCATGATACACCATTGGACTGTGGGTCCTGATATGTATCAAAGGTCACTTGCAAGTTTTTGTGAAAAAGTGAAATTAAAAATTTACTAGCAATTGTTTGATTTAGTCATGGGGTAGTTTTCCTGAAAAGCATTTCACAGAGTCAAACTGGAAGTGGATCCAGTCACCTACCTTAAAGAGTCTCTTCAAAAAATGCCAAACCTGCAGTGTCTCAACATTTTGTCCTCTGTCAACTCGAGTGAATACAAAATGGTTGGAAAAGTACCAGTTTGAAGGGGAAGATCATTCCAATGAGAGTTTTCAGCATGGAGCAGTGGTTGCAGTCAGCAGTGTTTCTCCAGTGACCTAGATTTTGTAAAAATAGGTATTCCAAGTGATTAGAAAACCCTCAGGAAAGAATAAGTTATATCATTCTCAGGAATATGCAGGTATTTTCTCAGCAATCTCTTGAGGAACAAAATTCTCACCAGGGTTCTATAGTATGAAACTCAAAATGACAACTGCAGTAGTCCTTGCAAAGTAGGGGTCTTCTACATACTCTTCCAGACTCATAGCAAATGTAGTAGAATACTACACCCTGGAGTTTTCCATGTCAATCTCAATGTCAACTGGAATACTGAGAAGGGACAAAAAAAGAAAAAAAGTCCTTGGCCCTGCATTCTCTTCTTATTATATACTTGGCATTGAGAAGATATTATTTTTATAAAGTGAATTAATTGTGGTTGAAGCCATATCTTACCTTCTGCTGATGTCATTCATGAGGCCAAGGATGTCTTTAAAACCTATTTTCCCTGTAATGTTAGAGGTCTGGTATCATTAATAATGAAGCATTTTAAAGACTGTGCTCAGTTTGATGAATGTATTTAAGACATGCTGTGTAGAATTGGTTGAAGGTTGTGGTGTGCTCATATTATCCATGATTCTGGGAATTATTTGATTGTGCTTTTTAAGTTAAGAAATGACAGAAGAATCCCTATTTTAAAAATATCACATTGTAAATATTAAATCAGAGGCATTAGTTATGTGGCATGTATGGATGGGTATAAGCATTTACAAAGGAAAATAATGGATTTTGAATTTTGAAAATAATTTAGAATTTGCTTTTCCTGCTCAGAAATCCTATCACTTCTTCATTTCTTATCATTTTATCTTTTTGAATTTCATCTTTCACCTACATTGGGCCTTCTTTGTGTATTTTAACAGAGATATTTTTCTTTCATTTTCTTATGTTGTGCTGCACTCTTTCTTTTGAGAGACATCATTCAGTGATGCATTTACAAATTTGTACTTGTTTAAGATTACATACTTGGGTGTAGGTGCTATGGTGTAAGGAATGCCATTCCACGTATGTCAGGTGCCCAAAATGAAAAACCAACATGTCTGTAATCAGCTTCCCCTTGGAAGAAACAGTATAGGGCCATGAATTTCCAATAGCACCAATGTCCTTTTCAAGTTGAGTACTTGCCAGTAACTTTCATTCCTCACACAATGATCTCCCCCATTACATTTCACTGTATCTGTGGTTTTGGAGCTGAAATAAAGTCCTAGATTTTGGGGAAACTGTTAAGAAAGACATTATTTTTATTGTCTCCTCAGTTAACTTGGTTCTCATCTCCAAAACCCATCAGCTTTTACTGCCAACACAATGTCCACTTCTCATTGTTTTTCACTGCTCAGGTTTGAAACTTTGAAACACTCCTCTCTTTCAGTGTCACACATGTTCAATTATGGTATTAAGCCTTTTAAACTGTGCTCATCATGCCATAATCTGGCACTTGTTTCATCCATCAGTTTCACTTTTTTGGTGTGTGGTGATGCCAATATCTGCGACACTGGCCTGCAGTCTGCATCCTCCAGGGAATGGTAAAAGACCCTTGCATTGCCCCAGTTGGCCTTGTGAAAAACAGGCAGCATTCAGATCAAGTGAATGAACATAGATTATGTGAACATAGATTGGTCAGATTCTTCTGCATTTAAAGGTAAGTGAAGGGCCCTTGGAAACTCATAACATCACAATTTCTGTGTGGAGTCATGTTGTAACTCTTCAACAAAGTAGTTGGGGCCTGTAAAGTGAAGTCAGCACAGAACATCTCTCCTCACTTGCTATCCCCTTCCAGGCATTCATTGCACTGGTGAGTGATAGACTCTGTTTTTGCCTCATTAGGGATCAGAGCATCCACCCACTTCCACATCAAAGTCAAACACCCCAGTTTCCAGCTTTCTCCTGTTTGGGAAATATATGAAAGTAGTGGCATCCTACCAGAGTTGCTGTGATGTTTCTCAATTCAATCATCACCTAACTCACCAGTCTTCACTGCGTGCTCATCTTTACTGAGCTGTCAACAGCCATCATTCCTTGAGGCTGTTAAAGCCCTGGGACCATTTCCTGATGCATCAAAATCCCCAGTCAGTCCAGACCTGGTGTAGTGAGTTTAGAGGGCTTTGCCGATTGTTACCAGGGCTAAGCTGGGTAATCCACATGTTTTCAGGCACCACTCAGTTCCTCCATGGTCCACTAGATTTGGTGGGGACTAATTGCCTGCACCAGTATAGGGAGACCAAGTGCCATGAAACCTGATGCTGCCAAATAAGAAAATGTCACATATTGTGTCTGGATGGGACTGCAGATGGTTATGTTTCAGGGGGAGCCCTCATCCTGGAAGGACCTGGATCTCTCAAAGGCCTGCAGGACCACTGCCCCAACATACTCAGGCTCCCCTTCTCCTCAGCAAAGACATTTGCATTGGATTTCTTGAAAATAGCAGACCTTCGTTCCCTCCTTCTCCATTCTTACCATCACAGCTGAGCCTAATCTTATCTGGAATCTTTGTCTGAAACAGACAGGACCTGAAGTATCTCTAGTGGCCATTGGAGCCATGACTCCATTGTGCTGTCATACCACCTTTCTGTGACATCTGGTGGTATCTGCAGTGCGTCCATGATGTCAGGGATGCCACTCAATGAAATCCATTATGCCCGAGGTCTTGAAATATGCCTTGGGGAGCAAAAACACCTGCTATCTCCCACCAGAGCTTGAAACCTGTCTCCCTTCAAACCCAACATGCTCAAAACCATCTACTTCCACTTTGAATATTGGAGCTCTGGCCTCTTTTGCTCTCATGTCACAAGAGGACTGGTAACCATGCAAGGCATTTCTCCAAAAAGGGTCAAAACCCTTTTGAAAGGAAGTATGTGAGTGTTCAAAGAATATGATTTTATGCATTTAATCTCACTGTATTGAAGCTTCAGAATTGCACCAAACATATCTATTAGAAGTTTGAAATTTAAATGAGGATTTTTTTTTCTGCTAGTAAATATTTTTCCTGGGACCACAGACCTGGTGAACCATCAACATTTCTCTTTCCCATACTATATTTACAGACCTGGTCTAACTAAGTGGCTTAGGTTTTCCCTGTTTTAGGGAAAATGACTTTGCCCATGTGAAACAACTTCTTCAACTTCCCCCATAACTGAGTTCATAAACTAAACAGAGCATGACCACAGGACTATGAATTTTGCCAAGATATCTGCTGTTTAGAAATTTCAAAGGAAATGTCTAGGAGGAATAAGAAGAGTGAGAAAGGGTTTAGGGGATTGTTCTTGTTTGAATGATCCCAAATAGCCCCTTTTATATTAACAACCTGAGCATATAAGATTTCCCACATAGGCCTGACACTCCTCCTACCCTAAGCTACCATGGATCACTGGGATAACTTTCTGCTCACTGCTCAGCTACAACCATTTTTATCCTTAAAAAGGAAGGAACAAATCTTTCACTCATGATACACCATTGGACTGTGGTCTTCATATGCATCAAATGTTACTTGCAGGATTGTTTGCAAAAGCAAAATTAAAAATTCATTAGCTATTGTTTGACTCAGTCATGGAGTGGTTGTCCTGAAAAGCATTTTACAGACTAAGACTGGAAATGAATTGTGTCACCTACTTTAAAGTGTCTCTTCACATAATACCAATCCTGCAGTGTCAACTCTTTCCTCTGTCAACTTAAGTGAATACAACATGGTTGAAATAGTACCAGTTTGAAGGGGAAGCCCATTCCAATGAGAATTTTCAACATGGAGTGTCAGTTGCAGTCAACAGTGCTTCCTCAGTGACCTGGATTTCATAATAGGTATTCCTGGTGATTAAACTACTGTCAGAAATGGATAGGTTTTATCATTGGCATGAACAAGCTCATGCGGGTATATATTCAGCAAGTCCTGGAAGAAGAAAAATTTCACCAGGGTTAAATAGCATGAAACTCAAAAGACAACTGCAGGAGTCCTTGCAAAGCAGGAGTCTTCTGGGTACACTCTGATACTCTCTGAAAATGAAGTGGACTTCTACACCTGGGCATTTTCAAAGGCATCCTCATTGTGAACTGGAAAACCAAGAGGTGAAGGCTAAAGTCAGCTGCTCTTAGCCCTGTATTAACTCAATCAGATGTACTTGACATTGGGAAGATATTGTGTTTTTAAAAAGTGAATGAATTTTGGCAGAAGACATATCTTACCTTCTGCTGATATCATTCAGAACACCAAGGATGTGTTTAAAACCTGCTTTTCTGTATCATTGGACGTCTGGTGTCATTAAAAATGAAGCATTTTAAAGATCGTGCTGAGTTTGTTGGATGTTCTTAAGAGATGATGTGATGATATGGGTGAAGGATGTGGTGGGTTCATCTTTACCTGGGTTCTAGTAATTATTTGATTGTGCTTTGTAGGTTAAGAAATTACAGAAGAACCCCTATTTGAAAGATATCACATTGAAAGAAAGAAATCAGAGACAATAGTTATGTGGCATGTTTGGATGGTATAAGCAATTACAAAGAAAAGAAATGGAATTTGAATTTTGAAAATAGTTTAGGGTCTGCTTTTCCTGCTCAGAAAATCCTATCACATCTTCTGTTTTTACAATTTTCTGTTTTTGAATTTTAGCTTTCACCTACTTTGGGTCTTCTTTGTGTGTTTTCACAGAGATGTTTTTGTTTATTTTTCTGATGTTGTGTGTTGGGGGCTGTGCCAGCCAGAACGGAGCCTGATCACATCAGCAGTGAGGAGGTTAATTAACATAAGCGCATTCAGGTGACTTATCACTGGCCATATTCAGTTAAGTCCACCCGCACATTGCGTGCACAGGTGTTCCCGAGCACGCCTGCTTGGGCCTGCTCCTTTTAACTCTTGCCGTGATGGGGCAGCTGGCTCCTTGCCTGATTGCAACTGGTGTGGCCCCACCCTCCGCCTCCTGGAGGGAATATAAGCGGGCAGTGGGCGGGGCGTGAGAGTAAGGAGCAGCAGCAAGCAGAGCAGCAGCTAGCAGAAAGAAGCGGAGTAGAAGCCATTAGCAGAAAGGAAGAAGAAGAAGCGGCAAGCAGATAGAAGTAGCGAGTAGGGGCAGCGGCAGAAGGCAGATCACAGAGCAGAGAATTGAGAACATACCTCTAGATCACAGATAGGTAGATCGCAGTACGCGGTACACATCACTAAGAAGCACCTCAGATAGACTCACCCTTAGTTCACAGGATGCAGGATGCACCTTTAAGAAGCAGCAGCAGAACTAAGAAGAAATAGATCTCTGATAAGCGTAGAAGCCTCTCTTTCTCTACAACTTTCTCTCTAAGCAAAGTTTCTCTTCCTGATAAGCAAAGTTTCTCTTCCTCTAAGCAATTCTCTTTCTCTAAGCAAAGTTTCTCTTCCTCTAAGCAAAGCCTATCTTTCTCTCAGGGTCTCTCTTCCTCTATGAATTAGTGAATATAGGAAAAATAGTTTATTTCCAGGCCCCTCTGATAAATACCTGCGCAATTGTTGCCGCGGGTGGCGACAGTTGTGCTGCTCTCTTTATTTTGAGATACATCATTCAGTTTTGCATTTACAAATTTGTACTTCTTTCAGTTTACATACTTGGGTGTAGGTGCTATGATGTAAGGAATGCCATTCTCCATTCCTCAGGTGCCAGAAAAGAAAAATCAGCATGTTTTTAATCAGCACCTCCTTGGAATAAACAGAATAGGGCCAAGAATTTGCAAGGCCACTGATACCCTTTGGAAGTTGAATAGTTGTCAGTAGTTTTTATTGTTCACACAATGATCTCCCTATTACTTCTTGCTGTATTTGTAGAGATTATGGAACTGAAGAAATATCCTGATATTTTTAGGGAATCTATTACCAATAATTTCTTTTAGTGTCTCTTCATTGAAGTTGGCTCTCATGTCCGAAACCCTTCTGCTTTGGGTGCCAATATATTGTCTTCTACTCATTATGTATTGAATGCCCAGCTTGGAAAATTTAAAACATTCCTCTTTTTCAGCAAAATGCATATTAAAACTTGCTATTATGCCCTGTTAATCTATGCTCATGATGCCATCATCTGGCACTTGTTTTATCCATCTGTTTCACTTTTTTGGAGTATGGTGGTGCCAAAATCTTTGACAATGGAATTCAGTCTGCATTCTCCAGGGTCTGAGAAAAACACCTTTGGCATTGTGTCAGCAAGCCTTGTGCCACACAGGCAGTAGTCAGGTCAAGAGAATGAATCCTTATGTGAAGAGGGATTGGTCACATTCTTCTGCTTTTCAATGTAAGTGAAAATCCACTTGGAAACTCATACCAAGATAATTTCTGTGTGGAGCCTAGTTTTAAAGCAGCAGCAAGGTACGTGGGGCCTGGAATGTAGAGTGAGGACAAAACATCTCTCCTAACTAGCTCCTTCTAGTCATTCATCACAGTTGGTAAGTGATTGTTTCTGTCCTCTCCTCATTTGAGATCAGAGCATCCACCCACTTCAACTTAGAAGTCAAACTTCCCTGGTTCCATCTGTCTCCTGTTTGGGTATTCTGGAAAAGAAGTGGCACCCTACCAATTTTGTTGTGATCTTTCCCAATTCAATTATCACACAACCCACTGTTGTCCACTGCATAGTCCCCTTTCCTGAGCTGTCAACAGCCATAAAATTTCTTGAGGCTGTTAGAGCCCTGGGCCAGTTTCCTGACTCATCAAAATCCCAGGTGAACCCAGACTTGGAGGAGTGGGTTCAGAGGGCAATGCTGATTGTGACCAGGGTTAACTTGCATGATCCACCCACTTTCTGGAACCCCTCCAGCCCTCCCTGGTCCATTAATTTGGGTGGAGGCTAATTGCCTGTAGCAGTATTGGGGTACCCAAGAGCCTTGATTCTGGGTGTGGCTGAACAAGAACTGTGCCACCTAATGGGTCTGGAGGGTACTGCGGGTTCTTAGGCTTCAGTGGGTCTCCTTCTCCTGGAAGGACCTAGATCTTTCAAAGGCCCGTGGGTCCACTGTCCCAACACACCCTGTCTCCTTGTCTCCTGGGCAAAGATGTTGACATCGCATTTCTTGAAACAGTAGGGTCCTTGCTCCCTTCCTCTCCCCTCTTACCATCACAGCTGAGCCAACGCTTGTCTGGTCTGCAGCGGCCAGAACCTGAAACATCTCTGGTTTCTTTGAAACCCTGACAAGATTGTGTGGTCAAGTCACATTTCCGTGACATCAGGTGGTATCTGCAGTGCAGCCAGGATGTCAGAGAAGCCACTCCTTGAAACCCATGATGCCCAAGGCACAGAAACAACCCGTGGGGAACAAAAGAACCTGCATTCTCCCACTGGAGCCTGGAACCTCTCACCCTACAAACCCAACATGCTCGATTTCAGGCCCTTCCACTTTGAATATTGGAGTTCTCTTCTTCTTTTTCTCTCATGTCACAGGAGCACTGAGAACCAAGCTAGGCATTTCTCTGAGAAGGATCAAATCAGCATAGAAGGATTTTCAAAGGAATTGAATGAGTGTTCAATGGATATGATTTTCTGCATGTAATCTCACACTACTTAAACATCAGAGGAATTGCAGCAAACCTATCTTCAAGAAGTTTGAAATTCAGATGAGGATATAATTTTTTTCTGCCATCAAATATTTTCTCTTGGATCACAGACCTAGTGAAATATCATCTCTTCCCTTTGCCTTTTATATTCACAGAGCTGCTATGGTTAAGTGGTTTTTGCTTCCCCTATTTTAGGGAAACTGTCTTTGACCAGGAGGAACTCCTCCTCAACCTCCCCCATAACTGAATTTATAGGCAAGATCCATCACATCAACAGGGATGTGTATTTTGCCAAGATATATGTGTGTAAAACTTTTCAAAGGAATTGTCTGGAATGAGTAAGAAGAGTGAGAAAGGAATGAGTAGATTGTGATTGCAATGGCTTGGGGTTCAGGTGTGAATGATCTCAAAAATCACCTTTTATATTAATGATACGAGCATATGTTTTACCACATAGGACTGACTCTCCTCCTACCCCAGGACACCATGGATCACTGGGATAACTTTCTACTAACTGCTCAGCTACAACCTTTTCCTCCTTAAAGAGGCAGGGACACATCTTTTACTCATTATACACCATTGAACTGTGGTTCTTGATATGCAACAAAGGTTACTTTTGCAAGATAGTTTGCAAAAGTGAAATTAAAAATTTGTCTGCAATTGGTTGGCTTAGCCGTGGGATGGTTTCCCTGTAAAGCATTTCACAGAGTCAGACTGAAAATAGATCCACTCACCTACTTTAAGGACCCTCTTCAGATAATGCCAACCCTGCAGTATCACAACCTTTTGTCCTCTGTCACCTGAAGTGAACACAACTCAATTGAAAACTAGTTCCCCAGTTTGAAGGGGAAGCTCATTCTAATGAGAGTTTTCAGCATGGTTGAGAAGTTGCAGTCAGCAGTGGTTCCCCAGTGACCTGGATTTCATAAGAATAGGTATTCCTGGTGATTAGACAACTCTTAGGAATAGGTAGGATATATCATTCTCATGAATATGTCGATGCAGCTATTTACTCAACAAGTTCTTGTAGATGAAAATTATCACCAGGGTTTAATAGCATGAAATTCAAAATGTGAACTGCAGTGCTCTTTGCAAAGTAGGGGTCTTTGGGGGGTAAACTCCCAGGCTCTCAGAGTTTCTACACCTGGCAATTTTTTTTTCTTTTTTTCTTTTTTTTTTTTTTAACACCTGGCAATTTTCTAAGTCAACATCAATATGAACTGGAAAACTGAGAGTTGAAGACAAAAGAGATCAGCCCTTGGCCCTGCATTTTCTCATTCTGTTGTGCTTCCACTAGGAAGATATTATTTTATAAAGACATTTATGAATCATGACTGAAACATATCTTAACTTCTGCTTGTATTATTCAGGGGGTAACAGGGGTATTTAAATACATGATTTCCTGTCTTATTGGACATCTATTTTCAATGCTATTGAAGCATTTTTATAGATTTTGAGAATTTGGTGGATGTTTTAGAGTGCTGTGTAGAATTGGGTGAAGGGTGTGGTGTTATAATCTTTACCGTGGTTCTGAGAATTATTGGATTGTCCTCTGTAGGGTAAGGAATAACACAAGTACCATTTTTTGAAGAATTCACATTGAAAAAGTGAAAATAGAGACTTTAGATATGTGACATATGTGTGGTGGATATAAGGAAATTCAAGAAAAAATATGATTTTGAAGTTTGGGAAAACTTTACAATCTGTTTTACTACTCAGTAAATCCTATCACATATTTAGTTATTCTTATAATGATCAGTTCTTGAAATTTTGCTTTCACCCTTATTGGGTATTAATTTTTATATTATAGAAGCAATGATTTGTTTAAATTTCTCAGTTTGTGGTGCACTCTTGATTTGAAGAACCAACATTCTGTGCTGTATTTCTCTATTTGTACTTCTTCAAACGAAGTGCATAGAGTAGAAGCTGTGGTGTAAGGAGTGCCTTTCCTCATATGTCAGGTGCCAAAAAAGCAAAATCAGCATATGTGTAATCACCTCTTTCTTGGAAGCAGCAGGAAAGGTCCAAGAATTTGCAAGGGAACTGAGGTTATTTCCATGTTATATTATTGTCAGTAATTATTGTTCCTTACAGAATGATCTCTCAATTACTTCTTGCTGTATTTGTGTAATATTTGAAGTTGGAGAAATATCCTGGGATATTCTGTGAGAAGAACGATGATGACTTTTTTTTCAGTGCCTCTTCATTCAAGTTGATTTTCATCTCCAATGCTCTTCTGCTTTTTGACCCCAAAGTGCCCTTTTCTGTTTCCTTTTTGAAAATTCAGGCTTAAATTTGTACCATTTCTCTCTTTCAGCATGATGAATGTTCAAATTTGGTACTTTGACTCATTAAAGTATGCTCATCACACCATCATCAGGTACTTGTTTTATCCATGTCTTTCACTTTTGGGGAGCATTGTTGTGCCAGTATCTGTGACACTGGCTACAGTCTGCTATCTTCTAGGAGTTTGTAAAAGGACCCTTGGCATTGTCCCAGAGGGCCTTATGTCATACTGTGAGTATTCAGCTCAAGAGAACGAACCCATATGTGAAGAGAGTATGGTCAGGTATTTGTGAATCTAATGGTGAGTTGAAGAGCCTCTTGGAAAAACATAAAAGAGCATTTCTGAGTGCAGCTTAGTAGAAAGTCAGCAGCAAAGGAGCTGGGACCTGGCAGGTCAAGTGAGAAAAGAACATCTCTCTTCAATTCCTAGCACTTTCCTGGCCTCCATCCCACATACTGAGCAATTGATTCAGTCATCTCCACAATAGGATCAAAGCACCCACATACCTACACTTAGAAATCAATCTTCCCAGATTCCTGCTGTCTCTTGTTTTGCCATTCTAAGAAAGTAGAGGCACTCCAGAATAGTTGTTGTGATGTTTCCCAATTCAATCTTCATCTAACCCAGGAGATTCATTTCATGCTCCCCTTCCCTGAGCTGTCAACAAACATCATTCCATGTGGATGGCAGGACTGTAGGCCAGTTTCCTGACTTTGCAAATTTCCAGGTGAGCCCAGACCTGGAGGAGTAACTTTGGAGAGCTACGCATCTTGTGGTTGGTGCAAACCTGGGTAACCCAGGTGCCCTACCACACCCCTCTGGTCCTCCTCATTCCACTAGACCTGGTTGGTGCTAAATGCCTGCAGCTGGATTGGGGTACCAGGTGGAAAAGACAGTACAATACCACCTAGTGCTCTGGAGCATTTTGTGGGCTGTCATGCTTCAGCAGGTACCTTGTCCTAGAAGAGTTGAACCAACCAAAGATCCACGGGGTGAAGCCCCCTACAAACTCTGGGTCCTCTTCTCCAGATCGAAGATGTTATGATCACATTTCTTAAAAAGAGCAGTCCCTTTGGACTAGCCCATTTTGTCTTCTCTCTTACCATCACAACTGAGCCAAGACTGGTCTTGAACCTTGATCTGAAATCAGAAGTATCTCTGGTTGTCTAGAGAACTGAGACCTCATTTTTCTGTCATGTCACTTTGCTGTGACATATGAGAGTATCTACAGCACAGCGAGGATATCAGGGAAGTCACTCATCAGAATCCATGTTTCCCAAGGACCAGAAACACCTCCAGGAAGAGAAACCATGTGCTTTCTCCTACCTGAGCCTGAAATCTGTGGTACCTTCAAACACTACAGGCTGAATGCCAACCCTTTCCACTGTGAATATTGTAGCTCTCAAGTATTTTTCTCTCATGTTACAAGAGCAGTAGTAGACCTCTTAAGCATTTCATTGAGAAGAATCTAAACCAAGAAAAAGGATTTTGAGTGGAAGGGAATGAAGAATAGTTCCATGGGCATGACTTTCTATAACTAATCTCACTGTAATCAATCTTGAGAGGAATTGCAGCAATCTTATCTACCCAAAGTTTGACAACTGGATGTGGAGTTTTTCTTTCTGCCAGCAAATATTGTTACTGAGGTCACAGAACCCAAGAGCCATTAACACTTCCCTTTACCAGTTTATATTTACAGACCGGGTATGGCTAAGAGTCAGGCATTCCCTTTTAGGGAAACTGACTTTTCCCAGGAGTACCACCTTCCTCAAGCTCCCCCATACCTGAGATGATAGACAAGATGCAACACTTCCACAGGACTGTGCATTTATCCCATATAACTTCTGGTTAGAATTTTTTTAAAGCAAATTGCCAGAAAGAGTAAGAAGATTGAGAAAAAGGTGAGTACATGATGATTGTAATGGCATAAGGTTCAGGTGCAAATGGTTCCCCAAATCCCCATTTTATACTAACCACCTCAGGATATGCCTGCATAACCTCACACATATGACTGCCTCTCCTCCTACTCCAGGCCACAGTCACTGGGAAAATTTTCTGCTCAGTGTTCAGCTACAAACTTTTCCCTTTTTAATGATACAGGGATGAATCTTTCTCTCATGATACCCCCTTGGACTGTGGGTCTTTGTCTGTAACAAAGGATACCTACAGGATTGTCCTCAAAAGTGAAAGTAGAAATTCATTAGAAATAGTTTGGCTTTGCCTTGAGATTGTTTCCTGCAAAGCATTTCACACATTCAGAGCAGCATAGGATCCAATCATGTATCATAATGTGGCACTTCAGAAAATGCCAACCCTCCCAGGTCTCAATATTTTCTCCTCTTTTAATTTAAGTGAATCCAACATGGTCAGAAAAGTAGAAGTTTTAAGTTGGAGTTCATTCAAATGAGAGGTTTCAGCATGGAGTTGCAGTGACAGACAGCAGTGCTTCCTGAGTAAACTGAATTTCTTAAGAATAGGTATTCCTGGAGATGAGACAACTCACAGGAATCGATAGGATATATCATTCTCATGAATATGCTGATGTAGTTATTTAATCAGCAAGGTCTTGAAGAAGAAAATGCTCACTTGTTCAATGGAATGAAACTCAATATATCAATGCAGTAATCTTTGTGAAGTAGCAGCTTTCTGGTGCACACTCCCAGACTGTCTGCAAATGAAGTGGAGTTCTACACCTGAGCTTTTTACAAGTCAACCTCAATGTCAACTGGAAAACCAAGATGTGAATACAATGATAGCTGCCTGTGGCCCTTCATTTTCTCATTTGGTTGTGTTTGGCATTGGGAAGATATTATTTTAGGAAAAATGTATAAATTGTGGCTGGATATATATCTTCTGTTGATATAATTCATGGGGCAAAGGGGGTACTTAATAACAGGTTATCCTGTATATTTGAGGTATTGTCTCAAAGCTAATGAATCATTTTTATATATTTTGAGAATTTGGTGGATGTTCCAAAGAGATGGTGTATAGAATTGGTTGAAGGTTGTGGTGTTCTCATCTTTTCCATGGTTCTGGGAATTGTTGGATTGTGCTTTATAGGGTAATGAATGACACAAGAACTCCTATTTGAAAGTACTCACATTGTAAGAATGAAAACTGAGACATCAGGTATATGGCATGTGTGTGGTGGATATAAGCAGATACAAGAAAAAATAGGACTTTGAGTTTGGGAATATCCTACTCAGTACATACTATCACATCTTTACAATTTCATTTTTTTAAATTCAACTTTCACACATATTGGGTTTTCATTTTAGTATTTTAGTAACAATGTTTTGTTTAAATTTATGAGATTGTTGTATACTTTTTATTTCGAGAGCCTTCATTCTGTGCTGCATTTCTAAATTTGCACTTGTTTCTATTGAAGTGCATGGCTATAGAAGCTGTGGTGTAAAGAATGCCTTTTCTCATATGTCAGTTGCCAAAAAAGCAAAATTAGCGTATTGTAATCACCTGTCTCTTGGAAGCAGCATGAAAAGTCTAAGAATTTGCAAGGGCACTGAGGTTATTTTCATGTTATATTATTGTTCTTTACAGAATGATCTCTCAATTGCTGTATTTGTATAATATTTGAAGTTGGAGAAATATCCTGGAATATTCTGTGAGAAGAAAGATGATGACATTTTTTTTGGTGTCTCTTCACTCAAGTTTATTTTAATCTCCAACATGCTTGTGCTTCTTGAGCCCTCAAAGTGTTCTTTGCTCTTCCCTTTTAAAATATTCAGCTTTAAACTTTCATACCATTTCTATCTCCCAGCATGATGAATGTTCAAATTAGGCACTGTGACCTATTAAAATGTGCTCATCACAACATTATCATGTACTTGTTTCATCCATGATTTTCACCTTTTGGAGCATTGTTGTGCCATTATGTATGACTCTGGCCTGCAGTCTGCACTTTACAGGTTCTTGTAAATAGACCCTTAGCATTGTCTCAGAGGGCCTTGTGCCAGACTGGCAGTAGACAGGTCAAGAGAATAAACCTATATATGAAAAAAGTTTGGCCAGATATTTCTTCATCTAAAGGTGAGTTGGAGGGCCCCTTGAAAATCATACAAAGAGCATTTTTGAATGCAGCCCGAAAATGGAAAGGCAGCAGCAATGGAACTGGGGCCTGGCAGATGGAGTGAACACAGAACATCTGTCTTCACATGCTAGCAATTTCATGGCCTCCATCCCACATACTGAGTGATTGATTCAGTCTTCAATGCAATAGAGATCACAGCAGCCACCCACATACACTTAGAAGTCAAACTCCCCAGATTCCAGCTGTCTCCTGTTTTAACATTCTAGGAATTGAGAAGCATCCCAGCAGAGTTGTTGTGATGTTTCCCAATTCAATCATCATCTAACCCACGGAGCTTAACTTCATGTTCCCCTGCCCTGAGCTGTCAACAGCCATCATCCCAGGTGGATGGTAGGGCACCAGGTCAGTTTCCTGTTTTTGAAAATTACCAGATGAGCCCTGGTCAGTAGTTGTGTTTTCGTAGGGCGATGCATCTTATGACTGGTGCTAAACTGAATGACCCAGGTGCCTTCCCACAGCACTCTGGCACTCCTCAGTCCACTAAACCTGGTGGGATACATGCCTAAAGTTGAATCTGGATCACCAGGTGGCCATGATGCCTGGTGTGGAAAAGCTAGGACAGCATCCTCTGGTGGTTCTGGAGCATAGTGTGGGCTGTCACAGGCTTCAGAGGGGTACTTTGTCCTAGAAGGAGGTGGATAAATCAAAGGCACATGGGGCCATGCCCCCAACATACCCTGGCTCTTCTTTACATGAGCAAAAATGTTAGGATCACATTTCGTAAAGAGCAGGGCCTTGGGACTCACTCTCTTCTTCCCTCTTATCATCACAGCTGAGCTGGTTCTTGTCTTGAATCTTGGTCTGAAGACCAGGACCAGAAGAGTTCCTAGTTGCCATGGGAATTGTGATTTTATTGTGCTGTCATGCCTCCATTCTGTGACATCAAGCAATATCTAGAGCACTATCGCATCCCCTCTGGCCGCAGAGAGAGACACGACAAATGTCTGAAGCTTTGGAAGTTTATTGTGCACAGTTCCTCTCCTACGCTTCTCTTACCCCTAGCTTCTGCGCACTCCCAGCTTCCCTTCTCCCAGCTTCTTCCAGCTCCCGCGTACTCCCAGCTTCCAGCTCAGCTCCAGCCTCTGCCGCCGCCGCCGCCGCTTCTTCCGCTTCTTCCGTCCCCCTCGCTTCTGCCTCTTCCTCAGCTTCTCCCCCTTACTCTCCCACCCACCAGGCTTATATACACTTCAACCAATCAGGGGAGAGTACACGAGGTAAACCGCGGACAGCTGCAAGCATATGATGGGTACACGAGGGGGGCATGCTCTAGTCACATCGTTAACTAGCCAATCATTGGAATTCGCTGGTTGTTTACTGTATAGCTGGCCGCTTTTGGCTCAGCGTCAGGCGCCATCTTGACCATGCCCAAGGCTGGGGGTCCCGGGAACCCCCACAGAGCCCCCTTCTTTAATATTAAACTAAGGCTCGGGACCGTGTCTGTCTTAGGCTGAGTGGTCAGCATATGTCCTTACCCGTCATCAGAGCCTGCAGAGCATGCTGCAGCTCCTGTCTTAGGTCGGTACACAGCCACCTCCTTCATTACCCGTCCTTGACTACCGGTCCAGCATCAAGAGCCATACGAATGGGGGGCTGTCGGCCTTTAGGGCGGTCATGGCCTGATGAAAAATAATTTGATCTCTCTATTGGTTAGCTCGTAGATGCATGCCAAAACGAATGAAGAGAAGAAGGCCAAGGCAGAGGAGTACCACCATAGCTCCTAAGCTTGCCCGCTGTTTGACAAATCTATAAACAGAAGAAAAACCATATAGCCATATCAAATACAGAAACAATATACATCCCAATGGAGTTACAATATGGGTAACACAAAACAGCTCTCAGGGAATAAATGCATCCCAGTCCCAAAAGTTCTTGCAGGGTATCCACTTGTTCTTATAATGAGTCCATTTTCTGATAGAGTCTCCATGGTCTGTAAGGCTGCAGCTGCATTCTCGGCCAAATGATCGTTGTTATGGTTGTGTCAATGCTGCTACTGCAAGGACTGTGGTGGCAATGATCACGGCTGTTGCAATGTCAAAGCCTCTTCTGTTTCTTGATGATAGCACTGGAAATTCTATATCTGCAACAGAAACTAGGACTGGTAGGAAGATAGAAATGTGCATCAAATTGCACAGGTGGCAAAAGAACCATTCCAGCATTGTGAGAGATAGCACACAGTTAGTGAACAGTTAAGAGGTATTATTAGAAATGTTAGTTGGCAGAAACATAAAAGGGAGGAAATACACAAGCTGACGTGGGAGGAAAAGCAACATCATAGCTAGGGTCAGCAGAACGAGTTGCTCTACTCTGGGTCTGATTTGTAGTATGATTCCAACGGCAAAGTGCAGAAATTCCTTCTGTTAAAGCAAAGAAAGGCTAGAAATATCCTTGTCTCCAAAAGCAGCACGACCTGAAAAATCATCAGTAGAATTGACAGGCTTGTAGAGGAATTGGTGAAAAACAAGAAAAGGAAGGATAAGAAATGTGTTAGTTAGAAGTGAAAGATATGGCCAGGCTAACAATGGCCCATAGGTTCCGGGTTTGCCTTTCCGTCTGAGTTTTTGTTATTGAAGGAAGGCTCAGACTCGCTACTGCGAGGAAGAGCAGCATCACTTGCATGCTGTAAAACTCTGATTAGCTTTTCTGGAATCCAGACTGAAGTCTGTTGATCCTGTGGGAAAATACAAACAGACCCTCGGACCCAACGAAGGACTGGATCCGGTCCTTTCCAACAACCTGTCAGGATATCTTTCCATTTTGCCCATACTTGAGGAATATTATGGGGATTATAATGTCGATCAGCTGCAGAATGGCCGTCCCTATCCAGAGTTAAGAAATTTAGAATGAAAAGAACTAAATTAAGTTTATCTTTAGGAGACTTGTAGGAGGCTCCTATTCCCCCTTTTTGTTTATTTAGACAATTTTTTAAAGTAAGATGTGCTCTTTCCACAATGCCCTGTCCCTGAGGATTATAGGGGATGCCAGTGACTGATTGGATGTTAAATGTTTGTAAAAACAACCAGAAGCTTTTAGAAGTATAAGCAGGACCATTATCTGTTTTAATAACTTTAGGTATGCCCCAGCCAGCAAATGCTTGTAGGCAGTGTTGAATGACATCTTTTACCTTTTCTCCAGAATGAGCGGAAGCCATAATGACCCCTGAAGCAGTGTCTACTGACACATGTACATACTTAACAGTACCAAATTCAGAAATATGGGTTACATCCATCTGCCAAATATGACCAGGCAGCAGTCCCCTGGGGTTAACTCCAAAGGATTGTACTGGGATTAAAGGAGCACAATGTTGACAATTTTTTACTATTTGTCGAGCCATACATTTAGATATAGGAAATTTTCTGCTCAAAGTAGTGGAATTTACATGAAATTTTTCGTGAAAGAGTTTTGCCTGTTCCTCCATGGAAAAAAACAAAAATTGATTTGGTGGCCATATCTACCAAGTCATTAGCATTGGCCAAAGGTCCTGGTAAATTAGAATGAGCTCTAATATGTCCTACATAGAATAGATGTTTACGCTGTAGGATAAGGTTTTGTAGCGTTGTAAAATAAGAAGCTACCGTGGACATGGAAGAAATATGGGGTACCGTTTCAAGAACCTGTAAAGCGTTAACGATATATAAGCTATCAGATAGAAGATTGAATGGCTGATTATCTGCTAATTTAAAGGCTAATATTACAGCTGCAAGTTCAGTAACCTGTGCGGAGTTGGGTGGAACTATTATGGTGTGAAGTTGTTTACCGATAAGTACTGCACCTACTCCATTTTTGGAGCCATCAGTAAAAATGGTTACACAGTCTTTAAGAGGCTGGACACTAGTCACTTTTGGAAAAACTATGGGAGTATTTTTACAGAATTGAATCCAGGGATGTTGGGGATAATGGTTATCGAACTGAGCTGAGGTGGAACAATATAATACTGACCAATCATCATCATTATTAATTAGCCATTTAATTTGCTGAGTGGAATAAGGAGTTATAATAATAGATGGATGGATTCCAAAAACAGTAATGCAAGATTCTATTCCCTTGAATATTACCTGAGCAATAGCTTGGGGATATGATTGCAATGTTTTAGCCGGAGAGCTAGGGAGATTTATACTTTGCAGAGGTCCTCCTTGCCAAACTATGCCAAAAGGGGTATGCTTCTCTGAGATTATGATTAAACTTAATGGTTGAGTAGGATCACAACGATCAACGTAACACTGCTGAAGTCTATTTTCTACTAGCTGTAAGGATATCCGTGCTTCGGGAGTAAGTTTCTTAGGGGAATTCAAGTCAGGATTACCTTTTAATATATTGAATAAAGGTTTTAATTCCCCTGTGGATAATTTTAAATAGGATCTGATCCAGTTAATGTCACCTAAGAGTTTCTGAAAATCGTTCAAGGTATTCAATTGATCTGTCCTGATGGTCAACCTTGTTGGTCTGACTGTAGTAGCAGTGAGCCTTGTACCCAGATATTCTTGGATCTCCTCTAATTGTAATTTTTCAGGGGCTATCGTTAGTCCTCTCTTTTCTAATGCTTGAGTTATAAATTGTAATGCTTCTAACAAAACTTTTTCTGGATGGCAAATAAGTATGTCATCCATATAGTGATAAATCAACAATCTCTTAAACTTTTGTCTAGTAGTTGTTAATGCTTTATCTACATATATTTGACATATAGTAGGACTGTTAGCCATACCTTGAGGCAACACGGTCCATTCAAATCTCTGGTCAGGCTGAGTGTGATTAAGAGAGGGCAAAGTAAAGGCAAATCTCCAACAATCATTTTTGTGCAAGGGTATAGAGAAAAAGCAATCTTTTAAATCCAGAATAATAGTAGGCCAATTTTTTGGTAGTGCAGTGACAAGAGGGAGTCCACATTGGACGGGTCCCATAGGGTACATTTGTTCGTTTATGGCTCTTAAATCATGTAATAACCTCCATTTTCCTGATTTTTTCTTTGTTAAGAATATTGGAGTATTCCAAGGAGAGGTAGAATGTTGTAAATGACCTGCTTGTACCTGCTCTTGTACTAACTTATGAGCTGCCTCTAGCTTTTCTTTTGTTAGGGGCCACTGTGGAATCCAGCGAGGCTTATCATCTTTCCATATTATAGGGATTGATGGTTTATCAGTGGCCCCTAGGAAAAACCCAATCCATGAGAATCATTTTTTGGTGGAAGTAAAGGCAGTGGTTGGGTAGATCCTTGACTATGTCTTCCTACTCCTTTTTTATCATCATAATTCATATTTTGTAACATATTTCTTACAGGAGTCCCTTGGTAAATCTGATCAGTGGTGAGTTTCATATCCACTTGCTGCAGGACATCTCGTCCCCATAGGCTAATAGGAACATTACAGACATATGGTTGAAATATTCCTGTGTGTCCCTCTGTATCTTTCCATGATAATGAGGAAGCACTTTGATTGGGGCTTTCTGCTACTCCTAAGCCTCTCAAGCTCTGAGCTGCTGTGATCAATGGCCAGTGCTTTGGCCAGACCATTGCGCTGATAATACTTTTGTCTGCTCCCGTATCTAATAAACCTGTAAATTCCATATTTCCCACTTTTAATTTTAGGAGGGGCCTCTGTCCCATATCCATAGTAAGGTTTATTAAAGTGATTCCTGTTGATCCAAAACCTCCTTGTCTTTTATTTGTATTTTCACTGGGCCACAAGGAATGTCGACTGGGCAATATAAGCATTTGTGCAATGCGATCCCCTGGAGAGATGACCGTAATTCCTTTTGGTGAAGAGACCAAGGCTTTTATTTGTCCAGTGAAATCAGGATCAATAACCCCTGGGTGTACTATAAGTCCTTTTAGTGTTGAGGAACCTCTACCTAGTAATAGTCCTACACTGTTCTGTGGGATTTTTTCATGCCAATCAGTATCAATCATCTGCACCCCCATATCTGGGGTTAGTATGAGTCTGGAGGTGGCACAGATGTTCAATCCGGCACTTCCTGAGGTGGCTCTGCACTCCCCTTCTCTGTGGGAGGATACCACCGTCGGGGAACTTGTTGAATTACCCCGTATATTTGTTGCGGGCCCCGGGGAGGGCCCTGTCTCCCGTTTTTTTTGAAGTTCAGGATTCAACCCTAGGAAATTATCCTCCCTATCTCTAATAGGCTGACAGGCACTATTCCAATGACTTCCTCTTCTGCATCTTGGACATAGCCCTGGGGCATAAGGTGTAACAGGTTTTACTATAGTTATCTCTTATCTTTTGTTAGGGCATTTTCTCCTTGCTGCTGATTTTGTGCATCTATTGAAGCATATTGGCCTTCTCCTATTAACATTTCTATCGGGAAACCTTGCCACTATATTTCTGCAAGCAGTTTCAACAGCTATTTCTTGCCACTGAGCTTCTCCAATTAGCTCCAGATAACACTGCTCTGCATAGCTGTCTCCAATAGTCTTAACTGCCTCTTTAAAGTTTTTCTAATGGTTGATGGTATCTCCATTTGCTCCTCAAATACGGGCAGGTTCTACAGATTTTGAAGCTCTTTTTATTAGGCTTAGGTTTCTCCTACCTTTTTCCCTTGTTCTTAAGTTTTCACTACCACTTGGTTATTCCTTTTTGGGGTTTTTTGTGTTAGACTTAGTTCCCTTTTTTCCCTTGTTCTTAGATTTTTTGAGCAATTATTTTCTAGGTCACCACCACTCAATTTTTCCTCACTTTAATCTCTTTAAGGGTTCTTTTCTGTTACTATTAGATCCTGTTCATGAAGATCCCCCTTGTGGCACACTAAGCAGCTTTTTTACTTAGCTGGTTTTTTTTGTTTTTTTTTTTTTGTTTTTTTTTTTGTTTTTTTTTTTCCCTCAATGGCGGCCCATTGTTTTTAATAGTTCCCTGAGGGGTTGCTGCATTCAGACCCTATTGTTACTAATTTGAATAGCTTTAGTTTTGGCAATTATAATAACAAACAGTGGCCTAGCCGCCAGGAGCAACAAAATTACTGAAAGGAAAACTATCAAGTGCGCATTAAAATTTTTATAGCGGCTTTTCACGTACTACCTAATTGGACCGCTTCAAGCGTGTTCCTACTTTCACTTTAATTAGACCGTGTTCCAAGCGTCAGGACCGCTAATGGCGTGTCCCGATACCCCCCCGACCCGTGTTCTACGCGTTAGGATCCCAGTACCCTTCAACCCGCGTTCTACGCGTCAGGACCGCTGATGGCGCGTCCCGATACCTCTACGCGTCAGGACCCCGATACCTTTCAACCCGCGTTCTACGCGTCAGGACCGCTGATGGCGCGTCCCGATACCCGCGTTCTACGCGTCAGGATCCCGATACCTTTCAACCGGACCGCACTCCTCGTGTCCCCAGGACCGCCAATGGCGCATCCTGACACCCTTTAACTTTTTTATAACCGGTTTAACTTGTATACAAAAAAAATTTTTTTCAAATATCTTACCTTGTTTTCTTTTATAAGGCCTTCATCTTCCCGGGTTTCGGCACCAGTTATCACGTCCCCTCTGGCCGCAGAGAGAGATACGACAAATGTCTGAAGCTTTGGAAGTTTATTGTGCACAGTTCCTCTCCTACGCTTCTCTTACCCCTAGCTTCTGCGCACTCCCAGCTTCCCTTCTCCCAGCTTCTTCCAGCTCCCGCGTACTCCCAGCTTCCAGCTCAGCTCCAGCCTCTGCCGCCGCCGCCGCCGCTTCTTCCGCTTCTTCCGTCCCCCTCGCTTCTGCCTCTTCCTCAGCTTC
Organism: Sciurus carolinensis; assembly: GCF_902686445.1. Taxonomy (NCBI): domain Eukaryota; kingdom Metazoa; phylum Chordata; class Mammalia; order Rodentia; family Sciuridae; genus Sciurus; species Sciurus carolinensis. The sequence goes on along the minus strand of NC_062227.1, from coordinate 16,491,032 downwards.
TCCCCTTACTCTCCCCCCACCAGGCTTATATACACTTCAACCAATCAGGGGAGAGTACACGAGGTAAACCGCGGACAGCTGCAAGCATAGGATGGGTACACAAGGGGGGCATGCTCTAGTCACATCGTTAACTAGCCAATCATTGGAATTCGCTGGTTGTTTACTGTATAGCTGGCCGCTTTTGGCTCAGCGTCAGGCGCCATCTTAACCATGCCCAAGGCTGGGGGTCCCGGGAACCCCCACAGAGCACAACCAGGATGCCAGGAAAGCCACTCATCAGAACCCATGTTGCCCAAGGTCCAGAATACCACCTAGGAAAAGAAACCATATGCATTCTCCTACATGAGCCAGAAAACTCTAAGACCTTCAAACCCAACATGCTGAATGTAAGCCCCTTCTACTGTGAATATTGTAGCTCTCCAGCATATTGATCTCATGCCACATGAGCACTAGGATACCTTTCAGGCATTTCTTTGAGAAGGATCTAAACCAAGAAGAATAATTTTAAATGGAAGGTAATGAATGAGAGCTAAATGAATATGACTTTCTATAACTAATCTCACTGTAATGAACTTTGAGAGAAATTGCAGTAATTGTATCTACCCAAAGTTAAAGGATTGAATGTGGAGTTTTTTTTCTACCAACAAATATTGTTCCTGGGATCAAGAATCCATGAGCCAACATCACTTCTCTTTGCCTTTTTATATTTACAGACTGGGTCTGGCTAAGAGGCTTGGTCTTTCCCTTTAGGGAAACTGGCTTTGCCCAGAACTACCCACTTCCTAAAACTCCCCCATACCTGAGATTATAGGCAGTGTCCATCACTTCCATGGGGAGTTAGCACAGATATCTGCTGGTTAGAATTTTTCAAAGGGAACAGCCAAGAATAATAAGAAGATTGAGAATAGTGTGAGTAGATTGTGATTGTAATGGCTTGTGGTTCAGATGTGATTGTTCTTCCAAATCCCCTTTTATACTAACTGCCTCATCATATCCTTGACTGTCCTCCCACATATGCCTACTTCTTGTCCTACCCCACACAATCATGGATTACTGTGATAATTTTCTTCTCAGTGTTCAGCAACAACATGTTTCATTTTTAAAGGGGCAGGGATAAATTTTTCTCTCATGATATCCCCCTGAACTGTGGGTCTTGGGCTGTCACGAAGGATACATACAGAATCATTCTGAAAAGGGAAAGTAAAAATTTGTTAGAAATTGTTTGACTTTGCCTTGTGCTTGTTTTCTTCCAAAGCATTTGACATATTTAGACCAGCATAAGATCCAATCACGTATCATAAAGTGCCTCTTCAGAAAATACCAACCCTTCAAAGTGTCAACATTTTCCCCTCTTTTAATTTAAGTGAATCAAACATGGATGGAAAAGTACAAGTTGTAAGTTGAAGCACATTCAAATGAGAGGTTTCATCATGAAGATGGGGTGGCAGGCATCATTGCTTCCTGAGTAACCTGGATTTCTTAAGAATATGTTTTCCTGGAGATGAGACAACTCTCAGCAAATGATAGGATATATCACGTTGATGAATATGCTGATGCAGTTATTTAATCATCAAGTTCATGAAGAAGAAACTACTCACTAGGTTTCAATGGCAGGAAATTGAAAATTTCAACTGCAGTAGTCTTTTTTCAAGTAATACCTTTCTTTGGCACACTCCCAGATTGTGTACAAATGAAGTGGACTTGTACACCTGGGTGTTTTCCAAGTCAACCTCAATATCAACTGGAAAACCAAGAGGTGAAGACAAAAGAGAGATGCCCATAGACCTGCATTTTCTCATTCTGTTCTGTTGGGCATTGGGAAGATATTATTCTACAAAATATGTATGAATTGTGGCGGGATACATATCTTAACTTCTGCTGATATCATTCATGGGAAAAGGGTTATTTAAAATCAGGGTTTCCTGTATCATTGGTGGTATTATCTCAAAGCTAATAAGGCATTTTTATAGATTTTGAGAATTTGGTGTATGCTCTAAAGAGTTGCTGTGTTGTAGTGAGTGAAGGATGTGGTGTTCTCATCTTTACCATTGTTTTGGGAATTATTGGATTCTGCTTTTCAGCATACACAATGACAAAATATCCCTATTTGAAGAATTCACATTGAAAGAATTAAAATAGAGACATTAGGTATGGGGCATTTGTGTGGTGAATATAAGCAAATACTAGAAAAAATACTTTTAATTTTGGAAAAGCTTTATGACCTGTTTTATTACTCAGTAAGTCCTATCACATTTTACTTATTCTTTACAATTTTTGTTTTTGAAGTTCACCTTTCACACATATTGAGTTGTCATTGTTTTATTTTGTTTAAATTTTTGAGGTGTTGGTGCACTCTTTAATTCAAGAGCCATCATTCTATGCTACATTTCTAAATTTGTACTTGTTTAAGTTGAAGTGCATGACTGTAGGTGCTGTGGTGTAAGGAATGCCTTTCCTCATATACTAGGTACCAAAAAAGCAAAAATAGCATGTGTCATCACCTGTCTCTTGAAAACAGCAGGAAAGTTCTAACAAGTTGCAAAAGCACTGATGTCATTTGCATGTTGAATTATTTTCAGTAATTATGGTTGCCTTCAGAATGATTTTGCAATTACTTCTTGCTGTATTTGTATAGTATTTGAAAGTGAGCAAATGTCTTGGAATATTCTGGGAGACAATTGACCGTGACTTTTTTTAAGTGTCTCTTCACTCAAGTTGGTTTTCATCTCCAACACCTTTCTCCTTTTGAGCCCCCAAGTGTTCTTTCCTCTTCCATTTTTGAATATTTAGCCTTAATACTTTGTAACATTTTCCTCTTTCATCATTATGCATGTTCAAATTTTGTACTATAACCGTAAATTGTGCTCATCACACCATCACCAGGCACTCGTTTCATCTATGACTTTAACTTTTTGGAGCATTGTTGTGCCAGTATCTGTGACACTGTCCTGCAGTCTGCATTTTCTAGGGCTTAGTTAAAGGACCCTTGGCATTGTCCCAGAGGGCCTTGTTCCAGATGGCGGTAGTCCAGTCAAGAGAATGAATCCATATTTGAAAACAGTTGTTCAAGTATTTCTGCATCTAAAGGTGAGTTGAAGGACTTCTTGGAAAATCATACCAAAAGCATTTCTGAGTACACCCTAGAGAAAGTCAGCAGCAAATATTTTGGCCTGGCAGGTGGAGTGAGAAAAGAACTTCCCTCCTTGATTACTACCAATATCCTGGCCTCCATCTCAAATACTGAGTGATGATTCCATCCACTCCTTAGTAGGAATCAGAGCAGCCAACCTCCTTCACTTAGAAATTAAACTTCCCAGACCAGTTGTCCCCTCTTTGGGCTTTCTAGGAAAGTAAGGGCATCCCAGCAGATTTGGTGTGATGTTTCCCAATTCAATCATCATCTAACTCATAGAGCTGTACTGCATGCTTTCCTTCCCTGAGCTTCAACAGCCATCATTCCATATGAATGGTAGGGCCCTAGGCCAGTTTCCTGACTGCAAAATCCCAGGTGTGCTCAAACCTTGAAGAGATGGTTCAGATAGCAATGTTGCTTGTGAACAGTGCTAAGCTGGGTGACCCGCTTGACCTCCTGCAATACTCCGTCCCTCCTCAGTCCACTAGACCTTGTGTGGGTTACTTTTCTACAGCAGGATTGGGGTCACCAGGACACCATGATTCCTAGTGCTGCAAAATGAGGAAACTACACATTGGTAGATGAGTGTGGGCTGTCAGTAGGGTACCTAATTCTAAAAGAATGTGGATTCAAAACAAGCCCATGGGGCCACACCCATAAAACACCCTGGCTCCTCTTCTCCTGAGCAAAGATGTTAGATTTGCATTTCTTGAAAACAGCTGGCACCTGAGAACACTCCCTTCATCATCTCTCTTACCATCACAGTTAGAAGGCAATTGTATTGGATCTTGGTCCAAAGCAGCCAGGACCAGAAGTATCTCTGGTTGCCATGGGAACCAACACTCATCGTGTTCTCATGTCACCATTCTGTGACATCAGGCGGTATCTACAGCACAGCTAGGATGTTGGGGAAGCAACTCTTCATAAGCCATGTTGCCCAAAACCCAAAAACACCTTCTGGGTAGAGAAAAAATGTTCATTCTGTTACTTGAGAATGGAAACCCCTCATCCTTCAAATCCAACATGTCGAATGCCAGCCCCTTCCACTTGAAAATGGTAATTCAACAAGTATTTTGCTCTCATGTTGCAAGAGCACTTGTACATAAGTTAAGAATTTCTTTGAGAATAACTAAAACAAAGTAGAAGGTTTTTGAATGAAAGCGAACCATTGAGAGTTCAATGGATATGACTTTCTGCAACTAATCTCACTGTAAAGAATCTTATAAGGAATTGCACTACAATCATCTACCCAAAGTTTGAAAATTGGATGATGATATTTTTCTGCCAGCAAATATTGTTCCTGGGATCACTGAACACGTGAAATATCACCATGTCCCTTTGCCTATTTATATTTACATACAGGATCTGGCTAAGTGGCTTAGGCTTTCTCTTTTAAAAACCAGGTTGTGCCCAGGAGTTACACCTTATCAAACCTCCCCCAATCCTGAGATTATAGGCAAGATCCAGCACCTCCATGACACTGTGCATTTAGCCCAGATATCTACTGGTTAGAATTTTCAAGGATATATCCATGAAGAACAAGAAGACTTGAGAAAAAAGTAAGTAGATTGTGATTGTAATGTCTTTGGGTTCAGGTGCTAGTGATCCCCCAAAATCTCCTTTTATATTAATCACTTCAGCATATGTCTTCCTCTCCTCCCCACTTATGCCTGTTCTCATCCTACCGCAGGCCACCATGGATCAGAGGGATAATTTTTTACACAGTGTTCAGCTATAAATTTTTCCTCCTTAAAAGTCAGGAATAAATCTTTTTCTCATGAAACTACCCTGGACTGTAAATCATGGGATGTAACAAAGATTCCTACAGGAATGTTCTCAAAGTAAAAGCAAACATTCGTTAGAAAGTGGCTTTGTCTGGGAGAAATATTTTCCTTAACCTCCACCATAACTGAGTGGATTGGCAATATCCAGCAACACCATAGGGCTGTGAGTTTTCCCCAGATATGCTTTGGTTAGTATTTTCAAAGGAATGGCCAAAAGGAATAATAAGTGTGAGAAAGAAATGAGTATATTGGGATTCAAGTGTGAATGATATCAAATATTTCCTTTTATACAAACAACTGAAGCATATAAGGTTTCCCACATATGCCTGCTTCTCCTCAAGCCCAGGCCACCATGGATCACTGGGATAATTTGCTGCTCAGTGCTCAGTTACAACGTTTTCCTCCTTAAAAAGGTAGGGATTAATATTTCTTTCATAACACACCACTGAACTTTGGGCCTTTAGATGCAACTAAGGTTACTTGCAGGATTGCTTTCAAAAGTGAAATTAAAAATTCATGAGCAACTGTTTGGCTTAGCCTTACTGTGTTTTTCCTGAAAAGCATTTAACAGAGTCAAATTGTAAGTGAATCCACTCACCTACCTTAAAGATCCTCCTCAGATAATGCCAACCCTCAAATATCTCAACATTTTGTCCTCTGTCAACTCAAATAAATACATGGTCCAAAAGTACCAGTTTTAAAGGGAAATTCATTTCAATGAGAGTTTTAAGCATAAAACTGAGGTTTCAGTCAGCAGTGCTTCTGCAGTGACTTGGATTTCTTAAGAAAAGGTATTCCTGATGATGAGATAACTCTCAGGAATGAATATGTTATATCATTCTCATGAATATGCTGATGTGGTTATTACTCATCAAGTTCTTGAAGAAGGAAAATTCTCACAACGGTTTACTAGTATGAAATTCAAAAATGTCAACTGCAGTAATCCTTGTAAGCTGGTAGTCTTCTGGGGCACACTCCCAGAAATTAAGTAGAAATCTACACCTGGGCTTTGTCCAAGTCAACCTCAATGTCAACTGGAAAACTGAGAGATGAAGACAAAAGAGAACTGTCCATGCCCTGCATTCTCTCTATTCTGATATTCTTGGAGTGGGGAAGATATCTTTTTAAGAGAAGAACAACTTCTGTCTGACCGGGGCTAGGGAGATAGCTCAATCAGTAGAGTGCTTTCCTTGTAAGCACAAGGCCCTAGGTTCAATCCCCAGCACCCAAAAAAAAAAAATTCTGTCTGACTATATACCTTCTGCTGATATCATTCAGAAGTTCAGGATGTGTTTAAAACCTGGTTTCCTTGTGTCATTGGAGGTCTAGTATCAATAATAATGAAATATTTTAAATATTCTGCTAAGATTGAGGCATATTCTTAAGAGATGCTGTGTAGAATTGGGTGAAGGATATGGTGTTCTCATCTTTACCATGGTTCTGGGAATTATTTGATTGTGTTTTGTAGGTTAAGGAATGATGGAGGATCACCCTATTTGAAAGAAATCACATGGAAATAATGAAGTCATAGATATTAGGTATGTGTGTATGTTGGATGAGTATAAGCCAATGCAAAGAAAAAAAGGATTTTTAATTTTGGAAATGATTTAGGTATCAGCTTTTTATAGCTCATTAAGTCCTATTCACATTTTAGATTTTTCTCTGAATTTTCTGTTTCTGAAATTCAGCTTTTGCCTACATTGCATCTTCATTTTTGTATTTTAACAGAGATGATTTTGTTTAAGTTTCTGATGTTTGATGCACTCTTTATTTTCAAGTGTCATCATTCAGCATTGCATTTACAATTTATACTCATTTAAATTTACACACTTCGGTGCTGTGGTGCAGGGAATGTCATTCCAAATATATCAGGTGTCACAAAAGCAAATTAGCATATGTGTAATCAGCTGTGCCTTGAAGAAATAGGGTAGGGCCAAAAAGTTGCAAAGGCACTGATGTCCTCTGCAAGTTGAAGTCAGTAATTATCATTGCTCACAGAATAGTCTCACAATTACTTCTTCATGTATTTGTAAAGTATTTTGAAGCTGAAGAAATGTCCTGGAATTTTTTGGGAAACATTACCAATGATATTTTTTCAGTGTCTCATTGCTTAACTTGGTTTTCACATCCAAATCCCTCCTGCATTTAGTGTTACCAAATGACCACTCCTCAGTTCTTTTTGAATTCTCAGTTTTGAAACTTTTTACCATTTCTCTAAGTTTAATGCATGTTCAAGTTTGATATTAAGCCCTGTTAAACTGTACACATCGTGCCATAATTCAGCACTAGTTTCATCCATTAGTTTCACTTTTTTGGAGCATCGCTGTGCCAGTAGTTGTGACACTGACCTGCAGTCTGCATTCTCCAGGGCCTGGGAAAGGACTATTGGCATTGTCTCAGCAGGTCTGGTTCCAGACAGGCAGTAGTAAGGTCAAGTGAATGAACCTTTATGTGAAGACAATTGGCCAGATAATTTTGCATTTAAAGGTAAGTGACGGGGCCCTTGGAAACTCATTCATGAGAATTTCTGAGTGTAGCCTAGTTGTAAGACAGCAGCAAAGTATTTGGAGCCTGGTACATGGAGTGAATACAGAACATCTCTCCTCACTGCTACCACCTTCCAGGCATCCATCACACTTGGTGAGTAATTCACTGTGCCCTTTCCACAATAGGGATAAGAGCAGATACCCACCTCCATGTAGAATTCAGGTTCCAGCTGTCTCCTCTTTGGGCATTTGAAGAAAGGTGTAGCATCCAAACAGTTTCTGTGATGTCTCCCAATTCAATCATCACCCTAACCTACCAGGCTATACTGCACAGTCCCCTATCCCAAGTTCTCAACAGTCATCATTCCATGAGGTTGGTAGGGCCCTAGGCCAGTTTCTGACCCAGAAAAATCCCGGGTGAGCCAGACCTTGAGAAGCAGGCAATGCTGATTATGATGGGGGCCGAGCTGAATGATCCACATGCTTTCCCATGCCCCTCCAACCCTTTCTGGTCCACTATTCCTGGTGGGGTCTAATTGCATGCAGCTGTATCAGGGTAGCCAGGAAAACCATTATGCCTGTTGGAACCAACAAAACATGGCCAACTAGTGGGCCTGGGGGTACTGTGGGCTGTCAGATTTCAGTGGAATCCCTTGTCCAGGAATAAACCTGGATCTCTCAAAGGCCCCTGAGCCCATGCTCACAAGACACTCTGGCTCCTCTTCTCCTGGGAATAGATATTGGGATTGAATTTCTTAAAAAGAGCAGACCCTCACCCACTTCTTCGATCTTGCCATCACAGCTGAGGTGGTATTTTTCTGGAATCTTGGTCTGAAGTAATCAGCACCTGAAGTATCTACAGTTGTCATGAGAACTGTGGTGCCATTGTTCTGTCATGCCACCATTCTGTGATATCAGTTGGTATCTGTTGGGGACTATGCCATGCGGACTATGCCAAGATGACGTCTGGCAGCCAGCCAGAAATTGTTTTGATCACATTTGGTGGTGAGGAAGTCAGTAAGCAAACACACTCAGGTGCTTTATCATTGGCCGTGCTCAAGTGAGTCCACGCACACACCGCTGTGCACATGTGTTCCCGAGTGCTCCTGCTCAGGCCTGCTCGTTTTGACCTTGCCGTGATTGAGCAGCTGGCTCTTTGCCTGATCTTCGCTTAACTGGCGTGGCCTCCTGGAGGGAATATAAGCGGGCAGTAGGCGGAAGGCAAGAAGAAGCAGCAGTAAGAAGAGCAGCCTCCCTGGAGGGAATATAAGCAGGCAATAGGCGGAAGGCAAGAAGAAGCAGCAGTAAGAAGAAGCAGCAGCACGCAGAAAGCAGCAGCAGTAAGCAGCAAGCAGGAGACAGCAGGCAGAAGGCAGATGGCAGATCGCTGGGCAGAGAACTGAGAACACACCTCTAGGTTGCAGATCACAGATCGCAGTACACAGGATGCATCACTAAGAAGCACCTTTAGCACACACACCTCTAGTATGCACCTTTAGTTCACAGGATGCAGGATGCACCTCTAAGAAGAAGCAGCAGAACTCTAAGAAGTAGATCCCTGAAAGCGTAGCAAGTCTCTTTTCCTCTAAGCAAAGTCTTTCTCCCTCTCAAAGCCTTTCTTCCTCTAAAATCAAGCAAGCTTCTTTTCCTCTATGGGCTAGAGAATAAGCAAGCAAGCAAGGAAGCAGCTCAGGAATAGAAGTACTTTATTTCCAGTCCACCTTTGATAAATACCTGCACAATTGTTGCTGCAGGCGGTAACAAATATCCGCAGGATTGTTGCCGAGGGCAGCGACAGGTATCTTCAGCACATCCAAGTTGTCACGGAATCTACTCATTGAAATCTATGATTCCCAAGTGCCAGAAACACCCCATGGGGAGAGAAAAAAACCTGAATTCTTCAAAGCCTGGAACATCCTCAATCTTCAAACCCACAATGCCCGATGCCAGACCTTTCCATATTGAATATTGGAGATCTCCCCTCTTTTGTTCTCATGTCACAGGAGCACAGATAAGCAAGCTAGGCATTTCTTTGAGAAAGGTCAAAACCAGTATAGAAGGATTTTGATTGGAAGTGATTGAGTGTTCAATGAATGTGACTTTCTGCATCTAATCTCACTGTAAGGTAGCTTCAGAGGAAATGCAGCAATCACATCTACAAGAAGTTTGAAAATTGGATGAGCATCTTTTTTTCTGCCATCAAATATTTTACCTGGGATCACAGACCCAGTGAACCTTTTGTAATTTTATATTTGCAAACATATTCTGGCTAAGTGGTTAACACTTCCCCTATTTAGGAAATTGGCTTTGCCAAGGAGAAACACCTTCCTCAACCTTCTTCATACCTGAATTGAAAGGCAAGATCCAGCAACTCCACTGGGCTGTGTATTTACCCAGATATCTGTTGACTAGGATTTTTCAAAATAATGGTCCAGAAGGAATAAGAAGTGTATGAAAGGAATGAGTAGTTTTTTATCGTAATGTCTTGGGGTTCAGGTGTGAATGATCCCAAAAATCTTTTATACTAATCACCTGAGCACATAGGATTCCCACATAGGCCTGACTCTCCTCCTACCCCAGAACACTATAAATCACTGGGATAATTTTCTGCACAGTGCATAGTTACAAACATTTTCCTTCTTAAAAGGCTGGGATAAATGTTTCTCTCATGATACACCATTGTGTGTCTAGATATACAACAAAAGTTACTTGCAGGATTGTTTGCAAAAGTGAAATTACAAATTTATTACCAATTGTTTGGCATAGACTTGGGGTGGTTTTCCTGAAAAGTTGTTCACAGAGTCATTCTGAAAGCATATCGACTCACCTACTTTAAAGATCCTCTTCAGATAATGCCAAAACCTGACTGTCAACATTTTGTTCTCTATCAAATCAAGTGAATACAACATGATTGAAAAAGTACCAGTTTGAAGGGGAAGCTCATTCCAATGAGAGTTTCAAGCATGGAACGGCAGTTGCAGTCACCATTTCTTCCCCAGTGACCTGAATTTCTTAAGAATAGGTATTCCTGGTGATAACACATTTCTCAGGAACATATATGTTATATTATTCTCATGAATATGCTGATGTGGATGTTTAAACAATAAGTTTTTGAAGAAGAAAACTCTCACCAGCACTTAACAGCATGAAATTCAAAATGTCAACTGCAGTAGTCCAAAGAAGTAGTAGTCTTCTGGGGCAAACTCCCAGACTCTCTACAAATGTAGTGAATGCTACACCTGGGAGTTTTCCAAGTCATCCTCGATTTCAACCGGAAAAGTGAGAGTTGAAGACAAAAGAGAACTGCATTTGGACCTGCATTCTCTCAACTGACGTGGTTGGCATTGGGAAGTTATTAACTTTTTTAAAATTGTATAATCTGTGGCTGAATACATAGTTTACGGTCTGCTGATATCAATCAAGAAGCCAAGGATGTGTTTAAACCTAGATTTTCCTGTATCACTGGAAATCTATTGTCAATAATAATGAAGCATTTTAAGTTTGAGGCATGTACTTAAGAGATGCTGTAGAATTGGGTGAAGGATGTGGTGTTCTCATCTTTACCATGGTTCTGTGAATTGTTTGTTTGTGCTTTGTAGTTTAAAGAATGACAGAAGAACCACAATTTGAAAGATATCACATTGAAAAAATGAATTTAGAGACATTAGGTTTGTGGCATGTTTGGATGTTTATAAGGACTTACAAAAAATAAAAAGGATTTGAATATTGGAAATGTTTTAGAATCTGTTTTCCTGCTCAGTAAATTCTTTGAAATCTTTACTTTCTCTTGTAATTTTCTGTTTTTGAAACCCAGCTTTCACCTATATTGGGTCTTCGTTTTTGTATTTCAACAGAGATTTTTTTGGTTAAATTTCTGATGCTGTGTTACAATATTTAGAGAGTCATCATTCAGTCTGCATTTCCAAGTTTATACTTTTTAATATTTACATACATGGGAGTAACTTCTGTGGTGTAAGTAATGCCATTCCACATATGTGAAGTACCAGAAAAGAAAAACCAACATATTTGTAAACAGTTCTCCCTTGGAAGAAACAGAAGAGGGTCAAGAATTTGCAAGGGCACTGATGTTCTTTGCAAGTTGAACGCTCGTCAGTATTTATCATTGCTCACAGAATGATCTCATAATTACCTCTTGCTGTACATATAGAGTATTTGGAGCTGAAGAAATGTCATGGAATTTTTTGGAATACCTTTAACAATGACTTTTTTAGTGTCTCTTCACTTAATTTTGTTTTCATCTCCAAAATGCATCTTTTCTTAGGACCCCAGAAATGTTCTCTCTCTCATTCCTTTATGAATGCTCTTCAAATTTTGTATTATGCCCTGTTATACTGTGCTCATCCATCATCATCAGGCACTAGTTTTATCCAGTTGTTAATATTTGTGGAGAATTGTTGTGCCAGTATCTGGACAATGGTCTTCAGTCTACATCCTCCAGTGGCTAATGAAAGACTCTAGGCATTGTCCCAGTGGGCCTTAGGCTAGACATGCAGTAGTCAGTTCAGGTGAATTAACCCTTATGTGAAGGCGTATTGACCAAATACTTCTGCATTTAAAGGTAAGTGAAGGGTCCCTTGGAAACTCATACCATGAGAATTTCTGGGTACATCCTATTTGTAATGCAGCAGTTATGTAGGTGGGACCCGGTCTATGGAGTGGGCACAAAACATCTCCCCTTACTTGCTAGCTCCTTCCAGGCATTCATCACACTTACTGAGTGATGGTCTTCGTCCTCGCCTCATTAGAGATCAGAACAGCCAGTCCCCACCACTTAGAAGTTAAACACACCAAGTTCCAACAGTCTTCTGTCTGGGCATTCTAGGAAAGGTGTGATATACCACCAGAGTCGCTGAGATGTTTCCCAATTCTATCATTATCTAATATACCAGGCTGCACTGCATGTCCCCCTTTCCTGAGCTGTCAACAGCTGTTAGGGCCCTAGCCCATTTTTCTGACTCACCAATATCCTGGGTGTGCCCAGACCTGGAGGAAAGGGTTCATAGGCCAATGACAATTGTGTTCAGAGCTAAACTGGGTGATCCACATGCTTTCTGGCACTCCTCCAACCCACACTGGTCCACTAATCCTGGTGGTGCTAATTTCCTGAAGCAGTATCAGTGGGACAACAGCCACAAAATGCTTCCTGTAAAGCATTTCACAGTGTCAGACTGGAGGAAGATCCCATCACCTAACTTAAAGAGCCTCTTCAGATAATGCCTAGTCTCCACTGTCTCAATATTTTGTCCTATGTTAAGTCAAGTGAATACAACATGGTAGCAAATGTACCAGTTTTAAGGGGAAGCTCATTCCAATGAGTTTTCAGCATGGAGCAGCAGTTGAAGTCAGAAGTGTTTCCACAGTGAACAGGCTTTCTTAATATTAAGTATTCCTGGAAATGAGACAACTGTCAGGAATGGATAGGTTATATCAATCTCATGAATATGATGATGAAGGTATTTAATCAGCAAGTTTTTGAAGAAGAAAATGCTCACCAGGGTTGAAAGGTATGAAATTCAAAATGTCAACTTCAGTAGTTCTTACCAAGTAGGAGCCTTATGGGGCACACTCCCAGGCTCTCCACAAATGAAGTGGACTTCTACACCTGGACATGTTCCAAGTCAATCTCAGTGTCTGCATTCTCAAATTCTGATTTGCTTGGCATTGGGAAGAAAAGATTTTTTTAAACATGAATGAATTGTGGCTGAATACTTATCTCACCTTCTGCTGATATTATTCAGGAGGCCAAGGGTATATTTAAAACCTGGTTTCCCTGTATCATTGGAGATCTAGTCTCAATAACAATGAAGATATTTGAAGATTTTTCTGAGTTTGATGGATGGTCTTAAGAGATGCTGTGTAGAATTAAGTGCTGTTCTCATCTTCACCATGGTTCTGGGAATTATTTGATTGTGTTTTGTAGGGTAAAGAATTATACAAGAACCCCTATCTGAGAGAGCTCATATTCAAAGTATGTAATCAGAAACATTAGTCATGTGGCATGTTCATGGTGGATATAGGCAATTACAAGGGAATATAAAGAATTTTGAATTTGGAAATGCTGTAGGATCTGATTTTCCAGTTCAGTTATTCCTATCACATTTTGAGTTCTTCTGTAATATTTTTCTGGTTTTGAAATTCAGGTTTTGCACATATTCAGCCTTCATTTTTGGAATTTAGTAGAGATATGCCTTTTTAAATTTCAATGATGTGTTGTGCTTTTTATTTCAAGAGTCAACATTCAGTGCTGCCTTTCCAAATTTGTACTTATTTAAAGGCAAATGTTTGATTGTAGGTGCTGTGGTTTAGGGAATGCCATTCTTTATATGTCAGGTGCCAGAAAAGCAAAATGAACACAAATGTAATCACATATCTCTCGCAAGAAACAGGATAGGACCAATAATTTACAAGGGCACTGATGTACTTGGCAAGTTGAATTATTGTCAGTAATTATCATTTCTTACAGAATAATCTCAAAATTCCTTCTTGCTATATTTGTATAGTATTTTGAAGTTGAAGAAATGTCTTGGAATTTTGGGGGAGACCATTATCAATAACTAATTTTTTTTAGTGTCTCTTCACTTAACTTGGTTTTCATCTTCAAACCCCTTCTCAATTTATTGCCCCCAAAATGTTCTTTCCTCTTCCCTTTTGAATACTCAGCTTTGAAACTTTGTACCATTTCTCTCTTTCAGTGTAATGCATGTTCAAATTTGTATTAGGCCCTGTGTATCTGTGCTCAACACACCGTAATCAGTCAATTGTTTCATCCATTATTTTTACTTTTTTGGAGCATAATTGTGCCAGTATCAGTGACACATCTGCAGTCTGCATCCTCCAGGGACTGGTAAAAGGACCCTTGGCATTGTCCCAGTGAGCCTTGTGCCAGAAAGGCAGTAGTGAGGTCAAGTAAAAGAACCCTATGTGAAGACAGATTGGCTATTTACTTCTACATTTAAAAGTATGTTGAAGGGCACCTTGGAAACACAAATCAAGAGATTGTCTGAGTGCAGTATAGTTTATAAGGCAGCAAAAAAGTAAGTAGGTCTTGGCATGAGAAGTGAGCACAGAATATCTCTCCTCCCATGCTATTACACAGGCTGACTCTGTCCTCTCCTCATTAAGGATCAGAGCAGCTACCCACATCCACTTAGAAGTCAAACTCCCCAGGTTCCAGCTCTCTCCTGATTGGGCATTCTAGGAAAGGAGAAGCATCACAGCAGGTTTGCTGTGATGTTTCCCAATTCATTCATCACATAAACTCCTTGTATGCACTGCATGCTCCCCTACCCTGAACTGTCAACAGTCATCAGTCCTCAGGCTGGTAGAACCCTAGGCCACTTTACTGACTCAGAAAAATCCCAGGTGAGCCCAGACCTGGAGGAGTGGGTTCAGAGGGCAAAGCTGATTTTGACTGGAGTTAACTTGGGTAACCCACCCACTTTCGGGCACCACTGTGTCCCTCACTGATCCACTAGTCCTGGTGGGAGCTAATTGCCTGCACTTGTGTCTGGGTGGCCAAGCAGCCGTGATGCCCAGTGCAGCCAAATGAGAACTGAACCACCCAGCATGCCTGCATGGTACTGTGGGTTGTCAGGTTTCAGCAGGGTCCCTTGTCCTGGAAGGACCTGGATCACTCAAAGGCCTGCGGGTCAGTGCCCCCACACACTCTGGCTCCTCTTCCCCTGAGCGAAGATGTTGGGATCACATTTGTTGAAAAGAGCAGGCCCCTTCCTCCCTTTCTCTTTCCTCTTACCATCACAGCTGAGCCAGCACTTGCCTTGAATCTTGGTCTGAAGCAGCCAGGTTCTGAAGTTCTCTGGTTGCACTGGGAACCATGATGCCATCATGCTGTCATACCACTTTTCTGTAACATCAGACAGAATTTTCACAGCAGCCAGGATGTCAGGAAAGCCATTCATCTAAACCAATGGTACTCAACTCCCAGAAAGCACCTGGGGAGAAAGACAATCTGCATTCTCCTACCAGACTTTGGAACCTCTGCAATTTCAAACCAATCATACCAGATGGCAACGCCTTCCACTTAGAATATTGGAGCTCTCACCTTTTTTGGTCTCATTTCACAGGAGCACAGGCAACCAAGCAAGGCATTTCTTTGAGAAGGGTCAAAGTCAGTGTAGAAGGTTTCTGAATGGAAGTGAATGAGTGTTCAATGGATATGACTTTCTTCAACTAATCTGACTGTAATGAAGCTTGAGAGGAATTGAGAGCAATATCTACAGGAAGATTAAAAATTGGATGAGAATAATTTTTTTCTGCCAGAAAATATGTTTTTCTGGGATCACAGACCCCATGACCTATCACCTTTTCCCTTTGCCTTTTTATGTTGACAGGGTCTGGCAAATGGCTTAGGCTTTCCCTATGTTAGGGAAACTGGCTTTGCCCTGGAGAACTGCCTCAACCTCTCGCATACCTGAGTTTATTGGGAAGATTCAGCACCTCCATGGGGCTATGCCTTTTGTGCAGGAATCTGCATGTGAGAATTTTTCAAAGAAAATGTTCAGAAAGTATAAGAATAGTGAGAAAGGAATAAGTAGATTGTGATTGTAATGTCTTGGAGTTCAGGTGAGAATGATCTCAAAAACCTCCTTTTACACTGAGGACCTTGGCATATCATGTAGGAAACGTGGGAAAACATGATATGCCAAGGTCCTCTTCTACCCCAGGCCACCATGAATCATTGAAATAATTTTATGCTCAGTGCTGAGTTACAGCCTTTTTTCTCTTTCAAAGGCAGGGATAAATCTTTCTCTCATAATACCCCCCTGTACTGTGGCTCTCGATATGCAACTAAAGTTACTTGCAGAATTGTTCCCAAAAGTAAAATTAAAAATGTGTTAGAAATTGTTTGACTTAGCTCTGCAGTGATTTTCCTGAAAAGCATTTCACAGTGTCAGACTGGAAGAGGATGCCATCACCTACCTTAGAAAGCCTCTTCAGATAATACCAAGCCTCCAATATCTCAACATTTTGTCTTCTGTTAAGTCAAGTGAACACAACATGGTTGTGAGCCTACACATATTAAGGGTAAGCTCATTCCAATGAGAGTTTTCAGCACAGAGTGGTTGCAGTCAACAGTACTTCCCCAGTGAACTGGCTTTCTTAAGAGTAGGTACTCCTGAAAATGCCACAACTCTCAGGAATGGATAGGTTATATCATTCTCAAGATATGCTGTTGTGGGTATTACTCAGCAATACTTGAAGAAGAAAATGCTCACCAGGGTTTAAAGTCATGAAGTTCAAAATGTCAACGGCAGTATCCTTGCTAAGTAGGAGCCTTCTGGGGCACACTCCCAGGCTCTCTGCAATGAAGTGGACTTCTACACCTGGGTGTTTTCCAAGTCCACCTCAATGGCAACTGGAAAACAGAAAGCTGAACTCAAAAAGGTATGCCTTTGCCTGTGCATTCTCTCATTCTGATGTGCTTGGCATTGGGAATATATTTTTTTTAAAAATGAATGAATTGTGGCTGAATGCATATCTTACTTTCTGCTGATATTATTCAGGAGGCCAAGGGTATATTTAAAACCTGGTTTCAGTGTATCTTTGGAGATCTAATCTCAATAATAATGAAATGTTTTAAAGATTTTTCTATGTTTGATGGATGTTCTTAAAAGATGCTCTGTAGAATTGAGTGAATGATGTGGTGTTCTCATCTTTACCATGGTTATGGAAATTATTTGATTGTTCTTTTGGGTAAACAGTGACACAAGCACCCCTATTTGAAAGAGCTCACATTGAAACTATGAAATCAGAGACATTAGTTGTGTGTCATGTTTGTGGTTCATTTAAGCAATTAAATGGGAATTAAAAGGATTTTGAATTTGGAAATGCTTTCAGATATGCTTTTTCTATACAGTTATCCCTATCACATCTCAAGATATTCTGTAACATTCTGTAACATTTTCTGTTTTTGAAACTGAGTTTTTGCCCAAATTGGGTCTTCAATTTGTATTTTAGCTGTGATATTTTTGTTTAAATTTGGATGTTGTGTTGCACTCTTTATTCAGTCATCACTTAGTGCTGCCTTTCTAAATTTCTACAAGTTTAAATTTAAATGCTTGGTTGTAGGTGCTGTGGTGTAAGGAATGCCATTCTTCATAGGTCAGGTGGGAGAAAAGCAAAACCAGCATATATGTAATCACACGTACCTGGCAAGAAACAGAATAGGGCCAAGAATTTGCAAGGACACTGATGTACTTGGCAAGTTGAATTATTGTCAGTAATTATCATTTCTTGCAGAATGATCTCACAATTACTTCTTGCTGTTTTTGTATAGTACTTTGAAGCTGAAGAAATGACCTGGAATTCCTTAGGAGATCATTATCAATGACCTGTGTGTGTGTGTTGTGTGTGTGTGTATCTTCACTTAACTTGGCTTTCATCTCTAAAACCCTTCTGCCTCTTAGTGCTCTCACAATGTTCTTTCCTCTTCCCATTTTATTACTCAGCTTTGAAATTTTGTATCATTCCTCTCTCTCACTGTAATGCATGTTCGAATTTGGAATTAGGTCCTCTTAATCCATGCTTAAAGTACCATCATCACTTATTTCATCTATTACTTTCAATTTTTTGGAACATTTTTGTGCAAGTATCTATGACACAGGTCTGCAGTCTACATCCTCCAGGGACTGGTAAACACTTGGCATTGGCCCAGTGAGCTTTGTGCAAGATAGGCAGTAGTCAGGTCAACTGATAGAGCCCTTATGTGAACAGAGATTGGTCAGTTACTTCTGCATTTAAAGGTGTTGAAGGGCCCCTTGGAAACTCATACCAAGGGAATTTCTGAGTGCATTCTAATTGTAAGGCAGCAGTAAAGTAGGTGGGGCCTGACATGTGGAGTGAGCACAGAACAGCACTCCTCCATGTTAATTCCTTTCAGGCTTCCATCACACATGCTGAGACTCCACTCTCTCCCCTTAGGGTTTTTTGCAGCTACCCACCTCCACTTAGAAGTCAAACTTCCCATGTTCCAGCTGTCTACAGTTTGGGTATTCAAGGAAAGGAGCAGCATCCCACCAGATTTACTATCGTATTTCCCAATTAAATATCACCTAACCTATCAGGCTGCATGCTCCCCTGCCTTGAATAGTCAACAGCCATCAGTCTTTGAGACAAGTTGGGCCCCAAGCCAGTTTCCTGAGTCAGCAAAATTCCAGGTGAGCCCAGACTTGGAGGAGCAGGTTCAGAGGGCAAAGCTGATTTTGACTGGACTAAGCTGGGTTACCCTTCTCCTTTCCAGCACCCCTCTGTCCTCCCTGGTCTACTAGTTCTGGTGAGGACTAATTGCCTATAAGAGTATCTGGGTGGTCAAGCAGCAAGAATGCCCTCTGTGGTCAAATGAGAACAACACCACCTAGCAGGCCTGCAGGGTCCTTTGGGCTGTCAGACTCCAGTGGGGTCCCTTGTCCTGGAAGGACCTTGATTTCTCAATGGCCCATGAGTCTGTGCCCCCAAAAAACTCCAGCTCATTTTCGGGTGAAGATGTTTGGATCACATTTGTTGAAAAGAGCAGGCCCCTCGCTCCCTTACTCTTCCCTCTTAGCATCAGAGTTGAGCCAGTGCTTGTCTTGAATCATGGTCTGAAGTGGTTATGACCTGAAGTGTCTCTGATTGACATGGAAAATGTGATGCCATTGTGTTGCCATACCACTGTTCTGTGACATCAGGTGGATTCTGCAGTGCAGTGCAGTTTCTGTCAGGGAAGCCATTCATTGAAACCCACGTTCCCCAGAAACACACCCTGGGGAGAGAAACAATCTTCTTTCTCCTACTGGACCCTGAACCCTCTGCGCCCTTCAAACCCAACATGCCCAATGCCAGTCTCTTCCACTTTGAATATTGGAGCTCTTGCATCTTTTGTTCTCATGTCACAGAAGCACGGGTAACCAAGCTAACCATTTCATTGAGAAGGGTCAAAATCAGGGTAGAAGGTTTTTGAATGGAAGTGAATGAGTGTTCAATGGATATGACTTTCTGTAACTTAGCTCACTCTAATGAAGCTTGAGAGAAATCACAGCAAACAAATCTACAGGAAGTCTGAAAATTGGATGAGGAATTTTTTTCTGCCAAAAAATCTTTTTCCTGGAATCACAGACCACACAAGCTATTATCTTTTCTCTTTGCCTCTTTATATTCACAGACAGGGTCTGGCAAAGTGACTTAGACTTTCCCTATTTTAGGAAAACTGGCTTTTGCCCAGAGAATCACCTTCCTCAATCTCACCCATGCCTGAGTTGACAGGCAAGATCCAGCACCTCCATGGGGGTGTGCATTTTGCCCAGATATCTGCTGGTTAGAATTTTTCAAAGGAAATGTTCAGGAGGAATATAAATAGTGAGAAAGTAATGAGTAGATTGTGATTGTGATTGTAACATCTTGGGGTTCAGGTGTGAATGGTCTTAAAAAAAATCTCCTTCTATACTAATGACCTGAATATACCATGTTTCCCACATATGCCTGACTCTCCTCCTACTTCAGGTCACCAAGGATCATTGGGATAATTTTCTCCTCAGCGCAGAGCACAAACTATTTTCTCCATAAAAAGACAGGGATAAACCTTTCTCTCATGACTGGATTGCGTGTCTTGATATGCAACAAATGTTGCTTGCAGGATTGTTTGCAAAAGTGAAATTAAAATTTTGTTAGCAATTGTTTGGCTTAGCCTTGGGGCTGTTTTCCATTAAAGAATTTCACAGTCAGACTGGAAGAGGATCCCATCACCTACCTTAATAGCCTCTTCAGACAATGCCAACCCTTCAATGTCTCAACATTTGTCCTCTGTTAATTCAAGTGAATACAACATGGTTGGAAAAGTGTTGGTTTTAAGTGGAAGCTCATTCCAGTAATAGGTTTTATCATGGAGTGTTATGGGGCACAACTTAGGAACAGACCAACTACCACTGAGAAGTCCAAATTTGAGAGTCTTTTTTAAGCCATCCGGCTGACTGTCTTACACAATGCCCCAAAAATGGCTATTGGGAGAACAACCCTGACCATATGGTTTCAGGAGGGTTTATACCATAAATCAGTACATCAATCATAAGTGTCTGTTGTTAGAATTTAAAATTACAAACTAACATCATGGTATCTGAAATCATTAGCAGACAGGGAAAGGGGTCAAAATGACTGACTTAGGAACAAACTAAAGAATGGTTGGTAAAATCTAAACCATGGTACGTGGTTTAGGAAACTAGGAATCAAAAAGAGAACAATTTTTCATTATGCAAGAATTGCCATTTTATCATTTTGTATTGCCAAACAAGTCATGCTAAGCAACTGTCAACGGGTACAGAGGTGGGGCTTCCAATGGTAGAAGCATTTCCTACATAACATGGAGTCTCAAGACAAAATGGAGTCTGTATAATCATTGCCTATATAGACTGTCATATAACCTTACCATGGAGTCAAATATGTCAACCCATCACAGAACCTGCATTTACAGTCAGCAGTGATTCCCCAGTGACATGGAATTCTAAAGAGTATGTATGCCAGGAGATGAGACAATTCTCAGAAACTGATAGGTTCTGTCTTTCTCATGAATATGTCAATGTGGTTATTTAATCAGCAAGTTCTTGAAGAAGAAAATACTCACCATGGTTTAAAGGTATGAAATTCAAAACGTCAACTGCAGCAGTTCTTGTGAAGTAGAAGCCTTCAGGAGCACACTTCCAGGCTCTCCTTAAATGAGGTGGACTTCTACACCTGGATGTTTTCCAAGTCAACCTCAATGTCAACTGGAAAACTGAGAGATGAAGACAAAAGAGAGCAGCCCTTGG
The DNA here is from genome assembly GCF_902686445.1 of Sciurus carolinensis. Taxonomy (NCBI): domain Eukaryota; kingdom Metazoa; phylum Chordata; class Mammalia; order Rodentia; family Sciuridae; genus Sciurus; species Sciurus carolinensis. Next base: position 16,469,812 of record NC_062227.1, on the reverse strand, counting down.
CCCTGCATTTTCTCACTCTGTTTAGCTCAGCAGAATATAATTGGGAATACATTTTTTTAAAGAAACGTATGAATTGTGACTGAATACATATCTTAAACTCTGCTGATATCATTCAGGGGGCACAGATCATAATTAATATCTTGTTTCCCTGTATCATTGAAGTCTGATCTCAAATCTAATGAACTATTTTTTATATATTTTGATAAGTTTGCTTATATTCTTGATAATCGCATTCTAATAAGGGTGAGATTGAATTTAAGTGTAGTTTTGATTTGCATTTCTCTTATTGCTAAACGTGGTGAACATTTTTTCATATGTTTGTTGATTACTTGTAGATCTTCTTCTGTGAAGTGTCTGTTCATATCCTTAGCCCATTTGTTGGTTGAGTTATTTGTATTCTTTGTGTAGAGTTTTTTGAGTTCTTTATTATTCTGGAGATTAGTGCTCTATCTGAAGTATGAGTGGCAAAGATTTTCTCCCATTCTGTAGGCTCTCTCTTAGTATTGCTGATAGTTTCCTTTGCTGAGAGAAAGCTATTTAGTTTGAATCTATTCCAGTTATTGATTCTTGCTTTTATTTCTTGTGCTATGGGAATCCTGTTAAGGAAGTCTGATCCTAAGCCAACAAGGTGAAGATTTGGACCTACTTTTTCTTCTATAAGATGCAGGGTCTCTGGTCTGATTTCAAGGTCCTTGATCCATTGTGAGTTGATTTTTGTGCAGGTTGAGAGATAGGGGTTTAGTTTCATTCTGTTGCATACGGATTTCCAATTTTCCCAGCACCATTTGTTGAAGAGGCTATCTTTTCTCCATTGCACACTTTTGGCCCCTTTGTCTAGTATGAGAAAATTGTATTTATTTGGGTTTGTGTCCGTGTCCTCTATTCTGTACCATTGGTCTACCTGTCTATTTTGGTGCCAATACAATGCTGTTTTTGTTACTATCACTTTGTAGTATAGTTGAAGATCTGGTATTGCGATACCCCTGTTTGATTCTTCCTGCCAAGAATTGCTTTAGCTATTCTGGGTTTCTTAGTCTTCCAGATGAATTTCATGACTGCTTGCTCTATTTCTGTAAGGTACATCAATGGGATTTTAATTGGAATTGCATTGAATCTGCATAGCACTTTTGGTAGTATGGCCATTTTGACAATATTAATTCTGCCTATCCAAGAACATGGAAGATCTTTCCATCTTCTAAGGTCTTCCTTAATTTCTTTCTTCAATGTTTTGTAGATTTCACTGTAGAGATCTTTTACCTCTTTGTTTAGATTAATTCCCAAGCATTTTATTTTTTGAGGCTATTGCAAGTGGAATTGTTTTCCTCATTTCCCTTTCAGGTGTTTCTTTGCTTATGTATAAAAATGCTTTAGATTTATGTGCATGGATTTTATAACCTGATATTTTGCTGAATTCATTGATGAGGTCTAGAAGTTTTCTGGAGGAGGTTTTGGATCCTCAGCAAATAAATGACAGCTTAAGTTCCTCTTTTCCTATTCATATCTCTTTAATTTCTTTAGTCTGTCTAATTGCTCTGGCTAGTATTTCCAGGATGATGTTGAATAGAAGTGGTGGAAGAGGGCTTCCCTGTCTTGTTCCCATTTTTAAAGGGAATGCTTTTAGTTTTTCTCCATTAAGAATGACGTTGGCCATAGGCTTAGCATAAATAGCCTTTAAAATGTTCAGGTATGTTCCTACTATCCCTATTTTTTCTAGTGTTTTGAGCATGAAGGGGTGTTGTATTTTGTCGAACGCTTTTTCTGCATCAATTGAAATAACCGTATGATTCTTATCCTTAAATCTATTGACATGATGGATTACGTTCATTGATTTACGAATGTTGAACCATCCTTGCATTCCAGGGATGAACCCCACTTGATCGTGGTACACAATTTTCTTAATATGTTTTTGGATACGGTTTGAGATGCTGTGTAGAATTGGGTGAAGTATGTGCTGTTTTCATCTTTACCAGGGTTCAGGGAATTATCGGATTGCATATTGTAGGGTAAGAAATGACAGAAGAACCCCTCTGTGAAAGAACTCACATTGAAATAATGAAATTAGAGAAATTAGGTATATGGCATGCATATGGCATATATAAGCAATCACACACACAATATAGGACTTTGAAATTTGGAAATGCTTTATGATCTGCTTATAGTACTCAGTAAGTTCTATCACATATTTAGTTATTCTTTAAAATTTTCTGTATTTCAAATTCAGCTTTTGCCAATATTGGGTCTTCATTTTTGTATTTTAGCAAAGATGTTTATGTTTAAATTTCTGAGGTTGTGGTACACTCTTTATTTCAAGAGCCACGAATCTGTGCTGCATTTATAAATTTGTACTTGTTTAAATTGAAGTGCATGGCAGTAGGTGCTGTGGTGTAAGGAATGCCATTCCTGATAGGCCAGGTGATAGAAAAGGAAAATCAGCATATGTGTAATCACCTGTCTCTTGGAAGCAGCAGAAAAGAGCCAAGAACTTGCAATGGCACTGATGTTATTTTCATATTGAATTATTGTAATTATTGTTGCTTACAGAATAATCTCACAATTACTTCTTCCTGTATTTGTATAGTATTTTGAAGCTGAAGGAATGTCCTGGAATATTCTGGGAGATGTTTAACAATGACTTTTTTTTAGTGTCTCTTCACTCACATTGGATTTTATCTCCAACACCCTTCTGTTCTTTGTGCCTGTAAAGTGTCTTTTCCTCTTCCTTTTTAGAATATTCAGCTTTAAAGCTTTGTGCCATTCCTCTCTTTCAGCATGATGCATGTTCAAATTTGATATTATGACCTTCTAAAATGTGCTCATCATCACACCATCATTATGCACTTGTTTCATCCATGACTTTCACATTTTTGGAACATCCTTGTGCCAGTATCTCTGAAACTGGCCTGCATTCTACATCCTCCAGAGGATGGTAAAAGTGCCCTTAGTATTGTCCCAGTAGGCCTTGTGCCAGACAGGCAGTATTCAGGTCAAGTGAATGAACCCTTATGTGAAGACACTTTGGCCACATACTTATGAATTTAAAAGTAAGATGTAGGGTCTTTCCACGGGGTGATTCAAGATGGCGGCCTAGAGGGTGACTGCACCCCAGTTGCTCCAGAACCCAGGAGTTAAGAATGGGAGGCATTGAGAGACTCGGACTGAAATAGAGACACAGGTGAGTCTGCCCACTGGGTAAAGTTCGGCCCGGGTGGCAGGCCCAGATAGAGGTGGCTTATCGGAGCTGGGCAGGGCAGCTAGTCATCCACAGGCAGCCCTGCGCACTCAGGCAGTGGGCCCCACCCACACAGCCAGCTTCTCCAGGTTCTCGGAGCAGGTCCCCTAGTGAGAGCCTTTCTGACCAGAACAAGCTCCAAGTCCCAGAGCCAGCGCAGCATACTCCCAGCATACTCCGGCATGCAAGCAGCTTCAGGGACCAGGACAGGGCAGCCAGAGACTTCCCCAAGCAGTCTGGACCCCTGCGGTGGGAGGTGCCTTTCAAGGCTAGCTTCTCGGACCAGACCACCCAGTGAGAGGCTTTCTACCTAGAACCAGCCACAAGCCCCTGAACCAACGGAGAGCTTCGATCCGCAAGCAGCCTGGGATCAGGGCAGGGCAGCCAGAGACCTCTTCAGGCGGCTCTGCCCACTCTGGCCGCAGGCTCTTTCCACGGGGCGATTCAAGATGGCGGCCTAGAGGGTGACTGCATCCCCAGTTGCTCCAGAACCCAGGAGTTAAGAAGGGGAGGCATTGAGAGACTCGGACTGAAATAGAGCCACGGGTGAGTCTGCCCACTGGGTAAAGCTCGGCCCAGGTGGCAGGCACAGATAGAGGTGGTTTATCAGAGCAGGGCAGGGCAGCTAGAGTCTTCCCCAGGTAGCCTTCCCACTCCGGTGGTGGGCTCCTCCCACACGGCCAGCTGCACGGTGCAGGCCCCCAGTGAGAGCCTTTCTGCACAGAGCCAGCTCCAAACCCTGGAACCAGTAGGGGGCTAGGGGCAGCTTTCTTCAGATGCACTGCATTATCAAACTCCTCCAAGACATCAGGCTACTGAAGGCTGGGAGGTGATACACTGGAAATCTACCAGGACACTATAAGCCAATAGTGGAAATCTGCAATATCTCACAGTCCCACTGACAGCTGACCAATATGAGAAAACAAGGGAAGAAAATGTCCCAAACAAACCTAGATACTACATCAATAAAACCCAATGACAGCACAGCAGAAGAAATGTCAGAAAGGGAGTTCAGAATGTACATAATTAAAATGATCATCAAATGAGGAGATGAAAGAGCAAATGCAGGCATTGAAGGAGGAGATGAAAGAGCAATGCAGGCATTGAAGGAGGAGATGAAAGAGCAAATGCAGGCATTAAATGATCACACCAATCAACAGTTAAAAGATCAAATACGGGAAGCAAGAGATCATTTCAATAGTTAGAGATACTGAAAAAAAACCAAACTGAAATCCTTGAAATGAAGGAAACAATAAACCAAGTTAAAAACTCCATAGAAAGCATAACCAATAGGATAGAACACCTGGAAGACAGAACCTCAGACATTGAACACAAATTATTTAATCTTGAAAGCAAAGTTGGCCAAACAGAGAAGATGGTAAGAAATCATGAACAGAATCTACAAGAATTATGGGATATTATGAAAAGGCCAAATTTAAGAATTATTGGGATTGAGGAAGGCTTAGAGAAACAAACCAAAGGAATGAACAATCTATTCAATGAATAATATCAAAACTTCCCAAATCTGAAGAATGAAATGGAAAACCAAGTACAAGAGGCTTATAGAACTCCAAACATACAAAATTACAACAGACCCACACCAAGGCACATTATTATGAAAATACCTAACATACAAAATAAAGACAGAATTTTAAAGGCCACGAGAGAAAAGAATCAAATTACATTCAGAGGGAAACCAATAAGAATATCAGCAGATTTTTCAATCCAGACCCTAAAAGCTAGAAGGGCCTGGAACGACATATACCAAGCCCTGAAAGAAAACGGATGCCAACCAAGAATCTTATACCCAGCAAAACTTACCTTCAATTTGACGATGAAATAAGATCCTTCCATGATAAACAAAAGCTAAAGGAATTTACAAAAAGAAAGCCAGCATTACACAACATTCTCAGCAAAATATTCCATGAGGAAGAGATGAAAAACAATGATGCAAATCAGCAACAGGAGGCGCTAGCCTAAAGGAATAGCCAAATAAAGGAGAAACCAAATCATGTCAAAAACAAATATGAGTCAATTGACTGGGAATACAAATCATATCACAATAATAACCCTGAATGTTAATGACCTGAACTCATCAATCAAAAGATATAGACTATCACAGTGGATTAAAAAGAAAATCCAACAATATGCTGCCTGCAAGAGACTCATCTCATAGGAAGAGACACCCATAGACTAAAGGTGGAAGGATGGGGAAAAACATACCATGCACACGGACACAGCAAAAAGCTGGAGTATCCATCCTCATTTCAGATAATGTGGACTTCAAACCAAACTAGTCAGAAGGGATAAGAAGGACATTACATGCTGCTTAAGGGAAGCATAAATCAGCAACATAACAATCATAAATATCTATGCCCCGAACATTGGCTCAATCACTGGCATTTAATTAGCAAGTTCTTGAAGAAGAAAATGCTCACCGGGGTTTAATGGCATGAAATTCAAAATGTCAACTGCAGTTGTTTTGTGAAATAGGAGTCTTCTGGGCCTATTCCCGGGATCTCTGCAAATGAAGTGGACCTCTACATCTGGGCATTTTCCAAGTAAACCTCAATGTCAACAGGAAAACTGGGAGGTGAAGACAAAAGAGAGTGCCCTTTGCCCTGTGTTTTCTCCTTCTGATGTGCTTGGCATTCAGAAGATGTTATTGTTTTAATAAATTAATTAATTGTGACTGAATACATATCTTACTTCTGCTGATATCATTCAGGAGGACAAGGGTGTGTTTAAAACCTGGTTTCTCTGTATCATTGGAGACCTAGTCTCAATAATAAGGAAATAGTTTAAATATTTTACTATGTTTGATAGATGATCTTAAGAGATCTGTGTAAAATTGGGTGAATGATGTGGTGTTCCTATCTTTACCATGATTCTTGGAATTATTTTATTGTGTTTGTAGGGTAAGGGAATGACCCAAGAACCCCTTTTTAATAGGATCACATTGAAACTATGAAATCAAATAAATTAGTCATGCAGCATGTTTGTGGTGGATATAAGCAATTACAAGAAATAAAAGGATTTTGAATTTTAGAAATGCTCTAGGATAAACTTTTCCTCCTCAAAATAACCTATCACATCTCGACTATTCTTTAACAATTTCTGTTTTGAAATTCAGATTTCACCTATATTAGGCCTTCATTTTTGTACCTTCACACAAATACTTTGTTCAATTCTGATGCTGTGTTCCATCCTTATTTTGAAGGTCATCATTCAGTGATGCCTTTTCGAATTTGTACTTGTTTAATTAAATGCTCAGTGCAGTGATGTGGCTTAAGGATGCCATTCCTCATAGGTCAGGTGCCAGAAAAGCAAAATCAGCATATATGTATCAGGTGTCCCTTGCAAGTAACAGCATAGGGCCAGGAATTTGCAAGCGCACTGATGTCCTTTGCAAGTTGAATTCTTGTCAGTAATTATCATTGCTCACAGAATAATCTTGCAATTCCTTCTTGCTGTATTTGTATAGTATTTTGAAACTGAAGAAATGTCCTGGAATTTTTTGGAAGGCCATTTAGAATGTCATTTTTTTTTAAGGTATCTCAACCCTTAATTTTTTTATCTCCAAACCCTTCTGCTTTTAACCCAAAATGCCCTTTCCTGTTTCCTTTTTTAATACTCAACTTTGAAACATTGTACCCTATCTCTCTTTCAGTGTAATACATGTTGAAATTTGGTATTATACTCTGATAAACTATACTCTCCATGCCATCATAAGGCACTTGTTTCATCAATGAGTTTCACTTTTTTTGCACATCATTGTGCAAGTATCTGTGACACTGACCTGCAGTCTGCATCCTCCAGGGACTGGTAAAAGGATCCTTGGCATTGTCCCCACAGGTCTTGTGCCAGACAGGCAGTATTCAGGTCAAGTAAATAAACCCTTATGTGAGAAATATTGGCCAGATACTTCTGCATTTAAAGGTAATTTTAAGTGCCACTTGGAAATTCATACCAAGAGAATTTCTGAGTGCAGCCTCGTTGTAAGGCAACAGCAAAGAAGGTGGGGCCTAGCATATGGTGTGAGCACAGAACATCTCTTCTCACTTGCTAGCTCCATCCAGGCCTCCATCACTCATGCTTGAGAGATTGACTCCATTCTCTCCTTTATGGATCAGAGCAACCACCCACCCCCACCACCAGCTGTCTCATATTTGGGCTTTCTAGGAAAACAGCACCATCCTACCAATGTTGTCTTGATGTTTCCCAATTAAATCATCACCTAACCCACTGGGCTGCACTTCTGGCTCCCCTGCCCTGAGCTGTCAACAGCCATCAGTCACTGAAGCTGATAGGGCCATAGGCCAGTTTCCTGACTCAGCAAAATTGCGGGTGAGTTGAGACCTAGAGGAGCAGTTCTGAGGGCAATGCTGCTTGTTACTGGTGCTAAGTTTTGTGACACATATGTCCCCTACCCCACAACCCCATCCTTCCCTTCTTCACTACTCTTGGTGTAGACTAATTACCTAAGCAATATTGGGGTGGCCAAGCAACCATGATGTCTGGTATGGCCAAACAATAACAGCACCACTTAGCACACCTGATGGTACTGTCAGACCCTGCCTACCTCTAGTTAATACCCAATCAGTCCATTCATACTAGAATGGAATGAGTAGCTCTCACAGTTCTATCATGTCACCTCTGAACATTACTTCCTTTACTAACACAGGAGTTCTGTGGGGGAATGAATCATGTCCAATTCATAACAGTGACATATGTACGAAGATTGGAAAATATAATTCAAAACACAGAATTTATCAAGGCAATTACCAATATTCTCCTCATGTGAGGATCATATCAAGTTGATATTTCTGACAGATGATTTGCCTAAAACAGAAAAAACAATTTTGAGCTGGAAACAAACAAGTGTCTGGTTGTTGTGCCATTGTTCAATCATAATGACTGGGACACTTGCTGTTCAGTGAATAGAGTGGCTCTTTTGGTCAACTATCAAGGAAAAAGTTATTTCATTTTTGCAGAATCTGCAGTAAGTTACAATTCAGTTTTATTGCATTCTTAGTCATACTCATTGGGAGTGTTTTCTGGAATTATTTCTTCTCCTAGAAAGTAAGCTCCGTGGTAGTTTTCAAAGTCCCAAATAAATCCCCTTCTAAATTTCCCTGCAAAGCATTTCACACATTCAAACCAGAATAGAATCCAGTCACCTAATTTGAGAGCCACTTCAGATATCACCAAGCCACAAATGTCTCAGCATTTCCTGTTCTGTTAAATCAAGTGAATACAACATGGTTGAAAAACCACCAGTTTTATGTGGAAACTCATTCCAGTGAGAGTTTTCAGCATTAAGTGGGTATCAGGCAACAGTGCTTCCAGAGTGGACTGGATTTCTTAAAAGTAAGTATTCCTGGAGATGAGATAATTCTCAGGAATTGACAGATTATATCATTCTCATGAATACATTGATGTGGGTATTTAATAAGCAAGTTCCTGAAGAAGAAAATGCTCACCAGGGTATAATGGCTTAGAATTCAAATGTCAACTGCAGTAGTCTTTACAAGGTAGTAGCCTTCTGGGCACACTCCCAGGCTGTCTGCAAACTCCAAGGCTGTTCTACACCTGGGTGTTTTCCATGTCAACCTTAATGTCAACTGAAAAACTGAGAGGTGAAGACAAAAGGGAGCTGCCCTTGGCCCTGCATTTTCTCAATCTCTTCTGTTTGGCATTGGGAAGGTATTGTTTTTGAAAGAAATGTATGAATTGTGGCTGAAACACATCTTAATTTTGGCTGATATCATTCAGATGGTTATTTAAAACCTGGTTTCCCTGTATCATTGAAGGTCTAGGCTCAATACTAATGAAGCATTTTTATACATTTTGCTAACTTTGATGGATGTTCTTAAGAGATGTTGTGTAGAATTGGATGATGGATGCGGTGTTTTCATCTTTAAACTGGAAATTATTGTATTGTGCTTAGTAGGATAAGCAATGACACAAGAACCCCTATTTGAAAGAACTCACATTGAAAGAATAAAATCAGGGACATTAGTTTTGTGGCATGATTTTGGTGGATATAAGCAATTACAAGGAAAAAGGACTTAGAATTTTGGAAATGCTTTAGGATCTGCTTTTCCAGCTCAGTGTGTCCCATCACATCTTTAGTTATTCCTTAAAATTTTCTGTTTTTTGCCCATATTGAGTCTTCATTTTGTATTTTAACAGAAATGTTTTTTTTAAATTTCTGATGGTGTGTTGCACTCTTCATTTTGAGAGTTATCATTCAGTGCTGCATCTCAAAATTTATAATTGTTTAAACTGGGGCGTTTGAATATAGGTGCTGTGGTGCAAGGAATGCCTTTGCTAATAGGATAGGTGTCAGAAAATCAAATTCAACATATGTGTAATCAGCTGTCCTTTAGAAGCAACAGGAAAGAGTCAAGAATTTGAAAGGCTTTGGTATCATTTGCAAGTTAAATTATTATCAGTAATTACCAATGCTTAGAGAATGATCTCACAATTACAACTTTCTGTATTTGTATAGAATTTTAAAGGTGAAGAAATATCCTGGAAGTTTTTGGGGAGAACATTAAAAAGGACAACTTTTTTAGTGTCTCTTCACAGAAGTTGGTTTTCTTCTCCAACACTCTTCTGATATTAGTGTCCCCAAAATGTCCTTACTCTTCCTTCTTTGAATATTCAGCTTTCAATCTTTGTATCATTTCTCTCTCTCAGTGTCATGCTTGTTCAAATTTGGTATTATGCCCTGTTAAACAGTGCTCATCATGCCATCATCAGGCACTAGTTTTATCCATCATTTTCACTTTTTGGAGGATCTGTGTGACAGTTTCTGTGACACTGGCCTGTAGTCTGCATTCTTCAGTGGTTGGCAAAAGGACCCTAACATTGTCCCAAAGGGCATTGTGACAGACAGGCAGTAGTAAGGTCAGAAAATGAATCCTTACATGAAGACAGATTGGCCAGATATTTCTGCATCAAAAGGTTGAGTTGAAAGGGCCCTTATAAAATCATATCAAGGGAATTTATGAGTGCAGCCATGTTGTAAGCAAAAGCAAAGGTGCTGGGGCCTGGCAGGTGGAGTAAGCACAGAATATCTCTCCTCACTTGCTACCCCTTCCTTGGCCTCCTTCCCACATGTTGAGTGATTCATTCCATCCTTTCCTCATTAGGAATCACAACAGCCACACACCTCCACTTAGAAGTCAAACTTCACAGATTCCAGCTGTCTCCTTTTTGAGCATTCTAGGAAGGAGGGACATTCCATCAGAGTTGGCGTGATGTTTCCCAGTTCAATCATCATCTAACACAGGGAGATGAGCTACATGCTCCCCTGCCCTGAGTTGTCAACAGCCACCATTCCGTGTGGCTGCTAGGGCCCTAGCCAATTTTCCTGACATGTTGAAATCTGGGGTGAGCCAATGTCCGGAGAAACAGGTTCAGAGGAAATTACCATTTGTGTTCAGTCCTAAACTGAATGACCCCCGTGCACTCCCACACCCCTCCATCCCTCCATGGTCCACTAGACCTGTTGGTTGTAATTGCCTGCAGGAGAATATGGAAGGCCCTGGTAGCCATGATGCTTGGTGCAGAAAAATGATGGCTGTGCCACCTAGTGGACCTGGAACATATTGGGGACTATAAGGCTTCAGTGGCATTCCTGGTTCTAGAAGGAGTGAATTGATCAAAGCCCATGTGGCCACGTCCCCAACACATTCTGGCTCCTTTTCTCCTAGCAAAGATGTTATATAGCATTTCTTGAAAACAACATACCATTAGGACTCCCTCCCTCATTTTCCATTCTTACCATCAGAACAGAACCAGTGCTTCTCTTGAATCTTGGTCTGAAGCAGCCAGGATCAGATGTGCCTCTGGTTGCCATGCGAACTGTGAACATAATTGTGCTGTCATGCCACATTTCTGTGACATCAAGCATTCTCTGCAGCATAGCCAGGATAAGGGAAGCCAGTCATCAAATTCCATGTTGCCCAAGGCCCAAAAACCCCCTGATGAAAGAAACATATGCATTCTCTTACTTGAGCCTGGAAACTTCATACATTTCAAACCCAACATGCCTTATGCCTTCCCCTTCCACTTTGATATTGTAGCTCTCACATTTTTGTGCTCAGGTCTAAAGAACGCTAAGTACCAATTCAGGCTTTCTTTGAGAAAGACAAAAACCAAGATAGAAGGATTTTGAATGGAAGTTAATGACTGATGGTTTAAAGGATATGACTTTCTGCAACTAATATCACTGTAAAGAGTCATGAAAGGTATTGCGGCAAGTTTGTTTATAGGAAGTTTGAAAACTGGATGAGGATTTTTCTTCTGCCACCAAATATTGTTCATGGGATCTTAGAACACAAGAGCTATTACCTCTTCCCTTTTCCTATTTATATTTACAGACAGGGTCTTCCTAAGTGACTTAGGCATTCTCTAATTTAGGGAAACTGGCTTTGCTCAGGAGAACCACCTTCCTCATCCTCCAAAATACCTGAGGTGATAGGCAAGATCCAGCACTTCCACAGGGCTGTGCATTTTGTCCAGATATCTGCTGGTTGGAACTTTCAAAGGAAAAGGTCAGAAAGAAAAAGAAGATTCAGAAACAAATGTGGAGAATGTGACTATAATGGGTAGGATTCAGCTGTGAATGATCCCAAAAATCTCCTTTTATGCTAAAAATTTGAGCATTTGGCTGACCCTCCTCCCACATGTGTCTGCCTTTCCTCCTACCCCAGCCGCCTTGGTTGACTGGGATAATTTTCTGCTCAGTGTTTAGCACCTTTTTTCCAAGAGACAGGGATAAATCTTTGTCTCATAATACCACCCTGAACTGTGAGTCTTGACATGCAACAAAAGTTACCTGCAGGACTGTTCTCAAAGTGAAATTAAAATTCATTAGAAATTGGCCTTGTTTTCCTGCAAAGCATTTCAGATTCAGAACAGAACAGGATCCAGTTACCTACTTTAGAGAGTCCCTTCAGATACCACCAACCCTACAATACCTCAACATTTTCTCCTCCTTTAAATCAAGTTAATCCAACAAGGTTAGAAAAGCATTAGTTTTATATGGAAACTATTCCAATGAGAGTTTTCAACATGAAGGTGCAGAGTCTATCAGCAATGCTTCCCCAGTAACCTGATTTCTTAAGAGTAGGTATTCTGGAGATGAGACAATTCTCAGGAACTAATAACTTGTATCATTCTCATGAATATGCTGATGCAGGTATTTAATCAGCAAGTTCTCAAGGAAGAAATGCTCACCAGAGTTTACTGGCATGAATTCAAAATGTCAAATGCAGTAGTCATTATGAAGTAGTAGCCTTCTGGGACCACTCCAGGTTATCTGCAAATGAAGTGGACTTCTACACATGGGCATTTTCCATGCCAACCTGAATGTCACTGGAAAACCAAGAGGAAAGACAAAAGGGAGCTGCCCTTGGCCCTGCATTTTCTCATTCTGTTATGCTTGGCATTGAGAAGATATTATTTTTTAAAGAAATGTATGAATTTTGGCTAAAACACAACTTAACTTCTGTTGATATCATTCAGGAGGCACAGGATGTATTTAAAACCTGGTTTCCCTGTATCATTTCAGGTTATTCTCAATACTAATGGAGCATCTTTATACATTTTGCTAACTTGATGGATGTTTTTAAAAGATGCTTTGTAGAATTATGTGAAAAATGTGGTATTCTCATCTTTACCAGGTTCTTGGAATTACTGGATTGTGCTTTGTAAGAGAAGCAATAATACAAGAATCCCAATTTGAAAGAACTAACATTGAAAGAATGAAATCAGGGACATTAGGTATGTGGCATGTTTGTGGTGGATATAAGCAGTACAAGAAAAAAAAGGATTTCAAATTTTGAAATGCTTTAGGATCTGCTTTCCTGCTCAGTAAGTCCTATGACAGTCTTTAGCTATTTTTTAAAATTTGTTTTTTGAAATCAGCTTTTGCCCATATTGGGCCTTCATTTTTGTATTTTAGCAAAGACATTTTTGAATAAATTTCTGATGTTCTGGTGCACTCTTTATTTAGAGACCCATCATTCAGTGCTGCATTACAAAATTTGTACTTGTTTAAATTAAATTGCTTGGGGTGTAGGTGCTGTGGTGTAAAGAACGTCTTTGCTAATATGACAGGTGCCAGAAAAGCAAAATCAGCATATGTGTAATAAGCTGTCCCTTGAAAGCCTCAGGAAAGCAAGAATTTTCAAAGGTGTTGGTGTCCTTTCCATGTTGAATTATTTTCAGTAATTATCATTGCTTACAAATGATCTTGCAAGTGCATCTTGCTGTATTTGTATAGAATTTTGAAGGTGAAGAAATATCCTGGAATTTTTTGGGAGACCACTAACAAGAACAATTTTTTAGTATCTCTTCACAGAAGTTGGTTTTCGTGTCCAATGCACATCTGCTTTTAGTGCCCCAAACATGTCACTACTTTTTCCTATTTGAATATTCAGCTTTGAACCTTGTACCATTCCTCTCTTCAGTGTGATGCATGTTCAAATTTGGTATTATGCCCTGTTAAACTGTGCTATTCATGCATTCACCAAACACTTGATTCATCCATCAAATTTCACTTTTTGGAGCATCTGTGTGCCAGTGTCTGTGGCACTGGTCTATAGTCTCTAACCTCCTAGGGTTTTTAAAAGGATACTTGGGAAGATGGCAGACTAGAGGGCGGCTGCATTTCATGTTGCTCCAGGACTCAGGATTCAAAAGAGGAGATATTGAGAGACTTGGGACCAACTCAAAGCTGCCGGGTGAGTCTCTCCCGTTGGGGAGGAATCCCGGATGGGGCAGTAGTCCCAGAGAGCAGGGAACTTTGTGAAGTAGAGTTGTCCAATGAGACACCTCTCCCCCTGCTGGAGCACTGGAACTTGGACAACTGGGAGCATTGTAAAGGAGGCCGCTCAGCACAGCGCTTGGACTCGGAGCAAACCACTGGGGTTCCGGGCATCTGTCCAGAGGAGTAGCTGCGCAGCGAGCTCTTTGGACTCAGACCAGCCGCTCCTGAGCACCGGGGGCCTGCCCAGAGAAGGAGGAGGAGGAGTGCGGTGGGTCGCTTGGACTCGGAGTGACTGCCCAGGGGTGCGGTTGGTTGGCGGGAAGAGGAGGTGCACAGTGAGTTGCTTGGACTCTTACCAACCGCACCGAAACACTGGGTGGCTGCCCGAAGGAAGAGAGGAGTGCGGCAGGGTCACAGGGACCGGAGCAACTGTATGGTGCTCAAGGTGGTTGCTCAGAGGAGGGTCTGCATAGCCAGGCGATTAGGTGCAGAGGAGGGTCCCAGGACCTAGGAGGCTTCATGTGGAAGAGCCACACAGAGACACACTTAGGGGTGGAGCGAAGGTTCCAGGACTGCGGGCAGATTCTCTGAGGAGAGGCAGCCTAAGGAGATTTGTCTGTGAACGGGTGAGGCTCCCAGGCCCAGGAGGTAGGTCCAGGACCCTGTGAACATTGCAGAGGAAGGCAGCCCAGTCCAGGCAGTAGTTGTAGATTGAGGGGAACCTCCAGGAGGGGAAGTGACCACCGAGACCTCCCCACTGGGTGAGTCTTCCCTGCCCGGTGAGGTTTTCCCACCAGGATGGTAAAACCAGAGACACAGGCCCAAACAGGCCTGCAGCCTAGTTCCCCTTTGGAAGACCATTGGTCAACAAGTGGAGGCACCTCTGTGCACTACCAGGGAATATACCCCCCCTGAGGGTCACCATCCCTAGAGAGGCAGCTTCCTTGTGGAGCACCGCATTATCAACTTCCTCCAAGACTTCAGGTTACTGAAGGATAAGAGGGGATATACTAGCAATCTTCAGCGGACCTTATAAGTCACATACAGGAAATCTGTAATATCTTAGCAGTCCACTGATACCTGAACAATATAAGAAAACAAGGGAAAGAAAATGCCCCAAGCAAATCTAGATGTTCCACAATCAAATTCAAATGACAGCATGGCAGAGAAATGAAAGAAAGGCAGTTCAGAATGTACATAATTAAAATGATCAGGGAAGCAAATGATGAGATGAAAGAGCAAATGCAGGCATTGAATGATGAGATAAAAGAGCAAATGCAGGCATTGAATGATCACACCAATTGACAGTTAAAAGAGAGCATACAGAAAGCAAAAGATCATTTCAAAAAGAGTTAGAGATATTAAAAAAAACTAAACAGAAATCCTTGAAAGGAAGGAAACCTAATTAAGAACTCCGTAGAAAGCATAAACAATAGGACAGAACACCTGGAACACAAAACCTCAGATATTGAAGAAAAATATTTAACCTTGAAAACAAAGTTGACCAAACAGAGAAGATGGTAAGAAATCATGAACAGAATCTCCAAAAACTATGGGATATCATGAAAAGGCCAAATTTGAGAATTATTGGAATTGAGGAAGGCTTAGAGAAACAAACCAAAGGAATGACAATCTATTCAAGGAAATAATATCAGAAAATTTCCCAAATCTGAAGAATGAAATGGAAAATCAAGTTCAAGAGGCTTATAGGACTCCAAATACACAAAATTACAACAGACTCAGACTAAGGCACATTATGAAAATACCTAACATACAAAATAAAGACAGAATTTTAAAGACTGTGAGAGAAAAGAACAAAATTACATTCAGAGGGAAACTAATACGGATATCAGCAGATTTTTCAATCCAGACGCTAAAAGCTAGAAGGGTCTGGAACAACTTTTTCAAGCCCCGAAGGAAAATGGATGCCAACCAAGAATCTTATACCCAGCTAAACTTACCTTCAAATAGACAATGAAATAAAATCCTTCCATGATAAACAAAAGCTAAAGAATTTACAAAAGAAAGCCAGCATTACAGAACATTCTCAGCAAAATATTCCATGAGGAAGAGATGAAAAATAAAGAAAGAAATCAGCAAAGGGAGGAATTATCCTAAAGGAATTGTCAAATAAAGGAGGAAACAAGTCGTGTCAAAAAATAAATAAATAAATAAAATTTAAAAATGAACCAAATGACCGGGAATACAAATCATATCTCAATAAACCCTGAATGTTAATGGCCTAAATTCATCAATCAAATGACATAGACTGGCAGATTGGATTAAAAAGAAAAATCCAACAATATGTTGCCTGCAAGACACTCAGCTCATAGAGAGAGATACCATAGACTAAAGGTGAAAGGATGGGGAAAAACATACCATGCACATGGACTCAGCAAAAAAGCTGGGGTATCCATCCTCATTTCAGATAATGTGGACTTCAAGCCAAAGTTATGCAGAAAGGATAAAGATGGACATTTCATACTGCTTAAGGGAAGCATAAATCAGCAAGACATAACAATCATAAACATCTATGCCCCAGACAGTGGCTCATCCATGTATGTCAAACAAATCCTTCTCAATTTTAGAAACAAAATAGACCATGACACAATAATACTAGGTGATTTTAACACACCTCTCTCACCACTGGACAGATCTTCCACAAAAATTGAACAAAGAAACCATAGATCTCAATAACAAAATCAATATTTTAGACTTAACAGACATTTATAGAACATACCATCCAACCAAGAGCTAATACACTTTCTTCTCAGCAGCACATGGATCCTTCTCTAAAATAGACCATATTATGCCACAAGGCTAATGTCAGCAATTACAAGAGATAGAGACACTACCTTGTATTCTATCAGATGATAATGGATTGAAGTTAGAAATAAATGAAAGAGTAAAAACAAAACTACTCCAACACCTGGAGATTAACAATATGCTATTATATGATGAATGGATAACAGAAGATATTAGGAAGGAAATTAAAAATTTTAGAGGTAAATGAGAACAAAGAAACATCATATCAAATCTCTGGGACACTATGAAAGCAGTACTTAGAGGAAAATTTATTTCATGGAGCACATTTAATAAAAGAAGCAAAACTCAACAAATAAGCAACCTAACACTACAGCTCAAAGCCCTAGAAAAAGAAGAACAAACCAACACCAAAAGTGGTAGAAGACAGGAAATAGTTAAACTCAGAGCTGAAATGAATGAAATTGAAACAAAAGAAACAATAAAAAAAATTGACAAAATAAATAGTTGGTTCTTCGAAAAAATAAACAAAATTGATAAACCTTTAGCCACACTAACAAAGAGAAGACGAGAGAGAACCCAAATCACTAAAATTCGGAATGAACAAGGAAATATCACAACAGACACGACTGAAATACAAAACATAATTAGAAGCTATTTTGAAAATCTGTACTCCAACAAATTAAAAAATTTCGAAGACATCAACAGGTTTCTAGAGACATATGAATTGCCTAAACTGAATGAGGAGGACAAACACAATTTAAATAGACCAATTTCAAGTAATGAAAAAGAAGAAGTCATCAAAAGCCTACCAACAAAGAAAAGTCCAGGACAAGATGGGTTCTCAGCTGAGTTCTACAAACCTTTAAAGAAGAGCTCATTCCAATACTTCTCAAAGTATTCCACAAATAGAAGAGGAGGGAACCCTCCTAAACTCATTCTATGAAGCCATATTACCCTGATACCTAAACAAGACAGAGACACATTGAGGAAAGCAAATTTCAGACCAATATCCTTAATGAACATCAACACAAAAATTCTCAACAAAATTTAACAAATTGCATACAAAAATATATTAAAAATATAGTGCACCAAGATCAAGTGGGTTTCATCCCAGGGATGCAAGGTTGGTTCAACATCAGGAAATCAATAAATGTAATTTACCATATCAATAACATCAAGAATCACATGATCATTTCAACTGATGAAGAAAAAGCATTTAATAAAATACAGCACCCCTTCATGCTCAAAACACTAGAAAAAATAGGGACAGTGGGAACATTCCTTAACATTGTAAAGGCCATCTAAGCTAAGCCCATGACTGATATCATTCTAAATGGTGAAAAACTGAAAGCATTCCCCTTAAAAACTGTAACAAGGCAGGGATGCCCTCTTTCACCACTTCTATTCAATATCGTCCTTGAAACTCTAGTCAGAGCAATTAGACAGACCAAAGAAATTAAAAAGATACGAATAGGAAAAGAAGAACTCAAACTATCCCTATTTGCTGATGATATGATTATATACTTAGAGAAACCAGGAAATTCCACCAGAAACTTTTAGAACTCATAAGTGAATTCAGTAAAGTAGTGGGATATAAGATCAATGCAGAGCCAGCTTCTCCAGGTTCTCGGAACGGAACTGGCCCCGCTAGTGAGAGCCTGTCTGAACAGAGCACGCTCGAGTCCCGGAGCCCCTGCAGTGCAGTGTACTCCTGCAAAGAACCAGCGGAGAGCCTCGATCTGCAGTCAGCCTCAGGGATAAGGGCAGGGCAGCCGGAGACCTCTTCAGGCGGCTCTGCCCACTACGGCTGCGGGCTCTCTTCACGGGGCGATCCAAGATGGCGGCCTAGAGGGAGACTGCACCCCCGGTCGCTCCAGAACCCAGGAGTTAAGAAGGGGAGGCATGAGAGACTCGGACTGAAGTGGAGCCACGGGTGAGTCTGCCCACTGGGTAAAGCTCGGCCCGGGTGGCAGGCCCAGATAGAGGTGGCTTATCGGAGCCGGGCAGGGCAGCTAGAGTCATCCACAGGCAGTCCTGCGCACTCCGGCGGTGGGCCCCGCCCACACAGCCAGCTTCTCCAGGTTCTCGGAACGGAACTGGCCCGCTAGTGAGAGCCTGTCTGAACAGAGCACGCTCCGAGTCCCGGAGCCCCTGCAGTGCAGTGTACTCCTGCAAAGAACCAGCGGAGAGCCTCGATCTGCAGTCAGCCTCAGGGATAAGGGCAGGGCAGCCGGAGACCTCTTCAGGCGGCTCTGCCCACTCCGGCTGCGGGCTCTCTTCACGGGGCGATCCAAGATGGCGGCCTAGAGGGAGACTGCACCCACGGTCGCTCCAGAACCCAGGAGTTAAGAAGGGGAGGCATTGAGAGACTCGGACTGAAGTGGAGCCACGGGTGAGTCTGCCCACTGGGTAAAGCTCAGCCCGGGTGGCAGGCCCAGATAGAGGTGGCTTAGCAGAGCCGGGCAGGGCAGCTTGAGTCTTCCCAAGGTAGTCTTCCACACTCCGGCAGTGGGCTCTTCCCACACGGCCAGCTGCACGGTGCAGGCCCACAGTGAGAGCATTTCCGCACAGAGCCAGTTCCAAACGTGGAACCAGTAGGGGGCTAGGGGCAGTATTCTTCGAATGAGCTGCTTTATCAGATTCCTCCAAGACATCAGGCTACTGAAGGCTGGGAGGTGATACACTGGAAATCTACTGGGACACTATAAGCCAATAGTGGAAAACTGCAATATCTCAGGGTCCCACTGACAACTGACCATTATGAGAAAACAAGGGAAGAAAATGTCCCAAACAAACCTAGATACTACATCAATAAACCCAATGACAGCAGAGCAGAAGAAATGTCAGAAAGGGAGTTCAGAATGTACGTAATTAAAACGATCAGGGAAGCTAATGAGGAGATGAAAGAGCAAATGCAGGCATTGAAGGAGGAGATGAAAGAGCAAATGCAGGCATTAAATGATCGCACCAATCAACAGTTAAAAGACCAAATACGGGAAGCAAGAGATCATTTCAATAAAGAGTTAGAGATACTGAAAAAAAACCAAACTGAAATCCTTGAAATGAAGGAAACAATAAACCAAGTTAAAAACTCCATAGAAAGCATAACCAATAGGATAGAACACCTGGAAGACAGAACCTCAGACATTGAAGACAAAATATTTAACCTTGAAAACAAAGTGGAACAAACAGAGAAGATGGTAAGAAATCATGAACAGAATCTCCAAGAACTATGGGATATCATGAAAAGGCCAAATTTGAGAATTATTGGGATTGAGGAAGGCTTAGAGAAACAAACCAAAGGAATGAACAATCTATTCAATGAAATAATAACAGAAAATTTCCCAAATCTGAAGAACGAAATGGAAAACCAAGTACAAGAGGCTTATAGAACTCCAAACATACAAAATTACAACAGACCCACACCAAGGCACATTATTATGAAAATACCTAACATACAAAATAAAGACAGAATTTTAAAGGCCGCGAGAGAAAAGAATCAAATTACATTCAGAGGGAAACCAATAAGAATATCAGCAGATTTTTCAATCCAGACCCTAAAAGCTAGAAGGGCCTGGAACAACATATACCAAGCCCTGAAAGAAAATGGATGCCAACCAAGAATCTTATACCCAGCAAAACTTACCTTCAAATTTGACGATGAAATAAGATCCTTCCATGATAAACAAAAGCTAAAGGAATTTACAAAAGAAAGCCAGCATTACAGAACATTCTCAGCAAAATATTCCATGAGGAAGAGATGAAAAACAACGATGCAAATCAGCAACAGGAGGCGCTAGCCTAAAGGAATAGCCAAATAAAGGAGAAACCGAAATCATGTCAAAAACAAATATGAGTCAATTGACTGGGAATACAAATCATATCACAATAATAACCCTGAATGTTAATGGCCTGAATTCATCAATCAAAAGACACAGACTGGCAGATTGGATTAAAAAGAAAAATCCAACAATATGCTGCCTGCAAGAGACACATCTCATAGAAAGAGACACCCATAGACTAAAGGTGAAAGGATGGGGAAAAACATACCATGCACACGGACACAGCAAAAAGCTGGAGTATCCATCCTCATCTCAGATAATGTGGACTTCAAACCAAAACTAGTCAGAAGGGATAAAGAAGGACATTACATGCTGCTTAAGGGAAGCATAAATCAGCAAGACATAACAATCATAAATATCTATGCCCCGAACATTGGCTCATCCACGTACGTCAAACAAATCCTTCTCAATTCCAGAAATCAAATAGACCACAACACAATAATACTAGGCGATTTTAACACACCTCTCTCACCACTGGATAGATCGTCCAAACAAAAATTGAATAAAGAAACTATAGATCTCAACAACACAATCAGCAATTTAGACTTAACGGACATATATAGAATATACCATCCAACAAAGAATGAATACACTTTCTTCTCAGCAGCACATGGATCCTTCTCTAAAATAGACCATATTTTATGCCACAAAGCTACTGTTAGTAAATACAAGAAGATAGAGATACTACCTTGTACTCTATCAGATCATAATGGATTGAAATTAGAAATAAATGACAGAATAAAAAACAGAAACTTCTCCAATACCTGGAGACTAAATAATACACTATTATATGATGAATGGATAACAGAAGACATCAGGAGGGAAATAAAAAAATTCTTAGAAGTAAACGAGAACAAAGACACATCATATCAAAATCTCTGGGACACTATGAAAGCAGTACTTAGAGGAAGATTTATTTCATGGGGTGCATTCAAAAAAAGAAGTAGAAATCAACAAATAAACGAGTTAACACTACAGCTCAAAGCACTAGAAAAAGAAGAGCAGACCAATACCAAAGTAGTAGAAGACAGGAAATAGTTAAAATCAGAGCCGAAATCAACGAAATCGAAACAAAAGAAACAATCGGAAAAATTAATAAAATAAATAGTTGGTTCTTTGAAAAAATAAATAAAATTGATAAACCCTTAGCCACACTAACAAAGAGAAAGAGGGAGAAAACTCAAATTACTAAAATTCGGAATGAACAAGGAAACATCACAACAGACACGAGTGAAATACAAAACATAATTAGAAGCTATTTCGAAATCTATACTCCAACAAAACAGAAAACCTTGAAGACATCAACAAATTTCTAGAGACATATGAACTACCTAAACTGAACGAGGAGGACATACACAACTTAAATAAACCAATTTCAAGCAATGAAATAGAAGAGGTCATCAAAAGCCTACCAACAAAGAAAAGTCCAGGACCAGATGGGTTCTCAGCCGAGTTCTATAAAACCTTTAAAGAAGAGCTCATTCCAATACTCCTCAAACTATTCCATGAAATAGAAGAGGAGGGAACCCTACCAAACTCGTTCTATGAAGCCAATATCACCCTGATACCTAAACCAGACAGAGACACATCAAGGAAAGAAAATTTCAGACCAATATCCTTAATGAACATCGATGCAAAAATTCTCAACAAAATTTTAGCAAATCGCATACAAATATATATTAAAAAGATAGTGCACCACGATCAAGTGGGTTTTATCCCAGGGATGCAAGGTTGGTTCAACATTCGGAAATCAATAAATGTCATTCACCATATCAACAGACTTAAAGTTAAGAATCACATGATTATTTCAATAGATGCAGAAAAAGCATTTGATAAAATACAGCATCCCTTCATGCTCAAAACACTAGAAAAAATTGGGGTAATGGGAACATTCCTAAACATTATAAAGGCCATCTACGCTAAGCCCATGGCTAATATCATTCTAAATGGTGAAAAACTGAAAGCGTTCCCCCTAAAAACTGGAACAAGGCAGGGATGCCCTCTTTCACCGCTTCTATTCAACATCGTCCTTGAGACTCTAGCCAGAGCAATCAGACAAACCAAAGAAATTAAAGGGATACGAATAGGAAAAGAAGAACTCAAACTATCCCTGTTCGCTGATGACATGATTATATATTTAGAGGAACCTGGAAATTCCACCAGAAAACTTTTAGAACTCATAAGTGAATTCAGTAAAGTAGCAGGTTACAAGATCAATGCTCATAAATCCAATGCATTTTTATACATAAGTGATGAATCTTCAGAAAGAGAAATTAGGAAAACTACTCCATTCACAATAGCATCGAAAAAAATAAAATACTTGGGAATCAATCTCACAAAAGAGGTGAAAGACCTCTACAATGAGAACTACAGAACACTAAAGAAAGAAATTCAAGAAAACCTTAGAAGATGGAAGATCTCCCATGTTCCTGGATAGGCAGAATTAATATCGTCAAAATGGCTATACTACCTAAAGTTCTATACAGATTCAATGCAATTCCAATTAAAATCCCAATGATGTACCTCGCAGAAATAGAGCAAGCAATTATGAAATTCATCTGGAAGAATAAAAAACCTAGAATAGCTAAAGCAATCCTCAGTAGCAAGAGCGAAGCAGGGGGTATTGCAATACCAGATCTTCAACTCTACTACAAAGCAATAGTAACAAAAACGGCATGGTATTGGTACCAAATAGACAGGTAGATCAATGGTACAGAATAGAGGACATGGACACAAACCCAAATAAATACAATTTTCTCATACTAGACAAAGGTTCCAACAATATGCAATGGAGAAAAGATAGCCTCTTCAACAAATGGTGCTGGGAAAACTGGAAAACTATATGCAATAGAATGAAACTAAACCCCTATCTCTCACCCTACACAAAACTCAACTCAAAATGGATCAAGGACCTCGGAATCAGACCAGAGACCCTGCATCTTATAGAAGAAAAAGTAGGTCCAAATCTTCAACTTGTTGGCTCAGGATCAGATTTCCTTAACAGGACTCCCATAGCACAAGAAATAAAAGCAAGAATAAACAACTGGGATAGATTCAAACTAAAAAGCTTTCTCTCAGCAAAGGAAACTATCAGAAATGTGAAGAGAGAGCCTACAGAGTGGGAGAATATCTTTGCCAACCATACCTCAGATAGAGCGCTAATTTCCAGAATCTATAAAGAACTCAAAAAACTCTACACGAAGAATACAAATAATCCAATCAACAAATGGGCTAAGGAAATGAACAGACACTTCACAGAAGAAGATGTACAAGTAATCACCAGATATATGAAAAAATGTTCAACATCCCTAGTAATAAGGGAAATGCAAATCAAAACTACCCTAAGATTTCATCTCACCCAATTAGAATGGCGATTATCAAGAATACAAGCAACAATAGGTGTTGGCGAGGATGTGGTGAAAAAGGAACACTCATACATTGCTGGTGGGGTTGCAAATTAGTGCAACCACTCTGGAAAGCAGTGTGGAGAT
Organism: Sciurus carolinensis; assembly: GCF_902686445.1. Lineage (NCBI taxonomy): Eukaryota > Metazoa > Chordata > Mammalia > Rodentia > Sciuridae > Sciurus > Sciurus carolinensis. Next base: position 16,445,698 of record NC_062227.1, on the reverse strand, counting down.
TCCTCAGAAAGCTTGGAATGGAAACACCATTTGACCCAGCTATCCCACTCCTTGGCCTATACCCAAAGGACTTAAAATCAGCATACTACAGAGATACAGCCACATCAATGTTCATTGCTGCTCAATTCACCATAGCCAGATTGTGGAACCAACCTAGATGTCCCTTCAGTTGATGAATGGATAAAGAAACTGTGGCATATTTATACAATGGAATATTACTCCGCAATGAAGAATGATAAAATTATGGCATTTTGTAGGCAAATGGTCGAAATTGGAGAATATCCTGCTAAGTGAGATAAGCCAATCTCAAAAAACTAAGGACAAATGATCTCGCTGATAAGCGGATGAGGACATATAATGGGGGGTGGGAGGGGCTAGCATTAGGTTTAGGGTTAGGTTTAGAGTTAGGCTAAGGAGAGCAGTAAGAATGAAGGAAAGAAGGACTGTGTAGAGGGAAAAAGAGGGGTGGGAGGGGTGGGAGGGGGGTGGGAGGGGTGGGGGGGGAGGGGAAAAATATAATAAACATCATTACCCTATGTAACGTAAAATAAAATAAATAATAAATAATAAACAATGCACATAAATCTAAGGCATTTCTATACATAAATGATGAATCTTTGGAAAGAATAATTAGGAAATTACCCCATTCACAATAGCCTCGAAAAAAATAAAATACTTGGGAATCAATCTCACAAAAGAGGTGAAAGACCTCTACAATGAGAACTACAGAACACTAAAGAAAGAAATTAGAGAAAACTGTAGAAGATGGAAAGATCTCCCATATACTTGGATAGGAAGAATTAATATTGTCAAAATGGCCATACTACCAAAAGTGCTATACAGATTCAATGCAATTCCAATTAAAATACCAATGATGTACCTTACAGAAAGAGAGCAAGCAACTTATGAAATTCATGTGGAAGAATAAGAAACCCAGAATAGTTAAAGCAATCCTCAGCAGAAAGAGTGAAGCAGGGGGTATCGCAATACCAGATCTTCAACTCTACTACAAAGCAATAGTAATAAAAATGGCATGGTATTGGTACCAAATAGAAAGGTGGATCAACGGTACAGAATAGAAGACACAGACACAAACCCAAATAAATACAATTTTCTCATACTAGACAAAGGTGTCAAAAATATGCAGTGGAGAAAAGATAGCCTCTTCAACAAATGGTGCTGGGAGAATTGGAAATCCATATGCAACAGAATGAAACTAAACCCATATCTCTCATCATGCCAAAACTAAACTCAAAATGGATTAAGGACCTTGCAATCAGACCAGAGACCCTGCATCTTATAGAAGAAAAAGCAGGTCCAGATCTTCAACATGTCGGCTTAGGACCAGACTTCTTAACAAGACTCCCATAGCACAAGAAATAAAAGCAAGAATCAATAACTGGGATAGATTCAAAGTAAAAAGCTTTCTCTCAGCAAAGGAAACTATCCAGCAATGCAAAGAAAGAGCCTACAGAGTGGGAGAAAATCTTTGCCAATCATACTTCAGATAGAGCACTAATCTCCAGAACCTATAAAGAACTCAAAAAACTCTACACCAAGAATGCAAATAATCCAATCGACAAATGGGCTAAGGAAATAGACACTTCACAGAAGAAGATCTACAAGCAATCACCAAACATATGGAAAAATGTTCAACATCTCTAGTAATAAGAGAAATGCAAATCAAAACCACCCTAAGATTCCATCTCACCCCAAGCAGAACGGCAAGTATCAAGAATACAAGCAACACACAGGTGCTGGCGAGGATGTGGGGAAAAAGGTACACTCATACATTGCTGGTGGGGCTGGTAAATTAGTGCAACCACACTGGAAAGCAGTGTGGAGATTCCTTAGAAAATTGGAATGAACCACCATTTGACCCAGCTATCCCACTCCTGGCCTATACCAAAGGACTTAAAATCAGCATACTACAGAGATACCCGCCACATCAGTGTTCATAGCTTCTCAATTCACAATAGCCAGATTGTGGAACCAACCTAGATGTCCTTCAGTTGATGAATGGATAAAGAAAACTGTGGTATATATATACAATGAATATTACTTAGCCTAAAGAATGATAAAATTATGGCATTTGTAGGCAAATGGATGAATTGGAGAATATCATGCTAAGTGAGATAAGCCAATCTCAAAAACCAAAGGAAGAATGATCTCACTGATAAGTGGATGATGGACTCATAATGGGGGGTGGGAGGGTTCAGTGTTAGGGTTAGAGTTAGGGGTTAGGAGGGGGGCCAGAATTGAGGAAGGAAGGACTGTATAGAGGGAAAGGAGGGGTGGGAGGGGTGGGGGGAAGTGAAAAAATAACAGAATGAATCAAACAGCATTACCCTATGTAAATTTCTGATTACACACATGGTATGCCTTTACGCCATGTACAAACAGAGAAACAACATGTATCCCATTTGTTTACAATTTTAAAAAAGTCAAAAAAAAGGATACTTGGCATTGTCCCCAGGGATCATGTGCCAGACAGGCAGTAGTCAGGTCAATAGAATGAACCCTTATGTGCAGACATATTGGCCAGATATTTCTGCATATAAAGGTGAATCAAAGACCCTCTTGGATAATCACACCAAGCGAATTTTCTGAGTGCAGCCTAGGTGTAAAGCAGAAGCAATGGAGCTGGGATCTGGACGGTGGAGTGAGCACAAAAATCTCTCCTCTTTTCCTAGCATTTTATCAGCCTACTTTCCTCATGCTGAGTGATTGTGTCCTCTCCTCAATAGGGATCTAAACAGTCACCAAATTCCACTTAGAAGTCAAAAGTCCCAAATACCAGGTGTCTCCTGTTTGGGGCATTCTGGGAATGGAGGGGCATACCACTAGAGTTGGTGAGATGTTTCCCAGTTCAATCATCATCTAACCCACGGAGCTGAACTTTATGCTTCCCTTCCCAGAACTGTCTACAGTCACCATTATTTGTGACTGGTAGGGCCCTAGGCCAGTGTTTGAGCAAATTCTGGTGAGTGCAGGTCTGGAGGATCAGGTTTGTGGGGTAATGCCTCTCATAACCAGTGCTAATCTGGGTGACCCATGCACTTTCCCACACCCTGCATCACTCCCAGGTCCACTAGACCTGGTGGGGGCTAATTGCCTGCAGCATGATCCAGAGGTCATTGCCCTTGATGACTGGTCAAAAAAACTATGAGAACTGCACCACATAGAGTACCTGGAGCATAGTTTTGGCTGTCAGGCTTCAGTGGGGACCCTTCTAGAAGGAAGTGCATTGACCAAAGCCCACAGGGCCACACCCCTAACACACCATGGTTTCTCTTCTCCTGGGCAAAGATGTTAGGAACACATTTATTGAAAACAATAAGCCCCTGGGACTTGCTCCCTTTGTTTTCCATCTTACCATCACACCAAAGCATGTGCTTCTCTTGAATCTTGGTCTGAAGTGGCCAGGATCGAAAGCGTCTCTTGATGCCATGGAAACCGTGATGTCTTGTGCTGTCATGCTGCCTTTTTGTGACATCAGGTATTATCTGAATTGCAGCCAGGATGTGAGGGGAAGCCACTCATCAAAATCCATGTTTCCAAAGACCAGAAACACCCCCTGGGGAGGGAAACAATGTGCATTCTCCTACCTGAGCCTGGAAACTTCAACCCCTTCAACCCAACATTCCCGATGCCAATCCCTTCTACTTTTAATATTGTAGCTCTTGCCTCTTTGGGGCTTATTTCACAGGAGCACTAGTTACCAATTTAGGCATTTCTTTGAGGAGGATAAACCAAGGTAGAGGGATATGAATGGAAGTGAATGACTGATAGTTCAAAGGATGACTTTCTGCAACTTATCTGAATGTAACAAATCTTGAGAGGAATTGCAGCAAACTTATTTATGGGAAGTTTGAAATTGAATGAGGATTTTTTTCCTGCCAGCAACATTCTTCCTGGGATCACAGAACCCTTGATCACAGAATCTCTTGCATTGCTATTTATATTTACAGACAGGGCCTGGAAAACTGGTTTAGGTATTTCCTAATTTAGCAAAAATGGCTTTTCACAGGAGAACTGCCTTCCTCATCTTTCCCATACCTGAGATGATAGGCAAGATCAGCACCGCCACAGGGCTGTGAATTTAGCACAGATATCTGCTGGTTAGAATTTTTCAAGGAAAGGCCAGGAAAAATAAGCATATTGAGAAAGGAATGAGTGAATTGTGATTGTAATGCATGGGATTCAGCTGTGAATTATCCCAAAAATCACCTTTTATACTAACCATGTCCGCATATGCCTGTCTGTCCTCCCACATATGCCTGCCTCTTCTCCTCCTTAGGCCACCAAGGATCCCTGGGATGATTTTCTGCCTCAGTTTTCAGCTACAATTTTTTTTCCTCCTTAAAGAGACAGGGATAAATCTTTATTTCATGATATACATCTGGACTGTGGGTCTTTGACATGCAGCAAAGGTTATTTGCAGGATTGTTCTCAAAAGTAAAATTAAAAATTCAATAGAAATTGCTTGGACTTGGATAGGACTTGTTTTCCTACAAAGCATTTCACAGATTCAGACCAGAATAGGATCCAGTCATCTACTTTAGAGAGCCTCTTCAGATAACACCTAACCCTCCTGTGTCTCAACATTTTCTCCTCTGTTAAATCAAGTGAATCCAACATGGCTAGAAAATCACCATTTTCATGTGAAAAATTATTCCAGTATGGAGTTGTGATGTTGGTCTGCAGTGCTTCCTGAATTTCTGGATTTCTTAACAGTAGTTATTCCTCAAGATGAGAAAACTCTCGGGAACTAATAGGTTATATCATTCTCATGAATATGCAGATGCCAGTATTTAATCAGCAAGTTCTTGAAGAAGAAAATTCTCACCAGGGTTTAATGGCATGAACGTCAAAAGTCAACCTTCAGTAGTCCTTGTGAGTATTAGGCTTCAGGAGGCACAATTCCAGGCTATATGCAAATGTAGTGTACTCTACCCCTGGGCATTTTCCATGTCAACCTCAATGTGAACTGAAAAACTGAGAGGTGAAGACAAAAGAGAGCTGCACTTGGCCCTGCATTTCTCATTCTCTTCTGCTTGGCATTGGGAAGATATTTTTTCAAGAAATGTATAAATTGAGGCTGAAAATGGAACTTATCTTCTCCTGATATCACTCATGGGGCACAGTGTGTATTTAAAACCTGTTTTTCCTGTATCATTGGAGGTCTGGTCTCAATACTAATGAAGCATTTTATACATTTTGCTAACTTTGATGGATATCTTAAGAGGTGCTGTGTAGAATTGGGTGAAGGATATGGTGTTCTCATCTTACCATTGTTCTGGGAATTATTGGATGTGCTTTGTAGGGTAAGGAATGAAACAAGAACCCCTGTTTGAAACAACTGACATTGAAAGAATGAAATCAGAGACATTAGGTATGTGGCATTTTTGTGGTGCTTGTGAGCAATTACAAAAATAAAAGGATTTTGAATTTTATTAATGCTTTAGGATCTGCTTTTACTGCTCAATAATTCCTATCACATCTTTAGTATTCTTTATAATTTTCTGCTTTTTTGAGTTCAAATTTTACCCATATTGGGTCTTCCTTTTTGTATTTTAGCAGAGATGTGTTTGTTAAAATTTCTGATGTTGTGGTGCATTCTTATTTTGAAAGTGGTCATTCAGTACTGCATTTCCAAATTTGTACTTGTTAAATTCAAAGTGCTTGGGTGTATATTCTGGTTTAGGGAATCCCTTTTCCACATAGATTAGGTTGCCCAAAATGCAAAATCAGCATATATGTAATCAGCTATCCCTTGCAAGCAACAGGAAAGGGCCAAGAATTTGCAAGGGAATTGATTTCTTTTGCATGTTGAATTAATGTCAGTAATTATTGTTGCTTAGAGAATGATCTTACAAGTACATCTTGCTGTATTTGGATAGAATTTTTGAAGGTTAAGAAGTGTCCTGAAATTTATTGGAAGACCATTAACAGAACAATATTTTTATTGTCTCTTCACAGAAGTTGGTTTTCATCTCCAACACATTTCTGCTTTTAGTGTCCCAAAAATGTCCTTACTCTTCCGTATTTGAATATTCAACTTTGAACATTTATACCATTCCTTTCTTTCAGCATGATGCATGTTCAAATTTGGTATTATGCCCTGTTAAACTGTGCTGTTCATGCATTCATCAGGAACTTGATTCATCCATCAATTTGACTTTTGGAGCATCTGTGTACCAGTGTCTGTGACACTGGCCTATAGTCTGCATCCTCTGGGGTTTGTAAATGACCCCTTATCATTGTCCCAGAGGGTTTTGTGCCAGACAGGCAGTAGTCAGGTTCAAGAGATTGAACTCTTATGTGAAAACGCATTGGCCAGATAGCTCTCCATCTAAATGTGAGTGGTAGGGCCCCTTGGAAAATTATTCCAGGAGAATTTCTGTAGCTAGTTGTAAGGCAGCAGCAAAGGAGCTGGGGCCTGGCATGTGGAGTAAGTACAGAACAACTCTCCTTTCTTGGTAGCACTTTCCTGGCCTCCTTTCAACATGCTGAGTGAATTCATCTTCTCCTCATTAGGATTCCAGCAACCACCCACCTCCACTTAGAAGTCAACATCCCAGGTTCAAGCTCTCTTCTGTTTGGGTATTCTACAAAAGGAGGGGTATCCCTCAAGAGTTGGTGTGATGTTTCCCAATGCATTCATCATCTAACCCATGGAGATAAATTGAATGATCCCCTGCCTCAAGTTGTCAACAGCCACCATTGCCTGTGACTGGTATAGCCTTAGGCAAGCTTCCTGACTTGGGAATTCCTGCATCAGCACAGGCCTGGGGGAGTGGGTTCAGATGACAATGCTTCTTGTAACTGGTTTTAATCGGGTGACTCACATGCCCTCCCCACATCTCTCTGTCCCTCCCTGGTCCACTAGACCTGGTGGGGGCTAATTGCCTGCAGCAGCCTCTGGAAAATCAGGCAGCCCTTATACCAGGTGCAGAAAATGAGGACAGTGCCACCTAGCAGGCCTGGAGCATAGTGCAAGCTGTCAGTCTTCATCAGGGTCCCTTGTCCTAGAAAGAGGTGGATGATCAACGGCCCGATGCACCATCATCCCCAACATTTTGGCTCCCCTTCTCCTGGGTAAACATGTCAGTCTCACATTTGTAAAAACAGCAGGCCCCTGGAACACACCCTCTTCCTCTTCCCTCTTGCCATCTCCCCTGAGCAGGTGCTTGTGTTGAATCTTGGTCTGAAGTGTCCAGGACTGGAAGTGTTTCTGGTTGCCATGGGAACCATGACGTCATTGCTCTGTCATGCCAACTTTCTGTGGCATAGGTGGTATCTGCAGTGCAGCCAGGATGTCACAGAAATCACTCATAATAATTCATGTTGCCCAAGACCAGAAACATGCCTTGGGTAAAGAAACAATGGGCATGATCATACCTGAGCCTAGACTAACCATACCCTTCACCCCAACATAACTGATGCCAGCCCTTCCACTTTGAATATTGTAGCTGTTGTGATTTTTTCTCTCATGTCTCAGAAGCACTGGTAACCAAGTTAGGCATTTATTTGAGAATGATAAGAACCAATGTAGAAGTATTTTTAATGGAAGTGAATGACTCAGAGTTTAAAGGATATGACTTTCTGCAACTAATCTCACTAAAAAATCTTGAGAGGAATGGCACCAAACTTATGTACCTGACATTTAAAAATTGGATGAGGTTTTTTTTGTTTTTTTTTTTGTTTTGTTTTGTTTTTTTGTCAAAGAAATATTGTTCTGGGGATCACAGAACCCAAGAGCCATCACCTCTTCCCTTTTCCTGTTTATATTTACAGACAGCATCTTCCTAAGTGACTTAGGTATTCCCTAATTTAGGGAAAATGCCTTTGTCCAAGAGAACCACCTTCCTCATTCTCCCTTGTATCTTAGATGATAGGCAAGATCCAGCAGCACTACAGAATTGCATATTTTGCCCAGATATCTGCTGATTAGAATTTTTCAAAGGAAAAGGCCTGGAAGAATAAGATTGAAAAAGGATTGAGTAGATTGTTTTTGTAATGGCATGGGGTTCAGGTGTGAATAGTCACAAAAATCTCCTTTATACAAATGACCTCAGCATATGCCTACCTCTCATCCCACTATGCCTGCCTCTCCTCCTAACCCAGGCCACCATGGATCACTGAGATAATTATCTACTCAGGGTTTAGCTACAAACTTTTCCTCCTTAAATACACAGTGATATATCTTTCACTCATGATATCCTCCTGGACTGTGGGTCTTGACATTCAACAGTGGCTACCTGCAGAATTTTTCTCAAAAGTGAAATTAAAATTCATTAGAAATGTTTGACTTTTGCTTGGGGTGGTTTTTCTTCAAAGCATTTCACATAGTCATACCAGCAGAGGATCCTGTCATCTACCCTAAAGAGCCTCTTCAGATAACGCCAATGCTCCAATGCCTCAACATTTTCTTCTCTGTTAAGCAATTGAACACAACACGGTTGGAAAAGTACAAGTTTAAGTGGAATCTCATTCCAATGAGAGTTTTCAGCAGGGCTCCCCAAGTGGCCTGGATTTCTTAAGAGTAGATATTCCTGGATATGAGACAATCCTCAGGAACTGATAGGGTATATCATTCTCATGAATATGCTTATTTGGCAAGTTAGTCAGCAAGTTCTTGAAGAAAAATATGCTCACCAGGGATAAATGGCAAGAAATTCAAAATGTCAACTGCAGTTGTGTTTTCAAATGAGTAGTCTTCTAGGGCACACTCCCAGTCTCCCTATAATGAAGTATACTTCTACACCTGGCATTTTCCAAGTAAACCTCCATGTCAACTGGAAAGCTGAGAGATGAAGAAAAAGGCAGCTGCACTTGGCCTTGCATTTTCTCATTCTGTTGTACTTTGGATTGGGATAGATATAATTTTATTAAAGAGTTGTGTGAATTGGAGCTGAATACATACTTCAGCTTCTGCTGATATTATTCAGGAGGCACAGGTGTTATTTAAAACTTGGTTTCCCTGAATCATTGGAGTTCCAGGTTCAACACTAATGAAGCCTTTTTATAAACATTTGTTAAATTTGATAGATGTTCATAAGAGATACTCTGTGGAATTGGGGGAAGGGTGTGCTGTTCTCATCTTACCATGGTTCTGGATTATTATTATTATTGGATTATTCTTTGTAGGGTAATGAATGACACAAGAACCCCTATTTGAAAGAACTCAAGTTGAAAGAATAAAATCAGAGACATTATAAATGTGGCATGTTTGTGGTGGATATAAGCAATTCCAAGAAAAAAATGGATTTTAACTTTAGAAATGCTTTAGGATCTGCTTTTCCTGCTCAGGAAGACCTATCACACCACTAATTATTCTTTAAAATTTTCAGTTTTTGAAATTCAGCTTTCACCCATACTAGATCTTCATATTAGCAAAGATGTTTTTATTTAAATTACTAATGTTGTTTTGCACTCTTTGTTTTGAGAGCCATCATTCAGTGCTGCATTTCCAAATTTTTCAAATTTAAGTGCTTGGGTGTAGGTGCTGTGGTGTAAGGAAAGGATTTTCTCATATGTCAGGTGCCAGAAAAGAAAAATCAGCATAAGTGTAATCAACTTCCCCTTGCTAGCAACAGGAATGGGCCAAGAATTTGCAAGGGCATTGATGTCCTTTGCAATTTGATTATCATCATTACTTACAGAATGATCTTGCAATTACATCTTGCTGTATTTGTACAGAATATTGAAAGTGAAGAAATATCTTGGAAGTTTTTTGGGAGACTGTTAACAAGGACAATTTTTTTAGTGTCTTTTCACTGAAATTGGTTTTCATCTCCAACAACATCTGCTTTTTCGCAATCAAAAATATTGTATTTGGTAGTATCCCCTGTTGAAATGTGCTCATCAACCCATCATAAGGCATTTGTTTCATCCTTCAGTTTCACTTTTTGGAGCATCATTATGCCAGTGTATGTGATACTGACCTGTAGTTGCATCCTCTACAGGTGGTAAAGGACACTTAGCTTTGTCCCAGTGGGTCTCGTGTCAACAGGAGTAGTCAGATCAAGAGAATGAACCCATATGAGAAGAAAGATTTGTTGGGGGCTGTGCCATGTGGGCTGCACAGGGATGGCGCCTAGTGGCCAACTGGAGGTTGCTTTGATCATCTCGGCAGTGAGGAGGTTAATTAACATAAGCACCCTCAGGTGTTTTATCATTGACCGTTTTCAATTAAGTCCATGCACACAACGTGTGCACAGGTGTTCCCGAGTGCTCCTGCTCATGCCTGCTCGTTTTGACCTTTGCCGTGATAGGGCAGCTGGCTCCTCGCCAGATCTCAACTGGCATGGCCCCGCCCTCCGCCTCCTGGAGGGAATATAAGTGGGCAGTAGGCAGAAGGCAATTAGCAGCAGTAAGCAGCAGCAGCTAGAAGAGAGAAGAAGCATCAGTAAGCAGAAGCAGCAGTAAGCAGAGAGAAGCAGAAGCAGCAGTAAGCAGAAGTGGCAGTAAGCAGCAGCTAGCAGTAAGAACAAGTGAAGAGAAGAAGCAGCTAGGAGAAGCAGTTAGCCCTCAGATAGATAGCACCTAGTTCACAGGATGTTGGACGCACCTCTAAGAAGAAGCAACAGAACTATAAGAAGAAATAGATCTCTGATAAGCATAGCAAGCCTCTCTTTCTCTAAAAACTTCCTGATAAGCAAAGTCTCTCTTTCTATAAGCAAAGCCTATCTTTCTCTCAAAGTTTCTCTTCCTCTAAGCAAAGTCTCTCTTTCTGATAAGCAAAGTTTTTCTTCCTCTAATCTCTAAGCAAAGCATCTTTTCCTCTATAAATTAGTGAATATAGGAAAAGTAGTTTATTTCCAGTCCACCTCCAATAAATACCCACGCAATTGTGGCCGTGGGCGATGACAAATATTGTCAGGATATTTCTGCATCTAAGATGAGTTGAGGGGTTTCAAGATGGTGGACTAGAGGGCAGCTGCATTTCATGTTGCTCCACGATGCAGGATTCAAAAGAGGAGATAGAGACTTGGGAGCAACTCAAAGCCGCCGGGTGAGTCTCTCCCATTGGGGAGGCATCCCAGATGGGGCGGGTAGCTCCGGAAGGCAGGGAACTTTATGAAGTAGAGTTGCTCGCTGAGACGCCCCTCCCCCCACTGGAGCGGTAAACACAGACCACTGGGATCATCGTAGAGGAGGCGGCTCAGCACAGCACTTGGACTTGGAGCAACCACTGGAGCTCCGGGTGGCTGCCTGAGGAGGAGCAGCATGGCGAGCTGTTTAGACTCAGAGCGATCGCTTCTGAACACCAGGGGGTTGCCCGGAGGAAGAGGAGAAGCTCAGAGGGTTGCTTGGTCTAGGAGTGACTGCATCAGAGCCACAGGCAGTTGCCAGAGGAGGAGCTGCGAGGCGAGTTGTTTGGACTCAGAACGACCGCTTCTGAACACCGCGAGGTTGCCCGGAGGAAGAGGAGAAGTGCGGCGGGACGCTTGCTCTAGGAATGACTGCCTCAGAGCTACAGGTGGTTACCAGAGGAGGAGGCGAGTGGTGAGTTGTTTGGATTCAAAGCGAACACTCCTGAACACCCAGGGGGCTACCCCGAGGAGGAGGAGGAACAGGGGTGGGTCACTTGGACTCGGAGAGGACTGCCTAGGGCTACGGGCAGTTGGCGGGAGGAGGAGACGCGAAGTGAGTTGCTTGAACTCCTAGTGACTGCGACGGAAATCGGGCGGCTGTCCAGACGAGGAGGTGTGTGGTGGGTCTCTGGGTCTCGGAGCTATTGTACGGGGCTCCAGTTGGCGGCTTAGAGGAGGGGCCGCATAGCCAGGCGATTAGGTGCAGAGCAGGGTCCCAGGACCGGCTTCTTGCTGGAAGAGCGACACAGAGACAAGCCTAGGGGCGGAGCGAAGTTTCCAGGACTGTGGACAGATTCTCTGAGGAGGGGCAGCCTAAGGAGACTCGTCTGCAAAGGGTGAGGCTCCCAGGCCCAGGAGGTAGGTCCAGGACCCTGGGAACGTTGCAGAGGAAGACAGCCCAGCCCAGGCAGTAATTGTAGATTGAGGGGAACCTCTAGGAGGGGAACTGACCAGCGAGACCTCCCCACCGGGTGAGTCTTCCCCGCCGGGTGAGGTTTTCCCACAAGGTCGGTAAAACCAGAGACACAGGAACAAACAGGCCATGCCTCAGCCTGCAGCGTAGTTCCCCTTTGGGTGACCATTGGTCAACAAGTGGAGGCACCTCTGCCCACTATCAGGGAATATACCCCACCTGAGGGTCACGATCCCTAGAGAGGCAGCTTCCTTGTGGAGCACCGCATTATCAACTTCCTCCAAGACTGCAGGCTACTGAAGGATAAGAGAGGATATACTAACAATCTTCAGGGACATTGTAAGTCAATAGATGAAATCTGCAATATCTTAATGACCCACTGATTCCTGAACAATATGAGAAAACAAGGGAAGAAAATGCCCCAAACAAATCTAGATGTTACATCAATAAAATCCAATGACAGCATGGCAGAAGAAATGACAGAAAGGGAGTTCAGAATGTACATAATTAAAATGATCAGAGAAGCAAACGATGAGATGAAAGAGCAAATGCAGGCATTGAATGATGAGATGAAAGAGCAAATGCAGGCATTGAATGATCGCACCAATCGACAGTTAACAGAGCAAATACAGGAAGCAAAAGATCATTTCACTAAAGAGTTAGAGATATTGAAAAAAACCAAACAGAAATCCTTGAAATGAAGGAAACAATAAACCAAATTAAGAACTCCATAGAAAGAACACCTGGAAGACAGAACCTCAGATATTGAAGACAAAATATTTAACCTTGAAAACAAAGTTGAACAAACAGAGAAGATGGTAAGAAATCGTGAACAGAATCTCCAAAACTATGGGATATCATGAAAAGGCCAAATTTGGGAAATATTGGGATTTAGGAAGGCTTAGAGAAACAAACCAAAGGATATGAACAATCTATTCAATGAAATAATATCAGAAAATTCCCAAATCTGAAGAATGAAATGGAAATCAAGTTCAAGAGGCTTATAGGACTCCAAATACACAAAATTAAAACAGACCCATACCAAGCCACATTATAATGAAAATACCGAACATACAAAATAAAGACAGAATTATAAAGGCTGTGAGAGAAAAGAACCAAATTACATTCAGGGGGAAACCAATACGGATATCAGCAGATTTTTCAATCCAGTCCCTAAAAGCTAGAAGGGCCTGGAACAACATTTTTCAAGCTCTGAAAGAAATGGATGCCAACCAAGAATCTTATACCCAACAAAACTTACCTTCAAATTTGACGATGAAATAAATCATTCCATGATAAACAAAAGCTAAAAGAATTTACAAAAAGAAAGCCAGCATTACAGAACATTCTCAGCAAAATATTCCATGAGGAAGAGATAAAACACAAAGAAGCAAATCAGCAAAGGGAGGAATTATCCTAAAGGAACTGTCAAATAAAGGAGGAACCTAGTTGTGTCAAAAAAATAAATAAATAAATAAAATTGTAAAAATGAACCAAATGACAGGGAATACAAATCATATCTCAATAATAACCCTGAATGTTAATGGCCTGAATTCATCAATCAAAAGACATAGACTGGCAGATTGGATTAAAAAGAAAAATCCAACAATATGTTGCCAGCAAGAGACTCACCTCATAGAAAGAGATACCCCTAGACTAAAGGTGAAAGGATGGGGAAAAACATACCATGCACATGGACTCAGCAAAAAAGCTGGAGTATCCATCCTCATTTCAGATAATGTGGACTTCAAGCCAAAGTTAGTCAGAAGGGATAAAGAAGGACATTTCATATTGCTTAAGGGAAGCATAAATCAGCAAGATATAACAATCATAAACATCTATGCCCCAAACAGTGACTCATCCATGTATGTCAAACAAATCCTTCTAAATTTCAGAAACCAAATAGACCATAACACAATAATACTAGGTGATTTTAACACGCCTCTTTCACCACTGGACAGATCTTCCAAACAAACTTGAACAAAGAAACCATAGATCTCAATAAAACAATCAATAATTTAGACTTAACAGACATTTATAGAATATACCATCCAACCAAGAGCGAATACACTTTCTTCTCAGCAGGACATGGATCCTTCTGTAAAATAGACCATATATTATGCCACAATGGTAATGTTAGCAAACACAAGAAGATAGAGACACTACCTTGTATTCTATCAGATCATAATGGATTAAAGTTAGAAATAAATGAAAGAGTAAAAACAGAAACTACTCCAACACCTGGAGATTAAACAATATGCTATTATATGATGAATGGATAACAAAAGATATTAGGAAGGAAATTAAAAAATTCTTAGAGGTAAATGAGAACAAAGAAACATCATATCAAAATCTATGGGACACAATGAAAGCAGTACTTAGAGGAAAATTTATTTCATGGAGCACATTCAATAAAAGAAGTAAAACTCAACAAATAAACAACCTAACACTACAGCTCAAAGCCCTAGAAAAAGAAGAACAGACCAACACCAAAATAGTAGAAGACAGGAAATAGTTAAACTCAGAGCTGAAATCAACGAAATTGAATCAAAAGAAACAATACAAAAAATTGACAAAATAAATAGTTGGTTCTTCAAAAAAATAAACAAAATTGATAAACCTTTAGCCACACTAACAAAGAGAAGATGAGAGAAACCCAAATCACTAAAATTTGGAATGAACAAGGAAATATCACAACAGACACGACTGAAATACAAAACATAATTAGAAGGTATTTTGAAAATCTATACTCCAACAAAATAGAAAATTTCAAAGACATCAAAAGGTTTCTAGAGACATACGAATTGCCTAAACTGAACGAGGAGGACATACACAATTTAAATAGACCAATTTCAAGTAATGAAATAGATGAAGTCATCAAAAGCCTACCAACAAAGAAAGTCCAGGACCAGATGGGTTTTCAGCCGAGTTCTACAAAACCTTTAAAGAAGAGCTCATTCCAATACTTCTCAAAGTATTCCATAAAATAGAAGAGGAGGGAACCCTCCTAAACTCATTCTATGAAGCCAATATTACCCTGATACCTAAACCAGACAGAGACACATCGAGGAAAGAAAATTTCAGACCAATATCCTTAATAAACATCTACACAAAAATTCTCAACAAAATTTTAGCAAATTGCATACAAAAACATATTAAAAAGATAGTGCACCATGATCAAGTGGGTTTCATCCCAGGGATGCAAGGTTGGTTCAACATCAGGAAATCAATAAATGTAATTCACCATATCAATAGACTTAAAGTCAAGAATCACATGATTATTTCGATAGATGCAGAAAAAGCAATTGATAAAATACAGCACCCCTTCATGCTCAAAACACTAGAAAAAATAGGAATAGTGGGAACATTCCTTAACATTGTAAAGGCCATCTATGCTAAGGCCATGGCTAATATTATTCTAAATGGTGAAAAACTGAAAGCATTCCCCCTTAAAACTGGAACAAGGCAGGGATGCCCTCTTTCACCACTTCTTTTCAATATCATCCTTGAAACTCTAGCCAGAGCTATTAGGCAGACCAAAGAAATTAAAGGGATAAGAATAGGAAAAGAAGAACTCAAACTATCCCTGTTCGCTGATGATGTGATTATATACTTACAGGAACCAGGAAATTCCACCAGAAAACTTTTAGATCTCATAAGTGAATGCAGTAAAGTAGCCGGATATAAGATCAATGCACATAAATCTAAGGCATTTTTATACATAAGTGATGAATCTTCAGAAAGAGAAATTAGGAAAACTACCCCATTCACAATATCATTGAAAAAAATAAAATACTTGGGAATCCATCTCACAAAAGAGGTGAAAGACCTCTACAGTGAGAACTACAGAACACTAAAGAAAGAAATTAAAGAACACCTCAGAAGATGGAAAGATCTCCCATGTTCTTGGATAGGAAGAATTAATTAGTCAAAATGGCCATACTACCTAAAGTACTATACAGATTCAATGCAATTCCAATTAAAATCCCAATGATGTACCTTACAGAAATAGAGCAAGAAATTATGAAATTTATCTGGAAGAATAAAAAACCCAGAATATGTAAAGCAATCCTCAGTAGAAAGAGTGAAGCAGGGGGTATCGCAATACCAGATCTTCAACTCTACTACAAAGCAATAGTAACAAAAATGGCATGGTATTGGTACCAAAATAGAAAGGTGGATCAATGCTACAGAATAGAGGACACGGACACAAACCCAAATAAATACAATTTTCTCATACTAGACAAAGGGGCCAAAAATATGCAATGGAGAAAAGAGAGCCTCTAAAACAAATGGTGCTGGGAGAATTGGAAATCCATATGCAACAGAATGAAACTAAACCCATATCTCTCACCATGCACGAAACTAAACTCAAAATGGATTAAGGATCTTGGAATCAGACCAGAAATCTTGCATCTTATAGAAGAAAAAGTAAGTCCAGAGTTTCAACATGTCGGCTTAGGACCAGACTTCCTCAACAGGACTCCCATAGCACAAGAAATAAAAGCAAGAATTAATAACTGGGATAGATTCAAACTAAAAAGTTTTCTCTCAGCAAAGGAAACTATCAGCAATGGGAAGAAAGAGCCTACAGAGTGGGAGAAAATCTTTGCTAATCATACTTCAGATAGAGCACTAATCTCCAGAATTTATAAAGAACTCAAAAACTCTACACCAAGAATGCAAATAATCCAATCGACAAATGGGCTAAGGAAATGAATAGACACTTCACAGAAGAAGATCTACAAGCAATCAACATACATAGGGAAAAATGTTCAACATCTCTAATAAATAAAATATCTCTTATCTAAATAAGAGAAATGCAAATCAAAACCACCCTAAGATTCCATCTCACCCCAATTAGAATGGCGATTATCAAGAATACAAGCAACAATAGGTGTTGGCGAGGATGTGGGGAGAAAGGTACACTCATACATTGTTGGTGGGGCTGCAAATTAGTGCAGCCACTCTGGAAAGCAGTGTGGAGATTCCTTAGAAAACTGGAATGGAACCACCATTTGACCCAGCTATCCCACTCCTTGGCCTATACCCAAAGGACTTAAAATCAGCATATTACAGAGATACAGCCACATCAATGTTCATAGCTTTCATAGCTACTCAGTTCACAATAGCCAGATTGTGGAACCAACCTAGATGCCCTTCAATTGATGAATGGATAAAGAAACTGTGGTATATATGTACTATGGAATATTACTCAGCCATAAAGAATGATAAAATTATGGCATTTGCAGGCAAATGGATGAAATTGGAGAATGTCATGCTAAGTGAGATACGCCAATCTCAAAAAAACAAAGGACGAATGATATCGTTAATGAGTGGATGATGACACATAATGGGTGGTGGGAGGGGTTAGGGTTAGGGTTAGAGTTAGGGTTGGGGTGGGCAAGAATGGAGGAAGGAAGGACTGTATAGAGGGAAAAGAGGGGTGGGAGGGGTGGGGGGGAAGGGAAAAATAACAGAATGAATCAAACAGCATTACCCTATGTAAATTTATGATTACACAAATGGTATGCCTTTACGCCATGTACAAACAGAGAAACAACATGTATCCCATTTGTATACAATAAAATAAAATAAAATAAAATAAAGATGAGTTGAAGGGCCCTTGCAAAATCATAGCAAGAAAATTTCCAGTGCAGTCAATTTGTAAGGCAGCAAAGGATGTGAGGTCTAGCAGTTAAAGTGAACAGAGAACATCTCTCCTTGCTTGCCACCTCTTTTCTGACCTCCATCCCACATGCTGAGTGTTTGACTCCCTCCTTTCCTCATTAGGGATCACAGCAGCCACCTTCCTCAACTTAGAAATCCAACTTCCCTGGTTCCAGCTGTCCCTGTTTGGACATTCTAGGAAAGGATGGACATCCCACCAGAGTTGTTGTGATGTTTCCCCATTCAATCATAACCTAACCCACTGAGCTGCACTGCTTCCCCTGCCCTGAGCTGTCAACAGCCATCATTTCATGTGGATGGTAGGGCTCTGGACCACTTTCTGACTCACCAAAATACTGGGTGAGCCCAGACCTGGAGGAGCAGGTTCAGAGGGCAAAGTCAGTTGAGATGATGCCCTCCCACACTCCTCTGTCACTCCCTAGTCCAGTAGACCTGTTTGGGACTAATTGCCTGCAGAAGGATCAGAGTGGCCAGGCTGTCATGATGTTTGGTGCTGCCAAACAAGCACAGCGCCACCTTGCATGCCTGAAGGGTAGTGGGGGCTGTCAGGCTCCTGCAGGATCCCTTATCATGGATGGAGCTGGAGTCAATAGATCAAAAGGCCCAATGAACCATGCCCCCATACACCCCGGCTCCTCTTCTCCTGGGCAAAGAGATTAAGATTGCATTGCTTGAAAATAGCAGGTCACTGGGACTCACTCCCTTCTTACCTCTTACCTCAGAGCTGAGCTTGCACTTGTCTTGAATCTTGTTCTTAAACTCCCAGGATCAGAAGCATCTCTGGTTGTCATGGGAACTGTGATGTGATTATGCTGTCATTTTGCATTTCTGTGACATCAGTCAGTATTTGCAGTACATCCAGGATGCCACAGAATCATCTCATTTAAACCTATGTTGCCCAAGTCCCAGAAACATCTCTGGGGATTGAAACAATTTGCATTGTCTTACTGAAGCATGAAAACTCTGAACACTTTAAACACATTATGCCAGATGCCATCCGCTTCAACTTTGAATATTGCAGCACTCCCATTTTTGCTCTCATGTCACAGGAGCACTGGTAACCAAGGAAGCTATTTTCATAAGTAGGATCAAAACCAGGGTAGCTGGATTTTTGGATGTGAAAGATTGAGAGTTCAATAGATATGATTTTCCACAACTGTAATGAATGTTGAGAGGAGTTGATGCAAACATATCTACCTGAAGATTAACAATTGGATGAGAAATTTTTTATGCCAAAAAATTTTGATCCCTGGATCACAGACCTGGTGAGTCATCACTACATACCTCTGACCATTCATATTTACAGACAGCTTCTGGCTAAGTTGCTGAGGCATTCCCTAATTTAGGCAAACTTGTTTTGCCCAGGAGAACCATCTTTCTCATCCTTTCCCATGCCTGAGATGATAGGCAAGATCCAGTACCTCCACTGGGTTGTGCATTTTGTCCACATATGTGCTGGTTATAATTTCTCAAGAAAAGGGTCAGGAGGAATAAGAAGAGTGACAAAGGAAGGAGTACATTGTGATTGTTATGGCTTGGGGTCAGATATGCATGATCACAAAATCCTCCTTTGATACTAAAGACCTGAGCATATATTTCCCACATATTTCTGCCTTTCTTCCTTCCTCAGGACTCCATGGATTACTGGGGTAATTTTCTACTCAGTGATCAGCTACAACCATTTTCCTCCTTAAGTAGACAGAAATAAATCTTTCTCTGATGATACCCCCCTAGACTGTGGGTCTTGACATGCAACAAAGTTTACATGCAATATTGTACTCAAAAGTTAAATTAAACATTCATTAGACATTCTTTGGCTTTGCCTTGGTGTGACTTTCCTTCAAAGAATTTCACTGAGCCAGACCAGCAGAGAATTCAGTCACCTACACTAAAGAGCCTCTTCAGATAATGCCAATCCATCAATGCCTCAATATTTTCTTCTCTGTTAAATAAAGTGAATATAACATGATTGGAAAAGTACCAGTTTTAAGTGGAATCTCATTCCAATGAGAGTTTTCAGCACGGAGCTGCAGTGCCAGTCAGCAGTGCTTCCCCAGTGACCTGGATTTCTTAATTGTAGGTATTCCTGGGAATGAGACAATCCTCAGGAACTAATAAGTTATATTATTCTCATGAATATGCTGAAATTAATCATCAAGTTCTTGAACAAAAAAATATTAACCAGGGTTAAATGGCAAGAAATTCAAAATATAAATGTCAGTAGTGTATGGGAAGGAATAGCCTTCTGGGGCACACTCCTAGGCTCTCTAAAATAAAGTGGACTTCTACACCTGGACATTTTCGAAGTCAACCTCCATGTCAACTTGAAAACTGAGAGGTGAAGACAAAAGAGATCTGCCTTTGGCCCTGCATTTTCTCAGTCTGTTGTGCTTTGCATTGGGACACATATTATTTTATTTTTAAATTTTATAAATTGGGACTGAATAAATATCTTAGCATGTGGAGGCATAGGGGCTATTTAAAACCTGGTTTCCCTGTATCATTCAAGATCCAATCTCAATACTAATGAAACATTTTTATAGACTTTTGTTAATTTTGATGGATGTTCATAAGAGATGCTGTGTAGGATTGGGTGAAGGAAATGGTGTTCTATCTTTACCATAGTTCTGAGAATAATTTGATGGTAAGGAATGACATATGAACCCCTATTTGAAGGAACTCATGTTGCAAGAATGAAATCAGAGACATTAGTTATGTAGCATGTTTGTGGTGGATATGAGCAATTCCATAAAGAAAGAGGATTTTGAATTTTGGAAATGTTTATGATCTGCTTTTCCTGCTCAGAGAGTCCTATCACTCCTCTTGTTATTTCTTAAAATTTTCTGGTTTTGAATTTCCTCCTATTGAGTCCTCATTTTTGCATTTTAGCATATATGTTTTTGTTTCTTTTTCTGATGTTGTAGTGCACTCTTTATTTTGGGAGCATTTGTTCAATGCTGCATATTCAAATTTATACTCGTTTAAATTTAAGTGTTTGGGTTTAAGTGTTGTGGTGTAAGAAAAGTCTCTCATCATAGGCTATGTGCCAGAAAAGCAGAATCAACATATGTGTAATCAGCTCTTTCTTGCATGCAACAGAAACACCCAGGAATTTGTAATGGCTCAACCTGGTATTTTTCTCATCTCCAGGAATGCCTAGTCTAGGACAATCAAGGTCACTGGGGAATCTCTGCTGATTCCTACCCAAGGTTTGCCCTAAAAATTCTCATTGCAATGACATTCCACTGTTCCAACTGTGTTCTATTCAATGTTTAAAAAGTAGAGATTTGGATTATCTGAAGAGGATCACTATGTCTAGTGACTGGATCCTCTTCCCATCTGCCTCAGTGAAATACTTTGCAGGAAAACCATCTCAAGACAAAGCCAAACACTTTATAATGAATTTTACATTTTACCTTTGAAAACGAACCTACCAGAAACTTTAGTTGCAGGACAAGAACCACAGTCCTAGAGGGGTTTCAAGAGAGAAAGAGTTATCTCTGTGTTTTGAAGAACAAAAAGTATTGTGACTGAAATGTGAGTAGACCATTTTCTCAGTGGGCTGTGGCAGGAGGAGAGGCAGGGATCTGGGAAACATTACATGCTCAGGTTTTTATAATGAAGGAAGTTTTTTTCATGAATTCTAACCTGAACCCCAAGCCTTTAAGACCACAATGAATTCATTTTTGTCCCAACTGGCCTCTTCTCAGGGAATCTCTCTTTCTAGAACACTCACCAGCAGATATATGAACAAAATTCATGGCCCAGTGGAGGTACTAGATCTTACCTATCCTATCAGTACATAGAGGCTGAGGCAGGAGTTTTTCCAGTGCAAAGTCAGGATTCCTAAATTAGGGAGGACCTAAGGAAATTAGGCAGAACCCATCTGCAAATGTCAATATACAAAGGGAAGGGGTGATTGTTCACAGCATATGTGACCCCAGGAAAAATATGTGAGGGCAGGAAAATAACAAAAAAGAGGCTTACCCAATTTTCAAATTTCCTGTGATTCTGTTTGCTGCAAATTGTCTCTGGAATCATTGCACTGAGATTACCTTCCAGAGAGTCAGTCCCATTGAACTTTCAATCATTGACTTCCTTCCATTCAAAATTCTACTACCTAATGTGGATCCTTCTCTAAGAAATGTCTCCCTTGGTAAACATGTCTTCTGTGCAATGAAATCAACACTTGGGACAACATGAATATTCAATGGAATGGGTTGGCACCCAGCAACTAGGGACTGAAGAGTGTGAAGATTTGAAGCACATGGTTACTCTCTCAAGGGGGTGTTTCTGGGTCTTGGATGCCATGATTCCTCATTAATGCATGCTGAGCCATCCTGGCCACTCTGCAGGTACCTCCTTATGTCACAGAAAGGGGAACTGACAGCATTATGATGTCATGGCTCCCATAGCAACTGGAGATGCTACTGGCTCTGGGTGCTTCAGACAAAGATTCAAGATAAGAGACAACTCAGCTATAATGGTATGTGTGAAGGCCAAATAAGCAAACATCAGGGACCTGTTGTTTTCAAGAAATGTGACCCCAACTTCTTCACCCAGTAGAGTGAAGCCAGGGGGCTTTGGGGACCCAACCCTGAGGGACTATGGGCTATCCAGCTCCACCCAGGGCAAGGGATCTGGCCTAAGCCTAACAGCCTGCAGTACCCTCCAGGCCCAATAGGTGGTGCTGCCCTCGTTTGTGCTTACTAGACACACTGACTACTGAACACCCTTATCCTGCCACAGATAATGGGCCCCCACCAAGTCTAGTGGACTGGGTAGGGGCAAAGGTATACCTCAGGGCATGATGAGCACCCAGCATAGCAAGGGTTCCAGCAGCATTGGCCTCAGGCCCTGTTCCTCCACTCCTGATTTTACCTGACATATTGTTCAATCAGGAAACTGACCTATGTCCCTGGAAATGAAAGACTGACTTTAGTGAACAGACACTAGGAAAGAATATTGCCATTGTTAATGGTCTCCCAGTAAATACCAGGAGATTCTTCAGCTCCAAGATATATAACATAATCAAGAAAGAATTGAGAGTTCATTGGGGAAGGAAAGATAATTAATGACGATAACTCAATTTGCCAAGAATTTGAATATCCTTGCAAATTCCAGGCTCATTTCTGATACTTGCAACAAATAGCAGATTACACGTATGCTGATTTTGCTTTTCTGACACAGGACCTAGGAGGAAAGACTTTCCTTATACCACAGCACAGGGACCCAAGCATCTCAATTAACACAAGCACACATTTGGAAATGCAGCACTGAATGACTCTCTTCATAAATAGTGCACCGTGGGAAGCTTTCCTTTTTTAACACAATCAGACTAGGTTGAACCATGGGATGCACAGGCCTGGTTTCTAGGAACTGACAGGAAGCACCTTGTGCTGCTTGGGAGTGGTTCACTTTCTCTTTCTGGAATATTCCCCCTAAAGAGAATGGCTCCCCTAACTCCACCCTATCCTTTCCATCACATAAGAAGCTCCTCCCAGTTCTGTCTCTCTTTACCTGTATCTTATAAGGAAAAGAAAGTTGGGTGAGCTATTGTTTAATAGGCCAGAGCTAGTATGGCAAGACCAGTCATGACCCCTCTCATTTAAAAAGATTAATTGCTCTTGTGTGTTTATTGATTAGATAAGTTTTGGGGGTAATAGAAAAAACACTAACACTAACATCATCCTCCAGTAGTTAACCCTTTTCTCATCCACACAGGTTGTGGCAGAGAGACCCCCCCCCCACATTTGGACCCCAGATAGTAACTGTTCAAGAGGATTTTAGAAGAATGAGTGAAGGTGTTTTGGCCCCTTTCTGGTGGGAAGCCCATGCTTATGAATAAGTTTAGTAGTAAGAAAGGAAAAGGAATTCACTTATGTGATGTTAAACCTGGGGAATTCATGCTGTACAGAGAAATAAAATCTATTCAACTATAAAGAATGCAACTCCTACAGTCCTTGAAATGTAAATGGAGACCTGATTGCTTTAAATACTGCAGACTTGATCTGGCAGGTCTGCCTGCATCTCTAACTTCATGAGACTGAGAACTAACTTGGCATACATAGGTGCAAAAGTTTTTAAAATCCTGAGAGAAAAACATCCTAATGAGGAATTCAGAGAAAATCTCTAACGTAAAAGGGGAAATTACTCAGCAAGTTTCCTAGTTTAAATTTGTGTGTTCCCACCACAGCTTCCAGCCCTCCAGAAACAACATGGTTTCTGCTCCCTGGGGGGAAGGATGGAAGCCTACAGGACATGGTTGCTCCCTGCTCAAGGTCAAGCCTCTTGATAGCATGGGGATTGGAAGCACAATGGCAGGGTATGGAATTTAGTTGGTACTGTAATAGAAACTTACTTTTATTTGGATCAAGATGTTAATTTATGAACTTTGGGAGATTTAATCACTGGACATAGGAATGCTATTAAGAACTTTAGATCTAATAGTCAGAAATGCTTTGTCTTCTGGGGAATTGTTGAATGATAAAAAGGAAAAGGATTCAGAAACTATCCCCAAGCACGTTTCTGTGGACAGACACATTATAGTGGGGACAAAATTTCTATTCAGAGGACTGGAAGGCATTCAGATGTGGAAGAGGATGAGTTAGCAAGGGACTTCTGTAATTTATATTTGAAAGTTCCTGCTCCAGTGCCTCTTCTTGCTCTAAGGAAAGATAAATTGAATGGAGTTCAAATTACCTTAGATATGCTTACCAGCTCAGGACAATCTGTTGATTTGAGACAACAATTGGCTTACAATTTACAAACTTATGCTCAAATAAGTGCATGAGTACAAAGTACCTGCCCAGGGGAGAAAATACCCTAAACCCTAGACAAATTCGGCAGGGACCAGAGGAAAATTTTTCAGACTTTGTAACAACTAATCTGGACAGTGTTGCCTCAAGAATTTGGAGATAGCCCTCATCTGTTTGGACAAACCCCAGCTAAGGACTTAACAAAATTCAGAGATAAAACATTTATAATTGTTCTCCAATATGTATATGATATACTTTATGTGCTACTACACGGAGAAAATATCAAGGCAATTATAGAGACTTCCTAAGGATACCTGGATACCACAGGCCTTAGATTCCTGGGTATAGGGAATTAAGTAGGCCTCTTTACAGCCTCCTTAAAAAACTCTATACCAAGGAACAACTGCCATGATGTGAGAACCAAAACATACTAAAGGTTTTTAAAATATCCAAAAGGGACCTTACTTCAAGTCCCTGTTCTCAGCTTATTTAATGAAAAAGATTTAACCTATTGGTCACTGAGAGAAAAATAACCCTAAAAATATTCACCCAAAACTGCTGGGTAGACAGCCATGGACAAATCGGGTCAATAGCCAATGGCATATATCAGTAAGGAGCTTAGCATTGTAGCTTCATTCTCAAAAGTAATGGAAAAATAAGGTTTCATAATTTTCTTTGACATCCAAACCTATCCTGAAAATAAGAAATGGTTAAAATTTTCTCTGCATCAAGTTTTGCTGGAACCACTAATCTCTTGCTTAGCTCCTTACAGGTCTCAGTGAAGGCTTATATTGAAATGTACTGAAGAAACCTGCAGACTCACTAGGAGACCACTCAAACTCAAGGAAATATTTTAAAAAAGAAAAGAAAAGATTTTCAGAAGGTAATAAAAAGTGTTCTGATTGTGCTTTTAGGTGGATTAATCTTTTGCTTTTTAGAGATGATTTTAAAGGTGAATAAAAATCTTCAGGAAAAAAAATCAGCAACCCAAATTATTTTAAAGTTTTTCTATTTATATCTTAAATTCTTAGACAAATTAAATAAAAGTTTAATGCATATTTGCTCATTGCTGTAGAACTTCACTTACAATAAATTATAAAAATTTCCTTTTCTGACTGATATATAAATATGTGCACACAATGACTACATTTACATAATTTCAAAATTTACTTACAGTTCAATGAGCATGCTCACATTTTAAAGTTAAAATAAAAATGAATCCATATAACTTTAATTCATGTGAATTAATGAAATTTAATTTATATTGGGTAAACAACTATGAATAAAAAGGGTTTTTTATATTTACAAATTCACATTTGTTCAGGTAAAAAGGCTTCTTAATTAATTCACATTTTTCCAGGTGGTTAAGTAAATAATTGCTAAATTCTAGAATATTTAAGATCTATATTCCTTGTTTCTAATTTTTTTAAAACAGGAAAGAAATTATAAATATTATTATACACATTTGTTTGTTATCTTGACTTTTGCAATTAATAAATAAATTTAATTTGAGGTAAATAAAATTAAGTTTTTATTACAGGAGATATTTAATTGATTTACATAGATGGGATGCTAAAAGATTGTCTATTGGAAAATCATCTACTAAATATGAAAACATCAGACACTCCTAATATATTTAAACATTAGACATATTTGTAATTTGGTTAATATAAGGTCTAAAATTCATTTATGCTCTATTTTCTCATTGAGAACCAAGATAATAGCACTTAAATTATGAGGTGTGATATGTATGCGTGAAAAAAAATTTTGTTTCACCTGATAAAAGACTATAACATGTTGAATAAATTAAAACAAAATTTGTACAAAATAATTTTCAAAATATTTACATGTAATTAAATTGATTTCATATAATTTAATATGTATATAGTTAAATTGGCTATATATAATTAGCAGAATCAGCTACAGTTATTAAAAGTTTTTTATTCCTTAAATTCTACTAAGTTTCTATCATAAAGAATAGTTACAAATATAGATAAGATCTTTTCACAAACCCCTATTAATTGGACCTTCTAACTAAAGGATAGGAAAAAAAGAAAATATTTAAAACTTTAATTTCTCATTCTAATAAAATAATTTCTTATGCCTGTTAAATTTCTATTATAAAAAAGACTAATTTCAAAGACACTATTGTTTATATAATTTGCTTTAACAATAGTTTATTTTAAAATGTCACCTTACATTCCAAATTTCAAATTTCTCTTTAAAAGCCAAATTTTGTTAATATAAAAACATCAATGGCTATATTTTAATTAACTACAATAATTTGTACTGACTTATTGTGTTAATTATATTCTTGTTTTCCAAATAAAGAAATCTTTAAAATATTAGATTTACAGGGACATGTTATTAAGCTGATGGTTCCCAAACTAAAGTTTTTTTCAATAATGGTCTCTTACAAACTTATATACTAATGACAAATTAATTTTAAAATTAATTATATTATGTAATATTTTAAAATTAAATATAAGTTTTACACTTTTTATATTACTCTCTACACTAAGTAAATTTAGCTATAGTTTTAGAGGACATTCAGGAAATACTGACTTATTTAAAGTGTAACAATATGGGATATAGAAATATTTTTACACCTTCTCCCAAGAGGGGATGAAAGCTCTTGGCTTGTTTGTTTCATGTTTCAGATGTGGTATTAGATTATGCTACTTAATTTATATTAATCCAAAGAATTACGTACAGAAGTTTTATAACATATTCAGATAAAGATTCTAAAGCTGGTTTCAAGATTAAGGTACCTTCCCTAGATTTTGTCAAGAGACCCACTCAGGAAAAATTAAGTAGTACACATAAAAAAATTTTTTTGAGGTTCTAACAACTATTATTAACATTTACTAAATCTTCAAAACTGTTTTCCATACATAAGCTTAGATATATACATATTTTGAACATACAGAATTATATTGTTAATTTTAAAACTTATAACATTGTTTTAGATTGCACATAATTAGTATTCTTTTACAGCATTACTTTTAATGCCAGATTTTTTTTCATTTATCCTAAATGTACATTTATCCTAAATGAACATTTAGGATGTTCTATGCTGGACATTTGAATTATTTTTACTACTTTCAAAACAAGGTTATTAAACATATTCATACAACTCTATCTTTATACATAAAGATTATCTTTCCATAGATCACTTAAGATACAATTGCTGCATCAATGACATAAATTCTAAGATTTTTAAATAATTTATTGAATTGCTACTCTGACAGATACTATCAATTCTGATATAATAACTTAAGTTAGAATAATAAGATCATTACCTATAGAACTAACATGTCATGAGACTAATTTTCAATGTCTGTACTGACTGCATTTTATAGCTTTGTAACTCAGCCTGCTATTAGAGACAAAATCAAATCCTATATTTGGTAGAAACTGGGTCTTCTTTTACTGTAATGCCATTTTCAACTTAACAACATTGACTTTAATAATAGGTAACTTTTATTAATCTTCCTGGTCAAATAGAAATATTTATTAAGTTATTTCTTATGGTTTAAATATTTGTACAATGCTAGGCCATTGTCTACAATTTAAGGTTAATAATGCTCCAGGTTAGAGCAATCTTTTTTATATATTAAAAAAATAAAAATAAAAAGGGGGAAACAGATACCTATATATGCCCACTTAATTTCAAAAAATATTGTCTAAAAATTATGATATTAGGAGTTTGGTTTTTTATTTATTTATTTGTGTGTGTGTGTGTGTGTGTGTGTGTGTGTGTGGTGCTGGGGATTTGAACCCAGGGCCTTATGCTTGCGAGGTAAGCACTCTACCAACTGAGCTATATCCCCAGCCCCAATATTAGGAGTTTTACTGCTGTTGAGTGACACATGGAGCAATAGAATGCACCAGATTTTACAATAAGGAGATCTTAAATCTCCAACCACAGTATTTATATGATAGCTCTATTGAGCTCTCAGGTAACTGAAATATTTGGGAGATCTGTTGGGCCCATTTCCCGGATCCACTTTTAATACACCAATGATGTGGACTGGAGAATCAATCCCAGTATTTACTGATGATATTCATATGATGGGAGATTTTAAAGATATTCACATTGCACCCATCCATGTGACTGGATTTAACTACACTGGCTGCAATGAAAACTTGTCATATGCTTGTCCCATGATAGACTCTATGGCTGTCTAGAGACAACCTTTAAGAAAAAGACAGCATAAGGAATACTTAGGCCAGTCAATTATACTGGCCTTTGGAATTTAGGATGGTATGTTCAAACAGTTATTAGAATGGGACTTTTTCATATAAAGTCAGTCATTTCTATGAAATATCCACAAATATCTTACTGCCTTAATTGTTCTGCAGCAGAATCTGATGCCTTTCCTAAATGGATAAATTATGTAAATGTCTTGTCAGTGCTATCAATTATCTCTAAAGGTAATGGATATGTTTGTAACTTCTCTTGTGCCACACTAGCTCATATGTGGGGTAAGGGTGCTGAGTCAAGACCCAGATTCCAGGAGTTGGATGGAAGCAAGCTTGTGGCAAGCAACTTGCAAACTTGTTTATTGCAGGAAGAGCTATACATTTTATATGTTTCTTGCCCAATCACAATGTGCCACAGGAAATCCGACCACCAGGTTTCTATATGGGTTCCCTTGGTAACAATGAGTCAATTTGGGGCAGTTGCTTACTTTCTTAGGTAGCCAAAGGGGAACACTCCTCCCCGCAAATTTTCCTTACTCACTTGAGACGTTTACTGCTGTGAGCCAAGAACTAGGATTTCTCCAAACGTTTCCCCCATTTTTATTAATTTGGACAAGAGGTTCCTTCAAGAGGACTTGATTGACCTGAAACCTTGTGATTCTTTTGTTGAAAATGGACCACAGGGAGATCCAAGATGGCAGACTAGAGGGAGGCTGTGATCCATGTTGCTCCATAACTCGGGTTTCAAGCAGAGGATATCTGTTTCTTGGTGAGGCAGTTTTTGCTGCTTATCAATCCCCTGCTGTTTACCCATTTGTCTACTGCTATCACCTGCAGTCAGCCAGCATATCAACACCTTTTTGAGTGCAGATTGCTCAGTGTCAGGTGCCTTCATCTGCCATTGCCTCCTTCTTCCCTGTCCATCGCCTTCCTTTCACCTATCCACGTACTGCCCAAAGTTCACCTCCCGATTGTCCAACAGCAGTCAGCAAACCAACTGCAGAACACCAATGGAGCACCAGCTGCCTGCTGTTGCCTGGAAGTTCACTGTTACAGTACCTGCACGTTTGGTTACACATGGCTGCCGCCATTGTGAGACAACCGCCATGCTCCTTAGGACTCCTGGTCGGATGGACTGAGCCCCATCTCCAGGATCCTTCTGCCTGACTGACCACACCCCAAATCCAGAAACCCTGCCTGACCAACTGCATCCCGTCTCCAGGACCTCCAGCCAACTGTGCACACACCACAAGCTGCAGCTTCCCTTTTGCCAACACATTTGGAAGACAGAGGGGCCATCATGGATAATCCTGGAAGCCATAGCTCTGATCTTTAAGTGGGGAAAATCCCATCCTGAGACTTCTGCTGGAGACTTGAAGCTCATTGTCAGGTACATCTCATGCATCAGGCTACTGAAGATTGGGAGATTTTAATACTATATGACTGTTATAGTGTATATATTTTTTTCTCCTTATTGAAAAATTTTGTTTTTATTTCTTTACTTTTTTCACTCTCTTTTCCCTTTGTTTACCTGTTCCCTCAGAGTCTCTGCCTTTTTGCATGCTAACAACCAACTTCTTTTGATTACACTCTTACTCTTTCTATTATCTAGAACTTCTATATATTCTTTTTTTATCCTATTAACAGCTACATCCTACACCCCTCCCCATCCTCTTTGTCCTCCATTAGAAACTGCACACCTTATTGCAAATCTATTTGTTATACTGAAGATAATAATTGAACTCATTCTGTTTCTGACAATATTGTTAATGTCCTCATAGGGGCTATTTGGTATAGGGTTGAACACTGTCTGAACTGGACACTGCTAATAGTGATCTCCCCCTTAAAGAAAAGGTTTTGGAAACTTATAGGGTCAATAAAAACCTATAGGGGGGAAACTGTAATACCTCAGATCTCCACTGCTAGAGGGGAAGATACATGAACAAGATAAAAAAACAAGGGAAGAAAATGATCCAAACAAATCTTGATTCTTTATTAATAGAACCCAGTGAGAGTATGGTAGAAGAAATGTCAGAAAAGGACTTCAAATTATACATAATTAAGATGATTCATGAGGCAAAGGATGAAATAAGAGAGCAAAGGCAGGCAATGAATGATCATACCGATAAGTAGTTGAAAGAGAAACTGCAGGAAGCAAAAGATCATTTCAACAAATAGATAGATTCTCAAAAAAAGAAAAAAAACCAAGTGGAAATCCATGAAATGAAGGAAATAATAAACCAAATAAAAAACTCAATAGAAAGCATCACCAAAAGAATAGACCACTTGGGGGCCGGGGAGATAGCTCAGCTAGTAGAGTGCTTCCCTCACAAGCACAAGGCCCTGAGTTTGATCCCTAGTACCACAAAAAAAAAAAAAAGAGTAGACCACTTGGAAGACACAACCTCAGACAATGAAGACAAATTATTTAGTCTTGAAAATAAAGTTGCCCAAACAGAGAAGATGGTAAGAAATCAAGAATCTCCAAGAACTATGAGACATCATAGAAAGGTCAAATTTAAGAATTATCAGAATTGAGGAAGGCACAGAGATACAAATCAAAGGAACCAACAACCTATTCAATGAAATAATATCAGAACATTTCCCAAGTCTGAAGAACGAAATGGAAAATCAAATACAACAGGCTTACAGAACACCAAATGCACAAAATCACAACAGATCCACTCCAAGACACATTATAATGAAAATGCTTAACCAACAAAATAAAGATAGGATTTTGAAGGCTCTGAGAGAAAAATTACATATACATATCTGGGTTTCCCCAGATTACATATAGGGGAAACCAAAACAGATAGCAGTAGATTTCTCAGCCCAGACTCTAAAAGTTAGAAAGGCCTGGAACAACATATTTCAAGCTCTGAAAGAATATGGTTGCCAACCAAGAATCCTATACCCAGCAAAACTTACCTTCAGAATGAAGATGAAGTAAAATCCTTCCATGATAAACAAAAGTTAAAAGAATTTACAAATAGAAAGCCTGCACTACAGAATATTCTCAACAAAATATTCTAAGAAGAGAAAATGAAAAACAATAATGTAGGTCAGCACAGGGAGGAACTACCTTAAAGAAAAATCCATTCAAAGGAGAAAACAAGTCAAGTTAAAAACCTAAAATAAGCCCAAATGACTGGGAATACAAATCATATCTCAATAATAACCCTGAACATTAATGGCCTTAACTCACCAATCAAAAGTCATAAACTGGCAAAATGGATTAAAAAGAAAGACCCAACAATATGATGCCTTCAAAAGACCCATCTCATAGAAAAAGACATCCACAGACTAAATGTTCCATCCAGCAGAACTGGAGCAGAGAAAGGAGACACTACTACTCTTTAGTTTGACGAGATTTATTGCATCCTCCCTGTTTCTCTGTCTCCTGTTGCTTCTCCCCCTATCTTCCTCCTTCTTCTCTCTCCCTCTCTCCTCCCCCAGGCTCCTAGCTTATCAGCCAATTAAAGCAAAGCTTTCTCTCACATGGGAGAGCATGCAGAGGAATGCCAGCATAACACTATATAAATCATGAGCTGTCCACACACAGCATGATATTAGATAGCCAATCCTTGAGCCAGGCGTTAACATGTCATAAGTCTCCAAGGAACTAGTAACAGCAAGCAACCTTTTTGGGTCTTCCTTATTTTGGTAGCCAGTGCCCTTTGGCTCACTGCCAGGTGCCATCTTGTCCAAGACAGCCCTCAACAGCTCCCCCTTTTTATTATTAAAGAAAAGGACAGTGACTGTGTCTGTCTTAGGTGCCAGAGTCAGACTTTATCCTTACCCGTCATTGGGAGTCAAAGAGCTGTTGGCATGCTTTGATCCCTGTCTTAGGTTGGTATAAAGTCCACCCTGTGCTTACCCATCTTTGACTACCAACCCTGTAATTGGGAAAGCCAAATATGCAGATCAGAGCCTTGATCCATGGCCATAAGGGCTTGCTGTACCACTAAGCCTTGCCATCTTTGATGACTCCTTAGAGACAACAGATATCTGGGCAGCAATAATAACAGCAAGAACAACAATCCCATCATAGCAAAACTTCCCATCCATTGTTTACCAAATTGTAATGCTGACTGTAAGAAACTAATGGTTTCTGGCATACCTGGAAACTTGACCTGAGTACTATTTACCACAAATATAGAATTTCTTAACAGGGTAGTCAAATTAATAAACTCTTTAGTCCATGTCCCATTAAGCATGCTTCCAAGGTATTTGGACAGATTTGCAGCAGCAGTAATATTAGAATAGGGTATAGGGGTAACACATAGTGCTTGGGCATGCACTAGACAGCCCGTTTGTGTGGTAACAGTCAACATGTCCACTTGTTCTTGTAGTAAGTTCACTCTTTGGTTTAGAATCAGGATTCCCGTGGTGAGATGTGCATTGATGTTTTACTGGGCTGTCAATGCTTTGGCAGTGGCTCGTGACAGATTGTTGAGAGTGTGAGCAGTAGGAATAGCAGTTCCTAGGGCAAGTCCAGCAGCAGTGGCAGCAGCCACAGCAGCTACCACAGCAACAGCAATGGCTATAATGGCTGAGATACCAAAATCTCTTTTTGCTCTCATGGGTAGAAAATTCCACTCACTATGATTTAAAGTCACTGGGAGTGGAATAAATTTAGGAATCCTGGCAATCA
Organism: Sciurus carolinensis; assembly: GCF_902686445.1. Classification (NCBI taxonomy): domain Eukaryota; kingdom Metazoa; phylum Chordata; class Mammalia; order Rodentia; family Sciuridae; genus Sciurus; species Sciurus carolinensis. The sequence goes on along the minus strand of NC_062227.1, from coordinate 16,412,374 downwards.
CAGCCAGAGGAAATAATGAAGCATCCCAACAACTAGATACATAACACTCTTGGTTAGCGCAGTTAAGGACCTCAGTATCATTATCATTGTTATTAATAATGTTAATATTAAACTTAGAACTGTTAGACAGAATGAACACAAATGGAGACATGACACATACCGGAGTAGGGGGGGAAGATTGATTAAAGGAAGTGAAATTGGCCTCACACTCTGTGTAACTATAAATAGGTGTATTACTTCCCTTTATATAGACTTGCTTTTGACCGCACCTTTATTGAATGAGAGAGAGACTACCTCCCTGTATCATGGCAGTTTCTAAGGTGGCTAACCAGAGGAAGCAAAGACTACCTCTTAACTTGAAGTTTAGACTAGAATAAGTGGCTTTACAGTGGAACCAGCTGGTAGGTAAGGGCTACCTAGAAGTTCTGTACTAGGAAATAATTGAGGGAAAACTTGTGCATCATGAGTAATAGGCAAGGGAATAGGCCATATGGATAGCAGTGCCCAGAATATATCCCCAAAAGTTTTAGGAAGAGCTAACAACAGCTGGCTTACCACCACCACCATCATTTTGTGTTTTGGTGCCATTTTCTTTCTTATGGATAGTTCTTACCAAGCGCTCTGGGACCCAGATAGGTTGTTGTTGGTCCTGAGGAAAAACACAAACAGATCCTTGCCCCCAAATTAATACTGCATCAGGTCCTTTCCAGGACCCAGTCAAGATGTCTTTCCACATTGCTTGTGGATGGCCACCAGACTTTCCACTAAAATGTCTATCAGCCGCAGTACAGCCCATAGCATCCAAATTTTAAAAATTGAGGGTGAATAATGCAAGGTTAAGTCTGTTCTTGGGAGGGGCTAATGCCCCTATTCCCCCTTTTTGTTTAGTTAAGCAGACTTTTAATGTTTGATTAGCCCTTTCCACGATAGCATGTCCTTGTGGATTGTAGGGCAATCCTGTAGAATGATAGATATTAAACTTTGAGCAAAACTGTTGAAATGAAGAAGTATATGCAGGCCCATTATCTGTTTTAAATGATTTTGGCCTTCCCATAGTAGCAAAGACTTGAAGGCAATGACTGATTACATCTTTTGTCTTTTCCCCTGTATGGGCAGTAGCAAATATATGTCCTGAGTAGGTATCTACAGTTACATGTACAAATCTTAAAGTACCAAATTCAGGGATATGAGTGACATCCATCTGTCATAGATGATTTGGTAGGAGTCCTCTAGGATTGACTCCAAAATGGGGAATAGATAAATGAGGCACACAGGCAGGACACTGTTTTACTATATTTCTGGTTCTATTTACTATATTGTTCTTTTGTAATGTTATATTTTATTTTGAGAATAGTAGCATTGACATGAAAATCTTTATGGAAATTAATTGCTTCTTCTACAATATTAAATACATGAGGATCTCGAGTAGCTGAGTCTGCAGTAGAATTTCCTTGAGCTAAAGGCCCAGGTAAGCCTGAATGTGCTCTGATATGGCCTATATATAAAGGTTCTTTGCAAGTCCATAGAAGAGTTTGTACTTGATAAAAGCATTGCTATAAGATAGATTAAGGACTAATGGGTCCAGCTGTCTCAAACTGTGGCATAAGCTGGGCAATATAGAGACTGTCAGTATAAATATTTAAAGGTTCCTCAGGAAATGTTTGTAAGGCAGTTATTATTGCTTCTAGTTCAGTTTTTTGAGCAGACTTATGAGAAGTAATAATAGTCTGTACTTTATCAGAAACTACTGTAGCTGTACCAGAGGAGGAGCCATCTGTAAAGATTGTTATTGCTGCTGGGATAGGTTGAGCCTTAACAACCTGAGGGAAAATAACAGGATGTCTTGTGAAGAAGCTGATAATAGGTGAACTTGGCAAGTGATTATCAAATGTGGCCATGGTGGAACAATAGACAATTGCCCAATCTTCATTATTGTTAACTAGTATTTCAATCTGTTTTGCCATGTATGGGACAATAACTATCTGAGGATGAACTCCAAAAACTCGAAGGGCTCTCTTAGGTCCTAATGCAACTAGAAGTGCCACCATCACAGGATACGGGGAAACAATATTTTGGGGGGACAATGGCAAATGGATCCATATCAGGGGTCCAGTCTGCCACAATAGACCTGTAGGAGTATATTCAGAATCTAACACTAGGAGGCTAAAAAGCAAGAATAGATCAACTCTATCACTATGAGTATTTTCTAAAGCTTGTTCTACTAACCTCAAGGCTTTTCTACCTTCAGGAGCTAACTTTCTGGAGGATGTAGGGTCTGAGTCTCCTTGGAGAATATCAAACAAAGGCTTAAGTTGACCAGTGGTGATTCCCAAATTTGGCCTTATCCAATTTATATCACCTAATACATTTTTGGAAATCATTTAGAGTCTTAAGCTTTTCTGTGGCTAATTGAATTTTTTGTGGCCTAACACAGGTATCTAATATTTGATGTCCTAGAAAGGTAATAGGGCTGTGGGTTTGCACCTTTTCTGGGGCCACATGTAATCCCCATTTTCCTAGGGTTTCAATAATATTGTCAAATACCCCTAATAAAGTCTCCTGTTCCCTATGAGCCAAAAGAATATCATCCATATAATGGAGGCAATAAAGTTCTTTATAATTCTGTCTAATCTGTGATATAGCCTGGCCAACATATATTTGACACATAGTGGGACTATTTGCCATTCCCTGGGGAAGGACCACCCATTGGTATCTAGTATTAGGCCCTTCATTATTTAAAGAAGGAACAGAAAAGGCAAATCGAGGACTACCCTCGGGATGCACAGGAATGGAAAAGAAACAATCTTTTATGTCTATAGAGCTAATATGATAATGTTTTGGAATAGCAGCTAATGAGGGGAGACCCAGTTGCACTGGCCCATAATCTACATACTGGAATTTATGGCTCTCAGATCTTGTAAGAGTCGCCTTTTCCCAGACTTCATTTTTATGACAATAATGGGTGTATTCCAAGGGGAAGTGGAAGGAATGATATGGTTTTCTTATAATTGTTGACTAACTATTTCCTGGGTCACCTCTATTTTTTCTTTTGAAAGGGGCCACTGGGGGACCCAGATAGGATTATTGGATTTCCATGTTATCTTTAATGGTTCAGTGGCCCCTCCAAAAAACCCAGCCCCTTAGTCCCTGTTTGTCCTTTGGCTTGAATGGGGCAGGTAACACCTTGTAAATTTTTTCCTAGTCCTTTTCCAATCTTCTGGCACTAAATTTAGTCCCCATACTGATTTCAGCACACTAATTGTAAATGGAGCCTGTGGACTGTATGTAGCTATTGCTTCCTTAAAATTTTTTACTGTTTTGAAATCCAGAGGTTGGTGGAATCTTTGTCTATTTTGGTCCTCTAGCACAGGGAAGAATTGTGGGACTACTGAGGTTTCCTTAATGGGGGTTTCTTCTCCCCGTGGTGAAAAACCCATCTGATTTATAGCATGATCTAACTCCTCCCAAGGGTACCTTGGGAGATATAGAGGGCAGGCAGCTGCCTCCAGGAAGGGATTGGTGTTCCTTCCTGACATAACAGGTGGGGGCAACCGTATCCCTGATGCTCTTTTTAATTCCTCCCCGGTAAGCTCCTCTTCCTCTTCTTCCTCTTTTTGAGAAGTTACACTTAGTTGTTCCTTTATCTCTTCCAGACACATATTTCCTTTTTCTACTAAAGTTTTTATTCTGCCTTTCTCAGATGTTAGACATTCCTTAATGAGCTGCCACATGGGAAAAGTACCTCTAGGTAACGGGGATTTCATTTCTGCTTTGATAAGATCCTCTTTATGAAGTTCCCATTGTGAAATATTTAGAACTCCCTCTTCCAAAAACCAAGGACTAACATTGGCCAATGTGGTTACATATGCTGCTACAGTAGATTGTTTTATGGCAGTTCCATTAGCCTTAAGCACATCTTGTATGACTTTTATCATTTGATTTTTTGACACTGTGACCCCATTCTGGAGTTATGAGACCTCCCTTTACTGGGGTTATGTAGACTCCCTTTACCGGGGTTATGTAGACTCCCTTTACCGGGGTTATGTAGACTCCCTTTAACAGGGTTATGTGGCCTCCCTTTACCAGGGTTATGTAGACTCCCTTTACCAGGATTATGTGGTCTCCCTTTACTGGGGTTCTATGGACTCCCTTTACCAGGGTTATGTGATTCCCTCTTATACACTCTGGCCAGAGATTTCTGGGAGTTTATCCTACAGTATTCCTGTAACTTACCTTAAGTTACTTAGTTTTCCTATAGCTTACCTTAAGTTACTTAGTTTTCCTATAGCTTACCTTAAGTTATTTACCTGGGAGGACACAGAAGGAGAAAGAAGTTCCCCATATGGGCCACCACTTGTTCCATCCAGCAGAACCAGTGTGGAGAAAGGAGACACTACTACTCTTTAGTTTGATGAGATTTATTGCGACCTCCCTGTTTCTCTGTCTCCTGTTGCTTCTCCCCCTATCTTCCTTCTTCTTCTCTCTCCCCCTCTCCTCCCCCAGGCTCCTAGCTTATCAGCCAATTATTACACAGGAGAGCATGCAGAGGAATGCCAGCATAACACTATATAAATCACGAGCTGTCCACGCATGGCACGATATTAGATAGCCAATCCTTGAGCCAGGCGTTAACACTTCATAAGTCTCCAATGAACTGGTAACAGCAAGCAGCCTTTTTGTGTACTTCCTTATTTTGGTAGCCAGTGCCCTTTCGCTCACTGCCAGGTGCCATCTTGTCCAAGACGGCCCTCAACAACTAAAGGTGAAAGAATGGGAAAAAAAAACATACCACGCACACAAATTCAGTAAAATAGCAAGAGTTTCCATTCTTATTTCAGATAAAGTGGACTTCAAGCCAAAGTTAGTCAGAAGGGATAAAGAGGGACATTTCATACTGCTTAAGGGAACCATAAATCAGGAAGACATAACAATCATAAATATTTATGTCCCCAAAAATGGTGCATCCATGTACATCAAACAAATCCTTCTCAATTCCAGGAACCAAATAGACCAAAACACAATAATTCTGGGTGACTTTAACATACTGCTGTCACCACTGGATAGATCTTCCAAAAAAAAAAAACTAAATAAAGAAATCATAGAAATCAATAACACAATTAATAACCTAGACTTAACAAATATATATAGAATATTCCATCCAAAAACAAGCGAATATGCTTTCTTCTCAGCAGCACATGGAACCTTCTCAAAAACAGACCATATATTATGCCACAAAGCAGCCCTTAGGAAATGCAAAAAAATGAAGATAATACCTTGTGTTCTATCAGATCATAATGGAATGAAATTAGAAATCAATGACAAAATAAAAAACAAAAATTACTCCAGTACCTTGAGACTAAATAATATGCTATTTAATGAAACATGGATAACAGAAAAATCAGGGAAGAGATAAAAAATTCTTAGACGTCAATGAGAATGACGATACAACATATCAAATCTCTGGGACATTATGAAAGCAGTACTAAGAGGAAAATTCATTGCATGGAGCACATTCAAGAAAAGAATGAAAAGTCAACAACTAAATGACCTAATGTTAAAGCTCAAATCCCTAGAACAAAAAGAACAGAATAACAGCAAAAGTAGTAGAAGACAGGAAATCATTAAAAATCAGAGCTGAAATCAATGAAATTGAAAGAAAAGAAACAATTCAAAAAAATTGACAAAACAAAAAGTTGGTTCTTTGAAAAAGTAAACAAAATAGACAAACCCTTAGTCACACTAACAAAGAGAAGAGAGAAAACTTAACTTACTAAAATTCATGATGAAAAAGGAAATATCATGACAGACACCACTGAAATACATGACATAATGAGAAGCTACTTTGAAAACTTGTATTCCAACAAAATAGAAAATACCAAAGACACTGAAAGATTTCGAGAGACATATGCTCCTCCCAAACTGAACCAGGAGGACATACCCAATATAAACAGGTCAATATCAAGCAACAAAATAGAAGAAGTCATCGAAAACATACCATCCAAGAAAAGTCCAGGACCAGACGGATTCTCAGACAAGTTCTACAAGACCTTCAAAGAAGAACTCATTCCAATACTTCTCAAAGTATTCCAGGAAATAGAAAAGGAGGGTACCCTACCAAACTCATTCTATGAAGCTAATATCACCCTCATACCCAAACCAGGAAAAGACACATCAAGGGAAGAAAATTTTAGACCAATATAGATTGCAATATAGATGCAAAGATCCTTAACAAAATATTGGCAAACCATATCCAAAAACATATTAAGAAAATTGTGCACCACGATCAAGTGGGGTTCATCCCTGGAATGCAAGGATGGTTTGACATCTATAATTCAATAAACGTAATCCATCATGTCAATAGACTTAAGGATAAGAATCATATGGTTATTTCAATTGATGCATAAAAAGCGTTCGACAAAATACAACACTCCTTCATGCTCAAAACACTAGAAAAAATAGGGATAGTAGGAACATACCTGAACATTGTAAAGGCTATTTACGCTAATCCCATGGCCAACATCATTCTTAAGGAGAAAAACTAAAAGCATTCCCTTTAAAAATGGGAACAAGACAGGGAAGCCCTCTTCCACCACTTCTATTCAACATCGTCCTGGAAATACTAGCCAGAGCAATTAGACAGACCAAAGATATTAAAGGGATACGAATAGGAAAAGAGGAACTTAAGCTGTCATTTATTTGCTGAGGATCCAAAAACTCCTCCAGAAAACTTCTAGACCTCATCAATGAATTCAGCAAAATAGTAGGTTATAAAATCAATGCACATAAATCTAAAGCATTTTTATTCATAAGCAAAGAAACACCTGAAAGGGAAATGAGGAAAACAATTCCACTTGCAATACCCTCAAAAAAATAAAATGCTTGGGGATCAATCTAACTAAAGAGGTAAAAGATTTCTACAATAAAAACTACAAAACATTGAAGAAAGAAATTGAGGAAGACCTTAAGATGGAAAGATCTCCCATGTTCTTGGATAGGCAGAATTAATATTATCAAAATGACCATACTTCCAAAAGCCCTATACAGATTTAATGTAATTCCAATTAAAATCCCTGTGACATTTCTCATAGAAACAAAAAAAGCAATCATGAAATTCATCTGGAAGAACAAAAGACCCAGAATAGCCAAAGCAATCCTTGGCAGGAAGAGTGATGCAAGAAGTATCACTATACCACACCTTAAAATCTACTATAGGGCAATAGTAACAAAAAAGGCATGGTACTGGCACCAAAATAAACAGGTAGATCAATGGTACAGGATACATACCCACATAAGTATAATAACCTCAAACTAGAAAAGGGTGCCAAAAACTTACAATGGAAAAAAGATAGCCTCTTCAACAAATGGTGCTAGGAAAACTGGAAATCCATATGCAGTAAAATGAAACTAAACCCCTATCTCTCACCCTGTACAAAACTCAACTCAAAATGGATCAAGGATCTAGGAATTAGTTCTTCACCAAATAGAAGAAAAAATAGACTCGAATCTCCATCATGTTGGCTTAGGACAAGACTTCCTTAACAAGACCCTCATAGCACAAGAAATAAAAGCAAGAATCAATAAATGAAATAGAGTCAAACTAAAAGCTTTTTTCTCAGCGCAGAAACAATCAATAATGTGAAAAGAGAGCCTGCAGAGTGGGAGAAAATCTTTCCACACACACTTCAGACAGACCACTCATCTCCAAAGTTTATAAAGAACTTAAAAAACTTTACACCCAAAATACAAAGAACCCAATCAATAAATGGGCTAAGGAAATGGGCAGACACTTCACAGAAAAAGATATACAGGTGATCAACAAATATATGAAAAAGTGCTCATCATCCCTAGTAATTAGAGAAATGCAAATTAAAACCACCCTAAGATTTTATCCAACTCCAATTAGAATGGCTATTATCGAGAACACAAGCAATAATAAGTGTTGGTGTGGGTGTGGGGAAAAAGCCACACTCATACATTGCTGGTGGAGTTGCAAATTGGTACAACCACTCTGGAAAGCAGTATGGAGTTTCCTCAGAAAGCTTGGAATGGACCCACCATTTTACTCAGTTATCCCACTCCTTGGTTTATACCTAAAGGACTTAAAATCAGTGTACTACAGTGATGCAGACACATCAACGTTCATAGTAGTTCAATTCACTTTATCTACAGTGTGGAGCCAACATAGATGCCCTTCAATTGACAAATGGATAAAGAAACTGTGGTATATATAAACAATGGAATATTACTCAGTCATGAAGAAGAATAAAATTATGGCATTTGCTGGTAATGGATGAAGTTGGAAAATATCATGCTAAGTGAAATAGGCCAAGCTCAAAAAACCAAAGGCTGAATGTTTTCTCTGATAAGTGCATGACAATATATAACACTGGGTAGTGATGGGGGGGAAGAGAAGAATGAAGGAACTCCGAATGGTGTAGAGGAAAAAAGCGGTGGGAGGGGGTGGAGATTGAAAAACAGTAGAATGAAACAGACAGTATTACTATACGTATGATTACATGAAAGGCGTGAATATATATTGTATACAACCATAGAAATGAAAAGTTTTCCCCTCTTTGTGTACAATGAATCAAAATGTGTCTGTAAAAATAAAAAATATTTTAGGATCAGATTCAAGATGGTGGACTAGAGGGAGGCTGCGATCCATGTCGCTCCGTAACTCTGGTTTCAAGCAGAGGATATCTGTTTCTTGGTGAGGCAGTTTTTGCTGCTTATCGATCCCCTGCTGTTTACCCCATTTGTTGGTGTGATCACCTGCCATCTGCCTGCATATCGACGCCTTTTTTGAGTGCAGATTGCTCACTGTCAGGCGCCTATCATCCGCCATTTGCCTGCCTCTCGCCTGTCCATCGCCTGCCTTACACCTATCCATCACCCAACACGTGAGGTCCACCTCTCGATCGTCCAACAACAGTCAGCAAACTGATTGCTGACCACCAGTGGAGCACCAGTGGACTGCTGTTGCCTGGAAGTTCACTATTACAGTACCTGCAGGTTTGATTACACATGGCTGCCACCATTTTGAGACAACAGCCAGGTCCCATAGGACCCCTGGACAGACTGACTGAGCCCCATCTCCAGGATCCCTAAGCCTGACCGATCACTCCCTGCCTCTGGGACCTCACATCAACTGACTGCTCCCTACTGCCAGGACCCCAGACCAGCTGACTGTGCCCTATCACCGGGACCCCAGACTAACTGATTGCAACCAGCCTCCAGGACACACAACCACACCAAACACACCCAACCTCCAGACCCCTGCCTGACCAATCACACCCCACCTCCAGGACCTCCAACCGACCAAGTCCACACCCCGAACTGCAGCTCCGCATTTGCCAACACGTTTCAAAGCCGGAGTGGCCATCTTGGATAATCCTGGAAGCCGTAGCTCCAATCCTTAGGTGGGACAAATCCCATCGCAAGATGCCTGCTGGAGACTTGAAGCCAATTGTCAGGTAACTCTCAGGCATCAGGCTACTGAACTCTGGGAGGTTTCATTACTATATTACTGCTTACTGTAGATTTTCTTTTTTCTCCTTATTGAAAATTTTTAAGTTTTTATTTCTTTACTTTTCTTGCTCTCTTTTCCTTTTGTTTACCTGTTCCCTCAGAGTCTCTTTCTCCCTTTTTTGCATGCTAACATCCAATTTCTTTTGATTATACCCTCACACTTTCTATTATCTAGAACTTCTGTATATTCTTTTCTTATCCCACTAACAGCTACATTCTACATCCCTCAGCATCCTCTTTGTCCTCCAATAGAAAATGCAGACCTTATTGCAAATCTGTTTGTTTTACTGAACATACTATTTGAACTCCTTCTTTTGATTATGACAATATTGTTATTGTCCTCATAGGGGCTATTTGGTCTAGGATTGCATAGTGTCTGAATTGGGCAATCTAATATTGATCTCCCCTTAAAGAAAAGGTTTGGGAAACCTGTAGGGCCACTATAAGCCTATAGGGGGAAATCTGCAATACCCCAGATGTGCACTGCTAGAGGGGAAGATACATGAACAACATGAACAAACGAGGGAAGAAAATGATCCAAACAAATCTAGATTCTATATTAATAGAATCCAATGACAGTATGTTAGAAGAAATGTCAGAAAAGGACTTCAGATTATACATGATTAAGATGATTCGCGAAGCAAAGGATGAGATAAGAGAGCAAATGCAGGCAATGAATGGTAATACCAATAAGCTGAAAGAGCAACTGCAAGAAGCAAAAGATCATTTCAACAAAGAGATAGAGATTCTCAAAGAAAAATCAACAGAAATCCTTGAAATGAGGGAAACAATAAACCAAATAAAAATCTCAATGGAAAGCATCACCAACAGACTGGACCACTTGGAAGACAGAACCTCAGACAATGAAGACAAAATATTTAATCTTGAAAATAAAGTTGCCCAAACAGAGAAGATGGTAAGAAATCATGAACAAAATCTCCAAGAACTATGAGACATCATGAAAAGACCAAATTTAAGAATTATCAGGATTGAGGAAGGCACAGAGATACAAACCAAAGAAACGAACAACCTATTCAATTAAATTATATCAGAAAATTTCCCAAACCTGAAGAATGAAATGGAAAATCAAATACAAGAGGTTTACAGAACACCAAATGCACAAAATTACAACAGATCCACACCAAGGCACATTATAATGAAAATTCTTAACATTCAAAATAAAGATAGGATTTTGAAGGCTGGAAGAGAGGGGAAACCAATACGGACAACAGCCAACTTCTCAACCCAGACTCTAAAAGCTCTGGAACAATGTATTTCAAGCTCTGAAAGAACATGGTTGCCAACCAAGAATACTATACCCAGCAAAACTAACCTTCAGATTTGAAGATGAAATAAAATCCTTCCATGATAAATAAAAGTTAAAAGAATTTACAAATAGAAAGCCTACACTACGGAATGTTCTCAACAAAATATTCCATGAGGAGGAAATGAAAAACAACAATGGAGGTCAGCAAAGGGAGGAAATACCTTAGAAAAAAACCACTCCAAGGAGAAACCAAGCCAACTTAAAAACCAAAAATAAAGCAAATGACTGGGAATACAAATCATACCTCAATAATAACCCTGAACATTAATGGCCTAAACTCATCAATCAAAAGACATAGACTGGTAGAATGGTTTAAAAAGAAAGTCCCAACAATATGCTGCCTGCAAGAGACTCATCTCATAGAAAAAGACATCCACAGACTAAAGGTGAAAGGATGGGAAAAAACCAACCATGCACATGGACTCAGTAAAAAGTGGGGGTTTCCATCCTTATATCAGATAAAGTGGACTTCAAGCCAAACTTAGAAGAGATAAAGAAGGACATTTCATACGGCTTAATGGAACCATAAATCAGGAAGACATAACAATAGTAAATATTTATGCCCCAAACAATGGTGAGTCCCTGTACATCATACAAATCCTTCTCAATTTAAGGAATCAAATAGACCACAACACAATAATTCTTGGTCTCTTTAACACACCACTGTCACCACTAGATAGATCTTCCAAACAAAATCCAACCAAAGAAATCATAAAACTCAATAACACAATCAATAACCTAGACTTAATAGACATATATAGAATATTCCATCCATCAATGAGTGGATTCACTTTCTTCTCAGCTGCTCATGGAACCTTCTGGAAAATAGGCCATATGTTATGCCACAAAGAAACCCTTAGGAAATGCAAAAAAATAGAGATACTGCCTTGTGTTCTATCAGATCATAATGAACTGAGAGTAGAAATCAATGACAAAATAAAAAACAAAATTACTCCAACACCTGGAGACTAAATAATATTCTATTGAATGAAACATGGATAACAGAAAACACCAGGGAGGAGATAAAAAAAATTCTTAGAAGTCAATGGGAATGATGATACAACATATCAAAATCTCCGCAACACTATGAACATGCTACTAAGAGGAAAATTCATTGCATGGAGCACATTCCAGAAAAGAATGAAAGGTCAACAACTAAATGACCTAACAATACAATTCAAAGCCCTACAAAAAGAAGAACAGAATAACAGCAAATTAGTAGAAGACAGGAAATAATTAAAATCAGAGTTGAAATAAATAAAATTGAAACAAAAGAAACAATTCAAAATATTGGCAAAACAAAAAGTTGGTTCTTTGAAAAATAAACAAAATAGACAAACCCTTAGCCACACTTACAAAGAGAAGGAGAAAGAAAACTCAAATTACTAAAATTGGTGATGAAAAAGGACATATCACGACAGACACTACTGAGATACATAACATAATGAGAAACTACTTTGAAAATCTATATTCCAACAAAATAGAAACTACCGAAGATTTTGACAAATGTCTAGAGACATATTAAGAAAATCGTGCACCACGATCAAGTGGGGTTCATCCCTGGAATGTAAGAATGGTTTAACATCTGAAAAATGAACCAGGAGGACATACACAATTTAAACAGATAAATATCAAGCAACGAAATAGAAGAAGCCATTAAAAACATACCATCCAAGAAAAGCCCAAGACCAGACGGATTCTCAGATGAGTTCTACAAGACTTTCAAAGAAAAACTCATTCCAATACTTCTCAAAGTATTCCAGAAAATAGAAAAGGAGGGTACCCTACCAAACTCATTCTATGAAGCTAATATCACCCTCATACCCAAACCAGGAAAAGACACATCAAGGAAAGAAAATTTTAGATCAATATCCTTGATGAATATAGATGCAAAGATCCTTAACAAAATATTGGCAAACTGTATCCAAAAACATATTAATAAAATTGTGCACCACAATCAAGTGGGGTTCATCCCTGGAATGCAAGGATGGTTTGACATCTGTAAATCAATAAACGTAATCCATCATGTCAATAGACTTAAGGATAAGAAACATATGGTTATTTCAATTGATGCATAAAAAGTGTTCAACAAAATACAACACTCCTTCATGCTCAAAACACTAGAAAAAATAGGGATAGTAGGAACATACCTGAACATTGTAAAGGCTATTTATGCTAAGCCCTTGGACAACATCATTCTTCATGGAGAAAAACTAAAAGCATTCCCTTTAAAAATGGGAAAAGACAGGGATGTCCTCTTTCACCACTTCTATTCAACATTGTCCTCGAAAGTCTAGCCACAGCAATTAGACAGACCAAAGAAATTAAAGGGATATGAATAGGAAAAGAGGAACTTAAGCTGTCACTATTTGCTGATGACATGATTCTATATTTAGAGGATCCAAAAACCTCCTCCAGAAAACTTCTAGACCTCATCAATAAATTCAGCAAAATAGCAGGCTATAAAATCAACACGCATAAATCTAAAGGATTTTTATACACAAGCAATGAAACATCTGAAAGGGAAATGAGGAAAACAACTCCATTTGCAATAGCCTCAAAAAAAAATACTTGGAAATCAATCTAACCAAAGAATTAGAAGATCTCTACAATGAAAACTACAAAACATTGAAGAAAGAAACTGAGGAAGACCTTAGAAGATAGAAAGAGCTCCCATGTTCTTGGATAGGCAGAACTAATATTGACAAAATGGCCATACTACCAAAAGTGCTATACAGATTCAATACAATTCCAATTAAAATCCCAATGATGTACCTTACAAAAATGAGCAAGCAATCATGAAATTCATCTGGAAGAATAAGAAACCCAGAATAGCTAAAGCAATCCTCAGCAGGAAGAATGAAACAGGGGGTATTGCAACACCAGAACTTCAACTATACTACAAAGCAATAGTAAAAAAAAAAATGGCATGATATTGTCACCAAAACAGATAGGTAGATCAATGGTACAGAATAAATGACATGGACACAAACCCAAATAAATACAATTTTCTCAAACTAGACAAAGGTGCCAAAAATATGCAATGGAGAAAAGATAGCCTCTTCAACAAATGGTGCTGGGAAAACTGGAAATCCATATGCAGCAGAATGAAATTAAACCCCTATCTCCCACCCCGCACAAAAATCAACTCAAAATGGACCATGGACCTCGAAATCAAACCAGAGACCCTGCAGATTATAGAAGAAAAAGTAGGTCCAAATCTTCAACATGTCAGCTGAGGATCAGACTTCCTTAACAGGAATCCCATAGCACAAGAAATAAAAGCAAGAATCAACAACTGGGATAGATTCAAACTAAAAAGCTTTCTCTCAGCAAAGTAAACTATCAGCAACAGGAGGTGGCAGAGAGACCCACAACAGTGCACCACATCATCAGGGATTTAAACAAAAAAACCAAATCTCTGCTAAATTACAAAAGTGAAGACCCAATATGGGCAAATTCAGAGTTTAAAAAACAAAATTTTAAAGAATAATTAAAGGTGTGATGACAGTAATGCACAACAAAACACACATACAAAATCATTTCTAAAACACAAATACTATATTTTCTTTTAATTGTTTATATCTACCCCAAAGATGCCCCATCCCTAATGTCTCTGATTTTCTTCAATAAGTGTGAAATCTTTCAAACAGTTCTTCTTGCATGATGCCTTAATCTACAAAGCACAATCAAAAATTTCCACAGAAACATGGTAGAAATGAGAATACTGCTCCATACACCCAATTCTATAGAACATGACTTAAAGATACACATCCAAATCAGAAAAGGCTCTAAACGTGCTTCACAGGAGTTGAGACTGCACCTCCAGAAATATAGGGAAGCCAGTTTTTAAACACCCACTATGGCTCCTGAGTGATATCACTAGAATCTATGGCATTTTTTCAGCACAAATTCACTCAATTCCCAAAAGAAAAATAACAACTATCAAGGCAAAGAAGAACAGAGTGAGAAAATGCCAAGAGCAACTCTCTTTTGTCATCACCTCTAGGTTTCCCAGCTGATGCTGAGGTTAACTTGGAAAACAGCCAGGTATACCAGTCCACTTTCTTTGCAGGGGGCCTGGTGGATTACTGCAGAAGACTACTAATTCCCAAAGACTACTGTAGTTGACCTTTTGAATTTCAGGCCATTAACTCCTCCTGAGCATCCTTTCTTCATCAACATCTTGCTGAATAACACCCCACATGAGCATGTACATGAGAAAGATGTATCTTGTCATAACCTGGTAGTTTTCTCATTTCCATGAAGTCTAGAACAATCTAGGTAACTAGGGAAATCACAGCTGACTCCTACCCAAACATTGTGCTGAAAATTCTCATTATGATGACATTCTACTTAATAGTGTTACTTTTCCACCAGTGTTCTATTCACTTGATATAACAGAGGAGAGAATGTTGAAAAATTGGAGGATTTGGATTATCTGAAGAGGGTCAGCATGTCAGGTGACTGGATTCTCTTCCTGCCTACCATGGTGAAATACTTTGCAGGAAATCCATCCCAAGACCAAACCAAAAACTTTCTAACAAATTTTACATTGAGCCTTTGAAAACAAACCTTCCAGAAACCTTAATTTCAGGACAAGAAGCACAGTCCTGAGGGTATCAAGAAAGATTTGTCGAGGGGTTTCAAGATGGCGGACTAGAGGGTGGCTGCATTTCACGTTGCTCCAGGACACAGGAATCAAAAGAGGAGATAGTGAGAGACTTGAGACCAACTCAAAGCTACTGGGTGAGTCTCTCCCATTGGGGAGGTGTCCCGGATGGGGTGGTAGTCCCGGAACACAGGGAATTTTGTGAAGTAGAGTTGCCCAGCAAGACGCCCCTCACCCCACTGGATCGGGAAACATGGACAACTGGGAACATCGTAGAGGTGGCTGCTCAGCACAGCGCTTGGACTCGGAGCAATCACTGGGGCTCCGGATGGCTGCCTGAGGAGGAGCTGCATGGCAAGCTGTTTAGACTCAGAGCGACCGCTTTTGAACACCGGGGGGCTGCCCAGAGGAAGAGGAGGAGCGCGGCGGGTCGCTTGGTCTACGAGTGACTGCATCATAGCTCCGGGTGGCTGCTCAGAGGAGGAGGCCAGTGGTGAGTTGTTTGGACTCAAAGGGAATGCTCCTGAACACCGGGGGCCTGCCCGAAGGAGAAGCGCGGCGGGACGCTTGGTCTCGGAGCGACCACACCTGAACACCTGGGGGGCTGTCCAGAGGAGGAGGAGGAACGGGGTGGGTCACTTGGACTCTGAGTGACTGCCTAGGGCTACGGGAGCTAGGCGGGAGGAGGAGACACGAAGTGAGTTGCTTGGACTCCTAGTGACCATGTCAGAACACCAGGCGGCTGTCCGGAGGAAGAGGCATGTGACCGGTCGCTGGGACTCGGAGCGACTGTACGGGGCTCGAGGTGGATGCTCAGAGGAGGGGCCGTATAGCCAGGTGATTAGGTTCAGAGCAGGGTCCCAGGACCTAGGAGGCTTCTTGGTGGAAGAGCCCCACAGACACACACCTAGGGGCAGAGCGAAGTATTCAGGACTGCGAGCAGATTCTCTGAGGAGAGGCAGCCTAAGGAGACTCGTCTGTGAAGGGTGAGGCTCCCAGGCCCAGGAAGTAGGTCTGGGCCCCTGGGAATGTTGCAGAGGAAGGCAGCCCAGCCCAGGTGGTAGTTGTAGATTGAGGGGAACCGCTAGGAGGGGAACTGACCAGCGAGACCTCCCCACCGGGTGAGTGTTCCCTGCCGGGTGATGTTTTCCCACAAGGACAGTAAAACCAGAGACACAGGCCCAAACAGGCCTTGCCTAAGCCCACAGCCTAGGTACCCTTTGGATGACCATTGGTCAACAAGTGGAGACACCTCTGCCCACTAGCAGGGAATATACCCCACCTGAGGGTCACCACCCCTAGAGAGGCAGCTTCTTTGTGGAGCACCGCATTACCAACTTCCTCCAAGACTTCAGGCTACTAGCAATCCTCAGGGACATTATAAGTCAATAGAGGAAATCTGCAATATCTTAATGATCCACTGATTCCAGAACAATATGAGAAAACAAGGGAAGAAAATGACCCAAACAAATCTAGATGTTACATCAATAAAATCCAATGACAGCATGGCAGAAGAAAGGACAGAAAGGGAGTTCAGAATGTCCATAATTAAAATGATCAGAGAAGCAAACGATGAGATGAAATAGCAAATGCAGGCATTGAATGATCACACCAATCAACAGTTAAAAGAGCAAATACAGGAAGCCAAAGATCATTTCAAAAAGAGTTAGAGATATTGAAAAAAAAAAACCAAACAGAAATCCTTGAATTGAAGGAAACAATAAACCAAATTAAGAACTCCATAGAAAGCATAACCAATAGGATAGAACACCAGGAAGACAAAACCTCAGATATTGAAGACAAGATATTTAACCTTGAAAAAAAAAGTTGAACAAACAGAGAAGATGGTAAGAAATCATGAACAGAATCTCCAAGAACTATGGGATATCATGAAAAGGCCAAATTTGAGAGTTATTGGGATTCAGGAAGGCTTAGAGAAACAAACCAAAGGAATGAACAATCTATTCAATGAAATAATATCAGAAAATTTCCCAAATCTGAAGAATGAAATAGAAAATCAAGTCCAAGAGGCTTATAGGACTCCAAATACACAAAATTACAACAGACCCACACCAAGGCACATTACAATGAAAATACCTAACATACAAAATAAAGACAGAATGTTAAAGGCTGTGAGAGAAAAGAACCAAATTACATTCAGGGGGAAAGCAATATGGATATCAGCAGATTTTTCAGTCCAGACCCCAAAAGCTAGAAGGGCCTGGAAAACATTTTTCAAACTCTGAAAGAAAATGGATGCCAACCAAGATCTTATACCCAGCAAAACTTACCTTCAAATTTGACGATGAAATAAAATCCTTCCATGATAAACAAAAGCTAAAAGAATTTACAAAAAGAAAGCCAGCATTACCGAACATTCTCAGCAAAATATTCCATGAGGAAGAGATAAAAAACAAAGAAGCAAATCAGTAAATGGAGGAATTATCCTAAAGGAACTGTCAAATAAAGGAGGAACCAAGTTGTGTCAAAAAAAAAAATAAATAAATAAATAAATAAAATTTAAAAAATGAACCAAATGACCGGGAATACAAATCATATCTCAATAATAACACTGAATGTTAATGGCCTGAATTCATCAATCAAAAGACAGACTGGCAGATTGGATTAAAAAGAAAGATCCAACAATATGTTGCCTGCAAGAGACTTACCTCATAGAAATAGAGACCTATAGACTAAAGGTGAAAGGATGGGGAAAAACATACCATGCACATGGACTCAGAAAAAAGCTGGAGTATCCATTCTCATTTCAGATAATTTGGACTTCAAGCCAAAACTAGTCAGAAGGGATAAAGAAGGACATTTCATACTGCTTAAGGGAAGCATACATCAGCAAGATATAACAATCATAAACAACTATGCCCCAAATAGTGGCTCACCCATATATGTCAAACAAATCCTTCTCAATTTTAGAAGCCAAATAGACCATAACATAATAATAGTAGGTGATTTTATCACACCTCTCTCACCACTGGACAGATCTTTCAAACAAAAATTGAACAAAGAAACCATAGATCTCAATAACACAATCAATAATTTAGACTTAAGAGACATTTATAGAATATACCATCCAACCAAGAGTGAATACACTTTCTTCTCAGCAGCACATGGATTCTTCTCTAAAATAGACCATATATTATGCCACAAAGCTAATGTTAGCAAACACAAGAAGATAGAGACACTACCTTGTATTCTATCAGATCATAATGGATTACAGTTAGAAATAAATGAAAGAGTAAAAAACAGAAACTAATCCAACACCTGGAGATTAAACAATATGCTATTATATGATGAATGGATAAGAGAAGACATTAGGAAGTAAATTAAAAAATTCTTAGAGGTAAATGAGAACAGAGAAACATCATATCAAAATCTCTAGGACACGATGAAAGCAGTACTTAGAGGAAAATTTATTTCATGGAGCACATTCAATAAAAGAAGTAAAACTCAACAAATAAACGACCTAACACTACAGCTCAAAGCCCTAGAAAAAGAAGAACAGACCAACACCAAAAGTAGTAGAAGACAGGAAATAGTTAAACTCAGAGCTGAAATCAACGAAATTGAAACCAAAGAAACAATACAAAAAATTGACAAAATAAATAGTTGGTTCTTCAAAAAAATAAACAAAATTAATGAACCCTTAGCCACACTAACAAAGAGAAGACAAGAGAAAACCCAAATCACTAAAATTCGGAATGAACAAGGAAATATCACAACAGACACGACTGAAACACAAAACATAATTAGAAGCTATTTTGAAAATCTATATTCCAACAAAATAGAAAATTTTGAGGACGTCAACAGGTTTCTAGAGACATATGAATTACCTAAACTGAACAAGGAGGACATACACAATTTAAATAGACCAATTTCAAGTAATGAAATAGAAGAAGTCATCAAAAGCCTACCAACAAAGAAAAGTCCAGGACCAGGTGGGTTCTCAGCCAAGTTCTACAAAACCTTTAAAGAAGAGCTCATTCCAATACTTCTCAAAGTATTCCATAAAATAGAAGTGGAGGGAACCCTCCCAAACTCATTCTATGAAGCCAATATCACCCTGATACCTAAACCAGACAGAGACACATCGAGGAAAGAAAATTTCAGACCAATATCCTTAATGAACATCGACGCAAAAATTCTCAACAAAATTTTAGCAAATCGCATACAAAAACATATTAAAAAGATAGTGCACCATGATCAAGTGGGTTTCATCCCAGGGATGCAAGGTTGGTTCAACATCAGGAAATCAATAAATGTAATTCACCATATCAACAGACTTAAAGTCAAGAATCACATTATTTCAATAAATGCAGAAAAGGAATTTGATAAAAATACAGCACCCCTTCATGCTCAAAACACTAGAAAAAATAGGAATAGTGGGAACATTCCTTAACATTGTAAAGGCCATCTATGCTAAGCCCATGGCTAATATAATTCTAAATGGTGAAAAACTGAAAGCATTCCTCCTAAAAACTGGAACAAGGCAGGGTTGCCCTCTTTCACCACTTCTATTCAATATTGTCCTTGAAACTCTAGCCAGAGCAATTAGACAGACCAAAGAAAGTAAAGGGACACGAATAGGAAAAGAAGAACTCAAACTATCCCTGTTTGCTGATGATATGATTGTATACTTAGAGGAACCAGGAATTTCCACCAGAAAACTTTTAGAACTCATAAGTGAATTTAGTAAAGTAGCGGGATATAAGATCAATGAACATAAATCTAAGGCATTTTTATACATAAGTGATGAATCTTCAGAAAGAGAAATTAGGAAAACTACTCCATTCACAATAGAATCGAAAAAAATAAAATACTTGGGAATCAATCTCACAAAAGAGGTGAAAGACCTCTACAATGAGAACTACAGAACACTAAAGAAAGAAATTAAAGAAAACCTTAGAAGATGGAAAGATCTCCCATGTTCTTGGATAGGAAGAATTAATGTTGTCAAAATGGCCATACTACCAAAAGTGCTATACAGATTCAATACAATTTCAATTAAAATCCCAATGCTGTACCTTACAGAAATAGAGCAAGCAATCATGAAATTCATCTGGAAGAATAAGAAACCCAGAATAGCTAAAGCAATCCTCAGCAGAAAGAGTGAAGCAGGGGGTATCGCAATACCAGATCTTCAACTCTACTACAAAGCAATAGTAACAAAAACGGCATGGTATTGGTACCAAAATAGAAAGGTGGATCAATGCTACAGAATAGAGGACATGGACCCAAATCCAAATAAATACAATTTTCTCATACTAGACAAAGGGGCCAAAAATATGCAATAGAGAAAAGATTGCCTCTAAAACAAATGGTGCTGGGAGAATTGGAAATCCATATGCAACAGAATGAAACTAAACCCATATCTCTCACCATGCATGAAACTAAACTCAAAATGGATTAAGGACCTTGGAACCAGACCAGAAATCTTGCATCTTACAGAAGAAAAATTAGGTCCAAATCTTCAACATGTTGGCTTAGGACCAGAGTTCCTCAACAGGACTCCCATAGCACAAGAAATAAAAGCAAGAATCAATAACTGGGATAGATTCAAACTAAAAAGCTTTCTCTCAGCAAAGGAAACTATCAGCAATGCAATGAGAGAGCCTACAGAGTGGGAGAAAATCTTTGCCAATCATATTTCAGATAGAGTACTAATCTCCAGAATCTATAAAGAACTCAAAAAATTCTACACCAAGAATGCAAATAATCCAATCGACAAATGGGCTAAGGAAATGAACAGATGCTTCACAGAAGAAGATCTACAAGCAATCACCAAACATATGGAAAAATGTTCAACATCTCTAGTAATAAGAGAAATGCAAATCAAAACCACCCTAAGATTCCATCTCACCCCAATTAGAATGGCGATTATCAAGAATACAAGCAACAACAGGTGTTGGCAAGGATGTGGGAAGAAAGGTACACTCATACTTTGCTGGTGGGGTTGCAAATTAGTGCAGTCACTCTGGAAAGCAGTGTGGAGATTCCTTAGAAAACTTGGAATGGAACCACCATTTGACCCAGCTATCCCACTCCTTGGCCTATACCCAAAGGACTTAAAATCAGCATACTACAGAGATACAGCCACATCAATGTTCATTGCTGCTCAATTCTCCATAGCCAGATTGTGGAACCAACCTAGAAGCCCTTCAGTTGATGAATGGATAAAGAAACTGTGGCATATATACACAATGGAATATTACTCAGCCATAAAGAATAATAAAATTATGGCATTTGCAGGCAAATGGATGAAATCGGAGAATATCATGCTAAGTGAGATAAGCCAATCTCAAAAAACCAAAGGAAGAATGATCTCGCTGATAAGTGGATAATGATACGTAATGGGGGGTGGGAGGGGTTAGTTTTAGGGTTAGAGTTAGGGTTGAGAGGGGCAAGAATGGGGGAAGGAAGGACTGTATAGAGGGAAAAGAGGATGAGAGGGGTGGGGGGAAGGGCAAAAATAACAGAATGAATCAACCAACATTACCCTATGTAAATTTATGATTACACAAATGCTATGCCTTTACTCCATGTACAGAGAAACAACATGTATCCCATTTGTTTACAATAAAAAAAAGAAAAAAAAACTGTGGTATATATATACAATGGAATATTACTCAGCCATAAAGAATGATAGAATTATGGCATTTGCAGGCAAATGGATGAAATTGGAGAATATCATGCTAAGTGAGATAAGCCAATCTCAAAAAAACAAAGGACAAATGATATCGCTAATGAGTGGATGATGACACATAATGGAGGGTGGGAGGAGTTAGAGTTAGGGTTAGAGTTAGGGTTAGGGAGGGGGACAAGAATGGAGGAAGGAAGGACTGTATAGAGGGAAAAGAGGGGTGGGAGGGGTGGGGGAAGGGAAAAAATAACAGAATGAATCAAACAACATTACCCTATGTAAATTTATGATTACACAAATGGTATGCCTTTACGCCATATACAAACAGAGAAACAACATGTATCCCATTTGTTTACAATAAAAAATATATGTTAAAAAAAAAGAAAGAAAGATTTGTCTCTGTGTTTTGAAGCATGAAAAGGGTTGTGGTTGAATTGTGAGCAGACAATTGACTCAGTGATCCACAGTGGACAGCAACAAAGGAGAGTCACGGACATCTGGAAAACACTACAACCTCAGGTCATTATATTGAAGGAAGATTTTTCAGGGAATTCCAACCTGAACCCCAAGACTTTATGACCACCATCAATTCATTTTTGTCTCAATCTGCCTCTTCCTCTGGGAATTTTCCTTTCTAGAACACTAACCAGCAGATACCTGGACAAAATGCTGATATCCACCCCAGTGGAGATGCTAGAACTTACCTATCATCTCAGGTTCAGAAAGGGCTGAGACAGGAGTTCTTCCAGTGCAAAACCAGACTCCCTAAATTAGGGACGGCCTGAGCAACTTAGCATAAACCTGTCTGAAAATGTCAATATACAAAGGGAAGGAGTGATTGCTTACAGGTTATGTGACCCCATTCAAAATATGTGAGGGCAGGAAAACAACCAGAAAAAAAATAAAGCCTCACCCAATTTTAATACTTCCTGTGTTCCCATTTGCTGCAAATCCTCTGGAATCATCACACTGAGTTACCTTCCAGAGAGTCAGTCCCATTGAACTTTCAATCATTGACTTCCATTAAAACTCCTGCTGCCCTGGTGTGGATCCTTCTCTAAGAAATGCCTCCCTTGGTTAACAAGTCTCCTGTGCAATGAAAGCAACACAGGACAATTTGGATATTCAAAGTAGAACCGGCTGGCATCCAGCAACTAGGGAATGAATGGCATGAAGATTCAAGGCACATGTTTTCTCTCCCAAAGGGGTGTTTCTGGACCTTGGACACCAAGGTCCTGATGAATAGGTGCTGTGACATCTGGCTGCTCTCCAGGTACCTACTGATGTCATAGAAATGTGAACTGACAGGTTGATGATGTTACGGTTCCAATGGCACCCAAAGATGCTTCCGGCCCTGGATGCTTCAGACAAAGATACAAGACAAGTGCCAACTCAGAGATGATGGTATGAGGGAAGGCCAAGGGATCGAGACCCAGGGGCCCTGTTGTTTTCCAGAAATGCAATTCCAATTCTTCACCCAGCAGAAGTGGAACAAGGATGCACAGCAGGACTATGAGTGATCCAGCTCTTCCAGAGCAAGGGATCCAGCTGAAGCCTGACAGCCTGAACTACCCTCCAAGACCCGTTGGTGGCTCTGCCCTTGTTTGTGCTTACTAGGTATGCTGGCACCCTTGACACCACTAACATGCCACAGGCAATGGGCTGCACCTAGTCTAGGGGAGCAGGTAGGTGTAGAAGAGTGCCTCAGGGAGCAGTGAGCAAGGGTCATAGTGGCATTGGCCTCAGGACTGATTTCACCCTACAAAATGCTCAATCAAGACACTGTCCTAGGACTCTGCCAGCCACAAGGAGTGACGACTCTTGACAGGTGAGCACAGGGAAGCATCCAGTACAATTTGGTGGGTTAGGTGATGATTAAGTTGGAAAATATCACAAAAAATCTTGTCGGACGTACCTCATGGAATACCCAAATATACTGGAATACCCAAATATGTGTCAGCTGGAACCTGTTAAGTTTGACTTCTAAGTGGATGTGGGCATCTTCTGTCATTCCCTAATGAGAACAGGAAGAAGTGAGTCACAGGGCATGTGTGATGGAGGCCAGGAAAGAGCTGGCAAGGCAGCCAAGATGATCTGTGCATAATCCACATGTCAGGCCCTGCCTCCTTGGCTGATGCCAGGCATCTAGGCTGCATCCACAAATTCTCTTTGTCTGATTTCTAAGGGATTCATGAACACACTTTTAATCACAGAAATATGTGGCCAAACTGTCTGGAAAGATCAGTTCATTCTCTTAACCTGAGTACTGCTGTCTGACAAGGCTTCTGTGACAATGCCAAGGATCCTCTCAGTAGCCCTAGTGATTGCACATTTCACTCCACTATCATGCACCCTGGCACAAAGATGCCCAAGAAAAGTGAATGTGATGGATCAAACGAGTCCTGGTAGTGACAAGAGGAGCACAGTTGTCCAGTGCGTGATATCACGTTCACAAATGCATCACCTGGAAGGAGAGGAATGGTACAAAGGTTCAAAACTGAATATTGGAAATTTAACAGCTTAGTTCTTTTCTGTGGTGCACTAAGAGAAGAAGGGGTTTAGAAATAAAAATTTAACTTCATTGAACAGACACTAGAAAAAAAAGTCATTGTTAATGATTTCCCAAAACATACAAGGAGATTCTTCAACTCCAAAATATTATAACACAATATCAAGACATAATTGAGATATTGTTGGGTAAGGAAAGATAATTAATGACAAAAGCTCAATTTGGCAAGCACATGAATGCCCTGGCAAATTCCAGCCTCTTTCCTGATGCTTGCAAAGGTCAGTAGATTACATGTATGCTGATCTTGCTTTTCTCACACATGACATATGAGGAAAGCCTTCCTTAAACCACAGCACATGCACCCAACCACCTCAATTTACACAAGTACACATTTGGAAATGCAGTACTGAAGGATGGCACTCTTAATAAATAGTGTGACACATCATCAGGGATTTAAACAAAAAACCAAATCACTGTAAAATACAAGGTGAAGACCATTGTGGAAGAATCCTGAGTTTAAAAACCAGAAAATTTTAAGGAATAACTAAAGGTGTGATGGCAGTAATTGACCACCAAAAACAGATCCTAAAACTCAAATACTATATTTTCTTTTAATTGGTTATAACCACCCCAAAGAAGCCCCATTCCTAATATCTCTGATTTCCTTCTGAAAGAGTGAGTTCATTCAAATAGGTGTTCTTGTGTGATGCTTTAACCTACAAAGCACAATCAAAAATTTCTACATAAAAAAAAATTCTACAGAAACATGGTAGAGATGAGAACATTGCCCCCTACACCCAATTCTACAGAGCATGACTTAAGGACATCCATCAAAATCAGAAAAGGCTCTAAAAGTCTTCACTGGAGTTGAGACTGCACCTCCAGAGATACAGGGAAGCCACTTTTTAGATACCCACTCTGGCTCCTGAGTGACATGAGTAGAAACTGTGGTGTTTATTCAGCACCAATTCACTCAATTTCTAAAGGAAAAAATAGTATCTTTGAAGTGCAAAGCAGAAGAGAGTGGAAAACTTCAGTGCCAAGAGCCGCTCTCTTTTGTCATCATCCCTAGGTTTCCCAGCTAATGCTGACGTTGACGTGGAAAACAGCCAGGTATACCAGTCCACATCCTTTGCAGGCAGCCTGAAACTTTGCCCCAGAAGGCTACTAATTCCCAAAGAATACTGCAGTTGACCTTTTGAATTTCAGGCCATTAACACCTCCTTAAAACTTTTTTTCATCAATTTCTTGCTAAATATCACTCCACATGAGCATCTTCTTGAGAAAGATGTAACCTGTCTTGACCTAGTAATTTTCTCATCTCCAGGAATGCCTTGAACAATCAATGTCACTGGTGAAACTCTGAAAACTCCAACCCAAACTTCATGCTGAAAATATTCATTGCAATGACATTCCACTTAATAGTGCTACTGTTCAACTGTGTTCTATTCACTTGATATAACAGAGGAGAGAATGTTGAAAATGTGGAGAATTTGGATTATCTGAAGAGGGTCACTATGTCAGCTGACTGGCTTCTATGCCATCTGCCCTGGTGAAATACTTTGCAGGAAAATCATCCCAAGACAAAACCAAACACCTTCTAATGACTTTTACAATTCATCTTTGAAAACACAACTACCAGAAACTTTAGTTGCATGTCAGAAACCATGATCCTGGGGGATATCAAGAAAGATTTCTCTCTGTGTTTTGATGCCTGAAAACAGTTGTGGCCTGAACTGTGAGCAGACAATTTTCTCAGTGATCCATGGTGGGCTAGGAAGAGAGCAAGTGATATCTGGGTTGTTATGAAAGAAGATTTTTCTGTTAATTCCAGCCTGAACATCAAGTCTGTAAGAGCAAAATCAATTCATTTTTGCCCTACACTGCCTTATCCTTCTGGAATTTCCTTTCAAAAACCCTAACCAGCAGATATCTGAACAAAATGCATGGCCCATAGTAGGTGCTAGAACTTACTTAGCATCTCAGGTACAGGGGAGTCTGAGGCAGGAGTTCTTCCACTGCAAACTACCTTCCCTAAATTAGGAAAGACCTAAACAACTTAGCCATACCCTGCCTATAAATACCAATATACAAAGGGAAGAGGTGATTGCTCACAGGGTATGTGATGCTAGGCAAAATATGTGAGAGCAGGAAAAGCAAAAAGCAAAAAGCCTATTCCAATTTTCAAACTTTCTATGGTACCATATGCTGCAAACCCTCTTGCAATCATCACACTGAGATTAGATTCCAAAAAGTCACTTCCTTTGAACTTTCAATCATTGACTTCATTAAAAATCCTGCAGTCCTGGTATGGATCCTTCTCTAAGAAATTCTTCCTTTGATTAACAAGACTTCTGTGAAATGAGAGCAAAATAGGGGACAACTATTATATGCATAGTGGAATGGGCTGAAATCCAGCAACTAGGAATTCAGGGGCGGGGAGATTGGAGGCACATGGTTTCTGTCCCAAGGGGTTGTTTCTGGGCCTTGGGCACAATGTGGTTCTGTGACATCCTGGTGGCTCTGCAGGTACCTCCTGATGTCACAGAAAGGCGGGCTGACAGCACAATGACATCACAGTTCCCATGGCAACCACAGACACAGATGGGCCTGGCGGATTCAAAGGTTCAAGACAACCGCATGCTCAGTCCTGAAGTTACAAAGAAAGGCCAAGGGTCCGAGCCCCAGGGGCCTGTTGTTTTCAAGAAATACAATCCCAGCTTCTTCACCCAGCAGATGTGGAGCCAGGGTGCGTGGGCGTGGGGTTCCCAACGCCATGGGGCTATGGGCAATCCAGGTCCTCCAAGGGCAAGGGATCCCGCTGTAGCCTTACAGCCTGCACTACCCGCCAGGCCCGGTAAGAGGCGATGCTCTCATTGTCCTTACTAGGTATGCTGTCCCCCTGGACACCGGTATCTTGCAACAGGCAATGGGTCCCCACCAGGTCTAGGGGACCGGTAGGGTAAGAGGGGTGCCTCAGGGCGCGAGAGCACACAGCATAGCAAGGGTCCCAGGGGCATTGGCCTCAGACCCTGTTGCTCCAGGCCTGATTTCACCCAACATACAGCTCAGTCAGAAAACTGGCCTCGGCCACTACCAGACACAAGGAGTGATGGCTCTTGACACCTGAGCACGGGGAAGCATCCACTGCAGCTCTGTGGGTTAGATGATGATTAAGTTGGAAAATATCCCCAAAAATCTGGTGGGGCACCCCTCGTTTCCTAGAATACCCAAATATGTGACAGCTGGCACCCATCAAATTTGATTTCTGAGTGGAGGTGGGTGACTGCTGTGATCCCTAGTGAGGAAAGGAGAAGGTGAGTCACCACTGGGCATGTGTGCTGGAGGCCAGCAGAGAGCTGGCAAGGCAGCGAAGATGTTCTGTGAATACTCCATCTGTCAGGCCCGACCTCCTTTGCTACTGCCAGGCCACTAGGTTGCATCCACAAATTCTCTGTCTCACTTTCTAAGGGTCCTTGAACACACCTTCAGTGCAGAAATATCTGGCCAATCTGTCTTGACAGATCAGTTCAATCTTTTGACCTGAGTACTGCCTGTCTGACACAAGTTCTCTGTGAAAATGCCAAAGATCCCTTTAGCGGCCCTGGCGATTGCTCATTACACTCCACTGTCACAGACCCTGGCACAAAGATACTCTAACAAATTGAATGTGATGGATCAAATGAGTCTTGATAGTGACAAGATGAGCAGTTTTCTAGTGCATGATATCACATTCACAAATGCATCACCTGGAAGGAGAGGAATTGTTCAAAGGTTCAAAGCTGAGTATTCCAAAATTTAAGAGCTGAGGTCTTTTCTGTGGTGCACTAACAAAAGAAGGGTGTGGAAATGAAAGACTAATTCCAGAGAACAGACACTAGAAAAGAAAATTGTAACTGTTAATGATCTCAGAAAAAATACCAGGAGATTCTTCAGTTCCAAAATATTATAACACAGTATCAAGAAAGAATTGAGAGATCTTTGGATAAGGAAAGTTAATTAATGACAATAACTCAATTTGTCAAGGACATGAATGGCCCAGAAAATTCCAGGCTCTTTCCTGATGCATGCAAGGGACATCAGATCACACTATGCTGATTTTGCTTTCTGGTTCATGACCTATGAGGAAAGGTTTTCCTTACACCAAAGCACATGCATCCAAGCAGTTCAATTTACACAAGTACACATTTGGAAATGCAGCACTGAATGATGGCTCTCTTAATAAAATGTACACCACATCATAAGGGATTTGAATAAAAATAAATTTCTGCTAAATTACAAAAGTGAAGACCCACTATGGTCGTATCCTAAGTTTAAAAAACAGAAAATTTTAAAGAATAACTAAATGTGTGATGGGAGTTATTGACCACCAAACAGATCTTAAACAATTTCTAAAATAAATATACTATATTTTCTTTTAACTGGTTAAATCAACCTCAAAGTTGCCCATCCCTAATGTCTCTGATTTCTTTAAGTGTGAATTCTTTCCAATTAGGTGTTCTTGTGTGATGACATAAACTAGAAAGCACAATCAAAAATTTCCACAGAAACATGATAGAGATGAGAACACTGTCCCCTATAACCAATTCTACAGAGCACTTAAGGACAAACATCAAAATCAGGAAAGGCTCTAAAAATGCTTCACTGGAGTTGAAATTGCACCCCCAGAGATACAGGAAAGCCAGGTTTTAAATACCCACTGTGGCTCCTGAGTGACATCAGAAGAAATTAAGGTATTTATTCAGCACCAGTTCACTCAATTCCTAAAAAGAACATAATATCTTTCCAGTGCAAAGCAGAACAGAGGGAGAAAATGCAGTGTCAAGAGATGCTCTCTTTTGGCAACCCCTCGAGGTTTCCCAGCTGACACCGAGGTGAACTTGGACCACACTCAGGTGTACCAGTCCACTTCCTCTGCAGACAGTCTGGGAGTTTACTCCAGAAGGCTACTCATTCCCAAAGGTTACTACAATTGACCTTTTGAATTTTAGGTCATTAACAATTCCTGAGCATCTGTTCTTCATCAGCATCTTGCTAAATAACACCCCACATGACCATGTTCATGAGAAAGATATAACCTGTCATATCCTGGTAGTTTTCTCATCTCCAGAAATGCCTAGTCTCCAAAAATTAAGGTCTCTGGGGAAGCACTGCTGACTCCTACACAAGTTTCATCTTGAAAGTTCTCATTGCAGTAACATTCCACTTAATAGTGTTACTGTTCCAACCGTGTTCTATTCAATGTTCAAAAAGTAGAGGATTGGGATTATCCTGCCTCAGCCCACCACGGATCACTGAGAAAATTGTCTGCTCACAGTTCAGTCACAACCATTTTCTTGCTTCAAAACACAGAGATAAATCTTCCTTTTTTTCAGCCCCCAGGACTGTGCTTCTTGACATGCAACTAAAGTTTCTGGGCAGGTTTGTTTTCAAAAGTTGTTAGGGTCCAGTTCTGACTAATCCCCGGAGAGTCAAAGTGAACACACGGTAATGCAAATCACACAAGGAGGTTTTATTAAAGCAAGCTCGAGCCTGGACCACAACCAGCCCCTCAGTGATCCGTGGTGGGCTGAGGCAGGAGGCCCTCAGAACATTATAATGAAGGAATATTTTTTGGTTAATTTCAAGCTGAACCCCAAGCCCTTAAGACCACAATCAATTCATTTTTGCCCCACTCTACCTGATCCTCCTGGAATTTCCCTTGCAAAAACACTAACCTGCAGATATCTGAACAAAATGAATGACCCATAGTAGGTGCTAGACCTTACCTATCATCTCAGATACAGGGGAGTCTGAGGCAGGAGTCCTTCCAGTGCAAAGCCAGCCTCCCTAAATTAGGGAAAGCCTAAGCAACTTAGTCAGACCCCACCTGCAAATACCAATATACAAAGGGAAGAGGTGATTGCTCACAGGATATGTGAGCCCAGGCAAAATACATCAAGTCCGGGGGAAAAAAACCCTATCCCAATTTTCAAACCTGTGGTCCCATGTGCTGCAAATTCTCTCTGCAATCATCGAACTGAGTTTAGCTTCCAGAAAGTCACATCCATTGAGCTTTCTTTTTTTTTTTCTTTTTTGATTTTGTTGGGTTTTTTTATTAGTTCATTTTATTTATACATAATATTAGGGTTCATTTTGACATAATTATACAAGCATAGAATACAACTTGCTCCAATTATATCCTTGGTTTTAATCTCATCATTAACAACAGTGCAAAAATTAATTTTTATTGTAAATTGTTATAGAACATTACTAAATCCCAGTTTATATTTTTTAACTCCTTAGAAGGAGGGTTATCAGTCAAAATATATGCTACTGTAACTTGTTAAAGTGCCTATAGATGGCCCAGTTTCAGGAATTAGCATGTTGCACAAACCATGGCAATCCAAGGTTTATGAGATGATTCTTTGTCGTTTTCCATCCTCATTTGCTCATTATTCTCTCCATATTTTTTCAATTTATTTATTTTGATTTATTGTAAACAAATGGGGTAAAACTTATTTCTCTGGTTGTTCATAGAGTCATACCATTTGTGTAATCAGACATGTACATAGGGTAATGATGTTTGTCTCAATCTGTTATTTTTCCCTTCTTCCCACCTGTCCCACCCCTCTTTTTCCTCTATACAATCCATCCTTCCTCGATTCTCGCTTGCCTCCCATCCCCCATTATGTATGTTTTTTGGAATTGGCTGATCTCACTTAGCATGATATTCTCCAACTGCATCCATTTGCCTGCAAATGCCATAATTTTATTCTTCTTTATGATTGAATAATATTCTATTGGGTATATATACCACAGTTTCTTTATCCATTCATCAATTGAAGGGCATCTAGGTTGATTCCACAATCTGGCTATGGTGAATTGAGCAGCTATGAACATTGATCTCGCTGCATCACTGTAGTATGCTGATTTTAAGTCCTTTGGATATAGGCCAAGGAGTCGGATAGCTGGGTCAAATGGTGGTTCCATTGCAAGTTTTCTAAGGAATCTTCACACTGCTTTCCAGAGTGGCTACACTAATTTTCATCCCCACCAGTAATGTATGAGTGTACATTTTTCCCCACACCCTCTCCAACACCTATTGTTGCTTGTATTCTTGATAATCGCCATTCTAATTGGGGTGAGATAAAATCTTAGGGTAGTTTTGATTTGCATTTCTCCTATTACTAGAGATGTTGAACATTTTTTCATACATGTGTTGATTGCTTTAGATCTTTTGTGAAGTTTCTGCTCATTTCCTTAGTCCATTTGTTAATTGGGTTATTTGTATTCTTGGTGTAGGGTTTTTTGAGTTCTTTATATATTCTGGAGATTAGTGCTCTATCTGAAGTATGATTGGCAAAGATTTTCTCCCACTCTGTAGGCTCTCTCTTCTCATTGCTGATTGTTTCTTTTGCTGAGGAAAACTTTTTAGTTTGAATCTATCCCAATTATTGATTTCTGTTTTCATTTCTTGTGCTATGGGAGTCATGTTAAGGAAGTCTGTTCCTAAGCCAACATTATGAAGATTTGGACCTACATTTTTCTATAAGGTATAGGATCACAAGTCTGATTCCAAGGTCCTTGATCCATTGTGAATTGATTTTTGTGCAGGGTGAGAGATAGGGGTTTAGTTTCATTCTGCTGCATATGGATTTCCAGTTTTCCCAGCACCATATATTGAACAGGATATCTTTACTCCATTGTATATTTTTGGCACCTTTGTCTAGTATGAGAAAATTGTATTTATTTGGGTTTGTCTCTGTGTCCTCTATTCTGTACCATTGATCTACCTGTCTATTTTGGTGCCAATACCATGCCATTTTTGTCACTATTGCTTTGTATTATAGTTGAAGGTCCTGTATTGCGATACCTCCTGCTTCACTCTTCCTGCTAAGGATTGCTTTAGCTATTCTAGGTTTCTTATTCTTCCAAATGAATTTCATGATTGCTTGCTCTATTTCTATGAGGTATGTCATTGGTATTTTAATTGGTTGCATTGAATTTGTATAGCACTTTTGGTAGTATGGTCATTTTGACATATTAATTCTACCTATCCAAGAACATGGAAGATCTTTCCATTTTCTAAGGCTTTCTTTAATTTCTTTCTTTAGTGTTCTGTAGTTCTTATTGTAGAGTTCTTTCACCTCTTTTGTTAGATTAATTCCCAAGGTTTTGTTTTTTTGTTTTTGTTTTTTTTTTTTTTGAGGCTATTGTGAATGGGGTAGTTTTCCTAAATTCTCTTTCAGAGAATTCATCACTTATGAATAAAAATGCATTAGATCTGTGAGCATTGATCTTATATCCTGCTACTTTACTGAATTCATTTATGAGTTCTCGAAGTTTTCTGGTGGAATTTTTCATCTTCTCTAAATATAGAATCATGTCATTGGCAAATAGGGAGAGTTTGAGTTCTTCTTTTCCTATTCGTATCCCTTTAATGCCCTTGGTCTGTCTAATTGCTCTGACTAGAGTTTTGAGGACAATGTTGAATAGAAGTGGTGAAAGAGGGCATCCCTGCCTTGTTCCAGCTTTTAGGGGGAATGCTTTCAGTTTTTCACCATTTAGAATGATATGGACGGTAGGCTTAGCATAGACAACCTTTACAATGTTGAAGAATGTTCCTACTATCCCTATTTTTTTTCTAGAGTTTTGAACATGAAAGGATGCTGTATTTTATCA
Source organism: Sciurus carolinensis (assembly GCF_902686445.1). Taxonomy (NCBI): domain Eukaryota; kingdom Metazoa; phylum Chordata; class Mammalia; order Rodentia; family Sciuridae; genus Sciurus; species Sciurus carolinensis. The sequence continues at coordinate 16,379,079 of NC_062227.1, read as the reverse complement.
AATGCTTTTTCCACATCTATTGAAATAATCATGTGATTCCTAACTTTAAGTCTGTTGATATGGTGATTTACATTTATTGATTTCTGGATGTTGAACCAACCTTGCATCCCTGGGATAAAACTCACTTGATCGTGGTGCACTCTTTTTAATATGTTTCTGTATGTGATTTGCTAGAATTTTGTTAAGAATTTTTGCAGCTATGTTCATTAGGGATATTGGTCTGAAATTTTCTTTCCTCCATATGTCTCTGTCTGGTTTTGGTACCAGTGTGATATTAGCTTCATAGAATGAGTTTGGAAGGGTTCCCTTCTCTTATATTTCATGGAATACTTTGAGGAGAATTGGAATGAGCACTTCTTTGAAGGTCTTGTAGAACTCGGCTGAGAATCCATCAATGATGTAAGTCAGCAAAGGGAGCAACTACCCTAAAGGAATAGCCAAATAAAGGAGAAACCAAGTCACGTTGAGCTTTCAATCATTGACTTCCATTCAAAATTATGCTGTCCTGGTGTGGATCCTTCTCAGAGAAATGCCTCCCTTGGTTAACAAGGCTCCTGTGAAATGAGAGTAAAACACGGGACAACTGTTATATGCAAAGTAGAACAGGCTGGCATCCAGCAACTAAGGATTGAAGGGCATGGAGATTCCATGCACATGGTTTCTCTTCCATGGGGCTGTTTCTGGGCCTTGGGCACCATGGGTCCCAATGAATGCGTGTTGTGACATCCCAGCTGCTCTGCAGGTATGTCCTGATGTCACAGAAAGGCAGGCTGACAGCACAATGATGTCACGGATCCCATGGCAACCAGAGAGTGCCGGTGTCCAGCCCTACCAGGGGTTGTAGTGGTCACAGGTGATGGAGTAGGCGTCGGCGAGGTGAAGAACAAAGCAACACAAACTCAAGGAATGGATGCTAAGTTCTAAATTTTATTTTTCCCACTCATCTTTTTATACATTAAAAGGTTGACAGTTACACATGTTTTTCCAGAACAGAAAAAGATCACAAGGAAAAATAACAAAAATATCTTGTATAATCATTACTAGACCAGGCAATGAAGTATTTTAATTATTTTTAGTAATTGCTTACTTGTGATAACCTATAACTAAACAAAAAGACATATTAATATTGCTTAACTAATCATAAAGGTTAAAGCAAGTTCAACAGGGTTGAGTAAATGTCAGTTGTGTGGCTACTGCTGTTTAAGCTAACAATAATATGACATCATCTTCTACTGTGTGAACTTAACATTGAGGAACTTTTTCTCCCGGAGATAGGTGGCCAATAATATTTACAGCATTTAGTAAATCCTAATCTTTAAGAAATGGAATATCTTGCACTCTTGTATGTATGCTTTCAAAGCAGATTATAACATGTCCTGATTTTACATCTAAATATCCCGTGGGAGATAAAGGAGGGTCTAAGTCCAGGGGTTTAAGAGGCATCCCTCTGTAAGGATGTCATGGCTTTCCATTAATTAAAAAGCATTGTCATAAGGTGTTTTAACTGTAGGAACTCTATTTTCTTTATTTCTTCTGTTCCTGTTAATCATTTCTGATGGGGTTGGAGTTATTTGCCTACATACTTCAGGTCATCTGAGAGTAGTCAACAGGGGATGGGCAGCTAGAATCTATTTTTGTATTTTCTCATAGCAATCTTGGTTACTCAAGGTTTCATCTGAAATCACTCTTCCATTAGAAGTCTGGTTTTTATGTTTTAATCCTGGTTCTGTTAAGACCCCTGTTTTCAGGGAAAACACATAAAATATTTATAGTATGTCGGGGTACTGCAGACCCCCAGCCCTTCGGCGTGGCCAAGATGGCGCCTGGCAAGGTGCCAAGGAAGTGCTGAGAACAAAACCAGGTACCTCCAGCAGACTAATTCTCTCTGCCAACAAGTGGCGTTATTTGAGGAAGTTAATGTGATTGGTCATGGGTCCTCGTGGACACTGTATGATTGCTATATCCATACTATTGTGCTCCATTACTGTCCATGCTTTCCCCTCGTGATCTATAAGCTGATTGGTTGTTGTATGTAATGTAAGGCGCTTGCAAGAGCGGCCCGCCGCCGCGGCCAGCCAGAAGTAACTGCTAGCAGAAAATAAAGAACTTGCCCCGATCCGGTTTCGTGTTTCTCTGCGGGCAGGGGACGCAATAAATGGTGCCGAAACCCGGGAACAAAAAAAAAATAAGGGTAAGTTCACATAAGTTCTCAAATCAAGAAAAATTAGTCTGAGAGTTCAAAAGGTGAGACGTCTCGAGGTTCGCGGAGCTGCGACAATTCATCACAAAAGGATCCCCGTAGGAGGGACGAGTCATAAAAAGAGGATCCCCATAGGAGGGACGAGTCATAAAAAGAGGATCCCCATAGGAGGGACGATTCATCACAAAAGGATCCCCGTGGGAGGGACGATTCATCACAAAAGGTTCCCCATAGGAGGGACGAGTGAAGTGGCCAGATACAGATTTATATAGTGGTACCAAACAGTGTATGTGTGTGCGTGCGTGAGTGAGCGTGTGTGCGTGCGCGCGCCTGTCTTTTGTTTGTGTGTTTAAACTAGTAAACTACCTCGTAGTGCTATAAAATTTAATCATGGGAACGGATCTGTCTAAGATTAGAATGCAGCGGCCTCTTAGAGAACTTTTAAAAAATCACGGAACACCATTGAAGACAAACACGGCCTTCAAGTTTCTAGATACTGTAGAGAAAGTCTCTCCATGGTTTTTAGACGAGGGATTATTAAATCTTCCTCAGTGGGAACAGCTAGGAGAGGATTTGCGCGACGCGGAGAGACGCGAGCCTTTGCCAATGGGAACTCTGGCAATATGGTCACTTGTTAAATCTTGTTTGATGCAGCAAGGTAAATCAAAAAACCCTTTTAGGGATTTAAAGGGGCCTTTAGAAGAAGGAAGTCAGATTTTAAAAGAGATTAAAGAGGAACGATCATGTTCTCAGACTTCAGAAAGAAAAAATTATACGGAAAGAGAAAGTTCTAAAGAAGAACTTACTGGGGAGGAGCTTGAAGAAGCTATGGGAAAGTTAAGCGTACAACCTGAGCGCCATCTAGCGTCTAAACGGCTTAGTACACCTATTGCTCCCAGTGCACCGCCTATGGAGTTTAAAGAAAAGGAAAACCATAACAGACATAGAGGGTGGGCCTCCTTACAGAATGCTACATATCCAGTATTTGAGGATGCCCAAAATCAAAGGTTTCATCAGCTATTAGATTTTAAAATGGTTAAACAGCTAAAAGAAGCAGTGAGCACTTATGGGCCTCAATCGGCTTTTACAGCCTCACTGGTAGAGACCATGATGTCTTTAAATATACTACCTTTGGATTGGACTAATCTAGCTAGAGCAACCTTGTCAGGGGGACAGTATCTTATGTAAAAAACAGCTTGGCAGGAAATTTCAATGGACACTGCAAGGCACAATACAACTTCAGGGAATCCACAGGTAGACAGAGACATGTTGATGGAAACAGGGCCTTATGAAGGAGTCCAGACACAGATTAATTATCATCCTGCGGTGTATGCTCAAATTGCTGTGGCTGCTATTAAAGCATGGAAAACCCTACAAGGGTCAGGAGATTTACAAGGACAGTTGTCAAAAGTTACCCAAGGAAGTAATGAGCCCTATGCAGACTTTGTTGATAGATTAATTCAAACAGCTTCTAAAATTTTTGGAGATGCTGATCAAGCAATGCCATTAATAAAACAGTTAGCCTATGAACAAGCCAATAAATGGTGCAAAGATGCCATCAGGCCATGGAAAAATAAAGACTTGACTACTTATTTAAGAGTCTACAAAGACATTAATGAGGCCTCTAAAAATAGTGCTGCATTTATTGCTGCACTCGACAGACAAACCTCTGTTCTTGCCACAGCATTAGCACAAAGAGGAGGGAGTAAAAAAGGAGGATCTCCTGGTTCCTGCTTCACATGTGGACAAATGGGACATTTAAGAGCATGTTGCCCTTCCAGGAACAATGGCCAAGGAAAGGGGCCTAAGTTATGTCCTCAGTGTAAAAGAGGAAATCATTGGCTTAGTAAATGTTATTCTGTTAGGGACAATGAAGGGAATCTTTTACCAACTAACCCCAAGTTACAAAAAAACGGGGTGAGGGGCCCGCCCCGGGGCCCACAACAAATATACGGGGTGATTCAACAAGTGCCACGACAGTGGTATCCTCCAACCGAGAAGGGAATGAAGCTCAAGAAAAAAGAGCCACCTCAGGAAGTACAGGATTGGACATCTGTGCCACCTCCAGACTCGTATTAACCCCTGATATGGGTGTACAAATGGTAGACACAGATTGGGAAGGAAATATTCCGACAAATTCAGTAGGATTGCTTCTAGGCAAAAGTTCTTCTACCTTAAGAGGTCTTATAGTCCACCCAGGAGTAATTGACCCTGATTTTCAAGGACAAGTTAGGGCTATGGTTTCTTCACCCAAAGAAATTACAGTCATTTCTCCAGGAGATAGGATAACACAAATGTTAATTTTACCTAGTCAGCATTCCTTGTGGCCTAGTAAAAAGACAATAAGGAAAAATAACGGATTTGGGTCTACAGGAGGACCCTGGGCTAATTTTACTATGGACCTCCAAGATAGGCCCATAATGCAGTTAATAGTGGGACATAAACCTTTTATAGGATTACTGGACACAGGAGCTGATAAAAGTATAATAAGTAAAGCAGTTTGGCCCAAAGGTTGGCCTGTAGTTACAGCTAATCAAAACTTACAAGGTTTGGGTGTGGCTCAATCACCTAACCAGAGTGCTGCTTCGCTGTCCTGGAGGGATAATGAAGGCCATTCAGGAATTTTTCAACCATATATCTGTAAAATACCTATTTCCTTATGGGGGAGAGATGTCTTAACTCAAATGAATGCTAAATTAACAACAAATATTAATTCTAAACCTGTGACACATATGATGAAAAGGATGCAATATACAGAAAATCAAGGGTTAGGTCGAGAACAACAGGGATCATTACAACCCTTGCCCTTACCTCCTCCAAAAAATGATTTCAGAGGGCTGGGTTTTATATAGGGGCCACTGTTATTACACCAATTCCAATAGTTTGGAAAAATGATGAGCCACAATGGATTCAACAGTGGCCCCTTACTACAGTAAAGTTAGAAGCAGCTCATAAATTAGTACAAGAACAAGTACAGGCAGGACATTTACAACCTTCCACTTCTCCCTGGAATACTCCTATCTTTGTCATTAAAAAAAAGTCTGGAAAGTGGAGACCATTACATGATTTAAGAGCCATTAATGCACAGATGTTCCCTATGGGTCCTATACAACGGGGATTGCCTTTAGTTACAGCTTTACCTAAAAATTGGCCCACTGTCATTTTAGATTTAAAAGATTGTTTTTTCTCAATCCCATTACATAGAAGGGATTGTTGGCGGTTTGCTTTTACCTTACCTTCTCTCAATCATGCACAGCCTGACCAAAGATTTGAGTGGACTGTGTTGCCTCAAGACATGACTAATAGTCCCACGTTATGCCAAATATATGTAGATAAAGCCTTAAAACCTACAAGAGACAATTTTCCAGATTTGTTGATTTATCATTATATGGATGATATCCTTATCTGCCACAAAAACAGACAATTCTTGAAAAAGGCTTTACAATTTTTAATTTCCACTCTACAACAGTATGGCTTAAACATTTCTCCAAAAAAGCTACAAATGGGAGAAACTCAAGAATATCTAGGTACTAAGCTTACAGCTACTATGGTAAAGCCTTTAAAATTAACCATTAGAACCGATAAGCTTAAAAATCTAAATGATTTTCAAAAACTCCTTGGAGATATAAATTGGATTAGGCCATATTTAAAGATTACCACAGGAGAGCTAAAACCTCTATTTAATATACTTAAAGGAGACCCTAATCTCCATTCTCCGAGAGTCCTTACTTCGGAAGCACAAAAGGTTCTCACGTTGATAGAACAGAGATTGCAATCAGATTATACAGAAAGATGTGATCCATCCCAACCTCTAATGTTGATTATTATCCCAGAACAACATAGCCCATATGAAATTCTATGGCAAGGAGGACCTTTACAGAGTATCAATCTCCCAACATCACCCACAAAACAGTTACAAACATTTCCTAAGACAATAGCTCCGTTGATATATAAAGGGTTAGAAGCCTGTATTACCATATTTGGAAGTCACCCTAAGGTCATTATTATTCCTTATACTAAACTACAAATACAATGGTTGATTCAACATGATGATGATTGGGCTATTTTATATTGCTCAACCACAGCAACATTTGATAATCATTATCCTAAACATCCATGGATACAGTTTTGTAAAAATACTCCAATTATATTTCCAAAAATTACAAAGACGCAGCCTTTGCGTCATTGCCAAACAATATTTACTGATGGATCTAAAAATGGAGTGGGAGCAGTAATAGTTGGAGATAAAACTAAAACCATCATTCTCCCTTCCTCGTCTGCCCAAGTAGTGGAGCTTGCTGCAGTAGTCTTAGCTTTTAATATCATGAAAGATCAACCTTTTAATCTGTTATCTGACAGTTATTATATAGTACAATCAATACCTTGTTTAGAAACTGTGCCTTATATTCCTGATGGATCCACAGTTGCTCCTTACTTTCAAACCTTGCGTGCCCTAATTTTAGACCGCAAATACCCCTTTTATGTAGGACATATTAGAGCTCATTCTGGCCTACCAGGATCACTTGCCAAAGCAAATGCTAAGGCTGATAAAGCCACAAAAATCATCTTTGCTTTTACACTATTTAAACAAACTAAGATGTTTCATTCACAATTTCATGTTAATTCTACTACTCTTAGAAAAAAGTTCAATATTTCTAAAGATGTTGCTAGACAAATTGTTAAAACATGTCAACATTGTGCCACCCTATTGCCAGTACAGTCTGTTGGAGTAAATCCCAGAGGACTGTTACCTAATCATATTTGGCAAATGGATGTAACTCATATTCCTGAATTCGGTACTGTAAAGTATGTACATGTTTCAGTAGACACCGCTTCAGGAGTAATTATGGCCTCAGCTCACACTGGTGAAAAGGTTAAAGATGTTATACAACATTGTTTACAAGCATTTACAGCCTGGGGCATTCCAAAAATCATCAAAACTGATAATGGGCCAGCTTACACATCCAAAAGTTTTCTTCTATTCACAAAAAATTTTGGTATACAACTTATCACAGAAATTCCTTATAATCCTCAAGGACAAGGAATAGTGGAACACACTCATTTAACATTAAAAAATTGTTTAATAAAACAAAAAGGGGGAATAGGTGCTGACTTTAGAGCAACTAAAGACAAACTAAATTTAGTACTTTTTATTTTAAATTTTTTAAATGTGGACAAAAATGGAAGCACGGCTGCAGAGAGACATGCTAATCCCGCAAGTACTCAAATGTGGGTAAAGTGGAAAGATATTCTCACAGGTACATGGAAAGGTCCAGATCCAGTTCTTCGGTGGGTCCGAGGGTCTGTTTGTGTCTTCCCACAGGATCAGCAAACACCAATTTGGATACCTGAAAGGTTGACCAGACTGGTGCATCAAAGTAATGATGAAGAACATCGTGCTGATAAGCGCCCTGCTAATGATGATGTTGACACTGGTGAAGACACGAGAATTATGGGCGATAGTTAAAGCCTGGCCATATCCTTTACCATTAACTAATACTTCCTCTTTACTTCCTCCGTTGTTCACCACCAAGATGGCTACAGGATTACCCACCACGTCTTTTGATCCAGATACTCATCTATATAATTTTTCCACTTTCTCCCTCCCTGGAACCTTGTGCTTTGATATACCTGAGGATAATGCTATTAGTAGTAATGACTTTAACCCTTGTATTGTTCTCCAAAAGCAGGTACAGGGTTTCTTTACATCCAGGGATTCTCCTGATGATCTACCCCAAGGCTTCAGTTCGCTTGGTGGTCACTTTGTTGATGGTACATACATAACCGTATCACACGAAAGATGGGAAGGGGCAGCCACCTTGATTACAGGACTTATACCTCACAGATTACCACTTCCCACTAATGGATTTAAAACTCCTAGACTTTTTCCTCCATGTAATCCAAAATTTTCCACACTTCCTACCTGGACAGGTTGTCAAGATGCTGAGCAAGCAGCCCCAGTTCAACATGGATTTTTCTTCACACCAAATTTTACTTCTCAGCGTACCACTGATGACTTTCATGATTATGACGGCAAATTTGGCGGAAGGCGCACTAATCCTTTTGATAATTGGTTGCTATTTACCTCGGCTTCAGGATATACTAACTTACAACCTTTTTTTGCTCTTAAAGGAGGATCTTTCAGACAATGCGAATGGAATTCTAGGAAGTGGACTGGAATTGACAGGAGTGGAGCCAAGACTACTACTAATTGTACTCAAAATCTTTCATTCTTGTCCACCCCAGTCTGTGTGTTCCCTCCTTTTATGTTTTTACTAACTAACACTAATAGCACAAATCTTAATTACTCTCAATCTAGATGCTACCTTTCTCAATGTTGGAATGCTACCAATTTCTCCCGAGCGGTCATCATGCGAATCCCTACTTTTCTGCCTATGCCAGTTTCTGTTACAGATGATGAATTGCCAGTATTGCTTTCCAGAAATAAGAGGGACTTTGGAATCACCGTAGCAGTCATTACCACCATAGTTACATCAACAGCAGCAGCTGCCACAGCAGCTGTAGCCTTGACGACATCAGTACAGTCAGCAACTAAGCTTAATGATGTGGTCCAGCAGACAGCTACTGCTCTGTCTACTCAACAAACAGTGGATCAACACCTAAAAGCAGAACTACTTTTGGTGAACCAGCGTGTGGACTTACTTCAAGAACAAATGAACCTTTTACAAGAACTGTTAAGCGTGGGGTGTATTTATCATCTGCCGGGACTGTGCATTACACCTGTAGCTTATCATAATCTTAGTTATGCAACAAATTTGTCTAAAATCATATCTACTCAGCTACGTGCCAATTGGTCTTATAAATTTGATAATCTTACTTCCATTCTTAGATCACAAATTGTTAGCCTTAATTCTACTAGAGTTAATGTAGCCCCTATATCTGAAATGCAAAATTGGTTATCTTCTTCCTTCAGTTTTATAAAGCAATGGGCAGGAATGGGAGCATTGTGTGTGCTAATGATTATTGCAATTATCTTCCTCACACGCTTTATCATGCGTATACGCCAAGTTCATGCCAGAGATCGCATCATTTTCCATCAAGCCATGATGGCCTTAGAGGCTGGCAGCTCTCCTCAAGTCTGGCTGAGCATGCTGGATCGGTAGTCAATGACGGGTAAGGAAGGAGGTAACCACGTACCGACCTAAGACAGGAGCTGTAACATGCTCTGCAGTTATCCGATGACGGGTAAGGATGATGGTTGACCACTCCGCCTAAGACAGGCACGATCCCGAGCCAGCATTCTTTTAATAAATAAAAAAGGGGGAGCTGTCGGGGTACTGCAGACCCCCAGCCCTTTGGCGTGGCCAAGATGGCGCCTGGCAAGGTGCCAAGGAAGTGCTGAGAACAAAACCAGGTACCTCCAGCAGACTAATTCTCTCTGCCAACAAGCGGCGTTATTTGAGGAAGTTAATGTGATTGGTCATGGGTCCTCGTGGACACTGCATGATTGCTATATCCACACTATTGTGCTCCATTACTGTCCATGCTTTCCCCTCGTGATCTATAAGCTGATTGGTTGTTGTATGTAATGTAAGGCGCTTGCAAGAGCGGCCCGCCGCCGCGGCCAGCCAGAAGTAACTGCTAGCAGAAAATAAAGAACTTGCCCCGATCCGGTTTCGTGTTTCTCTGCGGGCAGGGGACGCGATAATAGTAAACCTACACATACTAAGCAAGCAAGGAAGGAAAGTCCGCAACCGAATTCGCAATACGATGAGACTTTGCAAACACTTTTATTCTCAGTGGAATCCTTGTCAAGCACTGAGGGGAACTGCAGGTGGTGTAACAAGAGAGGTTTCTGCTCCTGGCCCTTTCAGACAAAGATTCAAGACAAGCGCTGACTCAGGCTTGACAGTATGAGGGAAAGCGGAGGGAGCAAGCCACAGGGGCCAGTTGGTTTCAGGAAATACGATCCCAACTTCTTCGCCCAGTAGAAGTGCAGCCAGGGTGCGTTGGGGGCCCCACCCCGAGGGACTATGCTTTATCCAGCTCCTTCCAGGGCAAGGGTTCCCGCTGAAGCCTGACAGCCTGCTCTACTCTGCAGGTCCAGTAGGTGACGATGCTCTCATTTGTCCATATCGGGCCTGGTGGCACCCTGGACACCCCTATCCTGCTGCAGGCAAAGGGCCCCCACCAGGTCTAGTGGACCGGGTAGTGGCGGAGGGGTGCCTCAGGTCTCGATGAGCACCCAACATGGTAAGGGTCCCAGTGGCAATGACCTCAGGACCCAATCCTCCAGGCTTGATTTCACCTAACATACAGCTCAGTCAGGAAACCGGCCTAGGCCCCTACCAGGCACACGGAGTGAAGGCTCTTGACACCTGAGCTCAGGGAAGCGTCCAGTGGATTTCTGTGGGTTAGGTAATAATTGAATTGGAAAATATCCCAAAAAATCTGGTGGGGCGCCCCTCCTTTCCTAGAAACAGGAAACGAGGAAACGTCCAAATACGTGACAACTGGAACCCGAGAAGTTTGCCTTCTAGGTGAAGGTGGGCGTCTGCTGTGATCCCCAATGAGGAGAGGAGGAAGTGAGTCACTGGGCATGTGTGATGGAGGCCAGCAGCGAGCTGGCAAGGCAGGGAAGAAGTTCTGTGCATAATCCACCTGCTAGGCCCCGCCTCCTTAGCTGCCAAAATGACACTAGGCTGCATCCACAAGTTCTCTTTGTTTCACTTTCTAAAGGACCCTTGAACCACCTTTCAGTCCAGAATTATCTGGCTAATCTGTCTTGACAGATCCATTCTTTCTCTTGACCCCTGCCTCTCTGACACAAGCCCTCTGTGACAATGCCAAGGGTCCTTTCAGCAGCCCCTGCGGATGCAGACTAGACTCCAGTGTCACAGACCCTGGCACAAAGATGCTCTACAAAAGTGAAAAAGTGAATGTGAGTGCCTGATAGTGACGAGAGGAGCACAGATTTTCAGGGCATGATATCACGTTCACGAATGAGTCACCTGGGAGGGCAGAAGTGGTATACAAAGTTCAAAGCTGAATATTGAAAAATGTAAGAGATGAAGTCTTTTCTGTGGTGCAGTAACAGAAGAAGAGGTTTGGAAATGAACAGCTAACTTCAGTGAACAGACACTAGAAAAGAAAATTGTCATTGTTAATGGTCTCCTAAACAATACCAAGAGATTCTTCAGCTCCAAAATATTATAACAAAATAGCAAGAAGGAATTGAGAAATCATCAGGTAAGGAAAGATAATGAAAATAACTCACTTTGGCAAAGACATGAATGCCCTTGCAAATTCTGGGCTCTTCCCCATGCTTGCAATGGAAAGCAGATTACACATGTTAGGTGATCCATGCAGTTTTTGACGATAATTTTTACAATTAATAAATGCTAACATTTTAGTGGTTAAAATAATTTTCCACTAACTTCCAAAAATAACAAAATAAAACTAAAAAATGAAGGAATCAAAATTATAAAATAAATGATTAATGAAACTGAAGAAAATAATTCTCCTTAATAGAAAAAATTTTAAAAAGAAATTAATACAGTCACAATTTTATAAGACTGGTTTAGAAAAACAGAGTACATAAAAATATTAGCAAAAAAATTCCATCCAAATTGAAGATTTACAAATATGAAGAACAATTTTTGGTAGAAAACTATATCAAGAATGTTTTTAAATGGACAAGTAGGAAAGTAAAAATTATCTAAAGTAAAAGACAAGTAAGCTTTTAGCACAATTTTAATCTTTACAGGCTATATTTAGTATTTTTATGGTTGCATGCAAATAGTGGAAAATTCTTTATTGATATTTTCTATAATGGATCAGGTAATCTCAAGTAATAAAAAGTATTATTTTGAAATTACATTCTATTAGATCATCATGGACTGAAATTAGAAATCAAAATAAAATAAAAAAATTGAAGCCACTTAACACTTGGAGACTAAATAATACACTATTGAATGATGAATAGATAGCATAAGAAATTAAGTATGAAATAAAAAAATACTTAGAGGTAAATGAGAATACTGATACAACATAGCAAATCCTCTGAGACACTATGAAGAGGAAAGTGTAGTGCATTGAGCTCATTTATTAAAAGAATAAAAAGTCAATAAATAAATGACCTAACATTACATCTCAAATCCCGAGAAAAAGAATAACAAATTGACACCAAAAAGAGTAGAAGAAAGAAAATAATTAAATTCAGAGCCCAAGTTGATAAATTGAAACAAAAGAAACAATTGAAAAAATGGACAAAAGAAAAAGTTGGTTCTTTGAAAAAAATTAGTAAAATTGATAAACCTCTAGCCACACTAACAAAGAGAAAAAGAAAACTGAAATTACTAAAATATGTGATGAAAAAGGAAATATCACAATGGCACAAATGAAATGCAGAAGATAATTAGAAAACATTTGAAAATTTATACTCCAGTAAAATAGAAAATATTGAAGATATCCACAAATTTCTTGAAACATATGACCTACCCAAACAGAATCAGGAGGTCATACATGATATAAACAGAACAATTTCAAGGAATGAAATAGAATACGCCATCAAAAGCCTATCAATTAAGAAAAGCCCAGATTCTCAGTCGAGTTCTACAAGACCTTCAAAGAGGAATTAATATGATTATTCCTCAAATTATTCCATGAATTAGAAAAGGAGAATGATACCAAAACCAGGCAAAGACACATCAAGGAAAGAAAGGAACTTTCTAATATCACCATGATACCAAAACCAAACAAAGACACATCAAGGAAAGAAAACTTCAGACCAATATCCCTGATGAACACAGATACAGAAATTCTCAATTAAATTCTGGCAAATCACATACAAAAACGTATTAAAAGATAGTGCACCCAATCAAGTGGGGTTCACCCCTAGAATGCAGGGTTGGTTCAACACACAGAAATCAATTGCTGATTTTGCTTTTCTGACTCATGACCTATGAGGAAATGCTTTCTTATATCACAGCACATGCACCCAAGCAGCTTAATTTACACCAAGCAATTTCCAATTCTCCAGATATACAGACTGGATTTATCAAGCTTGTCCAGTAGCAGAACTCAGAGGAATTTGGGTGCATACTCAACAGGCAAAATCTTTGCTACTTTGACATAGTTGTATGCCCAGTTTGCAATTGAACATTGCTTGGAAAAACCTATTGTCACCTCAATATAGACGAAGCTGGTAATGTTTTTAGTAATCCTAGGTGATTGCATTTATTTTCTGCTTGTACATTGTTACAGCTTATATTATTGTTATGGCCTATACTTGCAGGGCTCTGCCCACCTGAGTCAGGGATATTTGTGTAAGTCTTCAGATGTGTAGATTGTATGGCAATTAATCCAAAACAGATAGATTTATAGGGCAGGCCCAAGATGGCTATAGGTAGGCTCCCTCCCTAAGGTTTCCAGCAGACTATTTTTAATGGGTAGTTAAGGTCATGCCTTTGATTCATCATATGTAGTCAAGGTTATAAACGTTGGTTTTGAGCATGTGCCCACTGATGTAACCTGTTGGCAGTGTGCCTTCTTTGTCTGGCCTGCATATAAGAAAAGCCTACAGAAATGGCTCGGGGGAGCTAAATGAAACTGGCTGGTAGCTGAATCTGGAGCTGGGGGCTAGCTAAAGGTTACTTCTGGCTCTGAATAAAACATGTCTACTATCCTGTGTCTTGGATCTTCTTCCAGCTGGCGGGAGCACACACACACACACACACACACACACATTCACTCTCATCTTCTTTTTCTCACACACAGGCACTCACACACTCACTCTCTCACTAAGCATATTTTTGATATTTTTACCACAGAAGCATATTATTACCAAAAAAAAAAAAAAAAGATTAAAGTAAAAATAGGGCACTTGTGAATGGATCCCTCTGTGGAAATTTACCATTCAATTTTGATGAGTAGTTCAGTATCTAAAAAAAAAAAAAAAAAAAAATGGAGTGTATGAAATATTTTATACAGACAATATAGAATAATTTAATTGAACTGAAAAAATAAAAGCTTTCCTAATAAATCAAATATTTATGGAGAGAGCAGTTATTTTCTAAAAAAGAAAATGATAAAATGCTAATTATCACACCTGATTTCTATCCAAATTATCAAACCTGCTCAGTTGCATGAGTAAGAGGAATTAACACCAACTATAGGAAAAAAAGCAGATGTTTTCTAGATTTCAAGGGTGGCTGCTTTAGTCAGCTTTGCATTGCTCTGACCAAAATACCCAACAAGAATAACTTAGCGGAGAGAAAGTTTATTTTTTCTCATAGTTACAGAGGTTTTATTCCATAGTCAGCTGAGTCCATGATGCAGATTATCATGCAGAATATCATGATAGAGGAGTGTAGTTTCATTCAGGGAAGCCAGGAAGTAGAGAAAGAGGGAAGGAAGAAAGGGTCACAGGAAAGATGAACCCTTCCAGGACATGTTCCCAATGACCCACTTCCTGTAGTCACACCTCACCTGCCTATAGTTACTACCCACTCAGTCCATTCATACTAGAATGGAATGATTAGGTTAGCTCTCACAGTTCTATCATTTCACCTCTGAATATTACTTCCTGTACCAACACAGGAGCTCTGTGGGGGAATGAATCATGTCCAATCCATAACAGTGACATATGTATAAAGGTTGGGAAAATATAATTCAAAACACAGAGTTTATCAAGGCATTTATCAATATTCTCCTTATGTGAGGATCATATCAAGTTGATATTTCTGTCAGATGATTTGCCTAAAACAGAAAAAAAAAAAGGTGAGCTGGAAACAAGTGCCTGTTTGTTGTGCCATTGTACAATCATGACCGGGATACTTGCTGTTCAGTGAATAGAGTGGCTCTTTTGGTCAACTATCAAGGAAAAAGTTATTTCATTTTTGCAGAATCTGCAGTAGGTTACAATTCAGTTTTATTACATTCTTAGTCATAACTCATTGGGAGTGTTTTCTGGAATTATTTCTTCTCCTAGAAAGTAAGCCCTGTGGTAGTTTTCAAAGTCCCAAATAAATCCCCTTCTAAAAGAATCTACTTTCTCTAATACTTCCTCCAGCTTATTATATGTGGCACATATTGTAAACCCTAAGAAATAAATACACATGAAGAAAATTAAAGAAACATATGGGGTCAGGGTATTATAACTTAAATAGCATTGAAGAAGGCTTTTCTTCGGTAACACTCAGTAACACTATAATAAATGGTTTCTGGCTTCAGATATATTCTGATACTCTTTGGTTCTAACCCTTCTAATTATAAAATGAAGAATTTGGATCCTATGATTCCCATGAAACTTCCATTTCTAAAATAATCTTATCACCTTATTCATATAATATTGATCAAATTCAGTGTGTATACAAGTCATTCTCTTAAGTAATTTCAACGTTTAAACTACAGAGAAATAGTTTCAGATAAGTAATGGTATCATTACCACATAATGCATAGTAAATTAAGTTTACTAAGTTTTAAAAATGCGTTTATCTTCACACAATAAAGAATGGAGACCTACAGGAGGCTAGAGGACCTTTGACAAGACCCAGGAGTTGAGGAGGTATTGAGGGACTCGGGACCAACTCAGAGCCACCGGGTGAGTCTCTCCCACTGGTCAGTCTCCCCGGATGGGGCAGTAGTCCCGAAATGCAGGGAACTTCATGGAGTAGAGTGGCCCAAAGAGACTCCCCTGCTGGAGCCGAGAACCTAGTCAACTGGGAACATCGCAGAGGAGGGCTGCACAGCAAGAGACTTCGACACAGAATAAGGGTCCAAGGCCCAGGAGGTAGCTCCTGTCCCCAGGGAACGTAGCAGAGGAGGGCTGCTCAGAGAAAGAGTCCCTCACAGGGACAGGCTCCCCAGCCCAGGCGGTAGATCAATACCCCTGGGAACATCAGAGAGGAGGGCTTCCCAGTCCAAGTGGTAGTTCTGGACCAAAGGGAACTGCTCAGAGGAGAGCTTCCCAGTGAAACTTCCCCACTGGGTGAGTCTTCCCTGTTGGGCGAGGCTTTCCCACCAGGGCAGTAGAACCAGAGACACAGGCCCAGATCAGACGTGCCCCAGTCTGCAGTCTAGTCCCCCTTTGGCTGACCATGAGTCAACAAGTGGAGGAGCCTTTGCCCACTGACAGGGAATATACCCCACATGAAGACCACCACCCCTAGAGGGGCAACCTCCTAGTGGACCACTGCATTATCAAGTTCCTCCAAGACTTCAGGCTACTGAAGGCTAAGAGGTGAGTTATTGGAAATCTACAGAGACAATATTAGTCAATAGAGGAAATCTGCAATAGCCCAGAGTTTCACTACTAGAGGGGTATATACCTGAGCAATATGAGAGAACAAGGGAAGAAAATATCCCAAACAAATCTAGACAGTATAGCAATAAAATCCAATGACAGCATGGCAGAAGAAATGTCAGAAAGGGAGTTCAGAATGTACATAATTAAAATGATCATGGACACAAATGAGATGAAAGAGCAAATGCAGTTATTGAATGATCACACCAATCGACAGTTAGTTAAAAGAGCAAATAAAGGAGGCAAAAGATCATTTCAATAAAGAGTTAGAGATATTGAAAAACAAAACAAACAGAAATCCTTGAAATGAAGGAAACAATAAACCAAATTAAAAACTCCATAGAAAGCATAACCAATAGGATAGAACACCTGGAAGACAGAACCTCAGATATTGAAGAAAAAATATTTAATCTTGAAAACAAAAGTTGACCAAACAGACAAGATGGTAAGAAATCATGAACAGAATCTACAAGAATTGTGGGATATCAAAAAAAAGACCAAATTTAAGAGTTGCTGGGATTGAGGAAGGCTTAGAGAAACAAACCAAAGGAATGAATAATCTATTCAATGAAATAATATCAGAAAATTTCCCAAATCTGAAGAATGAAATGGAACACCAGGTACAAGAGGTTAATAGAGCTCCAAATACACAAAATTACAACAGACCCAAACCAAGGCACATTTTAATGAAAAAAACTAACATACAAAATAAAGACAAATTTAAAGGCTGTGAGAGGAAAGAATCAAATTACATTCAGGAGGAAACCAATACGGATATCAGCTGATTTTTCAACCCAGGCCCTACAAGCTAGAAGGTCCTGGAACAACATTTTTCAAACCCTGAAAAAAAAACAGATGCCAACCAAGAATCTTATACCCAGCAAAACTTACCTTCAGATTTGATGACGAAATAAAATCCTTCCATGATAAACAAAAGCTAAAAGAATTTACAAAGAGAAAGCCGGCATTACAGAACATTCTCAGCAAAATATTCCATGAGGAAGAGATGAAAAACAATGATATAAATCAGCAACTGGAGGAACTACCCTAAAGGAACAGCCGAATAAAGAAGAAATCAAATCGTGTAAAAAAAACAAAAACGAGTCAAATGATCAGGAATACAAATCATATCTCAATAATAACCCTGAATGTTGATGGCCTGAACTCATCAATCAAAAGACACAGACTGGCAGATTGGATTAAAAAGAAAGATCCAACAATTTGCTGCCTGCAAGAGACTCATCTCATAGAAAAAGACATCCACAGACTAAAGGTGAAAGGATGGGAAAAAACATACCAGGCACATGAACACAGCAAAAAAGTCAGAATATCCATCCTCATATCAGATAATGTGGACTTCAAGTCAAAGTTAGTCAGAAAGGATAAAGAAGGACATTTCATACTGCTTAAGGGAAGCATAAATCAGCAAGACATAACAATCATAAATATCTATGCCCCAAACAGTGGCTCATCCATGTACTCAAACAAATCCTTCTCAATTCCAGAAATCAAATAGACTACAACACAATAATACTAGGTGATTTTAACACACCTTTCTCACCACTGGACAGATCCTCCAAATACAAATTGAACAAAGAACCCACAGATCTCAATAACACAATCAATAATTTACACTTAATGGACATTTATAAAATATACCATCCAACAAAGAACGAATACACTTTCTTCTCAGCAGCACATGGATCCTTCTCTAAAATAGACCATATTCTACGACAAAAAGCTACTGTTAGCAAATACAAGAAGATAGAGATACTACCTTGTATTCTATCAGATCATAATGGATTGAAATTAGAAATAAATGACAGAGTAAAAACCAGAAACTACTTCAACACCTGGAGATTAAATAATATGCTATTGTATGATGAATGGATAACAGAAGACATCAGAAAGAAAATTTAAAAATTCTTAGAGGTAAATGAGAACAAAGACACATCATATCAAAATCTCTGGGACACTATGAAAGCAGTACTTAGAGGAAAATTTATTTCATGGACTGCATTCAATAAAAGAAGAAAAAATCAACAAATTAATGACCTAACACTACAGCTCAAACTCCTAGAAAAAAAGAACAGAGCAACAACAAAAGAAGTAGAAGAGAGAAAATAGTTAAAATCAGAGCTGAAATCAATGAAATTGAAACAAAAGAAACAATACAAAAAATTGACAAAATAAATAGTTGGTTCTTTGAAAAAATAAACAAAAGTGACAAACCCTTAGCCACACTAACAAAGAGAAGGAGAGAGAAAACCCAAATTACTAAAATTCAGTATGAACAAGGAAATATCACAACAGACACGATTGAAATACAAAAGATAATTAGAAGCTATTTTGAAAATCTATACTCCAACAAAATAGAAAATCTCGAAGACATCAACAGGTTTCTAGAGACATATGAATTACCTAAACTGAACCAGGAGACATACACAATTTAAATAGATCAATTTCAAGCAATGAACTAGAAGAAGTCATCAAAAGCCTACCAACAAAGAAAAGTCCAGGACCAGATGGGTTCTCAGCCGAGTTCTACAAAACCTTTAAAGAAGAGTTCATTCCAATACTTCTCAAAGTATTTCATGAAATAGAAGAGAAGGGAACCCTCCCAAACTCATTCTATGAAGCCAATATCACCCTGATACCTAAACCAGACAGAGACACATCGAGAAAAGAAAATTTCAGACCAATATCCCTAATGAACATTGATGCAAAAATTCTCAACAAAATCTTAGCAGATCACATACAAAAATATATTAAAAAGATAGTGCAGGGTTAGGGAGGGGGACAAGAATGGAGGAAGGAAGGACTGTATAGAGGGAAAAGAGGGGTGGAAGGGGTGGGGGGGAAGGGAAAAATAATAGAATGAATCAAACAACATTACCTATTTAAATTTATGATTACACAAATGGTATGCCTTTATTCCGTGTACAAACAGAGAAATAACATGTAACCCATTTGTTTACAAGAAAATAAAAGAAAAAAAAAAGATAGTGCACCACGATCAAGTGGGTTTTATCCCAGGGATGTAAGGTTGGTTCAACATTCAGAAATTAATAAATGTAATTCACCATATCAACAGACTTAAAGTCAAAAATCACATGATTATTTCGATAGATGCAGAAAAAGCATTTGATGAAATACAGCATCACTTCATGCTCAAAACACCAGAAAAAATAGGGAAAGTGGGAACATTCCTTAACATTGTAAAGGCCATCTATGCTAAGCCCATGGTCAATATCATTCCATATGGTGAAAAACTGAAAGCATTCCCCCTAAAAACTGCAACAAGGCAGGGATGCCCTCTTTCATAACTTCTATTCAACAATGTCCTCGAAACTCTAGCCAAAGCAATTAGACAAACCAAAGAAATTAAAGGGATATGAATAGGAAAAGAAGAACTCAATCTATCCCTATTTGCTGATGACATGATTATATATTTAGAGGAACCGGGAAATTCCACCAGAAAACTTTTAGAACCCATAAGTAAATTCAGTAAAGTAGCAGGATATAAGATCAATGCTCACAAATCCAATGCATTTTTATACATAAGTGATGAATCTTCAGAAAGAGAAGTTAAGAAAACTACTCCATTCACAATAGCCTCGAAAAAAATAAAATAGTTAAGAATCAATCTCACAAAAGAGGTGAAAGACTTCTACAACAAAAACTACAGAACACTAAAGAAGGAATTGAAGAAGGAAAGATCTCCCATGTTCTTGGATAGGCAGAACTAATATTGTCAAAATGGCCATACTACCAAAAGTGCTATACAGATTCAATGCAATTCCAATTAAAATCCCAATGATGTATCTCACAGAAATAGAGCAAGCAATCATGAAATTCATTTGGATGAATAAGAAACCTAGAATAGCTAAAGCAATCCTTAGCAGGAAGTGTGAAGCAGGCAATACCGAACCTTCAACTATACTACAAAGCAATAGTAACAAAAATGGCATGGTATTGGCACCAAAATAGACAGGTAGATCAATGGTACAGAATAGAGGACATGGACACAAACCAAAAAAAAAATACAATTTTCTCATACTAAAGTGACAAAAATATGCAATGGAGAAAAGATAGCCTGTTCAACAAATGGTGCTGGGAAAACTGGAAATCCATATGCAACAGAATGAAACTAAACCCCTATCTCTCACCCTGCACAAAAATCAACTCAAAATGGATCAAGGACTTTAGAATCAGACCAGAGACCCTGCATCTTATAAAAGAAAAAATAGGTCCAAATCTTCAACATGTTGGCTTAGGATCAGACTTCCTTAACAGGACTCCCATAGC
The DNA here is from genome assembly GCF_902686445.1 of Sciurus carolinensis. Classification (NCBI taxonomy): domain Eukaryota; kingdom Metazoa; phylum Chordata; class Mammalia; order Rodentia; family Sciuridae; genus Sciurus; species Sciurus carolinensis. The sequence continues at coordinate 16,358,305 of NC_062227.1, read as the reverse complement.
ACGAGAAATAAAAGCAAGAATCAACAACTGGGATATATTCAAACTAAAAAGCTTTCTCTCTGCAAAGGAAACTATCAGCAATGGGAAAAGAGAGCCTACAGAGTGGGAGAAAATCTTTGCCACACACACTTCAGATAGAGCACTAATTTCCAGAATCTATAAAGAACTCAAAAAACTCTACACCAAGAATACAAATAACCCAATTAACAAATGGGCTAAGGAAATGAACAGACACTTCACAGAAGAAGATGCACAAGCAATCAACAGATATATGAAAAAATGTTCAACATCTTTAGTAATTAGAGAAATGCAAGTCAAAACTACCCTAAGATTCCATCTCACCCCAATTAGAATGGCGATTATCAAGAACACAGGCAACAACAGGTGTTGGCAAGGATGTGGGGGAAAAGGTACACTCAAACATTGCTGGAAGGCTGGTAAATTAGTGCAGCCACTCTGGAAAGCAGTATGGAGATTCCTTAGAAAACTCGGAATGGAACCACCATTTGACCCAGCTATCCCACTCTATACCCAAAGGACTTAAAATCAGCATACTACAGAGATACAGCCACAACAATGTTCAAAAATAATAATAAAATTATGGCATTTGCAGGCAAATGGATGTAATTGGAGAATATCATGCTAGGTGAGATAAGCCAATCTCAAAAAACCAAAGGACAAATGATCTCGCTGATAAGTGGATGATGACACATAATGGGGGTGGGTGGGAAAGAATGGAGGAAGAAGGGACTGTATAGAAGGATAAGAGGGGTGGGAGGGGTGGGGGGGATGAAAAAAATAACAGAATGAATCAAAAACTATTACCCTAGGTAAATGTATGATCACACAAATGGTATGCCTCTAATCATGTACAAACAGAGAAACAAGACGTATCCCATTTGTTTACAATAAAATGAATTAAGAAAAAAGAATGGAAAAATATTACTCTCGCCTGTCTGCATTTGTTTTCATCGTCAATTCTCTATTCAAGAAGATGGAGTACTTATTCGATGTTAATTTTTAAATCTAATTTTCACTAGTGAGTGTGTTTAATGAACTTTGATTTTCTTTGTTTAAAAAATGGCTAAATTTAGTCCATGGTCATATTAAAGCATCGTGTGAAGTCAATTTATTCTTGTAATTCTTGATAATGACCAGTATACCATAATTCTCACAGGGGACTAGACCAGAGAGCATGCCTCAAAAGTAAATAAGGGCTTTAACTGTGCTAATGTGGCCTCCAGTATTGGTCTGGCAAACTTCAAGGAAAACCATGTAAGGAATTTGAAAACTCCCAACACACACACACATGGTATTTCAAGAGGTAGAAATACTGATTACCCTGATTTGATTTTTATACATTGCATAAGTTCATCAAATCATATCATACTGTGTCACATAAATATGAATTATAATGTGTCAATTAAATATTTAGAAATACTGAAATAAAGTGAATACTTCAAAGAAAATTCAGATTTTTACATAGATCAGCCCCTTGGTGGCAAATACATAAGTCTTTTATATACATACTTGGTCATGTTTAGCCCATGGAAACTCCCCCCCCACCACCACCACCCCCCTTTGTTTTTACAGTCTCATGAAGCCCCAGTATTCACACTCATTGGTAGGATTCAAAATGTTGTTATTGTTTCATTTTTCTTGAGAGTTTTACTATTCATGGAGTAAGGGAGAAAGTAAGTGAATTTCATCCTATCTGAACTCCTCCTCTTTTTAATGAAATTATAGTAATTTTATATTTGTTACACATCATCCTTTGGGAAAACAGTGGACCAAGGGACTAACCGATTCTCATGGGAACAGGATTGCAGTTCTTTGTGAAAACTTATTAACCTGGAATAATCAGTCGTGTGCAGCCTACTAATCCCTCCCATTCCACACTTTTGCACCTGATGGATAAACTTATTTTATCTCTTAGAAAATAACTCAATGGAGAAAGAGCAAGACTCAAGCACCCCTTCATAATTTCTCAATCTATGTGTTTTTCAAAAGCATAATTTAGTAGAAATATCATTAAGTCTAAACCCATTTGTTGACATTAAAAGAAAACTAATATGGCTGTAGCAGAATAAAATCCAGTGGAGATAAAACAAAAATATAATAAAACAAGAAGAAATGGTATTAAAATCACTATAAGAAGTACAAACACTGTCAGGCTTCAATTATTATCATGAGGCATAGGTTCAATATACATAACCTATCTAGTAAATACACATTTTGACCATATTGTTTTTACAATAAGAATTTAAAGTTAGTGATTAAACCATCTTCCAAAAAAATCTTCCATCTTCCAAAAACAGCACGTTATTTTCATTACAGAGTTCTAGTGCAAACTGACTGCATTTCTATGGTGTTCTCGCCTTATAAACCTTTAATTTCTCCATAATAATGTGTTACATGATTCTGAAGGTTAAATAAATTTACTTAAAGAAATCCAGTACTGTATGATGAGTGTATTGATCACTTTTTAATTTCAAAATATTATCAATCAATATTATCAGCAGCGAGGGAATGATATAGGGTGCAGGTGCAGGGGAACAACAGGCAGGGCGGGAACACCGGGAGACCTTGGACAGAGTCCAGTTATCACGAAACACAGTCAAGGTTCCCACCACCACACGAGTGTGGTCCCGAAACGCCTTGGTACCCCGTCTCCCAGCAGTCCCACCGCCCCAAGGGACCCACCTGACCCCTCCAATACCCAACACGTTATGTGCCCAGTCCACCCCAGCTCCCACTCCCAGAACCCCATACCACGCACGTAGGCTAGGACCCAGCGCACAAGATCGTCCAGCCTGTGACTAAAAACGTCCGCCCTGCCATCTGCACCCCAAGAGAGTCCGGTCTCAGGGTGTGCTGTCCAACTACCCCAGGCGGCCCCCGACATGCCGGGGCCTTGCAGCATCATGACGGACACCACACACACACACACACACACACACACAGACAGAGATTCAATTTCCCACTGAGGATATCACACGTACCCCGCAGTTACCCGCTCGGTCCAGTTTAGCCCCAAGCACTTCGTAGGACTCTGGCCACACCCACATCCTGTCCCCACATCCAAGACAATAAAACTAATACCTCAAAGTGGCCTGCAGGTGGCGTCCTTCAACCATTCCTGAACTCAGCCGGATGGACGCATATCACCAACTCCCAGCTTTGGACAGGACTTGGAGAACAACCCTAGATGCCCAAACACCTGTAGCACCCTACACACACCTTTCACACCAGCACGAGTGATTCTCCACCTCCAAGAACCACCTAGAAAATTCGGTGGGGCGGGGGGGCTCTTAAGCAGACTTGGCCTACAAAACAGAAACCAAATATAAAATGTGCAGGAATCACCTGATTCTTCCCTTTCCAGAGGAAAAGTGCAGACACAGGAAGAAAATCAGAGTATCAGAGTCCTATGTGCACAGTGGAACCATTGATTTCCTAGGGAAACATGAATCACAAAAAAAAAAAAAAAAAAAAAAAACTGCAGGGACAAGACCAAGATTTGACTGTTGGATGGGATTTAACATGGCATTATCAAGCAGGTGTTCAAGTTATAAAAACCACTAGGTGCTTACCTACATGATACTGAATTGAGAGATAATCTAGAGTTGATACAATGAAAAATAAAACTAGGACTATGGATGTAGTTCAGTGGTAGATCACCTTCCCAGCCTAGGTGAGGCCTTGGGTTCCATCATGACCACAAAAAATAAAAAATACCTTAAAAAGACTAGGTCACCCCGGGGTAGGGAAGGAAGTAGGGGGAGAAAGACAGAGACAGAAGGAGCATATGGATGCAAATGAAAAACATTGAGTAGTGAGTTTCACACATGGTTAGCATGACTGAGGCTCTGGGTTCAATTTCCAGAATCTGAAGGAAAAAAAAAAAAAAAAACGAATGCAACCTAAAAATTGAGTACATCAACCAGATATAAACAGGATAAGAATGTATAGTTGTGCTTTTAATGATAATTATGTTTCACTTATGCTTACTTTAAACTTTTCTCCAATCTCTTTGGTAATTACATCCTTAGAGTTTTACTAAGGCAAATGACATGATGGATAGTTATTAAATATCTATGTCATTTCCCCATAGGATAGTACATTAATATGTCACTAACAGAGTCAAGTGCATCTACTTTGGACTTCTTAAATTTTATAAAAGGACAAAATATAATTGGGTTTGTTCATAAATATGTCCTCTTACTCAGTGAGAAAACACGTATTTCTAAAAAATCATTAAGGTGTTAATTTTCAGAATACTGACTTAAAGTTGCTAAATTTTAAAACTACTGATTATTCCAGCTACTCAGGAATGAGAGGTAGGAGGATCACAAGTTCAAGGTTAGCCTGGGAAACACAGTGAGACCTTGTCTTAAAATAAAAGAAATAGGACTGGGGATATAGTTCTGTGGCCTGAGCACTTGCCTAGCATATGCAAGGCTATGGGTTCAATAGCCAGTACTTAAAAATACATGTTCCTCGCTCCAACCTGATCCCTACCAAATTTGAAATTATTTATGCATATTCTTAATGTTATGGTAATAAAATTATTTGCATAAATTAAATAAGAACTGTTCTCTCTGCAGTGGTGGTATTGTGACCAGAGCTTTGTATGGAATGTTAACTTCAGATATGACCAGACCGAGTTAAAGAACTGAGGACTGGCTTTGTGAAGCCAGTAATAGCTCTTGGAGAAACTGGCATTGTGTGGTATCGATTATTCAGAACAAAGGCCTTACCAGCCTTCACTATTCAGAAAACCAGGCATCAGAAATTCCTCTCACTTGGAAGGTGAATTCAAGCACAGCAAAAGACAGAGCCCAAGTTAAAGTTTCTAAAAGCCAATGACCAAGAACCCCCAACCCGATCCAGAAGTCTCCAACTGACTGTATCCAGAGATTGGAGGATGAAGCTAGAGGAAGAACTATAGAGAAGGGAGGGTGAGTAAGGAGGACAGCCCTGGGCCACCTGTCCCTGATTGCACACTCACCTGTCTTCTTCTCTTCCCAGATTTTCTCTCTTACTTACTGCATAACTTCCTGTATTCCCTCTAGTTCTCTGTCTTCCCTTCTCCTATAAAGTTCAGCGGAAGTGCTGGTGAACCCTAAAGCACAGGAGCACCCTTGTTCTCACCCTAACTTTACCCAGGACTCATCTTCTGGTGTGAGAGCCCAAGACCTGGGTTGGGGACTCTGGGTAGGTAAAATGTAGTCAGCAAGTCCCTGTGGAGCTGGAGGAGACCAACACCTCTCATTTGCAGAACACCCAGCAGCTGCCTGTCCCTCAGCTGCTAATGACCATTCCCCTGGGTCCCCAAAGAGCAGTGAGGAGGAGACTGAGTTTCCAGGATCCCACAACAGAAGGCAGGAAGGCACAAGGCAGGGATTAAAAACCAGCTGCCTACCTTTATTTTTTTGGAAAGTATGTCTACTGGATTAAGAGACCCATGACTCCCAAGTACAGTGGTGCATGCCCATAATCTCAGCTACTCAGGAGACTGAGGCAGAAGAATCACAAGTTTAAAGCCAGCCTGGGCAGCGTAGAGAAACACTGTTTCAAAGTGAGACATTTTTGAAAGGGTTAGGGACATAGTGCAATGGTACAACATCCATGGTTCAATCCCCACTACAGAAAATAGAAGAAAATCATTACTGCCAGTTTGGGTTGACACATTTGGTCCCCATGTGGCTAGACCCTGAGAAAGAAGAGTTAGGAGTAGGCATTAGACAAACTTGCAGAAGGAACTGTTCACCTAGCATGCTGAAGGGGGCGGGCTCTGGGTTTCATCTGCAGCACTGCAAAACAAAACAAAACAAATAATACACACACACACACACACACACACACACACACACACGCACAGGTAGATTGAATCACCCAGTGGATATAGAAAGAGAAAGATTGGATCAGCAGGCAGGCATCCCCCTCCAGTTATGTAAGAATACTAGTAATACAGAGGACCCAGGCAGGATGATCAGTCCTTGAAGAGGGAGGGAAGGAGAAATGGAGAAAGTAAGGTAATGCTCTTGACTAAACAAACTCCAAGGCAGCCCTTATCATAAATTGGCTACTGCCTCCCACTCCCACCCCACCCCACCCCCACATATATCTCCTAGTAACATCGCTAAGATGTAAAACCTCTGGGTATCCATCAATCCTTTCATTCCTTCACAGATAAATTTTTCTTTGTCTAAAACATAAAAGCAGGGGCAGGTGATGTGGTTCAGTGGTAGAGTGTTTGCATCACATACTCTGGGCCCTGGGTTCCATCTCCAACACACAAATCACCATCATCAAATCATCAAGATGCAATTGAAGCACAGGTTAGACCACTGATATCATCCAGGACTTAAATGTAGGTGTTTGGGGGTTTTGTTTTGTTTTGTTTTGTTTTATTGGTATATTATAGTTATACATAATAGCAGAATTCATTATGAGACAGAGTGGATTGAACAACAAGACCCAATTATGTGCTGTTTGAAGAAACTCATCTTATAGATGAGTTTCCACAGGCTGAAAGTAAAAGGGTAGAAAAAGAAATATTCCATGCAAATGGAGTTGGAAAAATAAGCAGGAGTAGCCATACTCATATCCAACAAAGCAGATTTCAAGTAAATATTCATCAGAAGATACTTTGAAGGTCACTACATGCTGGTAAAGGAACAATCCAATAAGAAGATATGGCAATAGTAAATATTTAGTCCCCAAACACTGTCGCATCTAGTTACATAAAACAAGTGCCCCTCAACATTAAGTGCCCCAGATAGAACCCAATACAACCACACTGGGTGATTTTACCATACCCTTCTCAACAATAGACAGATCATCTGGATGTATAGTTAGTAAAGAGTCTTCTGGCCTAAATACTATTATAAATCAAATAGACCTAACAACTTCTATTGAATATTTCAGCTACGAACAATTGAATCACTTTCTTCTCGGCATCTCATGGAAACTTCTCCAAGACATTTTAGGTCACAATGCAAATTTTAGCAAATACAAAAAAAAAAAATCCCAATATCCTGCCTTACATCTTATGAGATCATAATGGAATGACACTAGAAATCAATAGCAAGAAATATGTTTAATGTTTTTATTAGTGCATTATACTTTTACATAATAGGTTCATTTTGACATAATCATGCATCCCCCTAATCATCCCCACTACTTCCACTTTTCCCTTCATCCCCCTTCCCCCTGTCTCTACTCTACAGGTCTGTCTTCTATTTATTTGTTTATTAATTGGTAGTTTATAGATATACATAAAGGTGAAATTCACTTGGAACATTCATAGCATAATTTGGTCAATTTTGTTCCACAGTTCCTTCCTTTACCCTCCTCTGTCCTTTATCTCCTTCTTCTACTCCATTGATCTCCCTTTCATTTTCATGGGACACCTACTTTTTCCCCTTACTTTGTTCTAACTTCTGCACAGGAGAGAAAATATTCTACCCTTGACTTTCTGAGTCTGACTTATTTCACTTAGCATGATGTTGTCCATTTTCATCCATTTACCAGCATTCTTCTTTATGACTGACTAAAACTCCCTTGTGTATATATGCCACATTTTCTTCATTCATTCATCTGTTGGTGGGCACCTAGGCTGATTCCATTACTTGGCTATTGTGAATTGAGTTGCTATAAACATTGCTGTGATTGTTTCACTATAGTATGCTGATTTTAGTTCTTTTGGATAAATACCAGCCAATGAGATATGAGGATCATATGGTGATTGCATTCCTAGTCTTTTGTTTTTTCTAGTCTTTTGCTTTCAAAAGTTGTTTTATCTATTTGCAGTTCCACCAACAATATATGAGTGTACCCTTTCCCCCTACATCCTCACCAGTGTTAATCATTAATATTGTCTTATGGATGCTTGCAATCCTAACTGCTATGAGATGAAATTTCAATGTAGTTTTGATTTGTATTTCCCTAATTGCTGTGTGTGTTGAATTATATATATAAAATATATGTTGGCCTATATATATATATATGTTGGCCTATATATATATATATATGTTGTATTTCTTCTGATAAATATCTGTTTTGTTCTTTTTTGTTTGTCTGTTTAGTTCTTTTGTTCATTTATTGATTGGGCTATTTGGTTTTGTGGTAAGTTTTTTTGAGTAGTCTGAATATTAATTCCCTGTCATAAGAGTTTCTGGAGAAGATTTTCTCCCATTCTGTAGACTCTCTCTCTCTCTCTCTCTCTCTCTCTCTCTCTCTCTCTCTCTCTCTCTCTCTCTTTCTCTCTCTCTCTCTCTCTCTCTCTCTCTCTCTCTCTCTCTCTCTCTTCATGCTCTTAATTGCTTTCTTTACCATGTGAAACTTTTATAATTTAAAGCCATCCTATTTATTGATTCTTGGTTTTATTTCTTAAATCAAGTAAGAACAGTGAAACAACATATAAAAATCTGTGGGATACTGTGAAGGTGGGTTAAGTGCCAAAAATAAAGGAAGGAAGGAAGGAAGGAAGGAAGGAAGGAAGGAAGGAAGGAAGGAAGGAAGGAAGGAAGGAAGGAAGGAAGGATCCCAAATAAGCCCTCTAATGTTACATCTCAAGGCCCTAGAAAAGTAGGAACAGAGACCAAAACAAGTAGAAGACAGGATGATTAGGATCAGAGCCCAAATTAATGAAAGAGAATAAAAAATACAATATGAGTTGGTTCTTTGAAAAGATAGCAAGACTGATAAAATTCTATTTGTAAAAGAACAAAGGTAAATGTTGTCTTGCAAATTCAGTCATTACAGAAAAAAATATCCCTCTAAATGCTGTTAAAACCCAGCTATGTATCTCAGACTTCTCTCTCACAGCAGAACCAGAATTGACTGAGAGTGAAATGATAATATATTATGATTTTTTTCATGGCTTTTGGTTTAAAATATTGATGAGGATTGGCTATATAACTTAGTGGTAGAACTTTTACATAACATGTCCCAAGACCCTGGGTTCAAGTGCCAACAATTACAAAAGAAAAAATCATAGATCACATAAAACTTACCATGATTAAGTCATTGATCAGGTTACACCTCTTGTAATCTAATTGTTTCACCTCTGAACATTCCTTTTTTATTGTTTGTTCTATTTAGTTATACATGACAGCAGAATGCATTTGGATTCATTGTACACAAATTGAGTCATTTCTCTGATTGTACACGATGTAGAGTCACATCATTTGTGTAATCATACAAGTACATAGGGTAAAGATGTTTGTCTCATTCTATTATTTTCCTTCACCCTACCCGCTCCCCATCTCTCATTTTCCTCTATACGATCCATCCTTCCTCCATACTTGCCTGTCTCCCTCCCACCCCCTGTTATGTATTATCATCCACTTATCAGAGAAAGCATTCGGTTTGGGGGATTGGATTATTTCACTAAGCAAGATATTCTCCAACTACATCCATTTACCTGCAAATGTCATCATTTTATTCTTCTTTATGGCTGAGTAATATTCCATTGTATATATATATATATATATATATATATATATATATATCACAGTTTCTTTATCCATTCATCTACTGAAGGGCATCTAGGACATCAAGCCATGTGTTGTATGATTCTACTTAAACAAACTCTCCAGAATGGGCAAATCTATAGAGAGACGGTAGGTTAGTGGTTTCTGTAGGACAGGAGAAGGAGGACCAATAAGGGTGATGGTGACTGCTTAAAGGTACAGGGTTTCTTTTAAAATGATGAAAGTAATCTAAAATTGATGATGGTGAGAATGGCAGAATTCTTTGAATATGTTAGAAAAAACATTGAATTGTACACAGAAAGGAATGTATTGTATGATATAGGGCTTATATCTCAATAAAGCTGTTAAAAATGAAATAAAATAAAGCCCTCCTCACTACAATTCCTAACTTTAACTTTAAAAATAGCTTCCACATTTGCTTTACTATATTATTAAATTGATATTAAAATAATATTCATTAGATGATAGGAAATTTATTAATTATTTCTATTCTTCTGTATTAGGCCCCTTTCCCTCTCCCCATGTATTCTTCTACATAATAGTTAATGAAAATTAAAGCATATAGAATCTGCTTTCAAATCACACAGCTTCAAATACTCCAAATACCTATGGAAAATTACTGAAAATAATGATGATGAGATATCAAAGGCAGATACTAGTTAGCCTGCCCTAACAGGGGTGTGGCTACTAGCAGATCAAAGATTAAGTATCAAGGTGGAGCCTGATGACTTTGATCAGATATCATCTGTAGGCAAGTTGGAACCTGTGGCACATATGCAGCCTTGGCATCCCTTTTGTGTTTGGTCATGTAGTTAAAGTAAAAAGTTCTCATTTCTGTTCCTCCAGTTGAGGACAAAGAATTGTTCACCACAAACTCACACACCCAGCATTAGTACTGGGTGAATCTGAAGGTAACACCTCATAGGCAAAAATTCATCGTGTCTTCTTGCTTTTGAGCACCCAGTTGTTGTCCTATTCTCTCTCTTTTCCACCTGCTCTCTAACCTCCAGGTGTGTGACCTCTGGACATTTATATAACCCTCTTCTTATTCCAGGATTTAAGTAATTACATCTTTATGTCATTCTCACATTGCTCCCAATCATTGAAGGGAGATCTTCATCTAACCAATCTTAAACTAAACAGTATGAGAAGGGAACCCAAAGGAACCTGGGATGTCTTTGCCAGAACCAAGCCATTTTTTTAATCAGTAAATGAATAAATACTAAGGAAACAGAGAGGCTCTGTTTGGTAAACAAAGGCACTATTCACCTAAGATTAACTCCCATTTCTTCTTCTTCATCTTTGAATTTAGAATTGAGAAAAAACACTGTCTAGAACCAATAGGTATTATTCTTCCCTTATTCTTAACTACAGAAAATAAGCTTTAGTCAGAATAGCAATTCACCAATAAGTAACCATAATTCCTGATCTCTCTTTACCAACAGTGACTGTAGAATTTGAGGCCAATTGGATGTGAATAGAAGTATCCCTGGGATTTGGGGAAGCATATTTAGATGGACTTGACTAAATGTGGGCGACTCTTTGGTCTTTGGTCTTTCTTTTCTCCTTCTTACCTTTGAGATGCACATATAGCTAGACAAGATTGGAGCTCCTGCATCATTTTGAGGCATGAGACAGAGTAGAGGATAGGAACCACCTACTCAGATGGAACCTAAAGACAGATGATCACTGATTGCCATGGCGGATAGTCCAGGGTCAGCATGGACTGCCCACCAACGATATTCTATATGAGAAAGAAAGAAATCTCTCCCTAGTGTGCAACCCTATTATTTTGGGGTTTCTGCTATATGGAGGCAAATCTAAACCTAACTGAAGTGCGAGACTTACCATGGAATCACTGTTATGTTGTTGGATAAACACATACTTTCTCTGGGATACGTCTCCATATGCAAGGTGGGGGAGGCAGGAATAGAACTAACCTATATGATTCTGAAGCTCTGGTGCTTTTACTCGGCCCACATCCATGGCTTCTTCCACTTCTAGCAGCATCTCAGGTTTTCTTTGAGAAACTACCACTTCCCCACCATCAGTACAAGTGTTGAGTGAGTCTGTCACAACGTCCTGCTTCAGAGGACAGGGACGATGCTGGGCATGCACTGCATGTAGATATTGGGACAGGGGATAGCTGGGCTAACATGCTTGCATTGTCTGGAGGCCCTCAAAGGGTCCCATGTATAAGGCTTAAAATAAATACAAGGCCCAGCTGCCTAGTGTAGGATATATCTGTTTGTTCCCAAGTGAGGGAAGTCCAGAAACACCCTGATGACCATGCCCATGCTACAAACAACCCAGGGGTTAGAGAATTTTAACCAGGTCCATGTTGACCTATGGATTAAGCAATTCAGCATTCAACTCCTCACTGGAAAACAGGGAAACTGAGACCCATTGGAGAGGTAGGTACTGCTTCCGGGCATCAGAGGTAGGTAGAGTTCAAGGGAGAAGAGAGAATTCTGGCCTCCTAGTCAGGGCTCAGCTGTCTTATGTAATTTTCTTTGGAAATGAGAACTTCTAGAATTCTGGGGTAACTATATCCATGCACATGGAGCCTTTTCTTTTTGGCATACCACATGTACACATTTGCACATGCAAAGATAAGTTCTGCCAAGTTCAGAGGAGAAGCATATATTGGGGAGATAACAATGGAAAAAGAAAAAAGGAGATAGAGACAATTCTGCCTCGGAACAAGGATATTCAGTTTCCTTGCAACACACCTTGGCCCCATAGTATAGGAAGTGGAAGAGATGACAGAATAATGGGCAGGAGATCCCCAGGGTTCCCATGGATCTACCTGGGCTGAGGCTGTCCTAAGGAAACTTCCAGACAACACAACCAAATAGCATTTCTCCACCACCTACTCTAGGAACCTGGAAATAGAATGAATAACCTCCTCCAGTGTGTAGGAAACTACAGAAGAGACTGACTCAGCTTCCTCCTACAAAATTTGGGGTGCTTAGCCTAGGTGACCCCAAAAGCCCAAGGGTTTGGGGAAATGTCTATTGTCTTTGTTTATCCACCAATGATCTGCTGCACACTGAGGACCTTTGGAAATGCTTCCTACACCTTTTGAACAGAGAATGACCTGGAGACTTGGGAGACATACTCTATATAGTACAAAATGTGGCAGAGCATGAGGCTCATCCAGTGTCCAGGGGCAAAAATCATCCTTGTTGGATCCTCAGGGTCCTCAGTTGGATCATTATTTTGGCTGTGATGAGACCTCATGAGTGTACTGGACACCAAAGGGAAGTAGTTGGGGCACTATAGAGCATATTTAGGGCACCTCTCATTGCTCCTGGCGCCTGCAGATAGGGCATCTTTGCCCTTCTGTAGATTGGTAAACCACTGCCCTGAGTACACCCTAATAAATGTGTTTGCTTTGTTTCCAGTTTGCGAGGGGACTGGGGCTGTGGTGACTGGCAGGGCTGAACAGGGGGCACACTGTGTCCACAATTCTGCTGGAACTACAGGAGCCAGGGAATATCTACCCACTTGGCAATCTTCCATCACCCTTGCCTAGGACCCAATACGCACTGGTTGGTATTAGCATCTATGACTGTAATGTGGGAAAAGAGATCCATAGACCAAGATCCAAGACCCTCTGATTTCTTCAGGTGAACTGTGCCCTGAGAACTCACCCTGTGCAAGTGTTGTGTTTCTCCTGAGTGCAGTGCTAAAAATGACTGAAAATGTCTCTGACCTCTCAGAGCCCACAATCCAAAAGGAGGAGGACAAAAGCACAAATGTAAATACACGTGAAAGAGAAGAGCACGTGTTAGAGTGAAACAAAACACAGTTGCTGTCAGGGATCACTGGAAGATATTAGGTATGCAGATCCCAAAGGCCTCAATGAGGTGACATGTAGGCTGTGACCCGAAATAAAAGGGGATTCATCCCTTCACAAGTCTTGGAGCAGTATGTCTGAGTGTTTGAGGGAAGAGACTCAAAGGAAGAATAAAATTTGCTCAGAGAGAAGGTTAGAAAGTAGAAGTTGTGGCTGGAGAGGATTTGGAAGGAGACAATGAAAAGGAAGCAGAAGGATAGGGCCAGACACCAGAGCCTAAAAGAATGTAATAATCATCCATTGTAGTGTGACAGTATTACCCAACTCTTAGTAGTTTACAATACTTATCTCCAGTGTTACAACACTCCCACCTCTACTCTGCCTACTGTCTCAGTCAATCCACCGCAGGGGAGAAGGAGCAAGAGAAGAAGCAAAAGCACAGGTTTTGGTCTGAACTCTACTTCTGAGAGTCACATTGCTGATTCTGTAAAAGAGGGACAGGACAGATCCCCAGTCCTAGCCTGTAAGAGGGTTCCACAAGGGCAGCTGTCCTCCTTGTGGTCCTACAGTCCAGTAGAAGGTGGGAAACTACCCTGTCAGCTGACTATGTGTGCCTGGAATTCTGGTTTGGAGTCCATAGTCCCAGTTTCATCTCTTTTTACTCAGGTGGATAAATTCAATTATCTGATTTGAGCTGAGAGTGGTGGCACACACCTATGATCCCAGCTATAAGGAGGCTGAAGCAGGAGAGTCACAAGTTCAAGGACAACCTGGGCAACTTAGCAAGACCCCATGTCAAAATAAAGGCGATTTTTAAAGAGCT